>NC_091928.1:37947387-39147387 GCF_041260155.1 Ptychodera flava
TGAAGGAAATGCACCAACAAGATCGAAACTGTAGTTCTGATTCAAGGGGGTATCCTTGCTTTTAAAAATATAACAAACTTACGATCTCTGCTCCATTCGATGGCCTCAAGACTACCTCATCGCATGTTTGTTACTTCAACGCTGCCGTCACTTGTATCCGCTGGTGTACGTTCGCCAATCCCGATCCCGGCCGTCGATGTTAACATCTTACGGACTTTGATGTTTTCAGTTACACATACCCCGAACCTAGATAGTACCTTCAAACCTATGTCTCGTGACAGAAACTTGGTTGTGTTATCGATTTTCTATAATAAATCCACAGCGCCGCAGAGTCAAAACTACGGCTGACCCAGTTACAGCAGGTCTCTGCGCTAGCCCTACGGTACGTGCAAGTGCCATTCCCATCGAGAATTTACGAATTTATTTATAAGATTTACATGATGACGATGGATAAGAAAGGGATATTACATTATAAAAAGTGTGTGTGTGTGTGTGTGTGTGTGTGTGTGTGTGAGAGAGAGAGAGAGAGAGAGAGAGAGAGAGAGAGAGAGAGAGAGAGAGAGAGAGAGAGAGAGAGAGAGAGAGAGAGAGAGAGAGAGAGTGTGTGTGTGTGTGTGTGTTCATGAAAGAGTAGTGATATCTTTAAAAAGTCATATGAGGAACTGTTGCTTTTCGTTGATCGTATCTTGTTTCGTATCTCGTTGGTCGTACTGTCGTCTATTAACTTGACATGTTAACTTGCATTGCTGTTAGTGTCTCCAGAATGGCATGTCTGTGTCTGTTATCAGTGATTCATTTCAGAATTACAAGACAAGGAAAATATCCATAAATGCCCCGTTTCTGCATTTATTAAGTGTAGAGAGCTATTTAAACTCAGAAGAGTTTCTCTTTGACTATTTTTGTATGCATTTCTGTATTTCTGTATGTATTTCTTGTTGCCATATAACCGAATTTCTTTTTTCGTTCTTGGCTGCATCCATCGTGCTGTACGTTCTTCCGCTCTGTATTATGTTTTTCCGATTTAAAGAACTTGTTCTCTATACGCGGATTCTCCACCATATATTACTGCTCACCGTCTCCTTTCGGGGAACTGCTAGCGAGAGAACGTCGGGATACAAAAACAGGAGGCCCAAGATATTACGTCCTTCCAGGTGTTGTCCCTTCTCTTGAATACCTGTGTTTGTAAAGACACATCCTTCATACAATCTGTTCAGTGGTTATTTACATACGTTTGAAATGCAAAGTGGCCATAAGTGTTCTCCCTGATAGTGACGTACGTATTTATGGCTACCTATCAATGGCAATTATTTACTTGTTTGATTCCTCACTTCGTATCGCCATCGCACATAGTTTACAATTCTTGACCTCATTATTGCTCTAGGCTTGATGCGGAATAAAATTGATGTCAAAGTGAATGACCTCTATAACAGTATGTATATGCACAGATGGATGGATGGATGGATGCATGCATGCATAGATTAAACATGCACTAATGTATTGCTATAGTACAAGCATATGTTAGGAATTTCATCATCTCGTACATGGAGAATTTGAATCTAAAGGATCACTTCTTAAACTGGCTTTCACATCGCCCCATGCTGCAGATATCTACAAACTGGTAAAATGCGTTATTTATAATTAGCAAACGTGAAATTGTTAAGTGTTCATCTTGAATTAGCTAAAATGTAAGAGAAAATTGTCTGGGAAAATTACCACTACTGTCTTCAACCTGTTGCCGGTTATCTCACATAGAACTTTGACAGGTCATCTTTACGATGACGCACATAATTATTTGATGTCGCGTTGTTACACTACTTTCCTCCTATTTGTCGACTCAAACAATAGGGAAAGCGACCAAATGCAATTTGCGTAGAGAGCAATTTAGCTGACGTAAATTTATTAGAACATTGGTTTTAATATCTGCAACTGCGGTATGGAAATTAAACGAGCTTGTTGGATCCAAAGCCAGTGGGTGCTGCACGAGCACATTTAGACAGCCTTGAGCGTTTGATACGGTAGAATCAATGCGATACAAATGCTGCTCGAAAACTGACTTTGATGACAAGACGATCTCAGTTTGACAACAGCAGTCGGAAATGTCCCTCTACAGTCTTGTGTAGGGGTCAGTTTTAGCAGCTGAAGTCAATTTGTCACATTGAAACTTGCCAAACCCCATACTCAAGCGAAAATTGTTAAATCTCAAGGTACGGTTCACAACTCTTACCTTTGACCTTTACGCGGACTAGTGGCCAAGGTAACATTGTAGCCTTCTTTACCTGTGTGATATGTAGGCTCATGGGTGATATCATTGACAACCTTGATGTAATTCGCTACGCTGCGCGCGCTCTCAGGTCAAAGCAGTGTACTCACTACACTTTGCTTGAACTTCTTTTATAAGTGTACTTTATTTAGCCGTCTTTGGTTTGAGTGAAAACTGCGAAATTTTCTATACTTGTATGTAGTTAGACTAGACGAAGTGAAAATGAGATTACAGAGAAACGTTGAAAATCTGTTTTCAGCTAAAATAAATTCCAGTGAAAAATAATACAGTCCACAGTATAGGCTTATCTACTTTCTTTAATTTTTTGCAATTCACTTGTTTTTATGGTAAATTTGTAATATTGCAACTTTCGGCTATGGGGCACCTAACACTTTTGATAAATTTGAAAATTTAAAAGATCAAATTCTCCCAAATTAGGTATAATCACGTTTAATAAAGATAATTAATATACTTAGGCATTTTAAAGGAAAGGTCTTTGAAACTCACTGCTTATCATAAATGAGCAATTATAAGTGACAAATTGCTTTTCCTTTATATACATTTATTTTCATCCAGTCTGTTATCAAATATTTTTATAAAATGTAATATACGAGTATAAATAAAATTTAAGTTGTTTGTTTCAACAGTTTTGCTTCAACTGACAATTTCGGCTCCGAAAACGAAAATCGACGATGCTTAAAGATACATAGTGCCATTGTGTAGTGGCAGCTGAGAAATGAGTTACTCTTCTTTTACTGCTTTAGAGAACTTTGATAATATTGTTGCCGTGCGCATAGTGTTTTTGTTTTGCTTGCCATTTGTCTCCCCAGATATGAAGTGTTACTATTTCCAATAACACGGCTACGTAATAATTTGCCCTGAATATATCGACTAACATACAATTAAACCTTTGTGGGTATAGTATAAACTTTTCGTGTTTTATGAATGGAGTCGGTGCATTTACGTTTTTTTCTCTGTGAAAACTAAACTTCAGCCAGACCCTCGAGATTTCTCGAGGATCTATGCTTCAGCGAACCTGAAACAAGTTGTTTAGGTAGTGTTCAGTTTTTCTGAAACTTTCCTAAATGAAACTTTCAACCTTTCTCTTACAAAAATTGCAATAAAAATCAGGGGTCAACGTGCAAAGTTTGGGACTAGCGAAACAAATTATCCAACACTTTGCGATATTTGAAATTCAAAATGGCCGCCATTCATGTGTTAGCTCTATGGGAGAAAAATTAAATTTTGGATTTTTGAAAAACTAAGACGGTGAGAGTTTCTCTTTCTCCTATAGCTTTAAAATGAGCCCCACAAATGGTAGATCAGAAAAGAACTGTTGAAATTTGAGAGTCTGACTGTCTGTCCCCGAGGCTCGTTCTACCTTTTCGCAGGAGTTGGCAGCTATTATCAACAGATTTGTTACGAAAAAGATCGTTTTCTGCTGTTCGGAAAGTTATGAATTTAGATTATATAGACCTCACGTTTACGTAAAAATGACAAGAGAAGCTAGAGAGCATATTACTGCAGAATATTTCAATCATCGGGAGATCGTACGTATATATAGCGCTGTCTTTAATCGTTCAATGTAGGGCAAGGACGTTGCCTTGGAAGACTGACGTGTAAGATGTGCATGATCTGCGTGTATGTATGTATGTATGTATGTATATATGTATGTATGTATTTTCTGTATGTATTTCTGTATTTCTGTATTTCTGTATGTCTGTATGTCTGTATGTCTGTATGTCTGTATGTATGTATGTATGTATGTATGTATGTATGTATGTATGTATGTATGTATGTATGTATGTATGTATGTATGTATGTATGTATGTATGTATGTATGTATGTATGTATGTATGTATGTATGTATGTATGTATGTATTTATGTGTGAGTGTGTGTGTGGGTGTGGATGGATGAATGGATGGATGGATGGATGGATGGGTGGGTGGCTGGATGGATGGAGGGAGGGGTGGGTTGATGGATGGATGAATGAATGCATGGACGGTTCATGGATGTACATGCACTGATGTATTGCTATGATACAATGAGAATAAGTTCAACGCCTTGTACATGGTGACTTTGAATTTGAATGATCATTTTCTGGAAATGGCTTTCACATTACCAACGCTGCAGATATCTACAAATTGTTTCAAGGCGTGACACATGTATGTATGTGTGTTTTTATGTATGTATGTATGTATGTATGTATGTATGTATGTATGTACGTATGTATGTGTGTGTGCGTGCGTCTGCGCACATATATGCGAACACGTGTACTAACGTATAGTATCCATTATGAGGCATCTTCGTCGTTTTTCTGTTCATCTCTATTTACAGAAACGTCTGGTTAGAATAAGGTATTACATATTACTTTGAAGATATCTGGTCGAAATCTGATGGTTTCTTATGCCAGTATGTGAAATCTGGGCGTTTGACGCGCAGAGCAGGCCAAAAAAAATGTAAAAATCTGAGCTCCGAGCCTCGTTATCCGGTTTGAGCCGATCGTATTTCGGCAATGATTCAGTATTGAAGGTGTTGTCCCCTGAAAGATATACACCTAGCGCACTGTTACCTATTATTAGTTGGTCCACGTTGATGACGTCATTTAGAAAGCTTATATACACGCAGAAATGTCAGTATTTTCATTACTACCCGAAGGATATGCACAAATGTCAAAACGTACATTCGTTTGCGGGATATCAAATTCACTGAGGATTAGAATTCCATTCTGTCAGTGATGCCTTTAAAGTTTTGGCAGAAAAGTTTTTTTCACCTTTTCTTAGCAAACCTGTCTCTCTGCCCAGTCTGAGAATTCAATATCCGGTATTTTAGGAGATGTAGAAACAGCCTGCAAAGAAGTAATATCATTTTGTTGTTTTTCTTCATATTTCACCACCTTGTCTACTGTTGAATGTAATTTGATCACTCGAAAATGCTCTTTGGTCGGAGTCATGTCAGTTTTAAAGAAAAAAAATTCTTGTAAATGACTTTCTTTTCTCTTTAAGCCATGATTCAATGTCACAGCCAACGGTAAGCAGAGTGGTTTACAAACCATGAGCTTAGCCGATACTGGTCGACCAATTGTAAACAATATTTGACTAATTTGTGCTGTTTTGCGCAGAAAGTGCTATGATCGAAGGAAAGATAATTATGTAAATTGAGTGTCGGCTTGCTCCGTACAATTTCCTGCCGTGTTGGCCCTTCTTAGAATTTTACTGAAGTTCAAGCTCAATTGATTTAATGAGCTGAATTACACCTACTCCCACTTTAAGCTTGTCGGTGATAAGTTTCGCCATGTACAGAGCTGTTGACGTAGAAATATGCACAATTAAATTCAACTGGTCCATGGAACAGCGCCCTCATAACTAAATTAGTACTTTTTCATAGAATATCTTTCTATAACAACACAAATCGACCGATTAACCATATTAATTTTTTATCATTTTAACTTTGTTGTACATATAAAGCTTCACATTGACTGCCGTAGTTATGGAGCAATAATTCTTTGATTTTATTTTAACTTCACATCTGATTCCACTTTGAACTTCGTACATCATCCGTGCGTGTGTGATAACAAGTAGACGCACACATCTGTCGGTGAGTAAAATAATAAACTTCTGTGATACTTTTCTAGTCTCCCTCTTGTGCGGGTTTATATTAAAGCTCTTGAAGTAAGAACTAGTTTTACCGTTCTAGATATTTGAAAATCAAAAATTTAATTTTTTCCCATAAAGTTGACACAAGGATCGCGGTCAGTTTGAATTACAAATAATTTTCAAATAATGTTGATTTGCATTCTTGATATGGCACTACAACGGTTGAAAGTCTTTCACTTTCGAGGCGCATTCTACACCCTAACTTTGAAAGTAAAATCAAGGAGAAAACGTGAGGTAGTGCAGGCATTTTGGTTTTTTCGAACGGGGTCTACATGATGAGCGAATTGGAGCGTAGTTCAAGCCGCAGTGTTATTACACTGACGTGTCAGTTTTCAAAATCGAAACACTGCATAAAAACCCTATAATACTTACTGTATTAACATGGATTATTGCCTGTATTTTAGCTGAAGAGTGCATATACAGATGAATACAGTCAAGAATCCATTTTTTTTATTCAGCAAGCCTGTATTCATGTGGATTCATGTGAATTCACGTGTATTATACTATAATACAGGCAACTCATTAATGTGAATTTATCTGAATTATTGGGTTTTCATGCAGTGAAATCGGTAACACAATGGTCCCACATCTATAATTCGGTGTAGTCAATTATAATAATGATTATAATATAAATTCCGGTAGCTTAACTCAACTCTCGAGACAAAACAATCTGCCACGTTGTAAAACATATTTTCCAGTAAAATCAGTTCATTTCTAAACTGATCAATTAGCTTTATTGCTAAAATGTTACTGCAAAATTAAACTGCAGTCTTCTTTTAATTTTCCTTCGGGGCACCCGGCATCGGATGGCGCATATGTACGTATTCGACAGTCTCTCGGTACCATAAATCCCGAATTCCAGTTTTCGTGTTCGATACTTTGAAGCTGAACAAATTACTTTCTTCGAAATGTCACGGGGAAATTAAACAGATATAAACACGAGAAGGCGGAAACCATATTCTCGCCGCCGTATTACAAAAAGTGTGCTAATATTTCATTTAGCCTGCTATTTTTAAATCAATGTCTTTTCGATATTGAGGAAATGACTGTGCCGATACTCGAGTTACTGTAAAATTTAATACACTTTAAGGTATGACATTAATTCAAGTCATTTCATTTCCATTATATACTGAAAAATAATCAAAAATTGATATCTTGCCCCGACAAATGTTTTTATCTATGGGCAGAATCTTCTTCTTGATGTTTTTATAATTCACTTAATGGGGTCTGTTTTAATATATTATCTTCGTAAAAGGTGAACCGATGCAATATATTTAACGTATCTGCATTAAATGTGTTTGCACTGTGAATCTTCTGTACACATTGTAAAATATGATAAATTGGTAACCATTAACAAAAGGAGCTGGTGTCTGAGACTATGAAGGATGGGACGGCGGTTGTCACTCTGACGAGATCCTAGTCTGTGTTGTGTTGCCGGAGCTCGCGTTAGGTTGAGGTGGCGCTATCTTTGCATGCAGGACGGCTCGTGTTGCTGCGTTGTTGCTCGCTAGATTATCTTTGTAGGCTTGCTGCAGAACCCGTCCAGCTGCCATTGTTGAGAGCCAGCGTGTTTTGGGTCACGTCTTAGAAACAGACTAACGTGGCTGAAATTTGAGGTTAGTACGGTTAAATTGATTATTTCGGCGAAGTATTGCTGATTCTTAGGAAGGAAATGATGTACCGTCGGCAAGCCAAAAAAGGCCGGCATATACCTCGATTCAGAATTCAGAATTGAAATCGAGAGGGGTATGCAAATGAGGAAGTGAAAGTCAGAAAGAGCAATTAAGCCGTGTTTATTTTCCCTCCTAAAATCAACACAAAACCGAAGCTGAATATCACATTTGATTCGCAAATGTAAATTATGTGTTTCGAAGTTGAGGATGAATAATTCGATGATGATGTTATTGTATGCCATATGTTTCCATCCTACCCGGTGAATAGACAGGAATCACAACGACCTGTATCCATTTTTGTGACATAAAAAATCAAATTTGACAAGGCGACAGTCAACGACATCCTTTCACATAGAAAGTTAATTACTTTGGTACGATGAGTCCAAATATTGTAGCGATAAGCTAGTGTTCAAAAGGGGTCAGACAAATACGACATTACATTCAGTTAAATGTTCTCGAAGTCGACAATAGCTGTATGAAAAGAAGTGTTGGCTATGCCTACAAACACGGCGTTAGAAGCATGGAATTGAATAAGGTGTAGTCCTGAATAAATACCATGGGACTGTTCAAGGAGCGATGTGTTAAGTGCATGTGCATTAATGCTGCATCGCCAGCGATGAAAATAATCCCGTGGTTAATCTTCTCCAATGGGAAATCTAAGTAAGATTCTGAACTCATGAGCGTATATTAAAAAGAATATTCGCTATATGATATTGATTCGAGAAACTTGGTTTTGACGCAAACGTACTTTTGTCAGTTAATTCGTATTGACACCAAGAAAAGATCTTGGTCACTTTCAGTATTAAGTCGCCTGTTTCAAGGTATTGGAATCGACGCGAACATCCCTTTTCCTTTTCCAAATGTATCGCTTATCAAGTCAGAAAACAAAATCACGTGGTAAAATCTCACGATAAAGTCATTTTAATGGCCGAATACACAGAGTAAGTGTATAGGCATATTAGCACAGAAGGAGGTCGGGTCACTATTTCAGTCTATTTGCTCACACACGCAAGTCATTGTCGTACCGATGGTCGGGCGTTGTATCTCCAGACTACTAGTAGCTCGGATTCTAATCAATTCTGGCATGTTATACATGATTAGAAGAAATTACTAATACTTTGTTGGCTGTGTTTTTCATAACCAATGGTTATTTCCATAATTAATTTTTAAGGTTTTTGATGATTTTAGAAAGTCTGCATCAGTTCTTGTGAATTCGGCCATAAATGTCGAACATAGTAACATATCACAGTTTACAATTGACCTTTTCAGGTCAATGTTATGGCATTATGTGTATGCATGTTTAACGAACTTTTGCAGTTAGGGATATACACCCGAAAGTAGTCAAACTAAGTTTATGAAATTTGCAGTTTTTTTGTTTATGACACAATTTATATGAGATCTTGCAGTTGTAGGTCACTAAATGGCAGTACCTTTTTAATGTTCATAGCCAATAATATAAATATTTGAACGTACATGCCATCAGTGACCGCACTAAATTTGATAAACCTGAATTAAGACATTGGTACTGTTAGCCGAAAATAACATATGACTGAGAAAGAGGATATTGTCGCAGGTTTATCAACCGAGGATTGCTTTGCTTGTGAAACGTACTTCAAGGACACTTAAAGTTGCTGATACATGGGGTGTTATTATATATTACTGATGTGGTAAAAAGTTGACGAAAATAAAATTAGTAGCTGTTAATTATAGATTGATTGCTAATTTTCGTATTTCATGATATATTGATTTACATATTTCATTGAACCAAAAGTACATAGCATATCAAAAATTGACAATTTAGACGCAATCAAACTTTTCAAATGGGTGTCATCTCAGGAATAGCTGAAACAAGTTTGAAAATTTGTTAGTAATGTTGTTCAGAATAAAAACATGCATATTGAATGTTGATCATAATAAAACACATGCATATTGTCAGAGGAAACACAAGTGTCATTTTTCATATTGCTGTTCCCACTAAATATACTTAAAGAAAGGTACATTTTAATAAATGTTTTAGCGGGTGGTCGTGTAATTGCATCGAAAACGGCGTATACACTTTTTTGTATTCCACTTACAAATCCACTCACTTTCAAAAGAAACCAATTTTCCTTCTAGGGTACAATATTTTCGAAAGAAAGATATTTGAAGATGTCATCTTTCATTTTTGAATAATGTCAAATTGTAATTAAGCTCGTTTAAGCTTGAATGAATGTTGTTCAGTACGATAAAGTTTATAATTAAAAAAAGGGCACAAGGCAGGTTGTCTCAGCTTATATCATTTTGACTGCTCGATTAGAAGAAAGTTCTTTGAAAATTAACAACAAAACAAAATGAAAGCAACTACACACCGTACATACGCAGGTAATACAGACACCGCTGAAGGTAGTGCGCGCTCGAAAGTGAAAGACGTAAATTTTTGCTTAAACTTTCCTCACTGAAACTTTAAACCATACCTTTACCAAATCAAGAATAAAAATCGAGAGTCGCCGTGCAAAGGTAGACACTAGAGAGAGAGAGAGAGAGAGAGGAGAGAGAGAGAGAGAGGAGAGAGAGAGAGAGAGAGAGAGAGAGAGAGAGTACCTTACATTTATCAATATTTGGGAAATTGGCGCCACCCCTGTGTTGACTTTTTGGATAAAATTACATTTTCGATTTTCGAAAAACTAAGCCGGTGAATTTTTTTCTTACTCCAAGAACTTTAAGCCCCCATAAGTGAAAGATTGGGAAAGAATTGTTAAAATTTGAGGGTCAGAATATCTGTCCAATTTTACCAGTTTACTATTCTGGGTCATGTGTGACATATCTACGACATTTGAATTCTCATTTTTTGTCAGTTCTTCTTTCTCAATCAACTCACCTCTAACTATTTATCTGTCCATCTATCCTTTAAACGATAGATTAATTATAATATCACATTTCAGTTTCAATGCAATTTATTTGCCAACGTTTATCTGCTCACTTTCTCTCTCTCCATCACCATGTGCACCGCTATATATGCATGCCTGAGTTCTCTTTTCTATGAGCAAAACACTTCTTTGTAGCCCACATTATAATCATACCTGTAATTTTTCAATAATTACTTTTAATATTTCCAATCCATTACTGCCGACCCTAATTAGTTCCAGAGACCAGCTCTGGAACTGTTAGTTTTGCTCACTTTCCTTCTTTCTTTCTTTCTTTCTTTCTTTGTTTCTTTCTTTCTTTCTTTCTTTCTCTATTTCCGGTATTACTATCATAGAACATGCTATACACAAATTTTACCTTAATTACCCAGAATGCATTGCGACACGCTTATGACGTCATCGCTCAGCTCGGACGGGTTTTACGGGCATTTGTTGCGTGTTTATTTATTTATTTGTTATTCTCCATTGCTCAACTATCATATTGCGTTCAGCTATTAATAATTCTAGCTTTCTTTCGCTTTGTTTTTTGTTGCTTTTTTGATTTTATTTTTCTCTAAATACTCGCCGTACGAGGCGCTATACTGTTTCGCCCGAATGCTCATGAGATAACAATGGCGGATTTCGCTCGCATAGAGAGAAATAAATAGGCTTTTGTAGGTTTACAAGCGCGGCTGGGCACATCGTGTACCTAGGCGAGGTGGTGTGCTCGAAAACGAAGATCAGTGCAAAATTTGGATTCAAAATCGGCTGTTTGGCGGAGAAACTGCCCGCCGTATTTCTGAGAGCCACCAGCGGTTTTTCCTATATCAGTCTACGAGGCCGGTAACACACAGCTCTGTCACCGCAAGGGCATGCGTTGCCTGCACATTAGAGCAGCTCAACTTTCCAAGATCAAACGGTCAGTATCTTGTGAAAACAGCGACATTGCAATGAAAATTGTTTTAGTCTGTGCTTTTAATAAAATGACAATGCATGTGGCCTCGGTTTTCAATTTTAACGGCCTAGGTCCGATCGTGGATGTAAAAATAGATCCATGGTCCGATGTTTCCTCTCGTCTGATCATCGTCGTAAACCATGTGCCTCTTTACGGCAACAACTCAGCGCTACGATACCCGTCAAGCGATTGATTTGTTTGCGTAGGTCAGCGGAGCGAAAATTATTGCTCTAGCTCGCGACAATGTCGTCAGATATACATTTCCGTGCGTTGTCGCCCCCGTATGTATCTGTTGCGTTTTTACCGTACATGTAGGCATTTGTAATCTGTGGACTGCCTTGCTTTTAGTTGTATTATGGTGTTGTACTGCTAGCAGCCCTAACTATAGGTACGTGCTTGAACATTAAAATCCAAAGCACTCTTTCATTCTGCACCTATCTTTGTCACACATTCTCTGTTTCTTCCGCTGCTCTGGTCTCTGGAACTTCGCTTTTGCTTGCAAATGCTTTCTAGTTACTTACACAATTACTGCTAACATTTAACATTCCCAATCCATTATTGCCAAACGTAAACATCTATATACCCCAACATGCGTATTATAAAAGACATCTGTTCCAGCATCGCACTATCAACAGATGATACTAACGGCGACAGAACATTCCTTTGGCACTTGAATTCTTTGACTCCATTCTCTTATCTGCAAATTTCCACGACGGTCCACAAAGACAGTACATCCGCCTGTACGTAACAAAAGAGTATTTCGTGAAAGTTTGTGGTTGGATCTGAAGATTTCTATGCAAAATCGGGTAGGGGCAGAATTTCTGTGCAAGCATGGTTGAGAATTTAAAATAAAAAGGCGGATGCAATACGCGACATAGTCTCATGCGATAGGCGAGTGCTATATGGAGCGAATTATCGATGGTGTTATTTGTATTATATTCAATTGTGTTTATGGTGTTAAAAATTGGTTCCTCCGTAGTTTTAGTATCGAAAGAATACCAAGAGAAAACAGAATCAAATCCGACTAAGCGAACATTGAGCGACCTTCGTCGAACAGAAATTCAGCGCCCGGGACCGAGCATTGTTAAAACGAAAGATACATAGCACAGCAAAGATACATAGCACGTGTGCTCGACTAATACGACAAAAAGTGACGACGCTGATTTTTAGAAGCAAAAGATAAATGCCCCAAGGGCAACGTTCTAAACTTGTACAGTGCTCTTGTAATTATCTCTGTAGATTAAATCAATCAACTAGCTCTATCTCTGATCTCAACTTATATCTACATTTTAAGCTTCTATGCTACGTGGGACCCGCTTTAGCACTGTACGGCTGTTGTTAGCTCTCGTCCAATCAGAAGGACGCATTGGCGTGACCTACATACTGATATAATATATAATAAATACGATAAAAACCAATGTTTAAGACCTTCACAAAAGCACACACTTCAGTGGCATCAATATTCGGTATTTAAAACACAATCAACGATCAGTTCCCGCTGGTTCTGGTATATAGTAATCGTTTTCAGTCGAAATATTCCGTGATAATACTCATCAGGGGTAATATTTTTAAGTGTTCGCTTGCTCTCGTCACGCAATGTTTAACTGTTTCCAGGCGCCATTGAGGTCGCCTCGACAATTGTATTTATGCGGCCTTTGAAGACATAATTCCACGTCAATGACGCGGGGCCGTGTTCTAGATTCAACGCAGTGTATAACAGGTACACGTACATTATAATTGTATATAATGGTACATAATTTAAAGGAAATTAATAGTGAAATCAGCGTTTCATTTTTATGGCATATACATCACGTGTGAAACTATCAATGGCAGCAATAACATGTGAAAGGGTGAAAATATGACAGAAATAATGCAGTTGTTGTACAGTGCCAGTTCTCTTGCTAGAAATGATGCAATACATATTCACATTCATACTAAAAAGCCAACCACGTTCCCATCCCAGGCATAATGGAAAGTCACTGTAACTAGTCTATATTCATATTCCCCATTTAATATCTAATGGTTGTTTTAAGGTAAACATTATGGGTTCGAGACTACACAACACTTCATCGTCATTCAACTTCAGGGGAAAATATAAATGTTCTACATTTTATCCTGACTTCTTGGGTGCTAAAAAATTCTTATAACCATATACTCTACGATTCTGTACTTGTCACCTTATTTACAGTATTCTCCCTTAGAGGTCAGTTGCATGTTCCCTGCTGCCTCATTAAAGTCAGAAAATCCTTGTGAACCCGTTGATTTGTTCTAATAATTGTGTGCATTATGTTTCTCTATTGTTTTGATAGTGGCAGTATTGCGTCAACTGTCATGGATCGTTGAGTTTGCATGATTATTGTGCGTTTGTATTTTTTGCATGTCATAATTACGTACGCGGTGTATTTTAGTAATTCATTAGATCTTTCCAGCGTTTTTGATGATCACGAGGTTTTAAAATAAGGGAGATATGTATTGCCAGTGTAACAAAAAAACTTGTGCGCGAGAAAGGGCTTAGTAAATGACGCAGGCGATGAGGCCTAAAATTCTCTCCCACGTAGACTGCACAAAAGCACGCTTTTGAGCTCTGGTTCGAGGTCGTGATTCAAGCGAAAGAGCATGCCGTCGGTGTATGTACAAGGCTTCTGTCTCCATTATGAACGCCTGCAAAGTTAACAAAGACCGTGCATAGAATGGTAAAAGAACATGCTTAATTCATCGTATCCAATGTGAGCACTAATTTGAAGGAAATTCCGTCAAAGTATCCCGTTGCACTGTCTCTTCTTCTTTACCATTAATGCTGGGAGGCATCCTCATTTTGTACATCGTTTCTTGAGTATTGGAATGGACTGCGTTACCTGCTGCCTTTGTCTAAGTGATTTGTATTATTCAATATTGGATATATGCCAGTTTGTAAGGAGTGGCTGTAAGTCTTCATCTCAGAAGGGGCGACTGTCTGTGGGACATGTCTATGCCCGCTGAGGTAAAAGGTCATGATATGTTCATGTCAGGATGATACAATTGCTACAATTACTGTCACGTAGTGATATCTGACCAAAGTGTTTTGCATAAGGATGGCAGATACATATTGCTGTTTGGTTTCGATCGGTTGTATGGCAAGGCACATCTTGTCGGGAATGTCTTATTAACGCATACTGGCAGCATTAATGTTCCATACAGAATAAATATTAAAGGGAGGCGGTCGTCGGAACTGCGCGTGTGCTACTTTCCTGTTTACGAACAATGCATTTCATGCATGATAAGTATAAAATAGCTGCAACGCTATTTATTACATGCCTCGTGAACAAACATGTTTCAACTTTAATTAATCGCCAACGTACCCTAGATACAGAATTTACATCGGTCGTAAGTGTGCCTGTCAATCTTTCAGCATAGTTCAGGCGATCGCCTCCTTTTAAAATTTCCGTCTGAAGTAATAGATCTATTGGTCGGAAGAAGTATTCTTTCTGACTTACGTTGACCATATATAGAGTGGTACTCATCTTCAAAATTGCTGTAGCTATGGCTACAAAGACATTTGTCTGCGCAGCGAAAGCCAATTAAAAGGTAGTCAGTAGCCGGAGGTACCATACCGACATAAAAGGTCTGGTTTATCAGTTGTCGTGCAGACCGTGTCTTGCAGCCCGCTTTGATTCGATCAACAGTTGCCGGGGCCGCGATTTCAATCGCGTTTTCGCTTCTTCTTTGTTCAGTGAGGGAAGTAATGTAAGTATAAATGCATTTTTTAGATGCAATGTACTTCCGTTTGATCAAATGTTTCTGAGTTATGCTCATCAATTGTTAATGCCTTGTCATTTCCAATAACATAACTCAAACATAAGCAGTAACCCCCATCTACGCAACACACTTTTCATCGTTTGGCCAGGCGACCAATATTTGTTTTGATTGTATTAACTCAATCACACATAAACGTTTGTGAAAGTGCAACACAAAAAATCGCCTTTGTTGATATCTTTCAGTTACGATATGACTCAGATTGACTGAAATAATGACCTTGAAGTATATATATTTCACGCTTTTATCGTTGTGGTGGTTTTTACCGTAGCTGTGTACTTTCTTGACCAAAGATATCGACTAAAATATTACTCAAAGTGTCCATCTTAATGAAATACATTACTAATATTGTCTGCACACTTTGTGCCTCTCAACTCACGTCGGCAAACGATTTCATTGTCAAAGAAGTCAAGCAAAGAGATAGAGATATTCTGTGGCATTGCTTTCATCCTTTACTTTCTCATCGAAATCGGCAAGGAAGGCAGACGCCCCTGTGGATCATCAGACCTAAGGCGTGGTGACAGGCGCCTTACAGTAATGCGTAGGCTAACATTGAATGTTGATCTCAATTTCAACACGCAACAATGGTTATTTGTGCATGTCATAATAAGAGTATTGAATGAATGCCTCGCTACACACCCCTCTTCAAAATCAATTGTTATAGCCTGAAGCTAGCTACATATCAGGTACGCCCTCCTGATGCATGAAGTAAGGAATGCAATGAGATAGCAAAATCTGTTAAGGAAATGCAGTAAATCGTGCACAAATTTCTATGTTGCCAATTTAAAGCAAAAATGAACTTTTGCCACTCCAATAAAAAGCAATTTTCTTTCCTCTAGTCTCGACGGAAACACGGTCAGACATTTTAACCGACGTCGTTATTCAAGAAATTATAAAGCAATAAATATTTAATTCTCAACATTTGGGAAACTTTGTCTTTCCTGACATGCTATTCATGTACCGCTGTTAACGTTGCATGCAACATAGTAATCGATAAAGTGGTATTTTGCAAAAAGGAAAATTGCATACGACAACATAAATAATTAAGGCCTAGATTAATCAGTCGTGTTGGTCGATATAAATATAATAGGCAAGCTTCCAATGGATCAATAGATGTTCTATAGTATAAGTATTCGGTCACAGATGGCCATGGGAGGATACAGTTGCACCGTAATCATTTTGAAGATGACAAACCTCCGAGTATATCTGGCAAAGAGTTAAACATCATGGCCGTTCTCAAATGCTAGCATAAAGGTACGGCTCAGGTTGTTTCGATCACATGGCGGCGACGTACAGTAAATCGTGTTATCAGATAACGATTGAAAGGAATTTTTTTAGCTGCTTTGTCTGTCTTTGAGAGTGTATTATTCGTTTTTGTTCTGTGTATGGTTAATAGCATTAGTGTGAAGTGAAATTGAATTTGAAAATTATATCTCTAGATTCCCATCCAGCTCATGACACGGCTTCAATAGAAGCACTATGTAAAAGAAATTATCTCAGAATCTCTGTCATACTAAAATTTTCTTGGAAAGATAAGGCAAGATTGGAGCCATTTATCCATATTATCATATACCTACATTCACGTGCCTGTGTAAAGCTATTTATAAAACCTTTGCGGCCCTTGGTCGTACGGCGTACGGGCCCTCGCACGCTCGGGCCCTTCCTCCTTACGACCTCGGGCCGCAAAAGCCGTATCAGGGCTGTAAAGATTATAGCTTTACACAGGCACGTCAATGTAGGTATATGATAATTGATGTTATTCATCTCAAATCTATAGACTTGCTGAATAAATGAGCCAGCCAGACTATAGTTCTTGTCGCTTCTTATTGCGTTCAGATGTAATATAAACGCTCCGATGGTAAAGACACCAATGTATTTAAAAAACGTCTCAGATTTTTGTACAAGTTAATAAAGCGGAAATTTCCGTTCAGGGAGCAGGGGTTTGACCTCAAGTCAATTAGTGACATCCATTTTGTTACTATTTTTGTGACCGCATGTTAATTAAGCAGAAAAGTGCACACTTGAACCGACCAATTAAAAAAATATAATACAATAGGTTTCTTTATGGCTTGCACTTTACTCAATAAATTAAATTCCCCTTTAATTTCTGAAGGCAGAGTTATTGCATTTTACTCTGTGGACGATATCAAAAATTCGCAGTTTCGTAAAGGGAGTAGGTTTTATCAAAGCAAAATAAATCATGCGTTTCTTGAATTTATGCAACAACCTGCGTCGACGGTTCCTTAAACTGATTATACACATTGGCTGGCATCGCAACAACACACTGAATGCGCTTTTAATATCGAATTTGTATGTCAACCACGGATCATGATATTTAAGATGTCTAGACGTTCCACGGGGCATATAGTTGTCGTGTAAAATTTGCGGGAAATTATCTAGTAGTGCACTGGGTGGCCATGGATTTTGTATTCACAGGACATAATCAACGATTTTACGAACGATAAATTTCATATCATCTGGAGAGAAGGAACGTAGAGACTGTTAATAAAAAAAGGGTTTAGGCGTTTTTTTAAGGCCATATTTTTACATCAGTACTGATTCCATCTGATTCAAATCAGATGCAGAGATGACATACCCAGAGGCAAGCTTGTTCATAAGAAAAGCAAAACAGACAAAGGCGGAAACGTTGTTATCTATACACCCGAGGTTAATAGGATTGGCACTAAGTAAAAAATAAATCAATTTTTACTCAGAACCTAGTTCAGTGTTCTTTGAATAGTCACAAAGTGGCAGTAACTATAGTGCACACGTACTGAATGTTTGATAATACCATGGTGACGAAGCAACAAATACGTTTTTGTAAGCCGAAGCTGATAACGTTATACCCCTGTCTGTCGTACCTATGACAACGTGGGTTTCATCAAAAATTAAAGTTTTGATCTGTTTCCTCCGGATAAAATTGGAATTTGTAGCATCAAGAACCAAGAGTGTGGGAAAATACATTTATAACACACCGGTACCCGGACGATTAGCAAAGAGGAATGCTCTTATTACGTGAAAACACAACACGGCATCGGACATGATCAACAGATGTTGTAAATGCTATCACAAGTTGTGCGTTTTCAAAGGATCACACGAAGCGAAGTCGGTCAGTTCACACCTTTACTTTGTAATTTGCTATCATTGATTCTTTCAGATGACAGGTTACATGTAAAGATTTCTTTGGGGAGATACACGCGAAAGTAAGACATTGTCTAAGGCAGTTATGAATTCTGTAAAGGTTACTCTGAGATTAAACAGATTTACCATGTAACATTCATGGCACACGTGATGTAGCTTTAGTGGAAGCAAACAGAAATTTGAGGAGTAATTTGTTCTTTGTAGTCACTGTTTTCTATTGCTCACGTGTAAAGTACGCATCATTTTTTATTTCACTGATGACATTTTGACCATGACAGTTTGATTGCCAGGAAACCTATCCAGTCAGGAATTAATAGAGTTTATTGATACCTTTCCAATTTGCAATGCACAGTATATGAAGGCGATGGATCATTCATATCTTTGTGATTCGAAATTCGTTACAAACTAAACTCAACAATGCTCTATAGACATTTTGCCCTGTAGCAGGTTATCCCCCACGAAGCGAACATCATATACTTCTTCTGAGTTCAGTGTTTATAGCTCATTAGAAAATGGAAAAATTATCAATACTTAATAAGACCCAAGGCACCTGTGACCCGAACAATAATAAAGAATGAGTAAAAACCAAAACTTATAGAAAATCAGGAAATTAATAGTATGACTCGAAACGACCATATCCCAGGGCAGTGCATAAATGTGGCGGACAGCGCTATTTCCATCTCTGATTGCGATGGAAATGCTACACCTTTGTGATATACCACTTAGCTATACAATTAGTAACTGTCGATAAAACATGGCTTAAACTTTAAAAATTGACATAGGCTGTGTTATGATCTCGTTTATTTTCTCTGCTTTTCATTACGCTTAAAGGTTGATATATTTGCAACGAAAGCACAACGGTTTCTAAAATCTTACTTCCTTTCTGAACGCACTCAAGGAAGAATGCCGGACACTACCTTCAGAATACAGATCTGTGGCTCTGAACAAAGATACTAAAAGTCATCTGCAAAACCACACAATAAACGTCCGTCTGAGTATCTTCGTATGGATTAGATAAGCTCTCTGTGAGTCTGATTTTCATTCTAATTTACCTGACGAGAAATTCAATATTTTCAACGCTACCTTTAATCGGTATATATTCAACTTTTTTATAGAAAAACCAAATGTCAAAATATTCCGAAGGCCTACCGTCACTATTCATCGCCGTACAAAGGTAGATATGCCAAGCATATTTATAGATACATCGAAATGTTGCTCGCGATTTCAAGGACTCAATTGATCACAAGAACACTTTCAAAGTGTTTATCTCCCGGATGTAGCCGTATGGCTTTGATTGCTGACATTGATGATTGAGTTGGTACCGTGTTTTTTGAGTTTAAATCCCACAGAAAAAATACTAAGTTGTTTGTATCTATGAATAAAATATCAAAATAGAAATTTAACCCTGGTGATATTTTATTGGGTTGTTTGTTTTGTTATCTATGTTAAAACGCTTCAATGGCTTCTGGAGACGACAGGGACACTTGTCAAGGAAATTAGAAAATCGTATCTCAAAGCAAGACTTTTGTGAATAGCTGAGTTTATCCTTAGCTGGGCAGGTAATCTTTGACTGTCAGTGCAAAAAAATTGTGTAGTTTTTCTGTTTTCACATTTTGCCTCTCTAAATTTCCTCTATCACTTGCCCTCTAGCTGTTTAATGTTTGACGTCACTAACACCGTATTATTTTACTCTAATCTTGTGCTTTAAGCCGTTCGCGGAAGAGAGATCTAAATATGTCGTTCTTTTACGACGCCAAAATGTCCTCCGCCTGAAGATAGAAATTGACATCAAGCTTATTTTCATGCCATGAGCTTGTTATTAAAATGTCACAATCTTACAGGGAAGGTTTCATTCCGGCAGCAAAGTCCACTTTATTTACTCATACCGGTTCTAACTTCTAAAAATCTTTTTTGAAACGGATTTTGCTTGTCAAGATCATCAAATTGAAAGAAAAAGTTACCGGCATCCGTCACCTTTGGCAACTAAATGGCCGCCACCAAAATATCAAAGATTTCCAACCGAAGAAATACACTGAGACTTCATATGGCAAAGATCTGTTAGTAACTGCATATTTTTCTTAGTGCTTCCCTAGAAACAAGTTAGCAATTGTAAATTACCATATTTAATACTAATTTGCATAAATTAGATATGGCTACCTTGATATGCATAGTATTTTTTGACATAATAGCTTGAAACGCGCTAATGCATATAGCGGAGTTCGAGTAGATAAGTGCAGTTTCTCAGCCAAATATTGTATTTCATGATAACGAGTATGTGACGTAGCATGAGTGTTTATGCCAAATCATTTAGAGTGAAAACATCATTTGCCATCAAAAATCCAAGATAGCCGCCATTTAGCTGCCATTTTCCAATCATCATTGAGCCCGCCGTACAGGAATTTAAATGTAATTGAAAGCAGTAAAACAGCATTGGTCCCGATTTCTTTGAACAACATGTTAATTAGTTTGCTGTTCGTACTTCCACACTCGATTTTTATGATTGTAAAGATGTATTTTGTCATTTATTTAGTTTAATACCAAAAACATACATTTTAGAGGACTTCATTGAAGGTGACATACGCCTCAAAACTAAAAAAAAATTAATCTTTCAGTTTAGAAACACATAAACAAAAGTTTATCAAAAATTCTAATTCAAACATACATTAAATTTTAAATTCATAAAATACTTTTTTCCGATTTTAACAAAAATAAGACAAGTAAAACTTTGTTTACTTAAAGAGCCTTAAAAAGTAACCTCCGGAAGCGGTTAATCAGAAACGTATTGTCAACCTTTTAAGTCCCTATACCTGTCCTTCGGAAATTCTACCTTAAACTAATGATTCTTATAGGGGGCATTTTCAACGTTCTCCATGCCTTTTATCTGTATTTTCCCTCTGTGATAACAACATCAATCACAAATGCAGCACATCATACTCATCATAATTGAGTTCAAGAAACACTATTTATTATAGAAACAAAAAGTACTTTGCGACTCAGACCACTGACAAAGCAGCTGGAGTTACTGCTTTATCCAGTGCAGCCATACATCAACTCTTGGCAACTTGCAGCTATAGAAGAAAGGGTTTTCAAATAAATTCTCCAGGATTCGTTATGTTTCCCCCGCCCCTAACATTAAATTATCATTCGTCTTGTTAATTGTGCATTGTCTGGCTCCATATTTACACTATCTTCAAATATATGTATAGATACTTAAACAGCACTAAAACCTAGGGCTCTTCTCATTGCGTTGGATACGAGTCAGGTTGTGTGTCCCTTGCCTTTTCGTCAGTTAGAGACTAAATTAACGCTAAATGTAGTAAGGGCATATTTGAAGTGAGCCTTACAGAATTGATAGAAAAACGTCGTTTTGTTTCAGGTAAAACAACAAGTTTGGATACGTACAAGTATTCAAGTGACAAAAAAAAAAGATAGACACTGGGTGAAGTTCACATATTTTTGTGAAAATATTGTTATTTTGTAATCTTTAATGATATTCAATCAGATACTGTCATATAGTTTTTTTGCAAAATCATAAAGTTAGAATAGAAAGTTTAAGACGGAAAGCAAACTAGTTGTTAATATTAAACATATTGTTAAAATTTTGAAAGATTGTGCAAAGCCAATCATTCCATGGCAAACTAGCTCCTATTGTGTTATATACCGACGTAATGAGGTAATGGTGGGTTCTGGAAAAAATGTGGCAGAAACGATGAACAAGTTAAAATCTGAGACAGGCCGAAGTCATCTGAGCTAAATTAGAACACTTAAAGGCAGGATTGCAGTCCCATAACATGGTAGGAGATACCTGTCAGATAGCCATGCTTTTTGAGTTTTGGAATTATGTGCCATATCTCTATGTGTCATCTTGAATGCCTTGTCTTTCGTGGTTTATTTCCGTTAGTTAGTATTGCTATCAGTATCGCCCGCTGTTCATAAGTTTTACCATTTTTTATTGTCCTAATGCCTTTTAATTATCACCGTATTGTTTATCAAAAAGTTTTGTCATTATTTGTTTACACTCGGAAAATGGTTTAACTGCCATACTTTGAGCGAATGACATATTTTGTTTACTGTTGCAAAAAGGCGCTTTGGTGATTTCGGATTTTAGTAGCGCTGAGGATCTATATAACATGTTACTAATTTAAATAACATGTTACCCTACCTACCAAATGCAAAATGACGCGTAAGGGTGAAACTTGGGTAAATGGGAATTAGTAAACACTCTCATTACCTGTTACTTCACATAACAAACACAACATGATACTTGTTGAAACTTGAAACACGATTGGAACTAATGTGGGATAATTGGATGGTGAAGTAATGTCGGGTTCAAATTGCAAATGTTAGCTAATCTGCTTTTCTTCATACATTATACACTTATTTTTATATAATTATTTTTTATATTGCAACATTCAGCTATACGGCACCTAAGACTTTCGAAAAGTTTGAATAACATGAATATCTGATTCTCCCAAATTATAGTTCCTATCGCGTTTTGAGTAAATGAGTGTTCTTAACACTTTTATAACATGTTACTCTAAATTCCAAACACACTTTCTGTAATTCTTGGCAACATTTTAATATAACACACAGAAAACAGTCTGTATATATTGAACCGAACACGAAAAAACTAATATACGCTTATTCGCGGTTTTACACTGAGAATAGTGGTCACTTGCTCTTCTTCCAGCTGCAAATATTTGTAAACGATAATTTATTTGCCACGAAACGTGCATGGATGGGTCATTATCTTCCTAAAGAAAATTCAAAGAATGTGTTAAAATTACGACAGGGAGAGGGTACAGTTCAGTTTGTTTGGAGTTATGCAGCATGCACGATTTGCTTCAAGAACTCGGACCATTAATTTGGACTTCCTCAATTCATCTGCGTCTGTGACAAAATCACAGGTACAAGACTTTGCCATTAGCGAGCGAGGCTAAATTAGATGAGGATAATGACAATCACAAATAACAAACCATGACTTTTTCGGCGACAAGAGCTTCAGAGCCGTTCTGTGTATCACCCGTGCTTTGTCTGTGTTGTCCCTACAGCATGTGCAAGGGTTTGTCATACTTACCATTTGCCAAGCATTTGTCATAATCACCAAAATGATATCCTCATATATTTTCAATATGTTCAAACCTCAAAACAGATACACCAAACACGACTATTTTTGAGCTTTCAAAGTTATTTTTAAATTCTACGTCAATACTGAAAAACAGAAATCAAAACAACTAACTTAATCACACCAGAGATAGCTATCATTTGCTCATTTCGCAAGTCAGGTCTGCATGTTCCTTTCTAGAGCGTAAAACAATTAAACGCGTTCAATGGATGGGTCTTAACATTGTTTTAAAGGTACACGGTCACCGTAAATTTGCATATTCCATATGTGGTAAAGGGGCGGGGCTTAGCGTACTACCCTGTAACACCTGTAGCTGTTGGTCCTCCATATTTGATACGTCAGAAAACATGGTAGTGGTCTACGCCACTAAGTGTGCCATGGCTGGTCGTGTGGAGGCGCCATTTTTAAAAGGCGGCCACCCGCGTAAAATCTGTGATAGGTAATTAAAAAGCAGGTGACCGAATACCTTTAAAGTTGATTTTAAAGCAAGGAGATGATCTATCAAGCATGCGAACTCAATATAAAAAGGTGAAGTCAGTTTTGTTGCCTCCGCTGTATCAGTAAATATCTTTAGCAATGACTAAGAATGGGCCTCAAACAGAAAAAACAAAATGGCGTTTACGAGATACAGATAATCATGTAAGACTCAATATAATCACACGCAGCCAATAACGTTGTTTGGGTAATTAGTTGTAAGAGTAGTTTTGCCCAGTTTGGCTTGCCATCGATGGTAATTATGATGGTAGTGATGTTGATAATAATGATAACAATGACAACGATGATGATGTTATAAGGAGTTGGAGGAGACAGAAAGGATGATTTCGAGTTGCCAGGAGATTTTATCGAGATGAAGAATATCTCAAAAATTGTAAATAAAACACACACACACAAAATCAAACCATTCTTGTACCATATGGCCATCTGATGAAAATGACCATATTATATTCGTTATATAGCTTATTTGGAACACACCCGAGCTCGTGCCTTCAAAAGAACTCCCTTTTCGTTTGATATCGCCGGAATTTCAATAACCTCAACAACTAGTATACCTCACAAGTATACTTCACTACATGCACTTTCTATCGCTCCTGTACATATGTCATTAACTGGTCAACGTCTTGAGATACACCCGGAGCCGGGCTGCTTTATTTCTTGAATAGATCATGTTGAGCTTTTATATATGTAGTCCATGGGCCAATCACCATGTAAATCGATCCGAACAAACACATGAAGTGATGTCTTCCCCGGACACGATAAAAGATATCTGTCAAAGAACAAGGCAAGCAATCATCATGTCGATAGGTCCAACCAATCAGTTCAATAACGCTAATGGTACAGTTTTTGTGATATGATTGTGTTTTCTCATATTATTAAAAGGAGTTAGTTTGATAAAATAACCCCATTATTTTCTAAAGAAAATACTTCTATGTATGTACGGCCACAATCAATCATTCTAAAGCAACACAATATAGTTGTTGGTTTCATTTGGAAGACAAACTGCTGCTCACGATAGAGTAAATTAATCTAGCGCGACAGAACGTCAATGATTGTGCGGATGTACAGAAAGCTATTCGAGGGCAAATATAGGGTTATATTATAACTGCCATAGCCAGAGCCAGACATGCTCAGGCAGCGCTATGGTAAAGTATCTACGCAACTGAACGACACGCATACGACAAAGAGAAATCTCATCAGTATAAAAGACTAACATCAATTTGGTATTTTCCACTCCGGGGGCAGTTGGTGACGCCAATCACCGGATAAGTGGGGCTTACTTTGATATTGCAAGAAAATTAAAAAGAAAATTACTTTTCTGTTTTTAGGGTTGATGAGAGGTACAGTCGTAGCGAACGATTTGGTGTGGTCATATTATTGTAATTAGTATTTAATTCACAACAATGCCAGCCGGTTTGACAAGCGGACTTTATAGGCATCGGATAAGGTTGTCTGAGAGATGATCACTACGTAGATTAGGTACAAACGGTTCCGACGATCGACAGGTAATATTATTTCACAAACCTCACGTTATCCAAGTACATTAAGTTTTTGAATAAAGTTGCATGAGCAATATACAAGATGTGATTTGGCTGAGCGTTCCACTAATTTGTGTTTACTCTCAGCGAGCGTACAGAAGAGAAAGATGGAATCTGCAGTCAACAGCATGCACAGCATGTGAGAGAGAGACAGAGAGACAGACAGACAGACAGACAGACAGAGAAAAGGGATTTAATCTTGTTCCGAATACAATTGCTAATATCGGATAGACGGGAAAGTTTAACCACAAATGATTGTAGGATGAAATACTGTCAGAGCGGTTCGCTTCAAAGCAAGGTCAAATCGTAATTTTAACTTCCTGCAACGACAAAGCGTAGACAAACCCAGGTTATATATAGAGTTTTGTCAGTTTCCATAGGAAAAGAGACATTGTTCGTTTAGCAACATATGTAGAATTAAGAAATGTTTGTACATTGATAAATGTACTAAGTGTAATATCTATCTATCTATCTATCTGTCTATCTATCTATCTATCTATCTATCTATCTATCTATCTATCTAATATCTATCTATCTATCTATCTATCTATCTGTCTATCTATCTATCTATCTATCTATCTATCTATCTATCTATCTAATATCTATCTATCTATTTGTCATGTGTGTGTTTTTGTGTTTTATATTATATAGCATATAATCGTAATCGATTTGAATTTGTAAGCTAGGGTATTATTGACGTAAATATTTACTTATCAAGGTGATAAAAGCTGTGATTATGCATCATTATCAACAGTCAGACAGCGATTAAAGATGTCGATGAGACAGATGTAAAATCTGTTATCACCTAATTTTGACTACAAAGTGAAAGTTAACATTCTATGATCGAAACGGGTACTTCTAAAAATTAGACCTTGTTTCTGATAAGTGGCCATGGAATCAAAGGGACTATAACAAGATGTCGAGGTGTGGAACTATTAACCATTGTAATGTTGTAATATTTCGTTGTCGAAACTGATTTGAGAACGAACATTAAAAGGAAATTCTTATCTCAAATGCAACGTGTTTTCTTTGGCATTCCCATGGTATCACATGTGCTGTAATCTTTTCTACATTTTATGTGTTTTCTTAAATAATTTTGCAAGCACACAGACAGATAAGATCTATAAACACTCATACATACATACTTACATAAACACATACATACATACATACATACGTACATACATACATACATACATACATACATACATACATACATACATACATACATACATACATACATACATACATACACACATACACACATACATACATACATACATACATACATACATACATACACACACACACACACACACACACGTACAAACTACATACATACATACATACATACATACTACGTACGTACGTACGTACGTACGTACGTACGTACGTACGTACGTACATACATACATACATACATACATACATACATACATACATACATACATACATACATACATACATACATACATACATACATACATACATACATACATGTTAAACGTTAAACCTTTACACTATAAAAGAAACGTTAGGCCTGAGCACTTATTATCCTTTTGGTCATTTCTTTTAGAAATTCTGCATCCAGTCTATCGAAGAATCAGGATGTTGGACGTTGCTGATCACTCATCAACGACAGAGAACATGGAGTATGATGTCCTGGAACAGCCATATTCAACTACCGCATCTGTCGTCATAGCGATCGTGTTGACAGCCATCATCTTTGTGACTGTATTTGGCAATTTAGCCGTTATCATATTCTTTATGGTGGACCCGGCTTTGAGGTCAAAGGTCGGCAACTTGTATATTTTCAACCTCTCCTGTGCTGATTTTCTGGTTGGCGTGGTTTCGCTCACCCTGAATACATCATGGGTCCTGCATGGCTTTTGGCCATATGGTGAATATGTCTGTAAGTTCTGGGTTGTGGTTGACTTTTGCACGTGTTTTGAGTCCGTGTTGGCTATTATTATGATAAGTCTAGATCGTTATCTCCTCTTGACCTGTGAGATGAAGTACATGGTACTGCAGACAAAGAGACGAGCAATAATCATGTGCTCTATGACATGGCTGGTTGCTGTTTTGATTTATGCTCCCGTTCTGCTTAGTTGGAGCGCCATCACCGGCGAGAGAAACATCGACTACTCGGAGGACTGTGAGATCGAAATGGTCGATAATTTTGCGTATACGGTAGTTCTGCTGTTGATCGAGTTCGTCATCCCACTGCTAGTCATCGGTTATCTTAACATGACGGTGTATATGAACATACGTAAACGATCCATGGGACTCCTCAGTAAAACTTC
Organism: Ptychodera flava; assembly: GCF_041260155.1. NCBI lineage: Eukaryota > Metazoa > Hemichordata > Enteropneusta > Ptychoderidae > Ptychodera > Ptychodera flava. The sequence goes on from NC_091928.1 coordinate 37,975,209, forward strand.
GATGTCACAACAACCATCAAGAACGAATGAAAGCATAGCTCAACCTATCACTGCCTCGACTTTATGTGATGACGTAAGTGGTGACCGAGCACATCAAGCCGGAAATAATAAACGTGTAGCTTGGTCGGATGGCCGAAATGCGCAGAGGGGTGAAAATAGCTCTGAAGATTGCCGACAAAAAACGAACAGCCCACAGCTGCATTCAAAGCATAAGAAAGCCGCCAAGACATTGGCGGTTCTGGTTAGTGTGTTTGTCGTCTGCTGGGCGCCGTACTACGTGTACTCGATTCTTGTGATATTTTGCGAGGAATGTTTCGACGAGAATGCCTGGGAGGTTGTCAACTACCTGCTGTGGTGCAACTCGACCTTGAATCCCATACTCTATGCGTTAACTAATATCAGGATCCGCAAAAACTTCTTGCGCATATTTCGTTTTGGTCGTTTGAGGTCAACAATATCCGGCAACACCACAACCAATCAAAATAGAGTATTGCCATTTAATACTCAGCAGGGCGAATGAATTTATTTTGTTTGTTACTATGAATTAAGTTAATAATTCACACGATGGATGAAACTAAATGGCATGGAAACCAGGTAAAGGTTGACATTATGTATTACATGTATTTCTTATTGGACTCCATGACTGGTTATTTAAATGTACTGTCACATGATCCTAGTGTAAACAATTAATACAAATCACAGCGTTGCTAATATACAGGCTTTCAGAAAGAATATACTTTAATGGCGTTACCGCCTCATTCGTTGTTTGGAAGGGCCCAGTGCTCGTCCCAGCATCGATCATTCGGTTTTTCTGGGTAACGAAGATGATCTAAACCCATCGGTACTTAACACCTTGTTTCAGGTATTTGTTGTAGAAGTTGCAATATGATTTTGTCGTATTTACCATTTCCGTTTGGTTTTGCTGAATATTTTCTTGGTGTAAACCTTGTGTTCCTACGTACTTTACCTAAGAAATGATGCTTCATATGTTTCTGTAATTCTTGCTTAGAATCATTGCACATCGTTTGGAGTAAAAATCAAGTTTTCTTGTCGTAGCTGTCTTCAACAATTGGCCAACTTATGTCTTTTTATCTCCAGTCCTCTAATTCACTTACTAGCATTTTTTAATTTAACCTTTTCAGCGCCAAAGTCAATTTTTGTCGCCTTTTATGAATATTTCCAAGTCTTTTTTTCTGATTTATACTAATGCGAAATGTGATATCAATTTGGTAAAAGTTATCAAAAAAATACAGAAAAATTCATAAAAATTAGTTAAATGTTGCACTAAAATTTGGCGGAAAAAAATTAGAGCACTCAAAGGGTTGAATGGTTGACAGTGAAAATTATTAAAATTATGGTTTGTATTTCGATGAACATATACTTTATGATATCTTTCAATATATATTGCTACGTAGTATGTTTTCATTTCACATTTTTTTCAGAGTAGGTTCATTGCGCCGACAATTTTTAAATGAATTTCACATTTGTAACACAAGACTAATAAGACACTTGAAGTTGAATTCAAAAACCCATCAAATAACGGCGGCGAAAACAAACAAATAAACACAAGTACTACTGTCGAGGCCTGGCTTGACACGTTGTTTCTCAGTGGATAAAACTGAAGTTTCACCATGTCCTTGGTTGTTATTAAAATAACGTCGATGAAAATGCAATCAAGTTCACATAATCAAACATTTACTAAGAGCGGGCAATCTTTTAGGTATCACGAGATTATGTGTCATTAAAATATGATGCGCACCACATTTAAACACATTAAAAGTAAATGTAGATTACAGACGAATGTTAACACTGATTTAAAATATTCCTCAATTGAGAATTTCAATTCAACATGGAAGCCGAAGCTGTATCACAGGCGGAATTCCCGTTTTGTAAATAAAGCAATCAATCTCACCGACTTGTTCGTCTCCGATTACTCAAGTACCTTCGAAGTCTGCTGAGGAGTAGACAGCGGACTACAGTTTTCATCCTCTTTCATGGAGGTTAAAATTGAAGTCCCACACGAGGAAGAAATCTATTTCTACTATGTAAAACGCGCTCCAATTCCTTAGGTAGGCGCACAATGTTCGACATAGGACGCAACTGTTCAAAACGTCCCATGAAAACACGATGGCCGATAGAGTTCTTGAAAAATGCAAAATGCAAAATGCAAAATTCAAAAAGCAAAATTCAAAATTCAAAATTCAAAAATTCAAAATTCAAAATTCAAAGTTTTGCATTTTGCATTTTGCAATTAGAAGGTCTCTTTCGGCCATCGTAGGAAAGGTTCTATATGCTTGACAAGTGCACAGCTTGAGATAAACGGGACAGCATTATATGTTTATCACATGGAGAGTGTCAATCATTGTCTGGCGCTGTCCAGACGCTAAAGCGAGTCGGTCATCGGCAGGCAGAAAGTTTTCACCGTGATAGCGGCGGAGAGCCATAGTTTATTTTTAAATAATTATAGTGTATTTATGGAGGGAATGCAAAGATAAGTCTCGAAACTGTACTTCTTGTTCAAGGAGGTGTTGTGACTTCAATGGCCCCCTTATCGACGCAGTTACAGCAGATGTCTTTGCTTGCCCCACACTACGCGGAGAAATTGGAAATTTATCATTATTTGTCGAATAACTTGATGATTTGGGCCTTCTATATTGCTTTTCTGAAGAGTATATACGGCATTTAATGCTTCAGTTGAACTTACAGTTATGTAGTTTTCAGGTTTATTGCCAGTTATACGAGACGCACTGAACAGGACGCTTCGTTTGGTAATTAGGAACAGCCAACGCTTTCGCGACTCGAAATTTCGTTGGAAATACCTTAAGCATCCAGGTCTAAATTTATCTCACCATCTTTTGTAGTATTTGTGACAATACCGTATCGATCGCGATAAATTTTACTGTGCACACTAGTGTGCAGGGAAAAAAGTTCCCGAAATACATGGGCAAAATGAATTTTTGTCCTTCAAGGTCTAAGTCACTCAGTTGGCGATCCGGCCAAGCTCATTTGATGACATCAGGATATTACATGATCAAACTGGACGAGAAAGAGATGCACATTATAAAATTAAGAGAGAGAGAGAGAGAGAGAGAGAGAGAGAGAGAGAGAGAGAGAGAGGAGAGAGAGAGAGAGAGAGAGGAGAGAGAGAGAGAGAGAGAGAGATCTTTAAAAATCAGACTGGGAACTGTCACTATTCGTTGATGATCATCAATGGATACCTTCATTACAAGCTTGGTTGTACTGGAGAATCTAATGATGTGTGGTATTGTTGAATTTTGACTTCAAAGCAATATTTCTTCCTCTGTAATCGACATTTTCCACTTGGAACAACCCCACCCTCAGTTCAAAGCCAACATGACAGGGTGTACATTTGTACAAATGTAAACAGTTTATAGGTTGCCGCGAGTACTGCATGTCTTATATATTTTTATAACCTTTGATTTGAAAAAAAAACCCCAGCATTTGACTGATGGCAGGGATATTCATACGAAACTGTGATACATTTTACATGACGTGGCTATATTTCACCTTCAAGGGTTGCTACATCCCGGGGGGACCGGTACATGAAAATAGAGTTGGTATTATATGTAGCGATTATACGTAGAACCTGTGAAAATATGAAGAATTCAATCGAAGTGAACTTGTCAACATCACCTTATGACTGATTGCCAATTTTTAGGCGATGACAACATGACTGTCAGTCCTGACAGGATTCATGTGTTAATACTATCGTGGGGTATACACGGGTGCAAATATGCTGCGGAGAGATTGATGACAAATGGTCCATTAAGTCGTTGCATCATAAAACATTACCACACGGGTTGGTTATGCCGCAAAAAGGCATCTATTAAGTGTCATTCTCGAAGGAAGATGGACCGGTACCGTGTTCTTCATAAGATGAGCAGGAGTGTGCGATATGATAACAATCCACTTTCACCGATATTACAAGGTCATTCCGAGCCTTGACCGAACGTCACCAGAAAATGTAACGACAGCTATTAAATTCTTAACATCAAGGAAACCATGAATTATGAATCAACGTCGACTCTTACAGAGTAGGGATTAATTAAGTACTAGGCGACAGGAAAAATGTCTGTCTCTGGGACAGATTGGCAAGAGGTAGAACTAGGCATATAATTTGTAAATATTTTATTAAGTTTCTTGACAAATCTTCATTTTCATCCATGGAGCTATTAGGACGGAGATTTCTTGGCGAATGCCTCAAAATATTAGCCCGTCTTAATATTACAATGCTTACGTGGAGCTTTCGCGTGGGCTTTGCTTATAATTGTAACTCTTGAACAGCGTACATTTATCAGTAATTTGTGATTTATAGTTTTCGGATAGGCAAAGACTGAATCGATTGCTTACGTTAGATCCTTGGTCCTAGCTTAAAGTAAACGTTGATAATGAGTACCATGTTCAAACTGCTTGCTGATAAACCTACTTTGTCAAATAAACGTTTGTGTGTGTCTGTGTGTCTGTGTGTCTTTGTGTCTGTGTGTCTGTGTGTCTGTCTGTCTGTCTGTCTGTCTGTCTGTCTGTCTGTCTGTCTCTGTACTGTTCGGGAACCTAATAAAAAAAATTAAATAAATATCTTCACGTGGCGAAATAAAAACTAAAAGCATTATATGCAAAACACAACCACCCACATCGTTACATAAACACACGTTTACATTAATTTTGAGTCATGTCAACAGAAACTCTGGTTTTAGTTGGGCGGCTCTCGCTTTACTTTGAAGTGCTTATCTCTAACAACGGGCAAGGTCGAGGTCATAGTAGAAGTCATAATATCATTTTAATGAAAATTTACGATATAATTTATTATTTAAAACATCCAAATTTACTGTATATGGCAAATTCCCGAACACTGTATATATGTATGCATGTGCGTGTGCGTGTTAAAGTGTATGCACTTCTGAAGATTGTATTGTGTCTTAGAATTATGGAACTTTTATTGTTTAATATCGCAAGTGTACAAACTGTAATCACCGAGGCTTTAGAGAACGGGTATTTGACCTTGTCGACCGATAGAGACTGATATAAGGTCAATATTTAATGTCAACACCAGGCAGGAATTTAGTAATACAATACACAGAATAATGTATGACTTCCACATATCAAAATCTGACCCTCATTTTACGAAATCGAAATGAAACAGAGTAAATTATCAGTGCTTTCTTTTATGACACGAAGATAGATGACCCAAGCGTAATGCTGTTGGGTCTCTTTGGTGATTTGTTTCATTAGGATGAACTTCGCATCGATTCAGAGAGGTTGCTATGACAATCATCTTCTCATACGCGGCAAAATGTCGACCGATACAGTTTCTGACAAGATGTAAACATCGAATGAGATTTACCCTTTTCATCGATAAATAATCGTATCAACGGAAATGCTGCTAAAACACTACTAAAATTAATTAAGTAGGTAGTTACGTGATATTTATAAAATTTTTAAGCTCATCTATTCCGAATATACAGACACGATAAGGTATTTGTGTTTGTATGAGGTAATTACCTTTGGTTGACAGCCTTGGTAGCCGAGATACGCCCCGCGTCCATGATGTGGCTTTGTCTCTTTTAAAACTTGTAGGTTGTGTTACCCTGACCGTTGATGCTGGTTCGCAACACAACGTTCTAGTTTTGGAAAGGACCAAGCCATACCTCTGACGCTGGGCTTATCTCAGCTGAACGATCTGCAGCTTCGATGATGGAGGCTTCGCTACTGGTAAGCTTCGGATATACATTAACGTTTTTACCGCAATTGTCGTGATAATTATGAATTGTATTTTATTCCCTATACGCAAAAAAAGACGTTTGGTGGCCAACGCGGAAGTGGCAAACAAATCTTCGTCACAAGGGTGGGGAGATACCGTATTTTCTCAGCTTTAATGGTAACCGTATAATGTAACATGACATTTTTGTGAATTTTTACTTTGACATTATCTCGACCACAGTTGACTTCTGACGACGTAATGAGGGATACGCTTAGATAAAACAAAGGCGCTAAATGTATAAATTTCTTCAGTGTTATCTCACTTTTCTTATGTGTCCGAAAAACGAGGTATCTATCAGACTTTGAAAGTCAGTCATCGGCAGCTCGGTTAGTCATCTAGCTCAGAGAAGCTGCTATAACTTGTACACAATTCGTAGAATGAGTGTCGAAAAAACAAACAGCAGAATCGACGCGGACAGTGCAAAGAAAGAGAAAGGTCGTACTACCTGATACTGGGTAATGACACGGTTGTGCTAGAGATTGTACAGCGAAATGTTCGTTGATATTAGCCCTAAATGAACTTAATACAAACCGTACTAGCAAGTGGGTTGATCGTGTTTCATTTGACGTGAAGGTTAGATTTTAATTGCGAACATCAGGCTGATAAGTGCTACAGCCAATTACTATGTAAATCTGCCAATTTCGGCTTACGAGGCTAAGCCTTTAATCTCCCGACGATTTTTTAAAGAAGAAAACACAATGTTGCACTGTTCTGTCTCTCGTTCCCCTCTCCCTCTGAATCAATATGGCACATGCATATGTCTTGCATTAACAAAACTTTGTAGAATAGAGGAAGATCATAATTTCCTGGGAAGCAAAGGCTGTTGTTTGATAAGGTTAAAGGAACTTATAAGCGGACTTAGAACGATTTCTTTTTCTTCTTCGACTGTTGAGTAATAAATAATTCTTATACGATAACCATGCTCCTGCTACTAATGATGATGATGATGATGATGATGATGATGATGATGATGATGATGAAGATGATGGCAACGAAGTCGACAGGGATGATGATGGTGGTGATGATATTTTGTGAGAGATTTGACTTCTTTGATGTGAGTGGCGACTGACCGTACTGTGGATATCAAAGTCTTGCGAAATCCAGCATCGCCAGGAAGATGCAGCGATTATCAGTTCTGTCAGCAAGTAATTTTTCACTGACACGACGTTTATCTATGTCGTTTTTCATCGTCGAATTCGAAAATCTGTCACACTGTTGCAAGCAGGTTATTTTGGTGACCTGAACTTCATTGCTATAAAGGTCGACGTCCTTGCTGGTGCAGGTAATTAGGAAAGACAAGGAACAGGTTCGGAGATCGTTTTTTATTGCTTGATCACCGACACTGACATCGAAAAACAAACAGATAGACAGGCATACGCTAGAAGACATACACAAACACTCAAACTGATATTTTGATTGCGTGAAATTCAATTTTAAATATTTATTCTTGCATTTATTGAATGAGTTTCGTATCTACGGTACAGATATAGGTCTTATTCCATGAAGATGGTGAATTTGAGTTATGAGTTTGAAGAAGTGACTAAAGTACAATAAGTAAATATCTGTATTACGCCGATGCTCAAGAGATCATAAGTTTTTATGAGATCACCACCAATATCCTAGGTTTAATTTCGAGGTTTATCGTTGTAATTAATCATATGATATATATCTAATTGGGTTTTCAATTGCTGGTAGACGCTCAGAGCCATTTCACTCTTCAAGCCAGAAGGACTGAACGTGCATTCGTAGTTGGTAAGTTATAGAGAAGCTTGAAGTTTGCTGCATTTTCAACTCAATACTAATGGAATTATAATGTATAGACGCAAGACATACCAGCGGTCATCAATATACATTCACGACTTAAATGGCAACAGAAAAGTAGCTGGAATATTATATATTTTAGCCCAAACATGGGACTATGTGCTTAGGGTACGTGTAGGTGACCATTTGCCCTCCTTACTTCGGGCAAAAATGGTCTCCTGCGTCGAAGGCACATATTCCCATGTTTGGGCTATAATAATTTTATTACATGCCTCTCTTACATTGTTTACATTCCAAGTTTCGGATAATATACAAATGACAACCAGAATACTTTATTTTCATGTGAGGCGAGAATCTGTTGAAAACGATTTTCATCATCGAAAGGCACTTTGATATTTTTAAATGACTGTTATGCTGCTTGTTGAATCGTTTCGCACATTTTTGCAAACATAGCATGTGACTTTATCGTTTTTAAAATCCCGAAGTTGTCAAGTTGAAAATAGTACCCGCTCACTTCCAGTCAAGTGATGACTATGCAGCCCGTGACGTCATAAACGAGTTACAATCGAATCCTTTGGAGCTCGCGAAGTTCGATATACGAGGCATGTAATAAAAAGATATATGCATTGCAGAGAGGAAAAGTTTGCAGTGAGTAAGTTTACAATTGTGTTAATTCTTCCAGGTTGACTAAATGTTCTCAACTTGAATGAAGGGGAACCAATCGCCACCATCCGAGCAGCAAAGCGTACTGCAGAAATCAATACAATTCGCCACTGAGAACACCGGAACGATCACAGTTTACACTTGAAATTGCAATGCGTTCAAGTCGTACCGAGATTTCTAGCCAGCCACCAGAAACAATCTCTCAGAGCTGGCTTACATACACTTTTATATCTAGTTTGGTTCACGGGTGACGGCTCAGGAGAAATGTGCGCACGATCAGACGCCGTCTAATATACCTAATCTGTGGGCCTGAATGTAAAATTCACAATTCTACAATATATGTGAACCCTGCTATGAAGGAGTTATTTTTATGGTGGCTGCTCCTGATAGCTTTTGCGATTTGTAAGTTAAAAACGCCTGTCTAAACGATCATTTGCGTTAGTCTTTGTAGCAATATGTCATTGATCAGAATTGAATACTGAGGTGCAGTTAAATGCATGTTGGAATATTCAAATACTGGGTCTCGTAGCTTTTTCCCTACTGTCGTACTTTGCCGACATTTATTCTGCCGTGTCTGTAAAATTGCACATTCGCTGACACATCTCATCATAACCGTTAGCAAAGCCTGTGCACATTATCGGCCCATTTAAGTCAATAATCTTCCTTAACTTCTACGGATACCATATTGTGTTAATAGACGTAACACTTTTTGCGCGGCTGGTAACCGACATTAGATCTGAGATCTTGTGTAGCGGCATCATGGGCCAGTGGCTAGAGCAGTGGACTCACGATCAAAGGATGGTGAGTTCGAGCCCCGGCATGGCTGTGGCGTTGTGTCCTTGGGCAAGGCACTTTATTCCTCATTGCTTCTCCCACCCAGGAGTGATGGGTACCTGGTAGGAGGTACAGAGGTTGTTATGTGTGCGTTTAGCTCTGCTGCGCTTATTGGCTGCACATGTGAGCTGTTGTCTGCTCCCCAGGGAGTTGAGTGGTATAATATTAGGTCCAGTGACCAGGGGTAATAATAATTGTAAAGCGCCTTGATCACATCTACTTGTGGATATGTGCGCTATATAAGAACCAAATATTATTATATTATTATTATAGAGGGAAAACTGCGATTGTTAATTCTGTTAATTATGCATTGATGCGTAGAATTTCACTTTTCATAATCCCCTTCTCAAATTCAGTCAAGGTATAAATTTTACATAAACATCGTTGCTTATTCACGTTAATATGGATCCAAGGGAAATGTGACAGATCTGCCATTGTGGGCGTTCTACCTAGTCACATCTCGGCGAACGTTTTTAAAGTAGTAATAAGACTAATTTGGATGCGACCGATTTGTACATGGAAATACGATATGTCATTTCTTCATATATCGTGGAAAGCGACTCAGTGCACACATTGTACCCTAATCTCACACGTTTTCTGTCGCTTTGCTTTTATAGCACAACTTTTGCGACAGCCTCCTTAGATTATTTCGAAACCCTTTTGTTAAAATCGATACACTAAATGTTGATGTACAAATCGAATGTAAAAGATAACAATTTTAGGGTACAATATAAAACGAATGAAACTACTGTCAATGTTTGATTCACAGACGAATTCCGCCTGGTAGCTTCAGCCCCAAGTTGTTGGTTTTCCTCGGTGGGTTATGCCGTACAGCTGTTTAAATTCAAATCAACTAAGTGTTCTTGAAAACGGCGATCCTAATACTTTTCATGGCAAAGTGTCGAATGATGAAGTTCCTGAAAAGGGAAAATTGAAAGCACATAGATACATATATGCATGGATGCAAAACACACATCACACATAGATAGATAGATAGATAGATAGATAGATAGATAGATAGATAGATAGATAGATAGATAGATAGATAGATAGATAGATAGATAGATAGATAGATAGATAGATAGATAGATAGATAGATAGATAGATACATTATAGATAGATAGTTGGATAGATAGATAGATAGATAGATAGATAGATAGATAGATAGATAGATAGATAGATAGATAGATAGATAGATAGATACATACATACATACATACATACATACATACATACATACATACATACATACATACATACATACATACATACATACATACATACATACATACATACATACATACATACATACATACATACATACATACATACATACATACATACATACATACATAAAAACGTTAACGTTATAGAAAGTTAGTCAATATACATGGTATTTCACAGCTGCAATAGGAAACGTACCCTGAGATCACAAAATCAAAATCTCACCACGCTAGATATCAATTCTTTCGTTTTTTGACACGAAGATGAATTCCATTCGATGACTTCAGCACAATGTTGTTGGTTCTCTCTGGTATTTTGTTGTGAACAGGGTAAAATTCAAATCGATGCAGAGAGCTTGCTATTGCGATCTTCATTTCATTCATGGCAAAGTGTTGACCGATGCAATTTCTGAAAAGATGTAAACGTTGAGTGTGCTTACTCATTTGAGCGTTGAAAGATTTTACTAAAGGAAAACGAAAAGAAACATTGTCCTGAAAGATATTTTTCCTCCATACTTATATTATAATCACCCCTCCTTACCTCCCGCTCCCTACTGTCTGCCTGCCTGCCTGTCTATCTGGCTGTCTATCTGAGTGTCTCTTTGTCTGTCTACCTCTTCCTCTCTATCTCCTTTTGAATAGCTTCGCTAAATTGATACTAGAAAGCTAGAGGGCGTATGATCAATTCAGTGAATGTCCACGTTTAAGAAAATCCTGGTTTCTACTGTAAGGTTAAGATATGCATCTGTGCACAAGCTAGTATGCGCCTTCAAAGTGAAAGACTTAAACTTTTGATTAAACGTTACTGAATGGAACTTTCAACCACTGTCTTACCAATTCAACAATAAAAATCGGGGGTCACTGTGAAAAGTTTGGAACAAGCGAAACAAATTACCCATCATTGTGCGACATTTGAAATTCTAAATGGTCGTCATTCCTCCAAGAGCTTTAAGTGAGCCCCCATAAAGCGGTAGATCAGAAACTAATTGTAGATATTTGAGAGTCCGACTATCTGTCCTCGAGGCGCTTTCTACCTTAGACATCAAAACATTATTTTGGTCAAAAAAGAACGCACTCTACAACAGCTAGAGCCTCTGTATATGTCGTTCACACAATACAACATCCTTCATAGTATGCAGATAAAATGCTTGTCATAAACAAAACTATGCACTGAGACATTGTAGCGAGTTGTGGAATATTTGGCTGATATAACTCAGCAAGACTTACCTCGGACCAGCTGAGAATGGTATAAACGCATACGGTGACCTCTCTTTGCTGTTTTCTGGAAGAAACCTCAGCGGATCATACTTGAACGGATCTGGCCACACTTCTGAATTGTGATGTAGTGCGTGGATGTATGCAACAACCGTCTTTCCTGAAAAAGTGCGTGTGATGGTAATGGTAGAAGGTTATGTCCTACTCTGGGACACCAAAGTATACCTAAACAATTTAAACTGCTTAGAACCGGTCAAAAACATTTGCCTGCAGTGATTCAGCTATAGAATGTCGTTGGCGAAGCCCTTTACCGGATTAGTATAACCATGTAGCGACGTAACGCAGGCAGAATTTTGAACCGATCGTTACAAGTTTAAACTGGTCAGGTACTTAGGGTGTCTCGGAGTACGACATATCATTCCACTTGAAAGAATGGTTATAATGAATCTCCTATGATGAGTCACAAAATGACTTGCAATGTATCCCAATGTTCTACGGTGAGTGCACTCAGGTGTGTCCTGAATGAAAACAAAAAGGACTCAGCTACTTATGTAGACTTTTTATTGAAACCATTGTATTCTCTATCCTAGGTTGATAGTTCTGCTGGTGGACAGAATTGTCCCCGAGGCTGTCTTCCTCCCAGTAAAGCGATGTTTTCATTGCTTCGCTTCCATAAAGTTTTTGTGCGATGTATGATAGTGTGTGTGCGAGCGTGAATGCTTCACGAACTCTACAACAAGTAGAAAGGGCGCAGTCAGAATTGTAACAACTTTAGCTCGGTTATTGAACCAATCTTTTTGAGATTGGGGATTTGGCCGAGCGGTTTTGTCTCTAGCTTTCTCCGCTAGGTGATTGGGTACCGTACGTTGTGAGTTTGGACCCGATTGAAACCATCGTATTATATAGACGTTTGTGGAGCTCTAAGGCGTCTGGTATCACGGGCATCTCGGCATATCTCCTAAAGAGCATGTGAACCGCGTAGCAGGTTCTTTACATTGACTTACGAGGCCTTTTTCTTGGTATCTCAATGCTTGTGTATTAGCTTGCCATGTTGTATGACATAGTTGACGGTCGTGTAGACTTGTACTGGCAAGTGACTTGCAGTGCTGTTAGTGCCTCCTGAATGGCGTGACTGTGTCTGTTATCAGTGGTTAATTTCAGAATTACAAGACATAAAAATGCCCCGCTTCTGCATTTATTAAGTGTAGAGAGTTATGTCAACTCAAAAAAGTGTTTCTGTCTATTTCTAAATGTATGTATGTATGTATATATGTATGTATGTATGTATGTATTTATGTATGTATGTATGTATGTATGTATGTATGTATGTATGTATGTATGTATGTATGTATGTATGTATGTATGTATGTATGTATGTATGTATGTATGTATGTATGTATGTATGTATGTATGTATGTATGCAGTGCTTAAGCATGAACAAACTAATCAAGGAACAAAATGACTGGGAAAAGCTTCCTATCGATTCAATGATTCTTTCTTTGTATTACATGCAAACCTATTACCTTTATGAGTTTTGGAGAACAATATCGGGGTTTGGTAATTATGAGTTAAAGCCAGAATTTGAGACATGAAAGGTGGCATCGGGTTCTGTCGAACATCCCTAGTTCATCCGCATGCCCATAGAAATCATCCCAGAAAATATAAAAGACGGGAGAGATATGTAGAACAGTATGGAAAGAGGAAACATTATCGTATGTCCCAAATGTCTTTTGCCAAGTCACTCTGATGAAGATTCTATAAATGAAGAAACCCATGGTACATTTTCCGTTGCCATACCGACACGAGTTTAAATCTTTAGCAAAACAGTGAATATTAAACAGGAAAATAAGGAAATGCAGCACATAAAATAGCAGGCAAAGTGTGTGTATGTATGTATGTATGTATGTATGTATGTATGTATGTATGTATGTATGTATGTATGTATGTATGTATGTATGTATGTATGTATGTATGTATGTATGTATGTATGTATGTATGTATGTATGTATGTATGTATGTATGTATGTATGTATGTATGTATGTATGTATGTATATATGTATGTATGTATGTATGTATTTATGTATGTATGTAAGCATGCATGATGCTCTCAATGAATATGAATGAAGATATTGCACACCTGCAGGAATAGTTCTACTGTCTGGTATTTTCAAATCTGACTTCAGAGTACGACCTATTGATAGCACCGGTGATCTGATTCGTAGACTTTCTTTAATACACATAGTTGTATATTCCAATGATTGAAGATCATTCCTGCGTGGTATTAAGGTAAGAAAAAGCGGTAAGACCATTCGTCTTAAAGTGCCAATAAGAAGATTGGAATATGCACAACGAATATTTTGACTGTATTCCTTTCGTTCGTTCTCTTTCTGTTTCTAAGTGTCGGGTGAACTGTTTAATGTAACTTTATCCTCGCTATATCACTTACTAAGAGAAGAAGAGGAAACGTTTGGAGGGAGAAATGATATAAAATGTTCTGCATAATTCAAATAAGTAAAAGCGAGATATGGAACATGCATATCTTGTTTTAGAAAAACACGGTTAGAATCTAAATATTATCTGATATTGCTGGTTCTGGCGTATCTAACATTGTCACTTGCCAATTTATTGTATCGTTCCCGTTTCTGGCGATAATTTCGTCAATTTCTTCTCTGCATTTCTGTTGATGTTCAGGATTCATGGCCATGTTGTACAGACACCAAGATATGCCACTGGCCGTTGTGTCGTGACCTTCAAACATAAATGTATCCACTTCATCTCTGATTTCTTGATCGCTTAAACCTTGTCCTTCTTCATCCTGTCATAAAATCAGTATGTCGCCTTTTTCAGAAAGCTTGTTTAAAATTTAAAAGTGTTCTAGTTGACAAGTTCTGATTGATCAGTGATTGGCGAAATCTACGAGAATGTACAGGAGCTCACGTGATATATCATAATCGGTATATCAGTATGTCATTATATACATGTATGTTTTGATCGCTCATCTCAAATCGAAAACCATTCATTTGAAGATAAAATAAGAAAAATAGAAGTTATTTTATGCGACTTTTATATTCAGCAAATGCAAACATATGCAAAGTGAAGATAATTAAACATAATAACATATCTACCAATTATTTTTGGCAAAAGGTGGCTCAAATAACATTCCTCTGACCTTTGCACTTAAAAGAATATCCAAGAAATCGATGTACTTTCTTTGACTTTTCTTCTGGCAGTCGTAACTGTTTTTCAAAGTTTATTTTCTTTCCTTGATAACTCGTTTAGAATACTCATGAACAATTTTCAAAGCTCTGCGAAACTTATATCCCATCCTGGACAAACCAAAGATGACGTCATTGTGGTACGGCAGAAACCGGAAACGTTCTTTGATGAGGAAGGCTAAAGTGTAAACTGCCCGGATGTATGGATTTTGGTTCCTGTTGTGAAAAGAAATAGAGAGCCAATTGCTATTAAGCAAAAGTATTTCCACTGGTACGGAAAAAGACACGCGTGACAGAACAGGGGTTGCATAGTTGATGCGTTAGTGTCTAAACCACAGCTGCATGTAAACCATTGGCGAGTTTTGGACTTTGAATCTAAGGCTTTTTCCTGTATACAAAACATTTTAATCAACACACGTTCACTATATTCTTATGAAAAGTGACAAGAATCAAACCTTGAAAAGAGGATTCATCTTTGACGGTTTTTTTTAACAGTCTTTCAATCGTGAAAAGAAATGATGTGATATAACTCACCGGTCTTGCTGGCAGTTGCTTTCCTTACTGAATATACACCTCAACAAGCTATCAAGGGTCATCAAACTGATATGTTCAAACATTTCCACTTCACAGGTATTAGCAACGCTTTTCCGACACATGTGATCCCAATTATCCTAGCAGATATTCACAGATCATAAGTGACTTATTTCTACAATATGTCAATGGCACATCTACAACAGTGAGATGGCATACAAAAGCCTGTGACCAAGGTGTTAACTATAAAACCTACAGTATTTCCTGGAGAAACGTGCTGTAAGGTTTTGGCATGTTAAGGGGTTTCCATTGTGTTAATAACTTATCATGTGCGTCAGAGACAAAAAAGGACGAAGAAGAGAAGGTAATTACTTGTACTGCCTTACCAGCATTGTTGTCATGCATTCATTGTAGATGGCAATGTAGGGCCTTAGGATGTCGAAATGAAATCCCGGGGTCAAAAGTCGTCGATTACGAAACCACTTCTGACCAGTGCTGATCAGCAAACCATCACCAAGCCACGGTCGCAATAGTCCGTACAAGAAGTTGTCTTTAGGTTCTAAGAATGAAATAACCAAATTTTTAAGTGTGAGATTTAATTGTATTTTCTTGGTGAGTATATTTTATTCGTCTGCTCTCTATTACGTACAGCTACATTGCAAACTATTTGTGCATGCCCGGGGCATAAATGTACATTTGATGCTGATGTGCACTTTAGTGATCAAAGTTAAAGAGAAAAAGTGGCTATCTTTTCAATTTTTTGCAACCTCTAGATGCCTGAACTTAGTTCCATTCCAGTGGGTTAACTGAGAGACAAATATTGCTACACTGTATGAAAGCTGCGGTTATTGTTCATGTGAAGGGCGCCACACAATACAAGTTTTGTTACAAATGCCAGCATAACGTCTGATACTGTGTAGCAATTCATATTTAGGTGTTTCTTGATTTGATCTTTATATCAGACTTTGGTTAATACCAGCCAGGCGTTAACCCCTGACCCAGGGTTTTTCTATACCATACAGTGTATATGCCAACGGGATGGAAATTGTCAAAGGTCGACTCTTTTTTAGACATCTTTCAATAAGTCTAACATCAGTGACTTATCATATGCAACAATATTAGTGAAAAAAGGTCCAAAGATTGTGATTTTCTCCCTTTAAGCTGTTGTTGTTGGCGGTAGTGTGGCATTTATCAAAGTTTGTAATCGATCCCCTGTTCAATGACACGATAAGATGTTTTGTTTGGTATTTCAGTGAGAGAGTATGGAGCCGTTACCTGTGGTTGATAGCAACGCCCTGGCCGTAGATGGATGGTTTAGTAGCACAATATTTTCAAAAGGACCAAGCCATATGACGGACGCGGGGCTTATCTCAGCCGATCGAACCGCAGCTTCCGTGATAGACGCTTCGTTACTAGTTAGCTGTGGATATATTAATGAATTAACTGAGATCACCATGAATATTGCAAACATAAACTTTGCGCAATAACGCAAACCAAGAAAGTAAATATGTGGATAATGCGGATGTAGCAAGCAAATTTCATCAACAAAAAGGGCCAAAAAGGGAAATTTATTTTTGTTACTTCGAAACACAACAATATTAACCATAATGTTACTTTACTTCTTGTAGGTGTTCATGCTGATGTTCTCCGGACTGTTGTTGATTTCTGACGACGTAATGAGATATGCGTTTAGTTGAGCAAAGACACTAAATGATAGCGCTTCATCAGTATAATCTCACCTTTTTTATGTGTCCGAAAAACCAGTGTCTGTCAGGACTAGGGAAGTCAGCCATTAGCCGCTCAGTTTGCCATCTACCTCGGAGAAGCTGATATAACTTGTAAATAATTCGCAGAATGAGTGCCGAGAATACAAACAGCAGAGCTAATCTGTAGTTCAATGCTGTCAGACAGTTCATTGTGAACACCCTGTCGTAGGCAGTCGTCATAGGAGGAACCCTCGTGAAGAACGTTATTAAATCTTTGAAGACGATGGAGATTTGAACTTTGACTAACGTGTCAAGTAAGGCAAAGGTCGTACTAGCTGACACGGACTATGGACTATTTTTGCTAAAGGTCTCATTGTGCTATTTGAATGGCGAAGTTCGTTCACACGTCTCCGACATAAAGTCCAATGTGCCGGATGATGGGCAGTGCGTGCTTGGTTTCACGTGTCGTATGTAAGTTCTACCAGCGAATTCGATAAACGCAGATGCCAATCACTAAACCTGGTAACCTTTCATGAATGAATTTAGACATTTTGCCCTTCCGTGATTGTATTTCATCATATTGCACCATTGTCATTCTAGTTTTTTACGTCTCCATTTAATTGAAAATCAATGTCCTCTATAATATGCATGACTGATAGGATATTCTTTAGTTAACTTGCACAACGTCGTCAAAATGTACATAGCAGAATATTTTTTCGGCATCTTTTAAAAATGTACTCAATCTTTCTGTATTTTTTGTAGACTTACTTATGTAGTTTATGTATACTAAACCACAATGTTTGTATAGAATTCTGTCTATGTGTAGTTTTGAGCTTAAATTTTGTTCCCATGAAAAATAATTATGAGCGAAAATGAAAATATATACTTGTTAGAGATCATAATATCGTATGTTTAACGTTTCACTAACCGCGAGAATTTTGAAAATCACCAGTTAAGTTTGTTTAAATTACAGATACATTCTTCTGCGATCATGATTCCTATCAATTATGCGGGGAACCGTGGTGGTATCGATTTCAATTATGGCAATGTTCTGACTGAATGCTGTTTATTAAAAAAATTCCACAATGAAAAGGTTTGAAGACTGTTACACTATGCAATATGAACAGCATCGACAACGACATCGACAAACAGAGGACGAAACACGCACCCAAGTTATAACATAAAGTATGATATTAGAGTTTGTTCGATGTTCCTCAATTAATCGGGTAATATTATTTTTCTTTCAGAATAGATATGGTGTACTGTTTTAACAACTACCTAGTTGCCGAATTTGGAGAATTAGCTGACATATGTTAAGTTAGTATGCGCCTCCAAATAAAGTGAAATACATAACTTAAACATTTACTCAAATTTTCCTAAATAACCCTCTCTCTCTCTCTCTCTCTCTCTCTCTCTCTCTCTCTCTCTCTCTCTCTCTCTCTCTCTCTCTCACCAAATCAACACAAAAAGTTGGGGCTCATGGGGCAAAATTTTTGAAGTAGCGACACAAATTACTAAACATTTTGTGATATTGAAATTCAAAATGGCCGCCATCCCCGTGTTAACTCTAAGACGGTGAAAGTTTTTCTTTCGCCAAAAGCTTTAAAGTCAGACCCTACAACTAGTTTATCAGAAAAGAATTGTACAAATTTGAGAATCCTAATATCTGTCCCCGAGGCGCGTTCTACCTAAATTAAGTACATATACCTTTTTATACTCGTCGTATGTTATAGAGTATTAGGATTGGGAAACTAATCAAACGTTCAAAACTAATCCTTACTTATCAATTTTTATCACTTTTTCTCTGAGACGCCACAAATAGAAATACATCAACTTATATATTTAATACCTAAACCGGAGAACTATAAGTTCTGTAACAAAATTAACGATGTAATTTCGATCGGTGACCGCCAGCTTTTATATTTTTGGTTGTCAAGCTAAACAGATTTCGGTGTGGTCGTCAATGAGTCACGTATTGTGATCTAGATATATCAAGATATTTTGTCATTAAATGCAGATCTAATTCTTTTTCTAATTACTGGTTAACGCCTCGAGCTAATTCAATTTCCCAGGCCCAAGGACTTAACCTTCAGTTGATGTGTTATTTATAAAAAATTGGAAGTTTAATGCATGACTCAATACCTGAGTCACTTTACCGTGTAGGCACTTTATCTTTCAAGAAAAATTGTACCATTCAATATTCATCTAATATCCAGGTTGCAAACGGCCACATGGACAGCAACAAGAAGGTGAAGATATATGCAATACAGGTGTCAGAAAAGTTGGAAGTAATAATGTAAATTCTATCAGGTTGAGTCTACCCTTTGAAATGCCCTCTCTTTCGCCCAAACATCGGTGACCCATAGCCGCTATCCGAAGCAAAAAGCTTACTGCAGCACTCAAAACAAATTCAACTTTGAACTTGAAATTACAACGGTACAATTGTCAGTGGCTTTAATCGTCTAGCTGCCACATAAAACACTCTATCTAAGCTGGCTCACAAACTATAATGTCGATTATGATTCATTGATAATGACTCTTGTTGAATGTGACGATCAGACTTTCAATGTACAATATGACTGTTCTTATATAATTTTTGTAAGTTTTTTGAAGTGAATAAATGATTTTAATACGTCTGTCTCTGATACTTGTTTTAATTTGTAAGTTAAAAATGCCAAAGCTGTCTAACGTTTCGGTCAGCTGCTTGTGTTTCTGTGGCATTATGCCATGTACCAAGGCGCGCTAAAGGGCTCTTGAATTGGATAAATACCCATATACATTTGCAGTTCTTCCCCCACTGTCATATTTCACTATATATATATATATATATATATATTATATATATATATATATATATATATATATATATATACATACAATACACACATGTATTGCATATATATATATAATATATATATATATATATATATATATATATATATATATATATATATAATATATATATATATATATATATATATATATATACTGCAGTGCATGTGTAAGTTTTGAATATATATACATATAAGCCCTGTGCCAAGGCGCGCTAAAGGGCTCTTGAATTGGATAATACACAGATACATTTGCAGTTCTTCCCCCACTGTCATATTTCACTATATATATATATATATATATATATATATATATATATATATATATATATATATATATATATATATATATATATATATATATATATATATACATACAATACACACATGTATTGCATATATATGTATATATATGTATATATCTATATATATCTATATATCAATTATATATATATATAGATACCGAAGTGCAAGTGAAAGTTTGAAGAATATATATATAATTCTTCAAACACACATGTATTGCATATATATATATATATATATATATATATTATATATATATATATATATACTGCAGTGCATGTGTAAGTTTTGAATATATATACATATATATACATATAATATATATATATATATATATATATATATATATATATATATATATATATATATATACACATATATAATCCAAAGTGCCAACAGGTGTAAGTTTTTGAAGAATACGTTATCTAGTTAACACTTCACCTTTACACTTAGTATGTTGTTCAGAATACAATTGCCCTCAACCACTGAAGTCAACTGCTGAAGGCACACACTTTGCGAGCAACCTTCTTTTCTGTGTACCTGTCGTTGAGGGCTCATGATAGAAAAGCGTAGTAGCCAACAAAGGGCCGTTGAGAGAGGTTGAGTCCAATAGTTCAAAAATCTTCACCTGTTGTAGATAGTAGGGCTTTGATAGTTGAGGGGGGGGGGGTTAGGAGGACAAAAACTTGAAACGGACCAATCCAAGCAACGGATGCGGAACTCATTGAAGCGGATAAATTCGCCACTTCTGCAAGTGATGATTCGTCGTTTGTAAACTGAGAAATTGAGAAGGCCGGAAAGATCATCAGCATTACGTCACAATGTGGAGATAGAATAGCGGAATATCATACTGTTCTGAACTTGTGTAATCGTAAGACATTTCAGTCGTACCGCATGGCCTGTCTTCGAATATATGTTGGAAAACAACCCTTGGGAAAGCAGCAACTAAGGGATCGACAATATCATAGGAAGGGTGCTTGTTGGCAATGGTCTAAGTCTGTGAAAAAGGTAACGGGGAAATTTCCTGAAAATAAAGTTTTTGAACATGTGTTCATGAAAATAAAGTATTCGCAAGAAGATCCACCGAAATAATCTGGACATATTATGTAATAACGGGAGTGATGGAAATTTGATGAAAATATCAATTTTGGGACGTAAAACTAATAGGATGGTCTACATTTGGCAAACTCTTCCAAAAGCCTTACATTCAAACAAACCCCACCAATCACAGTGTCATCGTTATATTCGCTGACATTGGTACAAGATGTTCAGGTACCGTAATGGAGTAAATCGTTTGCTACGTCTTACACGGTGGTATAGAAAACATGGATGTGATTTCATATACTCAACTTAAGGACGGGGCTAGAACCTTTAAAGAGATTAATAACGAATGCATATAAGATCATAGTGAGGAGTCAAACACTTCATAACGTAATAATCATTATGCGTTCTGGCTCTTGAAAAATACAACTCTGTTTATTTGCTTTCCAAGGAAATTTGTATATACATGAATCATCATATTTAAAAAAGTGATATTCTATAAGAAAGAGAAATTATACATGAAGTTGATAAGAACTGGCTCAATATTATTGAAATGTTTTATGGAGCATTTCCGTCATCATCAGCTCTTCCAACAAGTGAACAGCTGTTTATATAATAACATATATCGGACTCTAGCTGATCTTAAAGTTGTTGCAAGTGTGGTAATCTCGTTGCACATATTAATAAGTTATATTATTGAAAATAGCACCTACTTATTTTTCCCTAAAGAATAATATATGAAGTACAAAAAAAGGAAATATATATATATATATATATATATATATATATATATATATAATATATATATATATATATATATATCAAAATATTCACAGTAAACATTACACTAGAGACAAGATAAGCAAGATACAAGGAATCAGAGCTTCTAAACAAAATAATTCTGCCCTCTTGAGTGAAATGTGAATTTATTCTCACTATTGTGCACGTACATAAACTATGGCAGCAAATTTGAGATAAAGAATACACATTTTCAAAAAGGGTAACACTTACATACGTATACATGCATACATACATACACACATATGTAACTAGAACATTAATGAAACATTTTAGGCGATTTACTTTTATACACGTTTGTTGTGCTTTAACATGTAATCATGAAGTCCGTATTTTAGGGCATAGACTTGACTATTTCATAGTTATGTACACACCATATTTGTGGGCAATCCTGTATGCATTGGCTTTAACATCACATTTAAGATTCCCAAAAGATATCGTGTAAAGTAATGCTGAAAGAAAACCCTCTTGTGAAAAGGTGAGAAGTCTTCAATTAATTAAAAATGAACATTTTGTATATAAATATACACAGAAAGATACACTTTACAAGTTGATGTACATGAAATTTATTCCCCAACGTGACAAGACTAGAAAATAATCTACTTGATAAATGAATCTAAATCTTGTGTTGACTGATTCTATAAAATTGCCAGTACAATGCACATGCTAGCGATTTGCTCTAAAATGACTGAACTAAGAGAATGGAAGCATGCGGTGGGCTGAGTGATTTGACCAGGAAAACGTCGCTGCCAAATATTTAATCAAAGTTGTGCACAGTTACGACATGTCTCAGAAAACTAACTGTTCGCTTAGCCAATCATTAGTCAAATCTTGATTTTTTAGTGTCATTTGCTTAGCCGGGTGGGTATTTCTCGCTAATGAGTATTGCAAACTAAGTTTTCAGTCTCCAGAAAAGCTAAGATATTCTTCTTCTTCTTCTTCTTGTTATTATTATTATTATTATTATTATTATTATTATTATTATTTTTATTATTTTTATTATTATTATTATTATTATTATTGTTATTGTTATATCATTATTTTATCGGTATTTTGTATTTGTTTGACCGGAAGCAATGTTGACATGCTTTCCCGATATGTAAAGGCGTTTATTTCTATGAGACAGCTTTTTCATACAGCACTGGCTGTGTATTTGATGAGATGAAGTGCAATAGGTATCTCGAGACATGATGTGTAAGAACTTCTGGAATTACTGAGAAGAGAAGCCTGACTTTTACTTATAAGTACTACAATAACTGTGAACAAGGTTGATGATATGTGCGCGACGCGAAGTTAACTGGAAAAGTATTTTCACAAAGATGCTCACTAGATCCTCAGAAGACAATAATCGACCTTCTTTCTATAAGTGTGCAATATGGGTTAATGGTAATCTACGATCCTTGAGGTACCTGTACCAGTCCCAGACATTTTGAGGTAGATCGGCTTTTTTAGACAGTTTCTCAAGAATATCTGGCATGTAAATCAATGTATTGCGACTTAAATTGATGTTTAAGGCTACTTGTTTACGCAAAGTCATGTTCTCCATTCCTTTTCTTAGCCTTTCTGCACCAGCATCACTTATTTTATTATAACTGAGGTCTAAATTGTTCAGTCCAATCATCTCCTTTATCGCTTCACTTAAACTCTCAACACCACTATCTCCAATGTTATTGTGACTGAGGTCTAAATATTCCAAATAGTTCATTTCCTCAACTGCTGCAGCTAGACATTCTGCACCGTTATCGCAAATCTTATTATTACTGAGATTTAAGCGTTTTAACAAAGTCATTTCCTCTATCGCTTCACTTAAACTCTCTGCACCGCTGTCTCCAATGTTATTGTGACTAAAATCTATATCTAAAAGCCTAGTCATTTCTTCCATTACCGAACTTAAACTCTCAGCTCCGGCGTCCCCGATGTCATTGTGACGGATATATAAATATTCCAGCCTTACCATTTCTTCCATGCCTTCACTTAAACTCTCAGCACCAATTTCTCCAATATTGTTTTCACTGAGATCCAAATATCTAAGCCAAGTCATTTCTTTCAAACCTTTGCATAAACAGTCCACACCATTATCCCCTATTTTATTTTGGCTAAGATCTATGTGTACCATCCTAGTCTTTCCTGTCAATGCTGTACTAAGACTCTCAGCACCATTTTGTCCGATATTGTTCTGACTGAGATTCAAATGTCGGAGCGATGTCAGTTTTGCCATACCTTTACTGATATTTCCAACACCCAAATCTCCAATTTTATTGTGACTAAGATCTATATGTCCCAGCCTACTCATTTTCTCAACTGCTGTACTTAGACTCTCAGCGCCGCAGTCTCCTAGGTTGTTATGACTGAGACATATGTATTTCATACTGGTCATTTTCGCCATACCAATACTCAAACTTTCAGCACCATTTTGTCTTATGATATTGTGGCCAAGATCTAAGTGCTGCAACCTTGTCATTTTCAACAAACCCTTACTTAAACCTTTCACGCCAACATCTCCAATATTGTTATAACTAAAGTCTAAATATGTCAACTCATTCACCATTGCGCCAACTTCACTGAAGGTTACAGGATAATCTTGATCTCCATAATCATCTCTTTCTCTTGCAGTATGAGTGGGAAATTTATTTTTCTGCGAGGTCATGCTCACCATCACTTCACCTAAACACTCCGCACCACTATCACCAACATTATTATGACTGAGGTCTAATCGGTTAAGTCGAGTCATTGTAACCATCACCTTACATAAAGACACAATGCCGTTATTTCCGATGTTGTTGTGACTAACATTTAAGTGTTTCAACCAATCCATTTTTACCTCCGTTTCACAAAAACGTACTAAACCATCATCCCCAATTTCGTTATGGCTAAGATCTAGGTAATCAAGATGCGCCAATTTCCTGATACCTTGACTAAAACACGCAGCACCAACATCACCAATGTTATTATGACTGATATCTACGTGTCGCAATTCTGACATATTCTCTATCCCTTTGCTTAACATCTGAGCGCCAACATCTCCAATGCTATTATTACTGAAATTGAAATACGTCAGTTTAGTTAGATTCTCTATTGCTTTACCCAAGCTGAAAGTGCAAACATCACTGATGTTGTTGTGGCTTAGATCTAAATGGGTTAGTTCTGTCATATTCGCTATTGTCGTACTGAAAGACTCGACAGCAACTTTGTCAATATCGTTATGGTTCAAGGAAATAAATAAAAGGTTGCTGAGATTGCTCAAACCTTTGCAGATATTTTGCAAATTAATATCCCCCATCTCCCTGCCATTTAATTTAATCTGACGAATGTCTACCAACTCTTTCACGAACATTATTTTATTAAGAAATAGTTCATTTTCATCAAGTTTCAAGCTACGAACGGGCAGTTTTAATCTGTCTCTGATATATGGTATTATACAGGCAAGGTTTTCTAAATTCTGAGAGATGTTTATAAGTTTATATTGTCCTTCCGCCACACTTTCAAGTAAACCAATTGCACCCTTGATATTTATTTGTGTATTTTGAAGATTTGCATATCTAAGACATTTTAGTACACGCAATTTCCCTCCCAAATATATAATACTTTCATTGCCTATTGGATTCGAGCTTGTATCTAAATACTGCAATTGTAAAATATGCTCAAAACTGTCAGCAAGTATAACGCTAACATCTTTCGACATGTTGCATTCCCTGAGATTAAGGTCGGCCAAATTAATAAAAAAAGCTAAATTTAAGCACAGCTTCTTCACAGTGCCGGTTATTGTTTTCGACAATGTAATGTTCTTAATGTTTTCCATGTTTTCCTGAAAATATTTTATGTGCTCCACTGTTTCAAAGCATGGTTGTGTCATCGGTAACTTGATCACGCCAAACGTAATATTCAGATAATCACAAGCTGACAATGATTTCAGGCTGTCTTCTACTCCATTGTTCTCCACCAGAACATCCATTTTATCTTGCAACGGTAGTAATGCAACACAACCAAGCCCACCTAAGTTGTTGCTTCTTAAATCGAGTCGCTTCAGAAATGGTAAATATTTCATAGATCTCAGTAATACACGTGAACAAGTATATTCTAGATCATTATGTGACAAATCTAACACCTCCACTTTCAAAATGACTTCATTAGCTATCATTCTTTCCAGAAAATTTGTGACAAACTCTTCACCAAATGAAATGAGATCCAGAGATTGCAGCTTAGGCAAAGACGCTATAGCTTTGACCAATATTTTAATTATACTCTTGTTATTAAAACTGTCCCCATCTCCCTCAATCTTAATAGACTTAAGAGCAGTTTGACAGCCACTGAAAAGCTTATAGAATGTAAGAAGCCTTGCCACTGCTGATAATTCTTCTACATTTCTAACTTTGATATTTACAGATGGTGTAGGATTTCTCATAAGGCCATCAAGACGTTTCTTAAATTTTTCTGATAGATACATTCTTTGTTTCGAGACCAATACAAAGTTCCCCAAACTAGGTGTATTATTTACAATATAACTTACAGCTTGCACACTTTGAAGGGTAACGCTACCTAAATCGGTATTAGACAAATCCAAGGACCAGCGGGGTTGAAACAATTGTTGAATGCTACGGAAATTTTTCGGAACTTTTGATTCAAGGAGGCATTTCCCAAGAAGAGAAAGTAAGTTAAAATCCACGGGATATGATTGCATGATATAATTTGTCAAACACATCAAGAACAGTTTCGATTTTTTCTTCAAAATACCAGTAAACAGGGTTAATACACTCGGTATTGATTGCATACACATTTCAAAAAAAGTTGGGTCGTTATAGAATTTAGTTTTCGTTTTTGTTAAAAATAGTGCTAGGCTG
Source organism: Ptychodera flava (assembly GCF_041260155.1). NCBI lineage: Eukaryota > Metazoa > Hemichordata > Enteropneusta > Ptychoderidae > Ptychodera > Ptychodera flava. The sequence goes on from NC_091928.1 coordinate 38,001,948, forward strand.
TAGTAAAATACATGTTTGCTTAAAAAACAGCACTTGATTTTACTTGACATGTACAGACTAAGAAATGGATCTATTGGATTTTGCTTCTTCAGCAAACAAAATAGATATAATTTATCACAAGGAACATCAAAACTTGAAGGAAGTATTTGTGATTTTGCAAACTTGTCGAACGCTTTCTTTCCTATTTCATATAGGCCGTCCTGAACTACATCCCAAACATTTTTTATCTGAAGTTGATGTTCCTTGCAATGTGTGTCCACGTGGTATTTAATTGCATGTTCAGTTGCTTCAGTGAAAGTGGTTGGCAAAATATAAGAATGTTCATGCCAGTAAGATATAAGTGAAGGAAAGAAAAATTCATCAGACCTCAATTCACCTATAACTGGGTGATATCTTGACTGATTTATCAAATACCTTGCCTGATTTTCATCGACATGATGCAATATGTATTTCTCCCATTTATCATGCGCAATAGTCCTCACCCAGGTTCTGCAAGGGATCGCATGAATAGCAGAAATATCTGTAATAATAATCATAAAAGACTTCATCAAAATTTAGGAAGTAAAATGCAGAAAACTATGAGTATTTCAGCGAGGTTATGTTTGTCAAACATTAAGATAATAGCAAACATACCATGATCCTTGTGGACGGAATGATGCATATTCACGCCAGCATCATGATCACATCGCATCCTTATAATTACGATTACAATTTCCTTATGGACTTACACAAGTTTGTTGGGCACTTTTTCTCACCTTTAAAACCGTACTTTCAATAATTATTAGAGATTTTAATGTGCCTTTCTGAACTGAATGTTTTGCTCATTTTTTACAAAGCCGAATGTCTCTATATAGAATGTTTTTGTTCTATTTAGCTTCAGCTATTTCAACGTGTTAACCGAATGCAGCCCAAATCAATAAAATGAAACGCAATGCAATGCAATAAAATGCCATGTAGTGAAGTGTGATGTAGTGAATTGGGAAACACATGGAGAGGGGTTACCTTTTGTATATGTTCTGCGAAAAGAAGACGAAAAATTGACATATGGTTGTTGCTAAAACGTTTGCTATAAACCTAAATGGTCTCAAATGAGATGACGGAGGGTCTGATAAATGTTAGCAAATAATAAATGAAAGATAATGGTCAAATTTTGATACTTACTATGTAATATCTCTTTGACAATCCCATATTCCTTCTTGTCTACCCTTGATCTGATCCTGACAGTGTACCCAGCCTCCTCTGCCAGGGATTGCATCTCTGGTGTCACAAGAATACCACTCAACGTTTTATCAAGGTCACCCTCCTCATACTTCTGCCAGAAATAGTTGATATCTTCCTCTGAAAGGAAGCTCAATAATGACCGTAAAGAACCCGCATCAATTTGTTCTAACCTTGCACAGAATTTCTCATATGCCTTATCTAACTTATCAACCTTATCTGGCGCTTCTCCCATTTTGATACTCTCGACCTCGTTATCATATGCCTGCCATATGGCTTTTAATTGCATTTCTTTCTTTTTTTGTTTGATTTTTTGTTGGTCTTTAAGTTTTTGGAGTTCAAATTCTTGTCTTTGATGATCTATTGTTGAAGGGGTTTCGACCTTCATCTTCTTCTCTTCCATCTCAAGATTTGCATCACATCGGAGAGCTGCAAACGTAACATTGAAATTGAACTTAAAATGAAAATAACAAAATGATGCGAAATTTTGAAAATTGTATATTGTGTAAATTCATTTGTCTATGTGTCCATAAATGATCAGATTCCAATGAAAGAATGCCTTTGCAATAATAAGGGAGCTATAAAACATTTAAAAAATTAAAATAGAACAGCTTTATGACAAATATCGACGATTGCTACAAATAGGGAGATAGCAAGTATTTTGACCGCAGATATTAAACCTTCTGTATTCATGACGTCCACTTTGAACAAATATATTTATGCGATCAAAATATACCCTAGTTTTGTATCGTTCGTTGGAACGAAAGACTGTGGAGGACGCTCTAGGAGTTCTGAGGAATATGGTATTTAGTTTACTTACTTGGCATAAGAGGTCTCTTCCTTTCTATCTTTCCTGCTGTCTTAGACTTCTCAGTTTGATTCCCATCCTCGGAAAGGGGCGAAGCGTGACTAACTGGAAAGTGATTTCATAATAGAAAAAAAAATGTATATTTTTTTGTCTCAAAAGAATACATAATAATTAAATGAATATAGAACTCAATATAAAACAATTTTTGTAGAGACAACTTTTAAGGACCTTTGGGTAACTATAGACACTTAGTTTCTTCTCTGTAATAACGAGACGCAGAAAATGGTGCCCCACCAACTTGTGTATTGCCAAATGTCTATTAGCTCTGACCTTCGTTCTGGCAACATTAACCTTAGAGCAATCCTTGGTGTGAATCGTAATTCTACATCACAGGGAGTTTTGTTTCTTTTGTGCACATGTCTTTGTCTTTACTCTGTCTTTGCAACTAGTTATTAATTATATTAATTCAAGAACCATTCATTTATTTTCTCTATAAAGTTTTCATAAAGAAATAAAAATCCATCGAAACTATTGGTATATATAGCTAGGGCCCGCCTTTGTACTTGAAGTAATGTTATACACAAACACACACACACCCACCTACACACACACACACACACACACACACACACACACACAATATTATAAATATATATTATATTATATATATATATATATATATATGTCTGTATATGTGTGTCTGTGTCTGTGTCTGTGTCTGTGTGTCTGTGTAAGTTTTTCGGGCTGCTCATGCTACATCATCATATTGCAAGCTTAGGTGGGCCAAATATTAGGATGGGACCAACTGATAAGAAACTAGCACATGCCTACATAACTTTTCGCAACAAAGGTGCATCTATTTTCTTCAACATTGAGCAATAATATGATCCATTCAAAAAATATATTTTTATTTGCGATTTATAAGCCAATACTATACAGTTGTAAAGCAAACTGTCACAGCATTATTGTTTTTACGGGATGTGCCTGTACTTACCTGTCAGAGGAGATGGTGACTGATTTGAGTGACTACCTTCAAAAGATCCAAGACCATCATCAGTCGACTCACTTTGACCAATACACGCTAAAGACCTCTGACTGGTAACTGTAAAAATAAAACGTTTGCATTTATTTCGGAAGAAACAAGTGTTAGCGTTTTTGAACTTTCTGATATTTGCATTTCTTCATTTTAACATTTATTGTATTACTGCTCATAGACATATCGGATTTTACAGTTCTTGGATAAAATATCAGACTTAGTATTGTGCAGTGATATGAGTGTTTTTATACTTTTCAGTAATGAAAGCAACAAACTGGAGGCCATATAATCATGAGAGTTTTCAAACTGTGATGAAGCATTTGGAACAAGATAGGGGTTGACCAGTATAATAGGTTCCTGTTGAATTAAGTTAGTGAGATAAAATCACCCGAGGAAGATCACTTTTTATTACTAGATGATGGCCATTATCTGTGTAATCACATCAAATACGTTGACTTCTATTCCACAAAGAAATGTCTAACCTTGACAAAGTTCTGCATGGTGAGGCCCTGCAAAACAGGATCTGAAATTTTCGTGAGTTTCAGTGACTTCTTTGTGCCCGCGATATTTCTTTTTCAACTTCAGGGCTAATTCAGTTGTGGCTCTCTTGTTTAACATTTTATTTATTTGTTCTGACAGATCACTGACAATAGGGTTGTATAAAAAGTATTCCGCCTTGTCTGCAAAGTTATATAGAAGAAATTCTGCTGTGGCAGTTCTCCTTGGCACTAACACAGGAAGTCCGGCAGCTATGGCCTGCAATGCCTCCACACTGAGTGGCTCATCCGGGGGTATGACCAAGACGTTGCTGTCGCGTAAGTCACTGTAGGGGTCATCTTGAGAGCCGTATGGAGGATATGTGGTTGGTTCTAGACAAGAACATTTCATGTTGTTCGTTAGAAACACTCTCGTGTCATCAGGATCAGCCTCTGACTTAGTACGAACAAACCACTTTGGAATCTTAACATGCATACGAAGAAACGTTGTAGCTGTTTGGCCTACTGCTGCAGCAATAACTTTATTGCTTTTTGATTTCACGTCTACACCTGTTATCACAGTCAGTATTTGCTTTAAGCTTGTAACGTTTTCAGATACCTTGAGATCAAAGAATCCATTCTCTGGCCTCGGAAGGTACAGTTCATGCTTTACTTTAATTCCAGTTCTTTCATAGAGGTTTTTGTATTCTTCAAAGACGGTTGGTCCAATGGAGAAAACTGCTGTTGCTGATTCAGCAAATTTCAAGTGTGTATTTTGAAGTTGCTTTGACGGAACAGCATGATTTATTACTACGATATTAGCATCACAGAAGCGCCGCCTTCTTAAGACATGCGCAACAAGCAGTTTTGTTGATGCATGGACGTGCTCAACTATATATTCCACATCCTGTAAGTCCATCAGTGTTGTAAAATACGTCTCCGGTGACAGAAGCCACTTTGGCTCAGGATCATCGTTTCCGTGTGTTTCAACAAGCTCCTCGCTCAAACACGGAAGTATCAGTTCAACTCCACAGGAAGAAGCATCTTTCTTTTCTTGTTCAGTTGCCTTCATAACAACGCAGCATGTTCTATTTCGCCCATTTTCGGCTGCAAGACTTGCTAGTTGACAGTTGAGAGCTGATACGCTGTCTCTAATACGACACCACCTTTCAGCCAAGAATAAGTTCGTCATCTTTATGTCCCTTCTGGTTACAGAATAAAAACACAATTATCATGATTACATTAACCTATGTAATTTTAATTCATCACAGAGAAATCGGGAGTATTTTAATAATAAATGTGAAAGACAAAACTCAACCTTGATACTTAACGAGAATTAAGATTGAAGATAGATTAAAATACACACATTCAGCTCACGTTGCGTTCGAACTGCGACTTCATATACAACATGCCCTGCCCCGTTCTCTGCCATGGATAGTACACAGTGATTTAGGCTACTGGAATTGTATCAGCTGTAGTTAACGATATTCATGGAGTTTTAGCGGAACGTACAGTTTCGACCACTTTCAACCCGCTCCATTTTAAAATAAATAATAAATGTGCAGAAAAGGTCGCATCAACTGACAAGAAAAGCTCGATTCTCATCGTTGAAATTTTTCTGAATCGTTAGCTTTATGGTTACCTATTGGAGTATTCATATTCTTATATTTTGTATATTGTTATTATTTATATCATTATTTAAATTATTTACCACCTATATTCTTATATTCCTTTATTCTTATATTTCTCATATTCTTATATTGGAGTATTCTTAGATTTTGACATTGCCAATACTAACTGTTAGTCTTAATAAACTCATCGGAACGGAGTCTAAAATATCATTGCAATACGTACTTTTAGATAACAGTCGTGGATATAGCTACTGTCTTTTGATAGTTTTTTATGGACTTTACGCTACAGAAAGTATGTCACATTTTGACGACGTGGTTTTATGGTGGGTGCATTGGGGTGGGAGGTTAAGCACACCGATTTGAAGTAGATTACAATCAGGTTAAAACGAACGGAGTAACTAAAAAGCTAGATAATTAAAGTAATTTGGTGACAAATTTAATTCCTAGCAGCAGCAATCTCGCTCAAAATCATAGAGAGGAGGACACGTGAAGATCAATAGAGATCTAGAACATTACGGTCACAACAATGAATTATCAGGTGACGCCATTACACGCACTCGCCAGACTTCAAAACGCAGACAGCCGTCATTACAATACAAAGTGAAAATAGATCAACTACGAGGTCAATTAGAAATGTTGGTAACTATACCAATTTTCTGTAGGAACCTATCGTGCTGTAAATTGCAAATATATAACCTAAGACGTCAGTACACTCGCTAATTAATTACAAATACACAAGGAAACAACATACACTAAAATGACCCCGCATGACCTCTGTAGCTATGGTGGTTTGCCTGTGAAAAGATTGAGGCTAGGCTGTAGTACATGGTACTTTCGTCCAAGACGAAGCCTAAAGCACATTGAAGAGAGCATCGGGTGTGTCAAGTAGATAATTACCGAAGTGCAGAAGTGAAGATATTTACCGACTTTCCTGCGCAGGGGCGAATTTTGTTTCATTTGCAGGTCCTCTGCCGATACACTGTGCCTGTCTTTGTGAACGAGCTTTCAAGCTGCTTACCCACAATGCCCCTCAAGGGGTCAGCCGTCTGTACCGGAAGTTCGATCAATACAAGTCTTAGTCACAGACACTTTAATTGTTTAGAAAACAGCGTTCAATTTCTCAGTTGGAAAGTGCATCGCGGTCAGCGATTTTTTTACTTTTGCACTACAAAGTATGATTGTTTTGCTAAGGAGCAGTGTATACATTATTGAACCACAGGCGCACGGCGACTTTTAAAATCACTTGTCTTTAATTTTAATGTTCAAAACATACGTTTTATTAATATAACTGTGCGAATGGAAATCGTGCGGGCAACTATTGAGATGATACAGTGAGCAGCGCCCAGAACACGGCTGTGACCGCTCGGCTGTCACGTACACCTTACAGCCAAGGTAAGAAATTATTGGGAAAATGGTTTTTAAAGTAGACAAAATAAACGGTTATTGGCCATCCTCGAGATTCAAACTTCAACGTAATCAAGGGAATACTTACAAAATCGATCGATCGGCTTCCTAACTTGTAAAGTCAACATCGGCCCTATCTACGGCTGATAATTCGCGAAAGGTTTTATTTTACGGACAAGTCCCGTTCCAGCGCAATTTTCAAAGTGTGCAGCTTAAAATTTGACGCATCCGGAGGTAAGATTTAGCGACTAAACAATAAAAAGTGGCCCGTTGCAGTTTTGTGGTTCAAGAACCCAGTAATTGATCGATTTAGTACCACACATGCGACAACACAGGGAATTGGAATCTCCAGGGTTGCCAACAACGTTTTATTTTACGGATTTTATTTAAATCATTTTCCGAATACTTTCGTACCTTGGTTGTGGTGTGCAAGACTGCGGAGCGGCCACAGCCGTGCTCCGGGCGCGGCTCACTGTATGTCTCAAAAGCTGCCCGCATGATTTCTGTTTGCACAGTTATTAATAAAATTCATGTTTACCCACTGAATTACATAAAGTGGTTTTAAAATTCGCCGAGTGTTTAAGTAACAGTAGAGCTGAGCGGCACTGCACTGATTGGCGCTGTTCACTGGATGTCTCAAAAGCTCAGTGTCCGCACGATTTCCTTTTGCGCAGTTATTAATAAAATCATGTTTCAAAATACAGACAAGTGATTTTAAAATTAGCCGTGCGCCTATGAATTGAACACTTTATCTCAAAGCATTCTGATTTTAGCCCTCTGTGAACACCCGAGACCGACCATCGTGATAGACGGCTATCCTACAATCTTCTCACCCTAAAGGCTTTTTGCCCAACTTTCCGCTTAGAAAAGAAATACATTTTTATGTATTTCCATAAGAACCATTTTCTTTTTTTTAGGACCTGCTCTGTCAAATACCTCTCAGTACAGAATACGAACGCAAAAGCTATTTCCATAATGATCTGTTCCAGTTCCCTGTGCATCAAATGAAAACACCAAGCCATGGATACCACACAACATATTGGCTTTCATTTATACAGTATAAAATTTGTACTGAAAATTAAACATCTCGCTGCTTAGCCTGCTTTGTGTGTACAGGAAGCTAGAACTAAGGTGTTGACGGTGTCAACAATTCTAGTTATCCAAATGCCATGGTATAGCTATTATATATGTTTCAATACCGAATAAAGGGGATTTTGAATTGTAAAAAAACTTCTCCATAGACTGACAATGTGATTAAAATATGTAATAACAATATAGTAGATTGTCAAATAAACTAGAACAAGTAGTGAGTGATGAATACAGCAGCTGAAGTAACAGGTATATACCGGTAGGGTAAGTACGGCGTTTCAGGTAAAACTATCACAATGGCTGAATTGTCCTGCATGAAAGTTCTACGTCCGCAGCATGAGATTGACTATAGCATCAAATCTTACAAGTTCAAGTAGCCAACCGAGCGATAAAATCCCAAACACTGACTTGGAGTGATATCAGAAACCGCTCTAAGAATAGCATACTCAAGATTATCGTTGGCAAGCTGCTTGTAAAATGGCCTAGTAAATACTGTTTTGAGATGCCGAAATGCATATTCAGCCGCATTAAGGTCGGGGGAGTAAGTAGGAGTGAATACATATTCTACTCCAAGATTGTCTAAAAATTCCGATAATATTTCTCCCCCTCTATTGTGATGTATTGGGCAGTTGTCGACAACAACCACGTCCCCCGGTAGAATTGCTGATACACCATTTTCCATGACAGTCTGTGAGGTTTCATGAAAGAAATTGAGGTACGTGTCTGTATTAGATGCACCACGTAAAACATTGGCGTGACTGACACCAAATGGGCTGATCATCAAGTTCAGAGTGTAATTTGCTCCTGGGTTGTACCGTTGAATTTCAACAGCTCGCAATCCCATGGGCGAATGCCCATACCTGCTGTTCATATTCGACAAATTAAAACCGCTTTCATCCATGAACCGTATTCTCATTGGATCGATCATATTTAATGCATCTAAGTAATCTTGTGTGTACAGCAAATTTCTTTCAGTAAATCTTTCTGATGCCGGTCTAATCATCCTTTTTCTCGTCCATTTGCCATGAGCTAAACCATGTCTAACAGTTCTCCCAATCGTAGTTTTAGAAACTGTGACATTAGCATTTTCTTCCAGTTTACGTTGAATTTCCTCAGCTGTTATGGACGGTCTTTCAGTTTTAAGGAGCTCGATATATCTGCGGTCGTCATCGGTCAATTTCTTTTCAGGTCCTGTAATTTGCTTTTTTGGGCTTACTGAGCCAGTGTCACAATGGCGATTCCATACCCTAATCACAGTAGCTCGGGAAACCCTGAATTTCTGGGCACATTTTGATACAACACCGAGTGGTATTGTCCGACTTACTTCGTCACTGCCGTTTTCCTTCAACTCGACGACCAAAACCCGTCTAAGATCATTTCCCAGTGGTTTTCCTTTGATCCACTCTCTCCCGCGACTACTGATTCGGGTATTTACCGAAGTGATAGTAGTCATCATCAATTCATTACAGGTATACCGTGTTCCGAGGGAGGATGCTCGATGAAACAAGCACGGGTGACGAAGTTGTTACAGTAAACGGGGGAGAATTATTTTGCAAGACCGTGGATCTGCGACTCAGCGTCTGACATCCGTAGTCAATTGCACTTGGTGTCTAAAAATACCGTGTTTATTTACTAATTACTGTAATCTTGGCGGCAATAGCTATCATTGGCTGTCTCAGTTCACATCACCACTTGTATCAAGTGTATTCAGTTCCCCGTTTTTACGCACGGCCAAATAAAAAAAATATATGTGTTTCCCGTATCAAGCCTTCGAAAATTAGGACAGGTAGGTTTTGGGAGTGATAATAATAATTATTATTGTTATTATTGCTGTTGTTCTTGTTGTTTTTGTTGTTGTTGTTGTTGATATGCGGCAAAGAATATGATTTCTGGATAATTTTGAGAAGTAACTTGAATTGTTCTGAGAATGCGGTCGGATCACCACAAACACATTTATTTTTTGATTTGGCTTAATTAGCCGATCATCAAGAGTTCGCATTCTAGATCCAGTATTCGTTCTGGTTACTGCTTCTCATCCTGATCTCTCCAAACGAATTTTACTGTGAATAATGGCATTATCCCACAGGGAATTCAGTAATCTTGTTGTTGTTGTTGTTGTTGTTGTTGTTGTTTGTTTTTGTTGTTGTTGTTGATGGTGATGATGATGACGATAATAAAAAATATTAAAAAACAATGTGTCATTCCTTGCTGTTGTTTGTCGATGTTGTAGATAATTGTAAAGAAAACTGTAATCGTGACCAAAAAACGACGTAGGTCGCCCAACGTCAATCCCGTCCTATAGCCGAAAAGTGACACATTGTTTTTTAATATTTTTATTATCGTCATCATCATCACCACCATCAACAACAACAACAATAACAACAACAACAACAACAACAAAACAACAACAACAACAACAACAACAACAACAAGATTACTCAATTCCCTGTGAATAATGGCATTATCCAAGTCAAGTGAAGCTGAGCTCATCGAGATTAAGGTTCACTACAACTATCATGGCCAACAACGCTGTTCCGTTGTAGAAACTTCGTACCGTGACATGTGTTTAATGGATTTTGGAGAATTTTGTAGCGTACTAAAGAGCGAAGTTGCCTATCTTTCACGACTGACCTTACTGCGGATCAGCTATAGAGATGTAGAGGATACATATGTAGATATGTTTAACGATCGAAGTTTTGGTCGTTTTCAACGTTACTGTGGAAGGGCAGCAGCTATCAACGTAAAAGTTGAAGAGGGAGCATCACCGGCAGCAACATGTTCCAATGTACGCGGTACTCATTCGCACGAGGCGAACTACACCTCCCGCCCTTTGTTATACAATTCAAGACGCAGCCTAGACTACAAGCTTACTGATTGCCATGATATTGAAAGCCAAGGATCGAGACCGAAGTATATATGAGTCCGATTGAACTTGACATTAAACACAAAGAGCAAGAGCTTGACGTAAAGCGCCTTGAATGTGAAAGGTTAACCGAAAAATATCTTGAAATGGAGTCGCTGTACAATCCTAGAGTATTTCGGGACACATCTCGGAAGTTATGTAGGAAGTGTCATCAACGCCTCGGCCACACTAAAGCCAAGTGCCCCTCCGAAGAATGTGACGACGTTCGCAGTTGCGGTGAAATTGACTTGCATTCGGAGGCCAAAAGGAACTCGCATCCCTTGCTCAGATGAAAGTAAAAGCCGAAAACGAAATGAAAGTTTTGAAGACAGATCTTGAAGTTAAACGAAGTGTAGCGGAATCTGTTAGTTCAAGTTTCGAGGCAAAAATACAACCGTATCTGATAAACAGCAACCCGCAGAAATATCTCATCAACGGACGCGTTCGACAAGTTATTGTCAATGCAGACACTGCTATACTTCGAAGTCACTACAACGGAAAGATACCTGAGAACATGGAAACTGTCAGTGAATTGTGGTCGGATATCATCGATTTCTTCACTACCAGCCGAGAGTCGAAACCGCGAAAGAAACCCGAAAATCCACTTCAGAATATTTTAGGAGCACGCAGGGTTGGTTTTCCGGTACGCACCGCTGTAGATTCAGATCTTCCCGCCAAGAGGGCAAAGCCTGAAAACTCTGGTTACAATGATTTCGGAAAGGAGTGTGAGAGTTCTAATAGTGCAGTCGATGGGTCACGTATGCAAGTTCAGCGTGTTGAGCATGATGGCCAACTGCAACAAAACTGGAACACAGTGCAGTCTTATTATGCACACCCTTCATCGGAAATCATTTATCACAACACTACATGTATCAACCGTCTTTACTTCATCATATCGGACCCTTCCATTCACCATACACATATCCAATTACCTGTTGCCTTGACTATGTTTCTGAATTCGCAACAGAGACTTGTCTATTTTTTCTAGTTTATTCAACATTTGAACAAATGCGAGTACACATTTTCAATGACGTTTTCATCGTTATCATCATATTTTCAGTTAGTTCATTGAGTGATTTAATATATATTTGTAGTTTCACTTTTGCATTTCTTAATTTCTCCACTTCGATTTCAAGGTTTATGTTGTTTAAAAGTTGAAGGGCATGCATTTTCTAAGAAGTAAAACTTTACCAGACGTCAAGTGACACTCCACTCCACTGTTTATTCTTGTGTGTGCATCAGTACGTCTTATGATTAGCCAGAGTGCTGTCCTAATTAACGCCAGTCTCTACTATCAACACGACAAGTAATTTAGCAGTCCCTTGTGTGGTCTATCCAGACACTTAAATGAGTCGGTTCTTCTTATCTACAATGTTATCTACAAAAACTTGTGTGTTACGTACAATAAAGTAAACGTAATGTATATGAGACTTCATCCATCTCGTTTTCTGTAATAGCGTCCCAACTAACGGTTAGTATTTCATGTTAAGATACACCAACGGTAACCGCAGTCTCCCTCCCACAACGAATAGAACATATGACTACACGAAGACGAACAGTAAAAGACCTGCACTGGAGATGGAAGACGTCCTGAACATAGGTGAGTGCACGGTCACCGGTGGTCTGTTCCGCTCTGCCATGGATGTGTGCACATATGCCGGAGAAGAAGACGGACATAGGTGCACACGTCTATCGGGCGCATAGACGCGGAGCGGAGTAGACCTCATGTGACTGTAGTGAGCGAAAATCAGCGAGACAAGATCCTAGGCCGTACAATGAATCGACAAGAAACCACACAACATTCCAGCAACAGTAAACGTTGTGAACAACGTACATAACTGGATACAGCACGGGCCAAACAGGGATCACAATACCAAAGGGCCTTTTTAAAGGTTAACACAAACTCAAAAGGGAGAGTTACCGTATCAACACTGTGCCATGCCTCAACACCAAAAATGTACACTAAAATTACACATAAAATTACAAAATACAGACGGACGTAACTGTATAAGCCGGCACAGAAACTGAGAACAAAATAGTGCACATAACATCAACAAATATGTCGCATTACACGAGCACAAACCAAAATGAACATCGATACACATAGCAGCCTCGAATTCATCTCAATATCCCCTTCCAAAACACAGAATAGAACACATCTCATGTCGAAGGCATGTCATGAAGAACACTATCAGAAAACGGTGAGATACCAATCAAACCGTTAGATAAAGGAATTGGAATGACATTGTACACACTAATGATTACATAATAAGGAAGCGTCAAAAATAACTCGTCAACCAATGATTTCAAACAAAGTTTACAACTGACAACTTATAACACAGAAAACATACAACATTTTGACAGCACAACATTAAACAGGTTGACGACCACATATATCTATCTATTTCTCAATCTGGTAAACACAATACGAACACGACCTTGAACACAACTGAACAAAATTAGACATCCTAGCTTCCAGAATAAAAAGAACGTACTTCCAGTGGGACATATAGGAATACATACAATCTTCCAATATACCACTGTACACATTTTATCCACTGAAGATGAACCAGAGGCGACTGATGAAGAAAGTCTGGCAAAGTTTCGAAACATAGCGTAAAAGGATCGCAGTGTCGTACGCAGTCACTCCACTCTGGAGCACAGTCTGCACTGACACGCAGATTACAGCTGTGTCTCGCCGTGCCTAATCGGTTCTATACACAAGACAGAGAAATAAAAAATACACACTACAATACATTAAACGCAAACCACCAATATATGAGCGATGTGACGAGTTTCTTTCCCTTAACTAACTATGACACTTACTTATCCCTGCTCTGCAGGTTAAGTCGAAAGCTTACATACGCGAGAATACCGTTTAAGATATACATCATCATCTACATGCAAGCGTAACACTAGCTGTCCCGACAATCATGTACTGATTAGCAATACACAGCTCAATCCACAGAAAATACAACATCAATTTCTGCAGAACAAAACTCAATAACGCTATTCTAAAACATATGATACTGAAATCACAAAAATTGCACTTATCAGAATACACAAAAACACAGCCAATTACAGTGCTCAGTTAACAGCCATTCAAATGCGACTTGAAAGAAAACTAACCAATCAACATATGGCGGGAACAAGAGCCAACACCACCCTCCATACAAACAAGATAACAAAAACGTAACGGTTAGTTTTTCATGTTAAGATACACCAATGGTAACCCAACTCTCTCCGACAATAAATAGAACATAAGCTTACACGAAGACGAACAGTAAAAGACCTGCACTAAAGATGGAAGACGTCCCTGAACATAGGTGAGTGAAAACATAGGGCCAAAGTCCCTGAAGCTACTATAGACATGGATACAAAATTAAGTATTTCCTGACTGTATGAAATTATCTCACTAAGGTCATCCTAGGGACATGTAGGCTAAACCAAATATTAAAGCTGTCTGACCAGCGGTTTCGAAAAAAAAGCGACTCAACAATTGACAGAGCTCTGCTGTGTTATGTAGAGAATAACCTTTAGTGACACATGTATTGATGAAAAAGGTGAATATCTTTGATAGCTCATGTCAGGATGGCCTGACCAAAAATGGGAAAAAATTCTGTAAAAATACAGATTTGCATATTTCATCAGACTATATTAGTCTATAATAGCAAATAAACGAGAGTTAATTACATACTAATTAAAGTAAACAAGACTTGCTTAAATCAAGATTTACGTCATAAAAAACAGCATATCTGTCAGGTTATAAATCTTGAGCTAGTTATCTTGTAATATCAGTATTTTCATACTATTAACCAAGCACATTTTAACTTTCAAATTAACATTGTAAGTAAGTTCTGTGAATAAGTTGAGACTGTACTACTCAGAGAAAGCACACTGAAGAGACAAATGTTTGAAACTTAAGAAGTTCAAGGTCATCAAAAGCATTATAAGGAATCATGTTACACTTTCATTGCACTGTTTACACAGATTGCATAATTGCTATAAATAGCACATGAGGAATCTTACCGCCCAGCTTTACCATAAAAACTCTATCACTTTGACCACTCTTTTAATTGACCACTCTATTTTTTTCCTCAAAAGTAATCTTATTTTATCCTTACCAAGTCAACCATAAATGGAAATTAGAAATTTCTCTTTCTCTATTTATTTGACCACCCTGTCATGACAACTATTTTGAGCAATTTCTTTTAAATAACATAAATGGTGGTTCATAATATATCAAAGTTGGGATTCAGGAAAGTTGCCTTTACATGTTTTAATCCTCAATTCACTATGAACTGTCAAAAAAAGTTGAATTTTCTGATAATTCCACACTAAAATTATTTTGGCTTTGATGATTTCCTAATTAATTCAATTATTTAAAATCATATTATTATTTTTTCTGGGTGAATTGATAGGGTTTATACAGTACAAGAATTACATACAATGTAAGTCAAACTTTGACCAAAAATGACAAAAAAATTCCTTAAAAATACACATTTGCATATTTCATCACAATTTGAACAAATCTAAGTTGGGTTATCCGTAGGGACCTGTATACCAAATAACAAAGCTGTCTGACCAGCGATATGAAGAAGAAGATTTTGTACCAAAAACACTTTTTTGGCATTAATTTGCCTATTTTCAACAATATCAAAAAATTAAAAAAAACAATTTCTCAAAATCATATTTTTCATCTACACAACAAATATCAAATCAGTAAGTACTGCGGTTCTCAAGATATTTGAGTGGACGGACGCCTCACAAACGGACATACATACATACATACATACATACATACATACATACATACATACATACATACATACATACATACATACATACATACATACATACATACATACATACATACATACATACATACATACATACATACATACATACATACATACATACAGAAATACAGAAATACAGAAATACAGAAATACATACAGAAATACAGACAGAAATACAGAAATACAGAAATACAGAAATACAGAAATACAGAATACAGACAGACTGACGACGGACGCCGGACGGATACCCATCCCAATAGCTTCTATAGACTATAGTCTATAGTAGCTAAAAACAGCAAGACAAGATCCTAGGCCGTACAATGAATCGACAGGAAACAACAACATTCCAGCAACAGTAAACGTTGTGAACAACGTACATAACTGGATACAGCATGAGCCAAACAAGGATCACAATACTAAACGGCCTTTTTAAAGGCCAACACATATTCAAAAGGGAGATTTACCATATCAATACTGTGCCATGCCTCGACACTAAAAATGTACACTAAAATTACACATAAAATTACAAAATAAATAGAAGGGGTCAACATCATAAGAGGGCACAGAAATAGAGAACAAAATAAACATATTACGCCAACAAAAATGTCGCATTACAAGAGCACAAACAAAATGAAAATCAATACACATAGCAGCCTTAATTCATTTGAATTTCACCTTCCCAAAACACAGGATAAATACATTCTATGTCTAAGCATGTGATCAAGGACACTATCGGAAAACGGTGAGATACCAATCAAACCGTTAGATAAAGGAAGATGAATGAAATTCTACACACTAATAAGGTAAGCGTCAAAAATAACTCGTCAACCACCGACTTCATATAGAGATTACAACAGACAACTTATAACCACAGAAATAATTCCTGCATTTTGACAGAACAGCACAACATTAAACATGTTGACGATCACATATTTCTCTCAATCTAGTAAACACAATACGAACACGACCTTGAACACAGTAGAACAAAATGAGATATCCTAGCTTCCAGAATGAAAGAACAAACTTCCAGTGGGACAACATAGGAATACATACAATCTGCAAATATACCACACAATTTATCCACTGAAGTTGAACTTGAGGCAATTGATGAAGAAAGTCTGGCAAACTTCCAAAATATAGCGTCAAAGAATCGTAGTGTCTTACACAGTCTCTCCACTCTGGAGTACAGTCTGCACTGACACGCAGATTACAGCTGTGTCTCGCCGTGCCTAATCGGTTCTATACACAAGACAGTGAAACAAAAAATACACACTACTATACATTAAACGCAAATCACTAATATATGAACGATGTGTGGAGTTGCTTTCCCTTTACTAACTATGACTCTACTTGTTCCTGCTCTGCAGGTTTAAGTCGAAAGCTTACATACACGAGAATACCTTTTTAGGTATCCATCGTCATATACATACAAGCGTAACACTAACTGTCCCAACAATCATGTACGGATTAGGCAATACACAGCTCGATCCACAGAAAATAATAACATCAATTTCTGCAGATCAAAACCCAATAACGCTAATCTAAAACACTAGATTCTGAAATCACAAAAAATACACTGATCAGAATACACAAATAACAGCCAATTACAGTGCTCAGTTAACAACCAATAAAATGCGACTCGAAAGAAAACTAACCAATCAACATTAAGGCGGAAACAAGAGCAAACAACACCCTCCATACAAACAAGATAACAAAAACGTAACGGTTAGTATTTCATGTTAAGATACACCAACGGTAACCGCAGTCTCCCTCCCACAACGAATAGAACATATGACTACACGAAGACGAACAGTAAAAGACCTGCACTGGAGATGGAAGACGTCGTGAACATAGGTGAGTGCACGGTTCACCGGTGGTCTGTTCCGCTCTGCCATGGATGTGTGCACATATGCCGGAGAGAAGACGGACATAGGTGCACACGTCTATCGGGCGCATAGACGCGGAGCGGAGTAGACCTCATGTGACTGTAGTGAGCGAAAATCAGCGAGACAAGATCCTAGGCCGTACAATGAATCGACAAGAAACCACACAACATTCCAGCAACAGTAAACGTTGTGAACAACGTACATAACTGGATACAGCACGGGCCAAACAGGGATCACAATACCAAAGGGCCTTTTTAAAGGTTAACACAAACTCAAAAGGGAGAGTTACCGTATCAACACTGTGCCATGCCTCAACACCAAAAATGTACACTAAAATTACACATAAAATTACAAAATAAAGACGGGCCGTAACAGTATAAGCCGGCACAGAAACTGAGAACAAAATAGTGCACATAACATCAACAAATATGTCGCATTACACGAGCACAAACCAAAATGAACATCAATACACATAGCAGCCTCGAATTCATCTCAATATCCCCTTCCAAAACACAGAATAGAACACATCTCATGTCGAAGGTATGTCATGAAGAACACTATCAGAAAACGGTGAGATACCAATCAAACCGCTAGATAAGGGAATTCGAATGACATTGTACACACTAATGATTATTTAATAAGGAAGCGTCAAAAATAACTCGTCAACCAATGATTTCAAACAAAGTTTACAACTGACAACTTATAACACAGAAAAAATACAACATTTTGACAGCACAACATTAAACAGGTTGACGACCATATATATCTATCTATTTCTCAATCTGGTAAACACAATACGAACACGACCTTGAACACAACTGAACAAATTGAGATTAGCTTCCAGAATGAAAGAACAAACTTCCAGTGGGACAACATAGGAACACATACAATCTGCAAATATACCACACAATTTATCCACTGAAGTTTAACTTGAGGCATTTGATGAAGAAAGTCTGGCAAACTTCCAAAATATAGCGTCAAAGAATCGGAGTGTCTTACACAGTCTCTCCACTCTGGAGTACAAACTGCACTGACACGCAGATTACAGCCGCTGTGTCTCTCCGTGCCTAATCGGCTCTATACACAAGACAGTGAAACAGAAAATACACAATACTATACATTTAACGCAAAACACCAATATATGAACTATGTGTGGAGTTGCTTTCCCTTTACTACCTATCGCCATGGCTAAAACAACAATTTACATGAAACAGCCAAACAGGATATACACTTATATTATACACGATATCATACATAAAACGCAAACAACCCAAATATGAACGATGTGTGGAGTTGCTTTCCCTTTACTAACTATCAACTTTCAAAGCAATGGGACAATGGATGATGTAGTATAAGTAGTTTACCGGGTGCTGTATTAAAAGTGTACGGTTGAAAATAAAAAAGTACACGAATTCAGCCATTTGAAGCCTGGTTTTCATAGATGGTACAACAAGTACATTATTTACAGGGCAAGCGCCATGACAAAAAATAACAGTATAAGCCTTCATGTCAATGCGGTATTTGAAACAGACGAAAACACTTGCTGAAATAGTGGGATGTTATTGTTTCTGTTTGCCTGCTATCATTAATAAATTAGTGCGAAATGATGAATTAAGATAGTAATACCTAATCTAATTTATGGCGCACCTGTGCAGTCATCAGCAAACTTCATTTGTCCACTGCTTTCAACTGAAGAGTGTATTTTTTTAAATGTCTTGAAACTTTCGTCTTCTTTGCAATTCTGTTAATAAAATAGCATTAAATTTTATTCCAAGAAATACGTGAAATGTAGCTGTCAAGTTAAACAATACACGAGAGAGCTCAGCAAGACACTGCAAATATTGAATTGTGAACGCTGCTAAAATAGTGTTTTTTTCAGGATAGCACCAAGCACATTATTTCTGACCGTTTATGACAGTTGACTGAGTGTTATGCACCAAACAATAATTACACTATACTAGGGGTAACTGAAGAAATAAATCGGGTTTTTTTGCCCCTTTGAAAAATACCCTTCAGTCGGAGTACACTAATTTTTTTAATATATGCTAGCGTTATTCGATGTTCCTGTTCCGACACCAAAGGATTACTCGTACGATTTCTGGATTTAACTTTGCCCGGTCAACCCTCAAGACATAAATACAAAACGAAGCAAAGATGTCGGGAGAGTTTACATTCAGTTACTCACAATCCTTTCAATTATAGAAATGAGTATTTGCTTTGGTTTCAATATTGTCAATTTGCGTATAATCACGTAACCAGATTATGTGCAGACAGGTTTTTAAATAAATGATAACATGAAAGGTGTTTCCTTGTGTCTTTTTTGGCGTGCACCGTGCCTTGCAAGGTAGCGGTTGAGCGCTGTTAGCCTGTTTTGTACCCTAATTCAATTCTCAGCCAATAATAAAGATGCCATTTTGATGCCGTTCCTGACTAAGAAAACGCAGTAGGGAACATGAAATGGTAATACGGTTTTCTCTGCACGTTTATGAGAATGGCAAATATGTCAAAATTAGGGGGCAGACTTGATATTTTGGAGGCAGTAACTATTGATGTCGATTTTGCCTTACCAAAGAAGCGCTTCGCCGATATTTTTCCAATCGTCAGCCAGTTCAGTTTCGTCATCTATGTTGCATGCAACACCGTACCTGTATTAACACGACACTGGAAATTTCCATAATTCCATCATTGATACAGTTTTTTTCAAGTTCTGTTGTCAAACTTTAACGCTATCAAAACATGAACGTTAAAATTGCTCTAGTATCTATGGAGACTGAACCGTACCTAGGTCGTTGGCTGTCTTTTTGATGGTACACTCTAACGCTATGCACATCACCTAAGCTGAATGACAGGGGATATCTTGTGTTTTTCGAGGGGAGTATGACTAGAAACAACAGCAAATTTACTGGTCACTACATTGACACTATGTGCTTTGGTCACCCTCATATATGTGGACATCTCTGTTTGCTTTGTTTTGTGCGGAATTTCTGCGCAATCAGTAACTTTTTCAGGGCAGACAATGGCTCGAAATGCTCAATTTGCGCAATCGCGCACTTAAGAGAAAACCAATGTATGTCTTTTTTACTTTACGACGAGAGTATGACTTAAGAGATTAATCTTTTTTACTGTATTTCATGCGCATGACCCACGAGTCGCTCGACTTCTGTAAATATTACTTAGGAATACACTGCAGTTCTATCTGACTTGTCTGATATGAATTTAGATGACACTTGTTCGTTGTCAATAAATCTGTTGATGATTACATATGTATCCAGCATTCATTTTGACGCCAGCAGCATTGGGTCAATTATTCAACAAAGTGAAAGAATGCTGCCAGAATGATATCTAAAGTGTACCTGGGAAGAGTCTTGAGAATAATGATGATCTAAGGATGGTATATATGGAATGTATTTTGATTCTTTGTTGGTATAAACGGTGTTTTATACCATCTGCCGAAGTAACGACCTTTTTTACATGTACATACACCTGGCTCACTTGGCTAGGTATATTTGATCGGTCACAAATTTGCCGAAAACACCTTACATTATCGAAACATGGAATCACACAAAAAGATACAAACATCAAATACAGACAAAATGTCACGAAGGCTGATTGTGATTGATGGCGTGACGCCATTACCGAGACCAGCTAGAGTGTATAAACCAAACATGGGTACATGACACTGCAAATGCACAAATAGGTGATCAAGGCACTTAAATAAGGATGAATATTGTGATACATATGGTTTTTACTTGACCATATCAAACGATGATTATGTTTCCAGAACGCAAAATATATTATCCCCATGTGTTTCATCAGGAAGAAAGTGATCTGGCATTCTTAAACGACGAGACTTAATAAAGTCCGTCAATTAGTCTTTTACCAAATAACGAAAGAACAGGTGATAACTCACCTAACTTTGTAGGGAGAATGAAGCTTCCTGCTGACACATTCTCGCAACACCATCGTTCTCTTCTGAAAAGAATGTCTTAGACCCATCCCCTTAAGTAAACCTACCCAGAATGCAATGCTCCGGTAGACAATTGAAAAATTGACCCAGATGTTGGACTAAAGACGGTAAATGCATATATTTAAATATGTATATTAAGGTGGAGAGGATACAGAATGTAGATTTCATTTATTTTATTCGTGGCATACAAAAGTTAAGACTATTTCTTTCTTCTGTTTTTGCAAAGTTGTTTTGGCATGTTACATCTTATTTCTGCCTCTTGTAGACTTTTTAAATAATTTTTATTATTTGACGTTTGTTTTTTTTACTCTGAGTCATCCCTTGACCCAAGAAAGGATTTTGACATTTCGCTTTTTATAAAGTATGGAATTTTGATGTTAGAGTAGGCTAAACTGTGCACTTTCTTTTTACGACCAACTACAGAGTTTGTATTTTAACCTATCCGGATACATCCATGCCCAAATTAGGGCAGGTTTCCTCTCCTCAACCATATCTTCCCACACTCTCATATTTATACAGTCTACTGTTGTAATTTCATCAAATGAACGCTGGATACAGATACCTGTAAATGTTGCTATCAGTGGAACTCGTCACTTTTGTCATGAAACAAAAATACAGAAATTGTGCCGTGACCCGAGAGATTTTATACGTTTTCAATATGACCAAGGAGACTGTCTTGGCCTCAGATGGACAGGGATTACGGTAATTGCAAGGTAGTCGTTAGTTTCTATTTGCTTTATTTTTTCAGTTTTATTCTCCCTTGCTCACCAAACAGTCATCAAGCTCTAAAGTGGCGTTCTCACTGCAACCTTTTTTGCTGTCCCAGCACCGCCCAGGATCCGATTCAGGCTTAAAAATACGTGAGAACAGTTCCCAACGCCCCTATAGCCGGCGTAAATTTAGGACGGAGTGAGGGGTGGACCAGAGTCCGAGCTCAGACTCACCTTCCGCGATCGCTGTTGCGTGTGAACTGCAACTAAAATTATCGACGTCGTAAAACACCCCTTGCCGCGACTTTTGGGCATACTTTCAAGGTGACCTTCACTATATGGCCTATGTTCAGTTGTCGTTGTGTTTAACCATGACAGATGTGTTCTACGCAGCCGTACGTGGTAATGATTGGTCAGGAGAGGAAGTAGCGCTTTTGCTTGCCGTATGAAAGAGAGCATCTAGAAATCGATGGACGGCACTTCCAATTCAGAGACAATGCAGTTTGTCGAACAGTAGCAGACAAAGCAGCAGCCAAGCCATATGGGTACTCCCATAGAGAATGTGTACGACCATGCCCTCCCCCTCCCCCTCAGCATTGGTCACTTTTTTCACATAAAAATATCCCTAAAAATGGATCAATTTTTCATCCTTAAAACCCCAAACATGGTAGTTGATAACAAAGCACAAAAAAAGTTGATAACAAAGGTCCTGTTCTTTAGGAAAACCTTCACATGTAGGCTAACAGAATAAAGATGAAAATCTCAAGAAATTCTTAACAAATCACTAACAATGAGTCTTATTTTAGGAATATTCATGGTAGATATTTTCGGGGCAGTACACCCTAATATGAAAATATGGAGTTCACCTCGGGGGGAATCCGAGGGACTAAAGAAGCCCGAGCAGTGTCACAGAATAAAATAAGAGAATGCGAATTCATGAAGGCAAAATTCAAAGAATAATCGACCACAATATCAGAAGCAGTTGAGGAAGGAAGACCATGCCATTGCCATTCCTTGATGAACTTTGTTAAATCCATGGGTAATCAACCGGCGATAAATCCATAAGCAGTTCGAGACTTCGGCACGGTATTGTACCATTGAGCAAGGCACTTTACTCCTCAATGCTCCATTGGGGTGGTGGGTTAAAGGTACCTCATCCTGTAATGGGGCTAGCGCGTGTTGGACTAAAATTTATAAAAAGTGTGAAATACATTTACATATTTTACTTGTGTATATATTTTAATGACGGACTTCTGATCATTTACAATCACAAATCGAGAAATGACCCAATAAGGCTTTAATGGTTCATGAGTTTTTCTAAACAGCAATAGCAAGGTATGAAAGTTGAAGTGTAAAAAAACTGTACGGACTAACATCAGCAGCGAATACGGGACTGGTCCAGAGGGGAGGACGGCAGTGTATAAGTTTTTGTGGTTACACGTAACAAAACCATCGAGAAATTAGCAGAACGTTACAGTTATAAATTGACAACCAACAGGGCATATGTATGTCAGTCGGGGACAAGTTTGTTTCGAATCCCCTTTAAGTCCCCAACGCTTTCAAAGTGCCTCCCTATATCATACCCTCGATATTTTCGAATCCCCCGTCAATTCCTCCCCTCCAGAGGTATCTGTGACTGCAGCCTAATTTTGTGCTTTAAAACAAGCCAAATCTAATATGACCAAATTATCTGTTCACTTTATTTGACCTTATGATGACTGAATACTATTAGTTTCACTGCGTGCTGGTCAGTGGTATGTATTGAAAATTTACTGATGAAAGATAAAGACCTGAACAGTCATTTAGTTATTCGCAACTCGCCCTGCGATCTTGTCTGCACATCTTATAGAGCACGCGTGTCAATCGGATGATATGCGCCCTGACAACAAAAATACAGTATCGGCGTATGTCAACACGGTCCTTTGACAAAGATAAAGTCATGTAGAAAACATGACCTTATAAAAGGATCGCGCCAACGCGTATTCATAAATCAGTTTGAACAAATGAACCACTTGAAAGGGTAACCTACATATCAACACGAAATCAGTAGATAACATTTCAACCATTAATCAAAAATAAAAGCTCACCGTGCAGAAAAATCGAGGACAAAGTTCATTCACTCAACGCCTTCCATTGATAACTGTATTTTTTAAGCCATTGAAAGCATCGTCTTGCCATTCTGTTATCACACGTTCCTGGCCTTATAAGAGCCATGATGACGATAACCTTGGAGGTTAATTTTAACAGGACACGATCGTAAGGCAGCGTCAATCTTGAATGATGAAATGTTGTCAAACTAGTGGAGTTGTTCCCAGTTACATGTCGACTAGCAACCCACTTCTCTTCAGTGCTGACCGAGAATTCATCACCAAGCAATTTATTATACTGCAGACATAAATTGTTTTTAGCTCTATTGAAAAATACAAGTCCTAGCTAAAAGACATTTATCATATGCCAGGTGTACAACATAAATACACTACACAAAATTTAACTAGATGAAGCACTTTTGTGCGTTCCTTTGAGAGTGGGACTTCAAACTTATAGCAGGTCAGAAGGGAGGGACTTTAACACTTGAACGCACTGTGACTTTGTTAGGGGAGCATTTGAATCTGAGAACTTTTTTGGAATCTCCCGCTCCCCCAAGAAGTGTTTGTGAGTGCAGCTTGAGTGTACCCCTGGCGGTAGGGCAAGCATGTCATGTGGCGAACAACACAAGGCTAAACCGAGAGCGCTAACTGCAAAATGTACAACAACAGATAAATAACAGCATCGACGTACAAGACAAGAAATGGGGAAAGCAGCAGATCACCCGTCTCACCGATTTCAGTTTGGCAGGTTTATGACTGGTGTATATTCAGAATCTGCAAGGAACCTTGACGGATCGTTTTTCAGTGGATCTGGTCAGACTTCAGATTTGTGATGTAATGCATCGTTGTTGACGACTACTTTGCCTTCCTTAGCGAGAAGGAAAAATGCATGTTAATAAGTACATGTTTGATATACAAAATTAAAAATTCTAATGTAAAGGATATGTATGTATGTATGTATGTATGTATGTATGTATGTATGTATGTATGTATGTATGTATGTATGTATGTATGTATGTATGTATGTATGTATGTATGTATGTGTATGTATGTATGTATTTGTGTATGTGTGTACGTGTGGGTGTGTGTATATTTACTCCTTTCCATCTTTACCATTTTGTATCTGCATGTGTCGTTTCTATGTTCCTTATATCGCATGTCTGCATACAGTCGGCCCCTTTTTTGTACCGAAGCTGTTAGTGAGCATTCTCGTGTAGATGAAAATTGAGTGGGCACAAAGGAGTTTACTGAAAAATGCGGTAAAGGTAATAAATAGCCAAAAGGTCAAAGCTCTTGATAGCAATGATTGTGAAAGTTTTTTTTCAACTGGGGAAAACGAGAGCGTTAACTATCGTCTGATCCTTACGTTTGCTACTACACCACTGTGATAGCTTGTCACTGACCGTAAACAGCTGAGTCATCGCTCAAAAACGACACATAATTTATCACCTAACAAGAATCCAATATTTATTAAGAATATTACATGTCAAAATCAACACATCATCCTGTCAGGTGACGGGTTAAATTCTTAGCATCGGAAAAGTGTGTATTGTTGTTGAACTTCTGCGGCAGTTTTACTAAAGTGAGAATGTTTACTGTAGTTACGCGGTTAATTTCAGAAGCTTGTGGCACTTCGTCGACAGCTCGATTGGAGCCGCGGCCACAATGAAGTGTTTTCATAAGACACAAGGAAAAGATTGAATTAACGTTACATGGCTAATGTTAAAAGTTTCTTGTTGCGCTTTGTTTACTGTGATTGTTTATGATTTTATGAGTTTGCTTTGAATACCAGTATCAGTCCAACCAGGGTATAGCAACACCAGCGGGTCTGGAGACTTGGACTTGAATAGGTCATAATCGAGTTTGTTAAATAAACAAGTCACTCTCAGTCTCTGGTTGTACATTGACTCCTTTTATTTCTAAAGCCGACGTTTCGAACCCACACGGGGTCCTTCTTCAGGGCACTAAACAAATGAAAGAAAACATATTCAAAACGTAAATACAACGATAACAAAGCTATTTGTGAAAGCCGTACAGAAGTGGTAAAAATGAATACAGTATAGTGGTTGCTAAATTAATGGATACAATATGCAATATAATAGTTGCAAAAAATAAAGAAGATGAAATGATAAGGGAATACACTATTTACAGTGGTGAAACTTACATTGTAGGAGCGTAGAGCCGGTAGTGTGTGGCTCAGACTCTAGAAGGAACAGAGTGTGAATGAGAGGGCTCCCTAGTAGCTAATACAATGGTGAAAATGGATATGGAGTTAGGGGGTCACCAGTCTTTTTTGTTGATACCATAAGGGTAGAGGGTATTAAGTTTGGATATGATTTTCAGTTCGAGTGATTTCTTATTTTATCTTGTTTCGAGTAGACTTTGCAAATACCGATGAAAGTGAAATGATTGATGCTGTGATCCGGGCTATTGAAATGTTGGGCGATTAGGGTGGGTTTATTTGAACGTATGCTGTACAGGTGTTCATAGATTCTTTTCCGGAGTTCGCGTTTTGTTTCTCCAACATACAGAAGGTGACATTTAGAGCATTGTATTGTGTAGATGACATTCCGGGTGCTGCATGATAATTGGCCAGTTATTTTGTATGAGTTACCAGTGGTGTGGTTGATGATGACATCATGGTCCTGAATTAACATAAATTTGCATTGATTGCATTGTGTGCATGGCTGGCATTTTCCTGGGTTGGGGTGTTAATTGTGGTGTGCAATTTTGATCTCACAAGTGTTTTTCTGAGATTAGGCGGTTGGCGATAGGCTACAACAAGAACAGTTGGGAAGGCTTCTTTTGTTATTTTGTTTGACTGAATGATGGGCCAATGTTTTCTTATGATGTTCGATATTTTTGGTAGTGCTGGGTTGTAAGTGGTGATGAATGGTATGCGAATTGGGCCGGTTTTTGTAGGTTTGGAACATGTAATGAGATCTGGGCGTTTTATGTTTTTGGCTTCTTTAATGGCGGTGTTGATTAGAGGGGCTTTGTAATTTCTGTTGAGGAGGTGTTTTTTCAGGTTTATGACTTCGGAATCATAAAGATGATCTGTGGAACAAATTCTCCTGTATCTTAGGCCTGGCTCCAGGGGATTGAACGAAAGATATGGTGTGGATGGCAAGAGGTGGTTAGAAGATACATATGTTTATCTGTGGGTTTGTGTATATAGTGGTTTCAATTTTGTTACCTTGCAAGATCATAAGTGTGTCCAGAAATGGTAATTGGGATGAGCTATGCTCTATTGTAAACTTCAGGGTGGGATGGGCCGCGTTACTGTACTGGTGAAATTCAATGAGCTTTTCCAGCCCGTGTGACCAAATAAAACGGATGTCGTCTATGAAACGTTTCCAGTGGGCTGGTTTAGGGTTATAGTTGGTTAGAATGTCACCTTCAAGTCTACCCATGGTGATGTTGGCATATGATGGAGCAACTTTACTCCCCATTGCGGTGCCATGTGTTTGGAGATAGTATTTGTCATTGAATTTAAAGTAGTTTCTGGTGAGAATGAATTTTAACATGTCTATTATAAGATCAGGGTGAGTGGAATTATGTGCGTAATTATCTAGGGCTTGTTTAACAGATGTGATACCATATTCGTGTGGGATATTTGTGTATAGGGAAACTACATCCATAGTGACAATGAGGGAGTCGTTTGTTAACTTGATTTGATCAAGGTCTTGCAGATGATGTGTGTATCTTGAGATAGGAGGGGAGAGATTTAACTATTGGTTGGAGATGATGGTCAACAAATTTGCTAGAGGTGTAGTTAGGGAATTGCATTGTGGGACAATTGGTCTAAGTGGCGTGTCTTGTTTATGGATCTTGGGAAGGCCGTAGAAAGTAACCTGGGGTGGGTTCTTTGGGAATAAGGTGAATGGCAGTTTCATGTGTTATCCACTTTTTAGTTTCCCATTTTCTTACCAGTTTCTCTAGTTCTTTTAGATATTCAGTGGTAGGGTCATATTTGAGAGGGGTGTAGTATGAAGAGTCATTCAATTGTTCCTCGCATTTGTTTATGTACCAGCTAGTGTCCATGAACACTACGCCGCTCCCCTTATCTGCTGGCTTGATGGTGAATTTCGTTGTCGTTCTGTAGTTCTGTGATGGCGCTTCTCTCGTCTTTGGGAATGTTGTCATATGTGCGTCTCCAATTGTTTGTGTCAAGGATGTCATCTTCGATGTTTTCTAGAAATGCTTCTAAAGCTGGCTGGTTGCTTCTTGGTGGGTTATATCCAGACTTTTCCTTTTGAACGGTCCTACGTGGTGTCATAATTCTCAGTATCATCTGATTCGGTGTCTCTGAACATAAATTGGAGGCGACACCTTCGTTTGAATTCTTGGATATCGGTTTGTAGTTCCATCTTGTTGATGTGGTGTGGTTGGGCAAAATGAGAGGCCTCTTGATAGGACTGAAATTTGTGTGTGGTGTAAGGGTTTTCTGCGAGAGATTTGTGACTGTGGCGTCATTATGTTCTTTGTTTTTTGGTTTGGGTGTTCTTCTTTTTGTTACTGGTTGATTTTCTTTTGACGAAATGGCGATCTTTCCTTTGTTTCTTACGGAACGCAGTGATTTTGTCAACCCATTCGCGGATCTTTGTTCTCAAATAGCGTGATTCAGTTGTAGTTAATTTGTCTCTTGTTTCTTCATAGATCTTATTTATAGTCCGGCCAATGTAATTGATTGCCTTTCTGATTTTAGTTTCATTTTATAATTAAGGCGAACGGTTATAAACTTTTTCCGCTAAATTTCAAACAGCACTCAAGGCGCTGAGAATATATGAGAACACACTATCTTGATACGGCATCGTACTCCTCCAGCCTGGCCAGTTTCGAGCAATACAATTTTCCTAGGTGCATTGCGGTTGCATTAATGACCAACGGGAACGATGTATTACACTTCAATGGGTGGTTTTATTGATATATTGTGACCGACGTTAGGATTTAATAGCTTTAAAAATGACGACTGCAGCATTGCACAGTGTGTTCGTTCGGACAGTATAAACAACGTATAAGCACCGCTATGAAAAGCAAGACAAGACAATGCATTTTTACATTATCACTTTACCTTTAAACAAAATAATGCATCTGAAGATACTATAATCCTCCTTTCCCTTGTCCTCGGTGATAACGGCTATATACATTCAAATTTTGCGCGGAAAATCCGACAGCGAGAGACTACTCTGACGCATCGAAACGAACGTGCGTCCGAATGAGAACGGAATCAGCTGGAGCCGAACAACTTCATCCGCCTAGCTGACATAATAAAGCTCCAAATTACATCGCAAGAGAAGTGAATTTTATTCGAAAAAAGAGTGGGTCGATGCACGTGATAAATATATACTATCCCAGTATTTCTCACTACATGTGACGTCATCGAAGACTCGTGTTTCCCAAACCTAGCTGTATCCCTCTTCGCCTACCGGCTTGGAGGGATACTGCGGCTATATTGGGTAAATCCTCGTCACATGAGTTAGAAATACTGGGAGATTATATATATATATTATATATATATATATATATATATATATATATATATATATATATATATATATATATATATATATATATATATATATATATATAATTATATATATATATATTATTATATATAATTATATATATATAATTATATATATATAATTATATATATATATATATATAGAGAGAGAGAGAGAGAGAGAGAGAGAGAGAGAGAGAGAGAGAGAGAGAGAGAGAGAGAGATACAGAGATATATATATGTATAGGATAAAGCCCGAGTACGAGGGCTCTTCTGGTATATAAAGTCCAACCCAACGATAAAATGTCGAGGCCGCAGGCCGAGACATTTTATCGTAGGGTTGGCCTATATATACCAGAAGAGCCCGAGTACGAGGGTTTTATCCGACTTAAAAACTATCGCCCCTAACTGATATATTCTCGTTTTCAATGTGTTAACGTCATACGTCCCCTTTGTCAATGTAACATGTTTAGGATATGAATTAAAACTTTTATTTGTGAAATAGCCTTCCAATGTAATGGAACATCCTATAAATGCCCTAGAGGGCACATTATATAAATGCCCTAGGGCGCTGTCATTCGTTTCTGGAATTTGGTGACCAAGGCTTTACGCGTAAATAAAACACCCTGAATTGAGCACTCTGATTGGTCAGTCAACAGTAGATAGTTTTTAAATATATATATATATATATATATATATATATATATATATATATATATATATATATATATATATATAATATCATGGTATTTTTCTCTGTTTGACGTCATCGTATACAAGTGCGACCCGCATGTATGAACGGTACCATGCAGGAAAAAAGTTCCGGTTGATGACGTTGTACAACAGGGGTAATTCGGATTTCTTATCCGTCCTGTTCTACGTCACACAGGTGGGAATTCGGGCCAGTTCATGTGATAAATAGATATATTGTATAACTAGGGTAGGTACATAAAGTTTTGAACCACATGACCTTACCAGCAATGTACACATTCATAAATATTTAGTTTACAAACTTAGTAAGTATGGAATACAAGACGCCCTCCTTGACTGGTTTAGTAGCTACCTAACTAATAGATCCCATGTAGTTAATGTTAAAGGGTGTAGATCAGACCCTGTCTTAGTTAAGTCCGGGTTCCGCAGGGGTCACAACTGGGACCACTGTGTTTCATTCTTTGTTAAATGATATATTTGGTAATTTGAAATGTAGCTCCTTAGGCTTTGCAGACGATCTGAAGTTGTTTAAGATAATACGTAGTGT
The DNA here is from genome assembly GCF_041260155.1 of Ptychodera flava. NCBI lineage: Eukaryota > Metazoa > Hemichordata > Enteropneusta > Ptychoderidae > Ptychodera > Ptychodera flava. Next base: position 38,032,725 of record NC_091928.1, read on the forward strand.
GAATGACTATTCAATGTTACAAGAAGATATCAATTACTTGTCCACATGCTCTGAGACATGGAAAATGCATCTTTTATGCCAAATGTGTAGTACTTCGTCTTTCATTGAAGAGATTGCTAATTGAGAGGGATTATAATATTGATGCTCACAACGTGAAGACTGTTTATAGTTACAGTCAGGACCTAGGCGTTACACTCGACACAAAGTTACGTTTTCAACTCACGTTGTTTCCGTTATCACTGATGCTCGATGACTACTTGGCATGCTAAAAAAGTTTAGCAACGGTTGTCGGTGGCTGCATTGCTCGTGGTTTACGAAACATTCATTAGAACTAAACTCGAGTATGCATCAGTTGTTTTGAACAGCATCGACAAAGTGTACTCAAATTAGAAGCTGTACAGCGTAACTTTGTTATATATTTGTGTTATCTTGTAAAAGTAAGGTTTGATGATTATTCATATGATGATCTGTGTGTTATGTTTAATTTGCCAATTCTGTCGAAAAGGCGCACTTATTTTGACCTTGTTTTTCTTCACAAATCAATAATGCCCTTCTTGATTGCCAACCAATTTTTAATTTACACATTCCTGGACGATCAACTAGACAGAAAAGGACATTTCATTAACCTTGTCGTAGATTTAAATTTACTAGCAATTCACTTTTCATCGCATTCCAAATCTATATAATAGTTTTTATCAATGTCTGCAAATTTTGATATTTCTGCTTCGAGTTTTAAAACAAAAGCTAAAAGCGTTTGTTTTTGATTTTTTACTTTGTCCTCGTTGTGCATGTCATTTGTTTTAACTAGCTTCTTGTCCTGTAACATCATGTTATTTGTTTTTTTACTAAAATCATCCTGTACGTGCGGATGTATATGGTTTTTAAGGTTCCAAGACAAGAAATTTGACCTCTTTTAATCTAACAATTCTCTAACGGTTAATAAGCTCAGAACCCCTGTAAAGTATACATTTTCTGAAAGCCTAGATATACGGGAACATTTTGGTAACCACAGTGTCTCCATTGTTTACATAACTATCACGTGACACGGTAATTTGCATAACCTTTCAAAAAACGGTTTTCCCTATGTTTTGTCTCAATACTTCAAAATATCTGACTCAAACTTGCTGGAATGCAAGCTGTCACAACGCTCTTCCAAAGTGTGTCTCAGATTTTTTATATCTTGCTTAGTTTTTTTGGAGCACAATTTTAAAGAAATCAACTATGCTTAAATTCACTGCTCTGGAAGTTTTTCTGGCATAAAAACTGTTGTAGAAGGTTTAAAAAAATTCTGAGACACACTTTTGAAGACCCTTCAGAAAGCTTGCACTCACACAAATTTCAGCCACATATCTCAAAGCATTGTAACAAAACATAGGGAAACCGATTTTTGAAAGGTTATGCAAATTACCTGTCACGTGATAGTTATGTAAACAATGGTGACACTATGGTAACCAAACTGTTCCCCTATATGTAGGCTTTCCGAAAATATACAATTTACGGGGGTTCTGAGCTAATTAAACACTAGAGAATTGTTGGTTTAAAATGGTCAATTTCTTGTCTTGGAACCTTAACTGTATCATATCTGTGTTGGAGTTCGAAATAAATAAATAAACATTCATTGTAGACATTAACATATTGCTTCAAGATGTCAAAGTGAAACCTTGGAGTCAAAAATTTTCGATTACGAAACTCCTTCTGACGAGTGCTAATCACCAAATCATCACCAAGCTACGGTCGCAATAGTCCGTACAAGAAATCGACTTTAGGTCCTTAGCATTTACAACATTTAGAGATATATTACGGACGGCGATGGAATCGTCAGCGATGTATTTGCTTCAATGATTAAATAATAAGACTAAGTCATTTGACCCTGTATGTATGCTGTTTGTGATTCCTACGATTTTGAAAAAGACTAGAGCATTCCTTAAAGTCATGCTGGATTCTACAATTGTAGCACATGACAATACGATTCACTCTGCGCAAAATCTTATGTCAGATAAGTACCATACGATGATATCAGACGCAATGAATTTCTTAAGTTACAAGATGATGATCGTTTATGGCTCTTCTGAATGATCACATTAACAACTCTTTTCTGAAAATATTCTGTGTAACTGTACTTAAATTCAATCTTTGTCAATGTACTCTGATATTGCTCCACTCTTTATCAATTAACACGACTGAGATTAAGGTTCCAAGACAAGAAATCGACTTTTTTAATTTAACAATTCTCTAGTGATTACGAAGCTCAGAACCCCCGTAAATTATATATTTTCCGAAAGCCTAGATATGAGGGAAAATTTTGGTAACAACAGTGTTACCATTGTTTATATAACTATCACGTGACAGGTAATTTGCATACCTTTAAAAAATTAGGTTTCCCTATGTATTGTCTCAATTCTTGCAAATATGTCACTCAAACTTGCTGGAATGCAAGCTGTCACGACGCTCTTCAAAAGTGTGTCTCAGATTTTTTATATCTTGCTTAGTTTTTTATGGAGCACAATTTAAAGAAATCGATTGGTATTAAATCAACCGCTCTGGAAGTTTTCGGGCATAAAAATTGCTTTAGAAGGTTTAAAAAAATTCTGAGACATATTTTGGAAGATCCCTATGACAGCTTGCACTCACAAAAATTTCAGTGTTATATTTCCAAGCATTGAAACAAAACATAGCGAAAACCGATTTTTTGAAAGGTTATGCAAATTACCTGTCACGTGAGAGTTATGCAAACAATGGTGACACTATGTCAACCAAAGTGTTCCCCTATATCTAGGCTTTTCGAAAATATATAATTTACGGGGGTTTTGAGCTTATTATTCACTAGAGAATTGTTAGCTTAAATAGGTCACTTTCTTGTCTTGGAACCTTAATTTGGGATTATTGGATAGTGCAGTAATATTGGTTTAATCTTCAAATGTAAGCTCATCTGCTATTCATTTTTGCAAAATACTTGTTTTATCGTAATTTGTAATATTGTAACTTTCAGCCACAGTGCACTAAATGCTTTTGATAAATTTAAACAATAAACAGATCCAATTCTCCCCAATTGGTTCCAATCTGTTACCATCAAAATCAAAAGATTTGCAAAGTAACGTTTTTCAGAGCTGAAAATAAAAAATAGCTTCCGATATGCATGCACAGCATGCATCCAGCAAGTATACTAACAGCTCTTGCTCAGCATACAGTCCCATGTGATTTTCTCATAACCTTTTGCTGGCTGCAAACCTGAAGTCTTTTTATGGCACATCCTCAACCCCAGTCAACTGCTGAAAGCATAGAGTTCGCAAGAAACTTTTTTCTACGTACCTGTCGTTGGGGGCTCATAATAGAAAGCGTCGTAGCCAACAATGAGTCTGAGAGAGATTTTGTGTCAAATAACTCAAGAATTGTCACCTTTGACATGGTAGGGCTTTGATAGTTGAGGTCTGGATTTTGGGATTGAATACTTGAAACGGACCAATCCAAGCCGCGAATGCAGGACTCATTAAAGTGGATTAATTTGCAACTTCTGCAAATGAAGATTCGGCGTTTGTAAACTGAGAAAGTGAGAAGGCCGGAAAGATCATCAGCATGACGTCACAATGTTGAGATAGAATAGCGGAATATCACACTGTTCGGAACTTGTGTAATCGTAAGACTTTTCAGTCTTACCGCACTGCCTATCCTCGAATATATGTAGGAAAACAACCTTTGGAAAAGCAGCAACTCAGGGATCGACTATATCATAGGAAGGGTACTTGTTAGCAATGATCTAACTATGAGAAATTTAGGTAACGGGGAGATTTACTGAAAATAAAGTAATTGAATATTTATTCATGAAGACAAAGTATACTCTTCATTTGGAAAAATAGTATTCACACGAAGATCCACCGAAATAATCTGGACATGTATTTGTAACAACAGGAGTCATGCAAAATCGATGAAAATACCAATTTTGGGACGGAAATTAATAGGATAGTCTACATTCGGCATGCATACATACAAATACTTTATTACTGCACTACCCGGCCAAGCCCCCGATATATATACGAGACAATGCAGCCGTTGCAAGTCTATTTTGTACCTCCATGATGAGACAAACTAAACATATAAATCACTGCCATCTCACTGCAGAGGTACATATGTAAGATATATGAATCTAAGTACAATAATTGAGACTCTAGTATACAGGTACTTACGTGGTTGGATTGACTGTGCTCTTCCACTGTTCCAATCTTCGATGTTCCGGGCAAGTGCCTGCTTATCAGCTGTTGACGAGCGAGCGTACGATACGAATGAGGGAAGGTGATATGACACCGCGTTGACCGTGCGTTTGCTCTAGTGTGTTCTTCCGAACTAAATAAAATAGTACCATTATCTCGCTAAATTCTCAGGTAACCCCAACACGACCAGAGTTGAAAAGTTGTCCATAGCCTTAATTCACCTAAGGTCGACATTCCTAATACATTATTTCTTCATCAACTGTGATAGCAAAACATTTGCTACGAACACGTCCACTTTACACAGGCATATCCTTCCATGGCGAGCAATCAAGTACGCTTTTCTTGGCTTTATTTTGACGATAAATCAAAGAAACTGAATGTACAAATGTTACAGAATGCTTTACAGAATATAAACGAACACCTCTGAAGCATTAAACTTTCAATTTTAGCGTTAATTTAGCTTCGCTACACTTCGCTACACTTGTTCTCATTTGCATACAACTTCCCACCTCGCTTCTTGAATTAGATGTAGATGCCCCGATAATTACTAAAGGCTCCCTAAAACCATATCGATATCATTCTACACAAAGAAGTCATCCCTTCGTTCGAATTGTCTTGTCTAGTTCCCTACCACATTTCTACTGCTGGCTGTACACTCACGAAAATATGGACAGGTGACGGGCCGCCATTTTGTCAAAATCTTCACTGATCAAAAATTCAGACTCAATTTGCTCCATTTCTACAGCTTTCTGAAGAAAATTATAACGTGAACCTGATTTCACTTCTCATCTACTCATACTAGATTGAATAAGCCAACAGTTCTTGATATCCAGAATAAATTAAGTGAACATTATGAAAGTCGCATGAATTGATTGTATATACCATTTAAAAATGTTGCATCGGATATTACTTATAATAAGCAATAATGCACCCCCTCCTGGCCCATAATGGTCGAAAGCAAACTTTGCACGACCTAATAGAAAGGTTTAGATTTCATACGGAAACGGATTCGTCATCACTTTCTGCGCGTTCTCATCATGTTCTGATGATGTCACACGTTCTCTTGTCGTTTGGCAGTCGTTTTCTACTCGAAACTGCCACTTTTCTCGTACACCTTTTCCGAGAGCGATTTTCACGCTCGCTTCGCCATAGACTTGATATTCAAAACTGACATTCCTTTCGTTTTGTATTGTTGCTCTTGGTTTTATCGATCGCCGTCTGATTTTGAAATATTTAGGTAACAAAAGGAAAAAGTACCTCCTGCAGTGCAGACAACCGCACCGCGTGGCAGACCTCGTTACACTGCACTGCCGATAACATTCAGTCGGACCGAAATTAATATTGTCATTTGTTTTACCTCCGGGTTTTCTAACACGAAGTAAAAAAATCAGTATGGATTTCAGGTTTTTATCTCTGTGTTCTATTAACCTGATATCAGAGCAAAATCCTTTAGACAATGCGACTGTGTGAGTCGGGTGTGTGAGTCGGCACGCATCTTCAAGTCTATAAAATCAAAACAGAGCGAATTGAATGTATAAACTTCAGTAGACTGTCGCATTAGTGATAGACTGTTACGTAGATCGTAATATTGCGCGTAATCAAGGCCAATATTCGAACTCCCAATTTTCAACTATACAACTCAACATTCAACATTCAAACTCCACATTTTCAACTATACAACTCAACATTCAACATTCGAACTCCACATTTTCAACTATACAACTCAACATTCAACATTCAAACTCCACATTTTCAACTATACAACTCAACATTCAACATTCGAACTCCACATTTTCAACTATACAACTCCACATTTTCAACTTTCGAACTCCACATTTTCAACTATACAACTCCACATTTTCAACTTTCGAACTCCCAATTTTCAACTTTCGAACTCCCAACTTTCAACTTTCGAACTCCACATTTTCACCAATGGAACTCAACATTTTGGATTCGTATTCCCCATTTTCAACTATCGAAGTCATAGGTCCCCCTAGACCATTAACCAGCGAACACAAGCCAAAATGAGCATACATATAGTCAAATACGACTTTAAAAAATCGTTGGTGTCATTTTACATGAAACTACTTATCACTTTGTTAGGGAGTCCCAAACACATGGTGACCTCCAGTTAATTTTGAACATGGACGACACCGAGTTCGTTCGTGACCACGTCAGTGGTAGATTGTCTTGGCTGCTATTTGACCTTGACCAGCCCGACAGACGGGGAGATGTGTCACGTAGGTGTGAGAGTCTTGTTAGACTTTTGTCACAGTTAAGTGGCATTGGAATGTGTAGTGAGCGTATTGTCCAGCTAGTGCAAGCCGCTCAACGTGAAATACATGATGTTGAACATAGTAGTCACAGTGTAATAAAGGGAAAGTGGTTCACACATCAGCCATCTCGTCTTGTATGTGCTTTGGCGTGTTTAGTGTCTGAGTTGTGTTTTGGCTGTAACAGTGTGGAAATTAACAAGCGAGTTGTTATTTGGACCCTCTAGAACATCACATAGGAATAACTCTAAAACTCCGAAACGTCATGTGACGTATCTATGACGCGTTCTGACGTAGTATAGCCCAGAAGGAAAAACGTGGGTAACTACAATGAAGCAAGTTAGGGATGCCTAGGGAGAATACGAATCCCGGAGTTCGAAAGTTGAAAATGTGGAGTTCGAAAGTTGAAAATGTTGAGTTGTATAGTTGAAAATGTGGAGTTTGAATGTTGAATGTTGAGTTGTATAGTTGAAAATGTGGAGTTTGAATGTTGAATGTTGAGTTTTGTATAGTTGAAAATGTGGAGTTTGAATGTTGAATGTTGAGTTGTATAGTTGAAAATGTGGAGTTTGAATGTTGAATGTTGAGTTGTATAGTTGAAAATGTGGAGTTTGAATGTTGAATGTTGAGTTGTATAGTTGAAAATGTGGAGTTTGAATGTTGAATGTTGAGTTGTATAGTTGAAAATGTGGAGTTTGAATGTTGAATGTTGAGTTGTATAGTTGAAAATTGGGAGTTCGAATATTGGCCTTGATTACGCGCCATAATCGTAAGGTGAACACAGACATGTTAACCTTGCTCGGCTAGCCAGTTACCGCTGCCGTGGAAAGCAAAGCGATGGGGCCGGTCAAGTCTTAATCCGAATCTGTGCAGAACGTTACGCGTACGGAGCGCGTCGCCACTCTACGTTACGTTCTCGCTGCGGATGAAATCTTAACCTCTCTAATGTACGAGGCGCAGCCGAGTACATTATGGAGTGCAAAGTTTGCTGGAGTCCATTATGGGCCGGGAGGGTGCATTATTGCTATTATTTTATAGTTTTGGCAATGCCAGTGAATTTGTAGTAGAAAAAAAATAAAAAAGGAAATTTAAACTGAGAGAGTCGTCCAGCATGATCGGCCCTGACTCTGTGCACATTACATGCACTCCACACTGCACTGCACTGAACACGCACGTTCAGCACAAAAATGACCAGCACTTTCGCGGTTCAATTTTGAATTGAAAAACGATGTATTTCCAAAGAAAATGAAAAGGAACTGCATCCCTACCGTCTATATCGAACTTGAAACATCACCTTTAAATATCATGCCATTCAAAAAGCCGACACGGTGAAATGCAAGAGATGAAGAAAACGTAATGTTCATGTTGCATCAACATCAGCATGATCAGCGAGCTGCATGGTATCAGCTGATCAATACGGTCATAATTATTTCGCTAGTAGAACATCATTAATTGCAAACGATATCAACAGAGTTCACAATGTTATTCAAATGTTTATATTTCAAAAATAATTGTGTCTATAAATTTAATTTTCGATGGCTTCTTGTGAAGAGCTATTTATTTCGGCGAACGAGAAAACTTGACGTAAACGGGTGCTTGAAAGGTACAGTTGACAAACATCTAGTCTGGTTCCCTGACCCATTTCCCCGGTAGAGGGCGTGGGGAAATATAGGGTCAGGTACCGGGTAGCCATCTTGAACAGAATTTTGTTCAAGATAGCGGAGGTTAGTCACCTGACAGAACATGCTACAACAAATATGGCTGCTACCATGAAAACGCCGATCAAAATTCGACTGGATCAGAATTATGTTCGAACACTGGTATCCGAACCAAAAACATTGGCACACGAGACGGGAAACATAAACTGAAAGGATTAATCCAGAAGTACGGGGAAATAGAGGTGATTGAAGGCTGGCTGTGATATCGCAGTAGTACTTATGCGAACGCGCTAGGGTCATTGAGGTCATCGCCGACTGTGGCGTGACCCCAATGACCTGAGCACGTTCGATACACGCCACAAGTACTGCTGCGATATCACAGCTAATTGAAAGCAAACTTTGTTGGAACTGTGAACGACGATTGATTTCGATGGATAGAATGGTGTCCGAATTTCGTGAAAAATGCCAGGCATCATGTCGACGTTCTAAAAGTATCAAGAGGTGTGCTAAATCACAGTGGCTAAATCATGGAGGTAAAAAGTCTTTCTTTCTACTTCCACGGCTTTGTGGTACAAACAAGAAGTTGGTGTCAAGTGAGCCTGAACGTGCGAAACCCAAGAAACATGAGAAAAAAGTTACAAGTGTTACTTTTATCCAATCACAGCTTGTTTTATTTTAACCCAATAGCGTCCATGTTTACATTAGCCGGTACCTTACCCTATATTTCCCACGCCCTCTACCGGGGAAATGGGTCAGGGAACCAGACTAACAAACATACTGGAGGGTTTCCGTCGCGATGTCGAGAACAAGGCAAGGTGAAACCACAGACAAGGAGAAAAAAACGATGAATGAAAGTTGTCTCCGATTACAGTCAGTGCATCAGAATTAGGTGGCCGAGATGTTAGATCAACGGAGAGTCCACGGTCGTCATGATTGTTGGCAGTAGCTGACCTTGGACCGAGACTTTGAATGGCTCCGTAGTAATTTCCGTAGACACTTCCGGTCAAGGTTGATGACAGCCAGCTGCCGTTGTTGGCCCGTTTACGGCTGGTTCGAGTAGCCTTTCACGCTTGCATCGTTACATGGCCACTGACGTACATAATATGCCATGTGTCAAACCCAGTATTGTCTAGGAGTTTGCAAACGTATTGAGTTCTGTTTCACCTATACGGCAACGAAGCGTACCATGTTGTAAACAAACGTAGTAGTACAACCAGCGTATCGGACGGGACGTGCATGCTGAGCGCCAGCTAGACGACAAGTGCATGAGTGAGGACTCAAAAAAATGTGATAAATCGTACAGTACGACATTATTATCAATATTGTGCACCATTATCAAGATTTATAGTTTTGTGTATTGCATGGTTTATCAGACACTTTCCCTCCTTTTAAATGCGCAGTCCTGTTTTCGTTTTCAAAAAAACTTGCTCGCTGTGGGGCCGCAACGCTGAATAATGGAATACATTATCAGTAATAATGTATGGATATGACGTCACAAAATTCACTGGTATTGACAAAGCTATAATATAATATAGTTGACGATCTTTGAGTAGGTTGGGTAAAAGGTTTAATACGTTAGTCGGTATTCATCGCTAATAAGAATAATATAGTATTTTTTCTGAGAAAGCAGACATTGACTTTAAAACATATTGGTTGTTAGAATAGAGGGTTACGAAATAACCCAGTATATATTTTGATTGGTAACAAGGAACATATAATGGAAAACCTCTTGGTTCAGTGGGACCACAAGACCGACGTTAATTTCTAAGGTTTTCCTCTTGCCGTATATCCCTATGCATACACGAAATATTAAGCATGGTGAGACTGTATCAATTAAAATGCAGCAGCACCTGAAGGTACACGACAGAACATCAAATGTAGAAATTTCCTAAATTTACTCTCTTACGTCCAGCGTTTTTTAATAATACCATTTTCTAGTGAATGACAATGATATCGTTCCTGTCTTCTGTACAGTTCGGACAATGCGCTCTCTTCATGCACACGTATGTAATACAAGGGAAAGAATGCAAAATGAGCGCTTCTTGCCAAAAGGTTCGTAGAATTCAAATATAGTCTCCTTGCAAGTACGCCGTAAGATACTCAAGATAATTTGGCCCATAACAAAAGCATGACCATGAATGTCTTTCATTTGGTTTCGCCACACCCCTTCTAATGGGCTGATACCCGACCCTATTCTCGTTAGCGTAGCGAGTGGTAGAAACGGGTAGGGAACTAGACTAGTTGTTTTTGAGAGTCGTGTCGGGGAACTTGTGGAAAGTCGCGATTTCCTTCAATGCATATTCTATGAGTATTTATGCCTCTTGGAGGCTGCATTGCATCTTGATGATTGATAGTGCCAATTTCAATTTATATAATAAGCTGTTAGTAATGTAGTCTCCGCTCTGCTTCTTGTCAACACGAAGAGCTGGAGCAGTGCTCCTAGTGGCGAAAGCTGAACATCTCCGGCTGTCTACGTAACTCTCTTTTCAACATACCTCGTAATCGCATTAGTAAGCCAATTGTTTGTGCAGATAGTGTAGGAGACTTTCACGGTATGACATTTCTAAAGCAATAAGGCAAGCATCTCAATCATTCGTCTATCGTCTTTATGACAGTGCAAATATGCTAATTTGACCATCGGTCAATAGTTCTAGTGGAGAGAGGCTCTCTACGCTCAAAATAGCAGAAGATTTCTGTTTATTATTGCAAGCTAGTGTCCATTCCCAAAGTTCGGACTACATAACATCTGCATAGAGTAAACATACTTCTGGCTCTTGAAATATACAATGCCGTTTATTTGGTCTCTGAGAAAGTTTACAAACACATTAGACCTCATCCTTATAAAATGATGTTCTATAAGAGATAGAAATACATGACGTTGATAAGAGCTGGCACAATATTATTGACATACTTGATGGAGGATTTGCGTCATGGCCATCCAAGTGCATACCCGTTTACATAAATCCGATGATAACTGATCGTAAAGCAGTTACAGATATGTTAAGCTCGTTTTTTAAATCAAGAAGTTACATTTTTGAAAATAACAAATATGCCTACTCGTTCTCATCGAAAGAATAAAAATAATTTTGTTGAACTATGTCGTAGGGAATGGTCACATCGGCATTTAAATGAGTCTCAACTAAAGTCTATAGTACGTGCACACACACACGACAATTTTTCGTAAATGACTCACAGATGTATGATTATGTATGAAAACCAACAATTACCTACTTCGTATACGTAACAATTTAAGCTCCAGTTCACTACGGATATTGCAGGATATGTGTTACAGATGGTTATATGGCATAGGATTCATATACTCGTGGTTTTAATGTGCAACTTTAGTGGGAACGAGAAGTCAATTAGCATGCTGAGCCATACGATCAGGAGAATGTTTAAGAGTCATAGGTTGAATACTTATACAAATTCTGTTCAAAACTTATTTAGATTTAAAGACATGCCTTAAGATTTCAGCCCTATTGAATACATCGGGCTCTTAGTCAAGATGTTCAGGCATGTGTCTAATGTCATTGTAAAGTACACTGATATATACCAGATTTTTCGATTCAATCATATTAAAATGACCAAAATTAATATACGCGATACCTCGTCAATTTAGTAAAATTGGTAGTGTGATTTTAGTTTGCACAAGCAATGAATTTTGCAGGAAATTACAACATTACAACTTTTCCCTACAAAACTTTAGACGTGGTGAGTATGGCTGATTTGCCCAAAATCGGCCATACTCACCACATCTATTAAAATTCATGTTTACTTCTTGTTACGCACACACCTATATCGATTGGAAATCTGGGGAATGGCTTGTACATCAGGTTGAACACCTCAACACGTGGACAGTGAATCAATATTACTCTTTGAAAGACGGTTACGATCCCGAATAAAGCAAGACAAATTTGTTTGTATCACGAGTTTCCCTACAAATGCAACAGTAACGTCCACCAAACAGGGACAACGTAGCAGACCCAGCAAAGCCATTCGTAACGACATCCAAAACACAGTGACCATGTAATGACCAAGATATACCACATTGTTAGTCATACAGCGTAGAGGTATGTTAGCCCACTCCTGGCACCAACCGTGGAGGTAGAAGAGATATTATGACCTCCATGGACTAAAGTACGCGTGACCGAAAAAATGAAACCATGGAGGTTACTACTTGTTTTTACTTAAAGAGGCACTCCCACTTGGTAACATTTTTAAAACACATTTTTTTATGCCAGCGGTCAATATTGACGTGGCGACTGCGCGCGGATCGTGAGATATCAATAAAAACATGTCATTTCCCGAGCGTATTTTTCACATCCCGAAGTTTTACGATCGTTTCTGATTTTGACCGAAATCCCACGAAGGTTTGTTGTTGAGCTGATTGACGATATTCTAGGGAGTCTACAATAAGTTCGAACGACGCACATAAGTTCGTACTTCCCACTGCAAAGACTTTATATACAGCATTATGCCTTTACCTCAGGTAAGTTTTTTAAAACTTCTCCTTAGTTTTTGTCGTTTTCATTATTCTAAATCAGTTGTACTATATTTTTAACCAATACAACATAAACATCAGTTTTTACATGTCAAATATTAGCCGCCTCCGATGACTACATTTTGTCGTCTGCCACACAGTACGCCGCGCGCGTGCGTCTATGCATACCACTCGGCGGCCGCTATGTATCCATCGCACGTAACTGTGCTAGTCACCAATACGAATTCTGGTGGAATCAACAAACTTTCTTTTCCGTTTTTTCTCAGAGTCATTAAGACTGGGCTTTCCCCAGGGGGCATGACCGATCACCGACGCGAGTGGTACTGTGGCATACAGCAGCGTAAGCGTAGACTCGTACTCCATAGCTTAGTTGACAATGGCCCCAGTGCTGAACGTTCAATATTCGGAAGATGAATTTAGGTGGGCCACTGGAATTCAAACTTTTACTTTTTTGAGGACATGTTTTTATCGATATCTCGTGATCCGCGCGCAGTCACCACGTCAAATATCGACCGTTGGCATTAAAAAATGTGCTTTAAAAATGTTACCAAGTGGGAGTGCCACTTTAAAGTAACTGTATCAAGCGATGCGCGATGGTCAACTATTAGCCCCATGGCCTGTATAAGTCAAGAGTGCTCGGTTATGTGTACGCCATATTATACACAGCTGTATAAACTTAACGAAAATATCATCAAAATTAACAAAGTTAATAAAGCTACTCCCTGCGGGCAGTGTGACTATCAGGTACCGCCTTGCTACTGCAGTGTCACTGTCACTGCATACCTGAGCAGTGATAGAGATAGCTCTGACTCTGATTAACATGGTAATTGAAGCAGAATTTGGGTCTAGAGATGACTCTGACTCTGATGTACACGGTAGTTGAGGCAGAGTTTTGGTCAAATGATGCGCATAACATTGAAACATACTTGTACAAAAGATCAGGCCAGAGAACAACATATGGAAGATTAGGAGACTTCAAAAGTTATCGGGGATTTTTGAATTCTGGCATGTGAGTAATCTAATAATGAAGAAAAAAGGTGGGGTCACCATGCTTGATTTTCTAACTTTTCACATGCTCATCATAAAATAATACAAAAGCAAAAGTTTGAACAGTACAGACTAATGAAAATTATGTGACTAAATGGAATTATTTATTTTTCAACCTAATTTGCCATTATTACACCCAAAATTTCAGAGATGAAAACATTTATTTGACGGAATATTTGAACCTTCCAGTATTGTCTGTTTTGAGTAGCATCTAAATCATATATATCTTGTACTTTTGAAACAAATTTTGGTGATCGTGATCGTGATTTTGTGTGCTCTTCGGCAGGAGCAGTTGACCTGGACAGAGTTGGATTAACTCAAGTTGCCTTAGACTGATAAATCAAAAATGTTCACTGATGAATTTCAAATGAATCAATTTAAGAACTTGCCTTGGGAATATGACTTTACAAACTGCTAATAAACAGGTAGTGTTGAACATCTGCAGACGGAACGGCGCGATACGTGTTTATTTTGTCTGCGCGCACATCCTTTACTGATATAAGGGCTTGTGATAGTTGTGGAGGGGCCAGGGGACGTTAAAAAAATTGATCATATAGAGGGGATTTTTTAGGGGATTGAGGGGGTCTGAAAAAAAAATTTCAATCGCGATTCCTCCAATCGAATCGTTATTTGTGAACGCAACCTACCTTGCCATTGCGTCTCAAACGAAATTATTATCTAGTGTAACTGCATCTTTTGTAGTTTAGAACTAAATCATACAACATGATGTCTAACATTTCACCTGACGAATACGTAGGTCTAGGGGTCATTCCAAAAAGGGGAGAACAGCTAAATGAATGTTCATCTTATCGCCAATATTACAAAAGCATACTCAGTCTCATGTTTCACCTGCTTACAGTACATAGAAAATTCTCACTCTTCCCCACTTGCAGAACTTTAATTACTGTGACCGTTACCTGCAGAACTGTAACTTCTGTGTCCACTACCTGCAGAACTTTAACTACTGTGATCACTAATTGCAGATCTTTAACTACTGTGACCCCTAATTGCAGAACTGTAACTACTATGACCACTACAGCCACGACCTGCAGAACTGTAAGAACTGTAACTACAGTGACCACTACCCGCAGAACTTTAACTACTGTGGACACTACCTACAAAAATTTACCTGCTGTGACCACTACCTGCAGAACTGTAACTACTGTGACTAGTACCTGCAGAACTGTAACTTCTGTGACCACTACCTGCAGAAGTGTAACTACTGTGACTAGTACCTACAGAAATTTAACTACTGTGACCACTACCTGCAGAAGTGTAACTACTTTGACTAGTACCTGCAGAACTGTAACTACTGTGATCACTACCTGCAGAACTGTAACTACTGTGATCACTACCTGCAGAACTGTAACTACTGTGACTAGTACCTACAGAAATTTAACTACTGTGATCACTACCTGCAGAACTGTAACTACTGTGATCACTACCTGCAGAACTGCAGTAACTACTGTGATCACTACCTGCAGAACTGTAACTACTGTGATCACTACCTGCAGAACTGTAACTACTGTGACGACTACCTGCAGAACTGTAACTACTGTGACCACTACCTGCAGAACTGTAACTACTGTGATCACTACCTGCAGAACTGTAACTACTGTGATCACTACCTGCAGAACTGTAACTACTGTGATCACTACCTGCAGAACTGTAACTACTGTGATCACTACCTGCAGAACTGTAAACTACTGTGATCACTACCTGCAGAACTGTAACTACTGTGATCACTACCTGCAGAACTGTAACTACTGTGATTACTACCTGCAGAACTGTAACTTCTGTGATCACTACCTGCAGAACTGTACTACTGTGACCACTACCAGCAGAACTTTAACCATTGTGACCATTACCTGCAGAACTGTAACTACTGTGACCACTACCAGCAGAACTTTAACCATTGTGACCATTACCTGCAGAACTGTAACTACTGTGACCACTACCTGCAGAACTGTAACTACTGTGATCACTACCTGCAGAACTGTAACTACTCGAATCACTACCTGCAGAACTGTAACTACTGTGACCACTACCTGCATAACTGTAACTACTGTGATCACTACCTGCAGAACTGTAACTACTGTGACCACTACCTGCAGAACTGTAACTACTGTGACTAGTACCTGTAGAACTGTAACTTCTGACCACTACCTGCAGAACTGTAACTACTGTGATCACTACCTGCAGAACTGTAACTACTCGAATCACTACCTGCAGAACTGTAACTACTGTGACCACTACCTGGATAACTGTAACTACTGTGATCACTACCTGCAGAACTGTAACTACTCGAATCACTACCTGCAGAACTGTAACTACTGTGACCACTACCTGCAGAACTGTAACTACTGTGACCACTACCTGCAGAACTGTAACTACTGTGACTAGTACCTGCAGAACTGTAACTTCTGACCACTACCTGCAGAACTGTAACAACTGTGACCACTACCTGCAGAACTGTAACTACTGTGATCACTACCTGCAGAACTGCAGTAACTACTGTGATCACTACCTGCAGAACTGTAACTACTGTGATCACTACCTGCAGAACTGTAACTACTGTGACGACTACCTGCAGAACTGTAACTACTGTGACCACTACCTGCAGAACTGTAACTACTGTGATCACTACCTGCAGAACTGTAACTACTGTGATCACTACCTGCAGAACTGTAACTACTGTGATCACTACCTGCAGAACTGTAACTACTGTGATCACTACCTGCAGAACTGTAACTACTGTGATCACTACCTGCAGAACTGTAACTACTGTGATCACTACCTGCAGAACTGTAACTACTGTGATCACTACCTGCAGACTGTAACTACTGTGATCACTACCTGCAGAACTGTAACTACTGTGATCACTACCTGCAGAACTGTAACTACTGTGATTACTACCTGCAGAACTGTAACTTCTGTGATCACTACCTGCAGAACTGTAACTACTGTGACTAGTACCTACAGAAATTTAACTACTGTGACCACTACCTGCAGAACTGTACTACTGTGACCACTACCAGCAGAACTTTAACCATTGTGACCATTACCTGCAGAACTGTAACTACTGTGACCACTACCAGCAGAACTTTAACCATTGTGACCATTACCTGCAGAACTGTAACTACTGTGACCACTACCTGCAGAACTGTAACTACTGTGATCACTACCTGCAGAACTGTAACTACTCGAATCACTACCTGCAGAACTGTAACTACTGTGACCACTACCTGCATAACTGTAACTACTGTGATCACTACCTGCAGAACTGTAACTACTGTGACCACTACCTGCAGAACTGTAACTACTGTGATAGTACCTGTAGAACTGTAACTTCTGACCACTACCTGCAGAACTGTAACTACTGTGATCACTACCTGCAGAACTGTAACTACTCGAATCACTACCTGCAGAACTGTAACTACTGTGACCACTACCTGGATAACTGTAACTACTGTGATCACTACCTGCAGAACTGTAACTACTCGAATCACTACCTGCAGAACTGTAACTACTGTGACCACTACCTGCAGAACTGTAACTACTGTGACCACTACCTGCAGAACTGTAACTACTGTGACTAGTACCTGCAGAACTGTAACTTCTGACCACTACCTGCAGAACTGTAACAACTGTGACCACTACCTGCAGAACTCTAACTTCTGTGATCACTACATGCAGAACTGTAACTTCTGTGCCCACTAATTGCAGAACTCTAACTACTATGACAACTACAGCCACTACCTGCAAAACTGTAATAACTGTAACTTCTTACCACTACAGCCACTACCTGCAGAACTGTAAACTCTTGTGACCACTACCTGCAGAACTGTAACTCTTGTGACCACTAATTGGAGACTTCTTACTACTGTGACCACTTCCCGCAGATCTTTAACTACTATGAACACTACCTGCAGAACTGTAACTTTTGTGACCACTACCTGCAGAGGTGTAACTTTTGTGACCACTACCTGCAGAATTGTAACTTTTGTGACCAATACCTGCAGAAGTGTAACTACTGTGACCACTACCTGCAGAAGTGTAACTACTGTGACGACTACCTGCAGAACTGTAACTCTTGTGATCACTACCTGCAGAACTGTAACTACTGTGACTAGTACCTGCAGAACTGTAACTACTGTGATCACTACCTGCAGAACTGTAACTACTGTGATCACTACCTGCAGAGCTGTAACTACTGTGATCACTACCTGCAGAACTGTAACTACTGTGACTAGTACCTACAGAAATTTAACTACTGTGACGACTACCTGCAGAACTGTAACTACTGTGATCACTACCTGCAGAACTGTAACTACTGTGATCACTACCTGCAGAACTGTAACTACTGTGATCACTACCTGCAGAACTGTAACTACTGTGATCACTACCTGCAGAACTGTAACTACTGTGATCACTACCTGCAGAACTGTAACTACTGTGATCACTACCTGCAGAACTGTAACTACTGTGACTACTACCTGCAGAACTGTAACTACTGTGATCACTACCTGCAGAACTGTAACTACTGTGATCACTACTGTAAGACCGAGAACACTATCAGCGCTACTACACTGGCTAAAATCACTCGAAATATCATAATCATAAGGCCTTCGTCCTAAATGCATCTCACCATCAGACACTTCGTGTATTTCACCATCATAGCATGCACCTGGCACGTCCTTCAGATGCTCAGGCTGGTAAAGTAAATCTCTAATAAGCACCAGCTTTTTCGATCCTTTCATATTTCCAATGCCTTCACTTAAACTTTTTTTACCAAGATATCCGATATTGTTATGACTAAGATCTAAATGTTCAAGTTCTGTCATGTCCTCCACCCTTTACTTAGACTCTCAGCACCAACATCCCCCATGTTATTATGACTTAAGTCTAAATGTCGCATCCTAAGTGTGTTCTTCATCCCTTTACCTAATCCAACAGCGCCAACATCACCGATATTGCTATTACTGAGATCTAAATGTTCAAGGTTTGACATATTCTTCATCCCCTTACTTAAACTCTCAGCACCAATATTCCTATGTTACTATGACTCAAGTCTAGATATCGCAGCCTAAGCGTCTTTTCCATCCCTTTACCTAAATTAATGGCACCAACATCACCGATGTTGCTATGACTTAGATCTAAATGTTCAAGCTCGATCATATTTTCCATCCCTTTACTTAATCCCTTGGCGCCAACATCCCCTATCTTACTATGACTGAGATCTAAATATCGCAGCCCATGAATATTCTCCATTCCTGTACTTAAACCAATAGCACCAACATCTCCAATGTTACTATGACTGAGATTTAAATGTTCAATCTCGGTCATACTGTCCATCTTTTTACTGAAACTCTCAGCACCAAGATCGCCAATGTTATTTTGACTTAGATCTAAATGCCGCAGATGAGTAATTTTCTTCATTATTTTACTTAAACTCAGAACACCGACATTTTCTATGTTATTATGACTGAGATCTAGATGTCGAAGGTCAGTCATATTCCCAATATTTTCACTCAATCTCTCAGCACCAACATCACCAATGTTATTATTACTGAGATGTAAGCATTGAAGCTTAGTCATATTCTCCATCCCTTTACCTATAGCAATAGTACCTACATCTCCAATTTTACTATGACTGAGATCTAAAGTTTTCAGCCTTGGTGTCCTCTGCATACCTTTACCAAGGCTACTAGCGCCAACAGATTCTATGTTATGATGGCTGAGATATAGATGTCGCAGCAAAGTCATATTCTCCATCACTTTACCTAAATTCGTAACACCAACTTTTCCGATGTTATTATGACTCAAATTTAAATGTCGAAGACAACCCATATTCCCTATCCTTGTATTTAAACTTTCAGCACCTATATCTCCAATATCATTATGACTAAGGTCTAAATGTCTTAGACTGGGCATTACCTTCATTCCGTAACCTAAACCAATGGCGCCAATATCTCCAATTTCGTTACGACTGACATCTAAATGCAGCAGCTTAGGTGTCTTCTCCAACCCTTTACCTAGGCTAGTAGCACCATCATTTTCTATGCCATTATGACTGACATCTAAATGCCGAAGCAAAGTTAAAGATCTTATCCCCTTACTTAAACTCTCAGCACCGACATTTTCAATGTTATTATGACTAAGATCTAAATGTCGCAGGTTAGGCGTACTCTTCACACCTTTACTTAAACCAATAGCACCACCATCTTCCATGTTATTATGACTGAGATCTAAATGTTGCAGCCCAGGCATTTTCGCAATTCCTTTACCTAAGCTCCTAGTACCAACATCTCCAATGTTATTATGACTTAGATCGAGATATCGAAGCAAAGTCGAAATCCTCAGCCTTTTACTTAAATAATCAGCACCAACATCTCCAATGTTATTATGACTGAGATCCAAATATCGCAGGCAAGTCATATTCTCCTTTCTTTTACCTATGCTCTTGGCACCAACATTGCCAATATTATTATGACTGAGATCTAAATGTTGCAGGCAAGCTACATTTTTCATTCCTTTACTTAAACTGTTAGCACCAGCTTTCCCGATATAATTATGACTGAGATCTAAATACCGTAGGCTACGAATCTTCTTCATACCTCTACCTATACGTTTAGCACCAATACGTCCAATGTTATTACGACTGAGATCTAAATGTCGTAGCCTGGGCGTCTTCTTCATCCCTTTACTTAAACCAATAGTACCAACATCTCCAATATTATTATGACAGAGATCTAAATGTTCTAAGTCAGTGACATTTGCCATCCCATTACTTAAAGTCTCAGCACTAGCATCGCCAATGTTATTATGACTGAGATCTAAATGTCGTAGCCTAGGCGTCTTCTCCATTCCTTTACTTAAACCAATAGTACCCACATCTCCAATGTAATTATGACAGAGATCTAAATGTTCTATCTCAGTAATATTTGCCATCCCGTCGCTGAAATTCTCCGCTCCAATATCTCCAATGTTATTATGATTGAGATATACATTCTGTAGGTAAATTATATTCTCCATTCCTTTACTTAAACTCTTAGCACCATCATTCCCAATTTTGTTATGACTGAGATCTAAATACCGTAGGCTACGAATCTTCTTCATACCTCTACCTATACGTTTAGCACCAATACGTCCAATGTTATTACGACTGAGATCTAAATGTCGTAGCCTGGGCGTCTTCTTCATCCCTTTACTTAAACCAATAGTACCAACATCTCCAATATTATTATGACAGAGATCTAAATGTTCTAAGTCAGTGACATTTGCCATCCCATTACTTAAAGTCTCAGCACTAGCATCGCCAATGTATTATGACTGAGATCTAAATGTCGTAGCCTAGGCGTCTTCTCCATTCCTTTACTTAAACCAATAGTACCCACATCTCCAATGTAATTATGACAGAGATCTAAATGTTCTATCTCAGTAATATTTGCCATCCCGTCGCTGAAATTCTCCGCTCCAATATCTCCAATGTTATTATGATTGAGATATAAATTCTGTAGGTAAATATATTCTCCATTCCTTTACTTAAACTCTTAGCACCATCATTCCCAATTTTGTTATGACTGAGATCTAAATGCCGTAGGCAATGCATCTTCTTCATCCCTCTACCTAAATTTTTAACACCAATATCTCCAATGTTATTATGACTTAGATCTAGATGTCGAAGACTAGTCATATTTTCCATCCATTTCCCTAAACTTTCAGCACCGGCGTCACCAATGTTATTATGACTAAAATCTACGTAATGCACGAGTGTCATGTTTGCTGTTGTGCTAAATAAGGAGTCTACGCAAACACGATCCATGTTGTTATTCGTTATCGAAATTCTACTCAGACCATCAAGATAGTGCAAGCTTTTCTCCCAAGGTTCTTAAAGTCAGAAACAGTCAACCGCATACCTTCCAACACAACCTGCACTATATCCTTTATACGCATGACAAACATTACAGTGTCAAGTGGAAGCTTCTCTGAGTCAAGTTTTAATTCATGAGGACCCTCTGGCAGCTGATTCAAAATGTATGGTAGTAGATGGTAAAGGTCATCCATGTTGTCAGACACATTGACGTGTTTTGTTTGTTCTTTTGGTACAATTTCGAGCAACTGAATCATGCCTCTCAGACTTATTTGCGTATTATGAAAATTTGCATATCGAAGATGCTTAAGTACATTTAAATTATTAGCCACATACGTGATACCTTCGTCCCCAATATCATTTGAACTGATGTCTAAGTTGTTCAAAGATAATATATGTTCAAAGCTATCAGCAAGTACCATGGCAACGTCTTTGGACATATTGCAGCTACTGAGATTCAGATCCTTCAAATTACAAAAGAAAGCTAAACTATGACAGACAATGTTGACAATATCAGCTGAAGTGTTAGTAAGGTCAATCTCCGTCACCCCATTCATATTTTCCCGCAATTGTTTAATATCTTGCAATGTGTCCAATCGTGTCACTTCTCGCATGACGCCTCTCACCTGCCCAGCGAGCCTGTCACATTCTGACAATGTTTCTATGTATTCTTAAACTCCGTCATTTTCCAAATGAACGTCAACCTCACCATAGAGTGGTAATAACCTGACACAACCAAGCCCAAGTAACCTGTTCCTATTTATGTTTAGTTGCTTGAGAAATGGTAAACATCTGACAACTTTCAACATTTTTGACGGGAAAGTGTATCCCAAATTATTGTGTGACAATCCGAGCGACTTTAGCTTGAGTATTGTATTGTTTTCAATCATTATTTCAAACATGTCTGTTATAAATTTTTCTTTAAACCCATTCAGATTTAAAGATTTTAGGAGGGACAATGATGCTAATGCTTAACAAATGCCGTCATTACTTTTTTGTCTACATATGTGAAGTTGTCGAGAACTGCTTCTATTTTAATTGACGTTATATAACTTTGACTTCTACCCCTGTTACAGTCTTTTGCTGAGATGAACAGTTGTGAAATACGATGTATCTAGAAATAACCGCTAATTCAACTGTATTTTCAACTATTACGTGTACAAAGGACGAGTGATTTCTGAGAAAACCAAAAAGACGTTCTCTAAAATGTTTTGACAGGATTTCTTTTCTTTTTCAGAGATGAGGATAGTTTTGAAACAATAAATATTGCTGAAAATGAAAGTCACCGCTTCCAAAGTTCGTTGAGAGGTCTTGTTTACATCAGTGACTGATAAATCTAAGATTCGGAATGATAAGAGTATTTCTTGAACAATTCCTCGGAATTTACAAGGACAATTCAATTCAAGGGGAGCTTTACCAAGCACGGCAAGTTGCTGAAAGGTTCTAGGGCATTTCTTCATAACACAATGTCTTAGTGCTATGAAGAAAAGCGTTGAATTTTCGTTTAGAATGCCAGCAACATAATATAAGACACTAGGCAGCTCATTGACACATGGTTCAAACAACTTCTTTAGGAAAAATGCATTCTTGGTTTTACTCAAATAAACTGCCAAGCAATAGTAATAAATGTGATGAGAAACAAAGGTTCTCTTGGCTTCATGTTGCTTTTCAAAAGGGGAATCCATAACAGATGGATCTAGATCCGTAAGCAAGCCAAATAAGTATGCGTTATTGTATGGAACATCAAACTTCTCAGAAAACGTTTCGGTTTCTAGGAATTCATCTAATATATTCTTGCCTACATCGGAAAGCCTAAATTGCACTGCTTGCCAAACTCGTTCTATCTGAAGTTGATGTTCCTTACAATGCATATCAAAATGGTGTCTAATTGCATGTTAAATGGCCTCAGTTAGTGTCGATGGTAAAGTATAACAATGCTCATACCAAAAGGATACGAATGCAGGAAAGAAAAATTCATCAGATCTAAACTCTTGACAACCGGGTGATATCTTGACTGCTCTATTAAATATATTGCTTGGCTTTCTTCTACATGCTGCAATATGTATCGCCCCCAACGGCCATGGGCAATAGTCCTCACCCAGGTTCTGTCAGGGATTGTGTAAACGGCAGACATATCTGGTGGAGACATTGAAAAAAGCAATTACAGCAACGACATGAAAAAGTGACAGACAATACGTGACTTTAGCAAGGTGACACTATCATATACCAGTCTATCAAGCTAACATACACTCGTTTAAAACATGATTTGCACTGTGCTTTGCTACAATTATTGCATATTTATTTTTAACCTATATGATAGGATATTCTTATGGAACTGACGGTTTCAGCCAGCATAACAGACGATTTTGGTCCTGCAGTGTTTTCCGTCCATTCTATTATGACTATTTGATTGTGATGGTCGGGTAACATGACATTCTGCAATGTGTTTCATGAATCATGCTAGTACGTTCTCATGTTAAATGTTATCATCAGAATTCATAGTTAAAACATGCAAAAGCTAACAAGGGGTTCAGTGTAATATAACCGAGTTCCAAGTAATAATATGCAGTGATATACAGTAGATACAATAACATACCCAAAACGGTGTTATGCAATAAAACACGAATAATTGTATTTCAAAGTGATGAAGTACAGTAAATGCCATGCACTGATTTCAAAAAAACTGATCTGTCACAAAACACATGATAAAATCCGATTACTATCTTTTAGTGATAACTTTTTAATACATGATCGAATATCGTTTCTCTAGAGTATGTACTTACGCTGTAGTATCTTCTTGACAAGATTATATTCCATTTCATCTACTGTGGATCTAATTCTAACAGTCGTACCAGCCTCGTCTGCTAATGATCGTATCTTAGGAGTTATGAGAATACCTCCCAAAGTTTCATCAAGGTCACCTGCCTCATACTTAAGCCAGAAATTGTCAATGTTGTCTACTGACAAGAAACTTAATAAACATCGTAAACAACCGCTTGAGATTTTATCAAGTCTTGCACTAAACTTTTCAAATGCCCTATCTAGCTGTTTTACTAGATCAGGGGCATTCCTTTTTACTATATATTTGAACCTCTATTTCATAAACATGCCGTGCTGCCTGCACTTTTGCTTCCTTCACTTTCTGTTTGATCGTATGTTCGTCTTTCAATATTTGGTGTTCGAAGTCTAGTCCCTGTGGGCCTGTCAATTGTTGGGCTTCAGTCTTACTCTTTTTCTCTTCAATTTCAAGATCGACATCACATTGGACGACTGCAAATGTAAAATTAAACTAATAGAACTTAAAATAGGATCAACATACATTTTTGAAGGTGTTTAATATTCTTTCTGGCGTACATTTGAAAGCAGTGTTTACGTTAAAGCTTTACCTAATCGATATTAAACTAGAGATGGTATGCTAGGAGATAAAACAGAAACTCAACTAACTTATAAGTATTGCAGATCCTCAAAAGAGAGGGAATTGGAAAACATTTTATTTTATTAACCGATTCGGTACAATCCTTATTGGAAAAAAGGTACTACTGTAGTCAGCTAAATTTGGCATAGGTGCATGTAAAGGAGAATGAATCACTTTTCGAAACGTTAAGGATGTTGCATAATAAATCAATGACCAAGGATATAATAGCATACCTGGCATAAGAGGAATCTTTCTTTTAATCTCTTCTGTTCCCATGCACTTTCTTTTTCGAGTTCCATTCTCAGTTGTCAGCAATTCTGGAAGAAGAGTAATATTTCTATAAATCTTTGTTGATAACTTGATACAAGGGTCCTACCATTTATTGCCTTAAGTTCAAGAAAGTAATTACCATGAAGATCGAATGCCAGGTATATAAAACGTTTTGAGACATTTGCGTACAATTCTGTCCAATATTGGGGAGCATATTCATTCGGTGAAAATCGGGAGGGGGTTGACTTTTACAGAACCGTTTTATTCGGGGGAGGGGCAATTTTACAATCAATGATTGGGGTGTCAAATTTTACGAAGGTTTGTACAGAGTCATGGCAAAAAACAACAGAATAGACCAAAAAGTATATGAAACAGAATACGAACATGGCATTATTCTGTCTGAACAGGTGATAACAAGGAGAAAAGAGCACCTTTGTTCGATAAAATAAAAGTTTCAATTTGACTAAGAGAAATAAGTGTCATGCAATGTTCAAGATATAGTTTCTAACACTTTGAATACTGGGAAGAATGGCTCCAAATTTTGATGGTGTTATTTTAGAAATTTAATTTAGAGGAGGATCCCTTTTTCATTCCATTCAATTTGGTAGCTTAAGTTCCATTGATCCTCCCCTCCCAGTAAAAAAACTCCGAATGCTCCCTTAGTGAGACGAAAGAACTGCAGACCTCATTGAACATACACTAACGCGAAGTCATGATACAAAAATTGCTAATCTATTATATAAGCAGACAAATCTAAAGCATAGTCGGCAATTGCCTGGTGATGCAAATTTATTTAATTCACTGCGGCCCGGCGCGGTTCTGTTTCGTCCAATGCTTCGCGTGACACGTGTGCCTAAATAGGGGTCATTGCTGAGGTCATATTACCGTAGCTACGGCAAACCAAGATGACTACCTCCGTGCTGTCACACATGTGCAGTTTTGGTTGGTTTGACTCTCGTGCGCTATGAATCTCAGTCATGTGTGTACCCTTGATATGGACTAGCCCAGGATCCATAGGCAGAACATGGGGCGGGCTTGTTTTTTCAGTTGGGCGCTTGATGACGGGTAGGACATCAAGCGTCTAATTGTCAAAACATCCCTCTCTATGATCCTCCGATGGATTCATGGCCAGATAAAGGCAAGATCATCAACCGTAAAAATAACGGAAAAGACGTTTTTTAAAGCGGCCCTTGGTGCCGACGTATGGCCGGACATAGCTCTGCATGGCAGGGTTGAGTACGGCAACCACATGCAAAGCTTGCAGTAACAACCTTAAAGAAATAAAGAAACTGAAAATAGAGAAATTTATATATTAATAAAGAAATAAAATAACTTACATAGATATAGAGAGAAATAAATCCGACAAACAGCAAAACAGACAGTCGATTCGATTTATTAGTTGCGCCATTGCCACTCGTCCCCTTATGACAGCGCCTCGGTGTGGCTAAGGGATTGGACAAAAATTACACAGGGGAGGACCAGTATTTTTTTTAATGACGCTTTTCGTAAAATAATGGTCCTTCCATATCAATAATATTTAGACCCTTTCTGTCGCGGCCATCTCGGATTTTAAATTTAAATTGACCTCATTTTCTGTACGCTAACTTTGTAGATCATATTACAAGGTTCGCACATTTTCAAATATCAAGGTCTCAGGCCATGTCCATTTTGAGGAGAAGATTTTTAATGTATTGTGTTTCAGAATTTTCTATGACCTTTGACCTGCCCTATGCCTCTCCAGCATTGTAATGGCTGTATCTTATCCTTTATAAGAATCAGGACGGGCTGGTGCATTGTTCAATGGTCGACATGGAACCAAAATGCACGCCGTATTTTCGGGGTTACACTAACCTTTTGACCCAGATATCCTGTTCCTCATTAATTATGTACATACATATCATTATAGGCTAGCTAATCGAGTCAGAGGTCTGATTTTTGGTTGACAGGGATGATTTGCAAAATTTGATGTAAGCAAAATTTTCTTCAAAAATGTCAAGTGACCAGAATGATCTTTGACCTCGATTTCACAAATATGCCCGTAAATCAGTTACCACAAGTGTTACTGACTTCATATCTGGAGGAATGGGGCACCAAATGGCACCACATCATAAACCTCATTAATTATATGTCAAACAGAACATTATTAATAATGACTTTGACGCGCAGGGGACGGTAACTGTTAGATGGGCATGGAACCTTGGAAGGCTCATATTTTCTAGCAAAAATTTTGAAGGGTCATTTTTTATGCGCAGTGTCATTTTGACAAACATCGGCCCTCTCTTCCTGTAATTTATGTCCAGTCCCTTACTGTAATAACCTAGGCTCCTACCTGAAGAATTCATAAACACACGTATCGTGTATCACAGGAAACCACTTCATGCATATACAATGTGCCGTTGAAGCCATTATGATGATCAGTGTACATGTACTTGAATCGATGAAGTTCATTTGAGTGAAAATGCATCTATTTCTGGCTTAAACTGCCGAATGACAGTAAAATTTGGTGAGTGGCACGTGGTGCTTGAATAAGCTTATCCGTCAAGGTGGTCTATATTCAAGATGGCGTTCAATAATATTGAAGTTCTACTAATATAATTGTAATTGACGATGTTTGATATTCACATCGTATCATATTTTATTTTAATTTTTTCCAGTTTCTTAATTTCTCAGTTTCGCTATTCACTCGTTTTGGCGATCTCGTGCATTTTAATTGCCCTAACAACAAAGCCTTCCAGACAAAGCTTGGTCATGCACTCCGGATTAGACTGGAGTAACCTTTGGCTTGGCTTAAGGTAGTATGCACCCCGAAAGTGAAAGACTTAAACATTTGCTCTAACTTTCCCCGAGAAATCTTTCAATCATTCTCTTTCGAAATCAAGAATAAAAATAGGGGGTCACCGTGCAAATTTTGGTACTAGAGAAACAAATTACCCAAGATTTACCGATATTAGAAATTCAAAATGGCCGCCATCCATGTGTTAACTCTATGGAGAAAATAAAATTTTTCGAATTTCGAAAAACTAAGCCGGTGAAAAGTTTTCTTTCACCACGAGCTTTAAAATGAACCCCCACATGTGGTATATCAGAAGAGAATTGTAAAAGTTTGAGAGTCCGAATGTCTGTCCCCGAGGTGCGTTCTACTTAAGTCAAAAGCATGCTTATTGCATCGCCAAGGTCCCATCAGATAATATTAACAAACATATGGAGTAAGGTACGCACACGTGTGTCATCAATCACAGTCTCTTCCATTTACAGAGTAGTGACCCCCTCCCCACCACGAGGGATACGTGCCGGCACACCTAACGTGTCTTCTGTGAACATGAGGTAGGTTGTATGTGCCATATGCACATTCTCCCAGGTTCAGGTTTGTTATTTCTCCAAGGGCGATATTTCATCGTCCTTTTGTGCATCGGAAAATTATCAAAAAACTGTTGGTTTTAGATTTTTGAATTTAGGTGCCAGCGAAATATAAAAAAAAGTCTTTTCCCCTCTTGATGAAATTGAATTATATGTATTATCTGCCATAGCTGTAAATGGAGTTGTTATACGGCGTGTTGACTGGACGGCGTATTCGGCGATTGCAGTTAGATCTAATATGGTAGAACCAAGGCGGCGCGCAGTTGGGAAATATGGATATTTGGCAACGTACTGAATCGCAGATTGCCATATTTATCCCCGGGGGGGTAACTCCCATAGATGGCTATACGGGGAGGGTCCGCGCGAAAGGGGTCGGTTTTTTGCACTGTTTGGTATCAGAAAGGGTATACTTTTCACGAGGTGTTGGTATGAGAAAGGGTCCGGTTTTAAACACAAACTGACATTGTTAAAAATCATGCTGTCAACACTGGAAACCCATGTATCTACATCCCAGATCTACCATCAATATTTCCGATCTGTCGGTTTGACTGTTGGTACCCCTGGTACGCAAGGCGAGTGAGTCGTATCTGTATATAATACGTATGGTATTCATGTTGGCGGGGTAGCGTGAGTTGCTATGCGGGTCAAGGTCAACCCACGCTACCCCGCCAAGAGATAGCTGCGTTTCGACAACTAGGTATCAGAAAGGGTAGGGTTTTTTGCTCAAAACTGGTATCACAACAGTTTGGGTTTCCATGTTCGTGCGGAGCCCCCCCGTACTATTAGCCATGGAGTTACCCCCCCCCCCCCGGGTATTTATCCAGTTAACAGTGTTTTCAGTTATCATGTTTTCGAAATGTCAATGTAAATACGTTTACTAATATGAATAGTTTGAAATACTTAGTGAAGTTATAGACGGTATGGTGAAATTAGGCTTGTATATGTGTCGCGGACGACCAGAAAGGGCGCTATTGTATATTTTTTATTCATGAGCCAGCAAAGATGGGGACGTTTATATTGGACGGAGAACACGCCTTCTGCGCTGGCATGTTACATTCTCATGGGTACCTGGAATACACTTTTTGCCGTTTGGAAAAATAATTAACAATTTACAGACTGAAGCATAATATTTCTGACTAATATAAGAAAAAGATAAGAGCTTTAAAATAATATTATATAGGGCTCAGCCCTTGGTGTCGCGCCAGGGGTTAAGATTGGCAATGTTATTTGTATTGATTCATGATAAAATGTAATTAATTGTTACTTCATAAACGTATATATGACAACTATGCCCAGTTTCCCTCTGATGAAAGCAGTTCACGTACGTACACGCGCGGACGTCAAACCCTGCAGCAGTGCAGGTATAGGCCTATAGATTTTCTGTAACGTGTAAAAATTTTGGACAAAAATTGGCAAGTTTTACATTGATAACAGCCTATTGCGTTAAACAAGGGACGTATCATGCAATCATTATCATTGCAATGGTAACCGCACTGCCCAACTTCCACTTGCAAGCTGAAAACTATAGTGTTCCGTCTAAAAACTGGCAATTTTTGAATTTAATTATTGACACTGGGGGCGCTTTTCTAAAATTCAATCCCAGCATTCTTTGCGTATGCCACCGTTCATATGCGCGACTGTTTTCTCCCTTTATCTATATTAACGATATTCTGTATCAGCGACAAGGTGCATAATAAAATTTACTGGCTAATAAAAGAGGTATATTTTATAAATGGCATGTTATATAATAATAATTTGTTTCGTATTTGTTTATTTACGAGTACTCAAAAAAAAACATGGCGGCGCCCACGAAAGAAGGGTACACTTCCGGTTACTCGCATAGTATATTATGAATAAGCGCATGCGTAGTCAGTAAGCCGCTGGCGCGACTATTAAAAAGAAAGGAAGAAAAACAAACAACGGTGAAAAATAAAAATAAAGATAAATAAATAAAGAAATGAATAAATAAGTGAATAAATAACAAATATATAAATAAACAGGGTATGTAGTTTAATGCTCCAAAAAGGATAAATATAGGCAAGTATGAGGCAATACCATATATTGCTTTAACAGGTCAAAAACTAGTAAAATGTGAAAGACAATTGAATGTTTTGTATCGTTCAAGTAACACAGCATTGGACAATAAGCGTCCCTACCTCGCTCAAGAGACTGTGGCTCATTTGATTGACTGTCTTCGAAATATCCAACACTGTCATCAGTCAATCGCATTGAGGACTACATGCCAACGACTTCCGAGTGGTGACTGGGAGATAAAATTGTTACAGCTGTTTTAGAGTAAAATGTTTTCGCGCTTCTGTGTATGCTTGCATTTGGCGACGTATTAAGAAATTCGCTTCGCCGCCGATTTCCTGTTACAACACTTTTTGAGCTGATAAAGTATTTAAGAAGTTACTGATTGGCGGAAAGAAGGTGCGAACTTAACAATTTAAGACAAATTTCAATATCAAGGAGACTTCTAAACGTAGTTAAATGTCATTGATAGGATGCAAAATATTGCAGTTTTACATAAAGCAGCATCACGCACACACTGTATTGATTCCAATTACTCCAAAATAGGCACATGGCAACGATATATGTAAAAAACATTTTACAACAGAATTGATTCAAGGGAAAGTCACAGTGTTGATTGTTGATATTTTTTTAAAATCCTACAAAAATAGCATCTCCTTCGACACATTGCAACATCCTTTCTAAAAGTTCTAAAAGCAAACTTATCCATTACCTGGCTTGGTTTGTTGCGCTGTAGCATGCGTGAGACATGATCTGAAGTTGTTACATGTTTCAGTGACTGTTTTGTGACTGAGATATTTATTCTTCAACTGCATGGCCATATTGTTAGTTACGCTACTGTTCAACATCTTGTTTATCTGCATTGATAGATTGTCAACTGCTGCGTCATACAGAAAATACTCTGCTTTGTCGGGGAAGTACTTTTAAGGAATTCTGCCGTTGCCGTCCTCTTCGGCACTAACACCGGAAGTCCCGCAGCAATTGCTTGTAATGCCTCCATACTGAATGGCTCGTCGGGGATATGACTAGGACATCACTTTGACGTAAGTCTGTGTAAACGTCATCTTGAGAGCCGTAGGGAGGATAGGTAATTGGTTGTATATACGAGCATTTTAAATTGTTTTTTAGAAATGTTCGAGCATCATTGATATCATCCACTGATCGCGTACGAACAGACCACTTTGGAATCTTAGCATACATGCGATGAAACGTTTCTGCTGTTTGACCGACTGCACCTGAAACAATTTCATACTTTTTTGATTCGACGTCTTTGTCCGTTATCACAGTAAGTATTTGTTTCAAGTTACTCGTATTTGTAATCTTATCTACATTTAGATCGAAGAATCCCTTCTCTGACCTCGGAAGGTACAGTTCATGCCTTACTTCAATTCCAGTTCTTTCATAGAGGTTCTCATATTCATCGAAGACGGTTGGTCCAATGGAGAAAATTGCAGTTGCGGATTCAGCAAATTTTAAGTGTGTGTCTTTAAGTTCGTCATCATCTGGAGGCAGTGAATGATTTACTATTATGATATCAGCACTTTGAAGAGGCGTTTTCTTAATATATGTGCAAACAAGAACATTGTTGAATCCTGTACATGTTCAACGATGAAGTCAACGTTCTGAAACTTCGCTAGGGTGGGGAAGTATGTCTCTGGCGAAAGAAGCCACTTTGAGTTTGGCTTATCATTTCGCAAAGCGACTTCCAGCTCCTCACTCAGACATGGCAGAATCAGTTCCACTCCACAGTCAGCAGCATCTTTCTTTTCTGCATCAGTAGCTTTCAAAACAACGCAGCGGGTTCTCTTTTGTCCGTTTTCTGCAGCAAGACTTGCAAGCTGACAATTGAGAGCTGATACACTGTCTCTTACCCGACACCACTTTTCAGCCAGGAAAAGAGATGTCATTTTGATGCCGTTTCTGATAAAAAAAATCCGCAGTAGAGAACATGAAGTGTTAATACAAATTTATTATTTATTTGTCTTTCGATTTTGTGGTTTCAATAAATACACAAATGCAGAATACTATTGAATGTAATATCATTATGAGCCGTATTACAGCATGTTGCATTTTTACCTGTCGCCAATATCTACCTATTTCCCAAGTATCAGATTCTATGAATTACGATACCATATGCTTTTACAAATGTTAAGCCTGTATGAAGGGCCAGGGTATAGACTTTTCCATTAGCAAAGTCAGTATGTATCAATTTGTAAAGAATCGTCTATTCTATTATAATCTATGCTAAAAGTGGGCTCTTTTATTTCTTAGATAGCATTGGTGTGTGTTACTCAGCTCACAGCTGTCTCTTGTATCTCCTTCTGATGATTTGTCAATGTATGTCTTTCTTTTGAAGTCATGCTTGTAAATCACTTTTGATATTATCCCACGCAGCGTTTGACTTGAGAGCGTGGTGCAATCGTGTTATATTATGCGCTTGGAGTCATAGAGCCACTTGACATCTGTTAATATTTACCATGGAATACATTTCAGTTCCTTCTCGGCTTGTCTGATGTAACTTTGCGTGGCTCTTGTTCATAATCGATAAACAAGTTAATAATTATCTAGTATTCATTTCGATATCAGCAATATTAGGTAAATTATTCAACAAAGTTTATGAAATGCTACCAGAGTGATACATGACAACTTTTCCCCACACAGACTTAGACGGGGTGGCTGAGACCAATCTTGATTGAAATTGGTCTCAGCCACCCCGTCTATTAAAATTCATGAGTTTACTTTTCTTGTGTACGTACATACTTATATCAGATGGAAATCTGAGGATTTGCGATTACATCAGGTTGACAACCCCCCACACAAGAGCAATGAATGTAAAAAGTGTGAAAGAGGCTCCACCTAACTATGCAAAATGTTTTTGTGTCGAGTTTGTGTTTGATTCGTTTCAAAAATGTGTTCCTACATTCTTATCCGATTGTTTGTGTTAACAAAAATGTTTGTTTCGCCTCGGATATTTGTAGGGAGTTTGGATCAGTGTGTACGGTAATGTTTTGTTTGTGTGGGGAAAGCTTATGGCGAGACGCAGCCGGACCTATTGTGTTACAGAGTTGATAGAGTGGCCCTTTGACGCTTGCGTTTCGAAACCCGAGAGTGGTTTCTCATCAGTCGCAGTGTAGACTCTTTCCTTAGTTTGTGTTTGTGAAAATTATTTTATGCATGTAGTGGTCTTGCTCTTCGAGTAGCGAGGCAAGTATATTAATGTTTGGGTCTCGTTGTGAGTCCGTTTGGTGGTTCAGTTTGTTTGCTCTATGTTTCTTTACTTCAGTAAATTTTGTTTTGAATAGTGTGTCTTTTAGAATTTTGCCGAGGTTTGTGTATTTTAGGCAATAAGTACCACTGCGGGGTACGGATTTTATGTTTTCTGGATCAAGATACTTACAAGTATCATGATCGATGTGTTTGTTCTCGTACATTTTGTTTAATAGTTCGTGTACTTTGTTTACTGTTTGTTCTGTGTCGTCACTGGCTAGTTGTGTATAATACTTAGTGTTGCGTAATTGCCTTTCGCATTCGTGTACGTAATCTTTTGTGTTGACAAAGACAAAACCCGACCCTTGTCGAAGGGTTTTTATGGTAATTGGTCTACTGTTTGCAAGCTGGTTTATCGCGATTCCTTGGGCACGCGACATGTTTTGTTTCCTTTTTGAAAGGGTACCTCTAGAAGTGCGAGTTTAGCAGCTTCAATAGCTTTCAGGTTTTTGTATTTTTGCTGTTCGTGGAGTCCAATTTGACTTTTCTTTGAATTGGTGTTGTTGCGATTGTTCGTGTCTCATGATGTCTCCGGTGTTTGGCTTAATTGCTAATGAAACTTTTAATGTTAATTGTTTTCCAAGTCAACTATCCAAGCATTTTAAGAGGGGTGATCAAAAAGGCCAGAACAGCCAATTTTGACCAACCGGGTTCAAGAACCCGGGAAAGGTGTTTAAAGTGTGCGATAGATGTGTTTACGACATAAACATTACGAACAGTAGGATTAAGATAGGTATGAATAATCCAAACTGCCCAGTTTCTGTGTGGGGAAAAGTTGGAATGTACCCCAAAGTATGGCTGGAAAGAGTCTTGAGAATAATGAATATCATAGGTTAATGATAGTGCTTTCTGTGTGTGCGCTATGGAATGTATTATTATTTTCTGTTTGTCTAATCGACATTTTATACAATAGGACGATCGTAAATTTTCAAGTTAGAAGTTATAATCCCTTGTACATGTACATACTGATCAACTGACTCACTTGGCTAGGTAAATCTGTGATCGGTCACAGATTTGATTTTCATTTCGAAGTTTTCACCGAAAATTACTTGCATAAATCGAAACATGGCATCGTACAAAAATATAATAACATCAAATATGGACAGAATGCCATGAAGGCTGATAATGACTTATGTGCGCTTCGCCAAGACCAAGACCAGCCAGAGTGCATAAACCAAACATGCGTACTTGACACTGCAAATCCTCAAAAGTGATCAAGGCATTTAGAAAAAGGATGAACATTGTGGTTTTTGACAAGTTAACTGATCATATTGAAAACAACGATAAAATTTCAGAGTTGAAAATATAATCTCCACATTCAAAATTGAATAAGGAAATAACTCGACATCAAGTAACCTTTCACGACCTAAAGGGGCTGTGGTCCTCTAGTAGGCCACTGATCTAGCTTTCTGAAAACTTAAGGTAATTTTCGTTCTGTCTTAAAAGTAGTGAGGCTCAATCAGATTCTTAGATTAGTCAATTACCAAATCACGGTAGTATGAAGGATAACTCACCTATCTTAGAAGGAAAATGAAGCTTGTTGCTGTCGCATTCCCGCAACACTGGATTCTCTTTTGAAAAGAACGTATTGGCCCAACCCCCTAACGGAAGCTTACCCAGAATGCAATGCTCAAGTAGACAATAGCAAAGCGGCCTGCATGTTGGATAAAACAAACACTCGGTCAAGGCATAAATTTAAATATGTATATTGACAGGCACAATAGATAGGGCTGTAAATATTATATGCTATAAATAACAGATATAAAATCTACCAGTTGATAGTAATTGTCAACATAATTGACATCCTGGATGCTTTGACCGCGCCAAACGTAAAAGCCGACCTTTCGATTGTCTACCTGAGAAGTGCATTCTGGGCAAGCTTCCCAGGAGAAGTGGAGTGACAAGTTTCTTCTAAGGAGACTGGCAGGAATTTGACACTACAAATGTCGTTTCTCTATCTATAGTAAGTGAGTTAGACTCGTACCACACGTCTTTTTAGAATGCCGCGTGTTGCCACAAAATCCTTTGGTGAAAGGTCATTTTCCCACTCAGGACCGAAAACATGGAACAGTCTGCCTGTCAACCTACGCCATATGGATTCAAATATTTCATTCCGCCATGCCCTCAAGACATATTTTTTCAGAAAGTAGTGTATTTTGTCCTGCGCCTAGAGCTCCCTTTTGAGATTAGGCGCATTATAAATATTCTTTATTATTATTATTATTATTCGTACTCGAGTACTTGGGTGCCAGATTTACTCTTAATACATTATAAACCCGTCCGGAAGAAAATGCCGTTCCAGAAAACCATATCAGTTACTGACTGGTTAACAGGATTAGTGGAGGGCTTATGATTTCTGGTGCTGGTTTATTTCCTTATACAATATGTTACTTCTGGAAAGTATACCCACAACTCAGGAATATAATCTTCGTTTTTACTATGATCCGGTAACGTAGAAAACAAATCATGAGCTTCACAACATTCATTGCCGATGCCGCAGTGGCTTCTGGCGCATAGTGTCATTTGCCAATGTTTGGTTCTGTCCGTTGCTTCTCCGGTAGGTGACTGGCTTCTTCATGTTGTAAATTCAAATCCGATTGAAAACAACGACAACGTATTTTTTATCCTAGGTCGATAATCCTGCTGATGGACAGCATTGTCCCAGAGTTTGTCTATCGTCCACTTTAATTGATGTATTCATTGCTTCGATATAATTTGTGTGCGATGTGTGATAGTTAGTATACAAGCGTTGGAGCTGTAGAACTCTACAACGTGTGTAGAGTGATCGCAGTCAGAAAAACTGTAATTATTAAGCTTTGTTACTGAACCATTCTTTTTTGAGAATGGGGATTTGGCCGAGCGATTCTGTCTGCTGCTTCTCCGCTAGGCAACTAGCTACAGTATGTGGTGAGTTCGAACCCGATTAAACAGCGTATATGTGTATTCTGGTTGGTCCTGGTTATGGTGTCTGGTCATAAATCAATATGAGACCGAGCAAATATATTAGCCGTGTGAGTCACCTGATTAGCATAGGCAATCAAGGGGTCATGACTTCTGAATTGCAACAGTCTACGATCTGTTCATTGTATAAAATACCGTCCCGCAATTTGTCATAAGAGAGCATATTGATGCACTCCACAGCATTCAAAATACTACCAATGTTGGAAAATCATTTTTTCAACCACAGCGTGCTATCATGCCATTCTGACAAAAAATTTCACAAACTTTCTTAAGGATTGAGATAACTTTATTGACATCAAGATGATTTTTAGGCAATCTTTAACTGATGTATTGATCACAGACAAGCGCTACACAAAATACAAAGTACATTAGATAAGTCTTGATGGAACTGAAGTGTGTTCTACAGTAATCATCAATGGCTAATTTATTGACTGTATGCATAGAAAATAAAACGATCTTGCTCTCAAATCTCACTCTGTTTGGTAACATCAACGTTGGTTTGTAAACATGAATGGCAAAGAAAGACATGGGTTGACAAATTATCGAAAGAATCAAGGCATTCAAAGAAGGAGTAAGGTTGAAAGTACCAAACGACAATGGCTTTTGGTGAACTTCAAAAGAATGGAGCCATCTTCACAAAGTGATACATCGCGACTTCTTACATCAAAAATATACGTGCTGTTGTGGGCTGGTGTAGCATTATACAGAATTTGACGTCTTGTGAAACATGCAAAATTATAAACAACTCATGATGAAGCTATGAAATTATTGTAGCACTCTAATACGTTACATAATTATTGACATTATTCAGAAAGAAGAAAGAAATTCAGTAAATGATACATCTTAAGTCTTATTTTTCCAGAAAAGGCATCAACATGACATCCCTATTCTTGGCTGAGAAGTGGTTCCTGATAAGAGACAGTTTGAAAACCCGTAACTGCCAGTTTGTAGTCTTGCAGGCCAAAATAGACAAAAGAGAACATGCTGTGTTGTTTTGAAGGCAACTGAACAAGAAAAAAGACATGCTGCTGACTGTAGAGTGGAACTGAATCTGCCATGTTTGAATAAGGACCTCATGGCTGCTTTTGAAAATGATGAACCAAAGCAAAAACTGGCTT
Source organism: Ptychodera flava (assembly GCF_041260155.1). Lineage (NCBI taxonomy): Eukaryota > Metazoa > Hemichordata > Enteropneusta > Ptychoderidae > Ptychodera > Ptychodera flava. Next base: position 38,070,701 of record NC_091928.1, read on the forward strand.
CTTTCGCCGGAGACATACTTCCCCACCCTGTTGAACCTTCAAAACATGGATTACATTGTTGATCATGTAAATAATTCGACAAACTTCTTGTTTGCACATTCTTTGAGAAAAAGTTATTTCAAAAATGCTAATATGGTTATGGTAAACCATACAGTAGCTCGGATTAACGATGAACTTAAAGATACACACTTAATATTTGCTGAATTTAGTGGTCTGTTCGCGTTCAATCAGTTGATGACATTAACGAAACAAGAACATTTCTATCAAACAACGAAAAATACCCGTGCATAGAACCAACTACCTCCTCCCCCATACAGTTCTCAAGATGAAATATGTAGAGACTTACTTCAGAGTGATGTCCTTGTCATACCGGCTGATGAGCCATTCAGTTTGGAGGTATTGCAAGCTGTAGCTGCTGGACTTTCCTATGTTAGTGCCAAGGAGAACCGCCACCGTGACGGCAGAATTTCTTAAAGAATATTTCAACGAAATCGCAGACTACTTTTTGTATGAACCTGATATGGACAATATGTCAGAACAGATAAATAGGATGTTACAGAGAAGTAGTACTACTAGTATGGCCACCCAGTCAAAAAATAAATATCTCAGCCACAAAAGGTTATTGACACCCGTGACAACTTCCGGTCATTTTCTTTGGCGCTTCAGCTCCACAAACAAGGCCAGGTAATCGATCATTTCGTTGTAGGATATTGCATTAGGGTGATGAAGTGTGAAAGGAAGTACAATTTCTCAGGACTATTAATGAATGTTGCATAAAATATACTTGAACAAGAAAGGTTTGGGTGCAAAATAGACACAGAATGTGTGCTGCAAAGTAACGTACTTTTTTCTCTGTGGTAAAAGGCAAAGATAATAACAAATTCAATAATCTAGATTTACGACTGAAAACAATAACAATAGAATCAAAATTGTATTAATGGGCAAAATTCATAATTTCTGATGATATTTTATCATTTTCCTTCTTTTAAAACTATATTTCCCAACAATGTAACTTAGATATACTCTATTGGTATTTCCTATGCAACATAGTGTACAATGTGCCATATATCAGGACTAAAATCTAGTCATAGATAACGAACATTAATGTATCTCAGTCACAGTATCAGTCACAGTGTCTTCAATCAGGTAAAAATACTGTGTAACTCGAAATGTAGTTATTCCTCATATCTATCAAACGAACGAATCTCGCTATTGCATACTAAGGAAACGACATGTGAAAAACATTGGAAATGAAAGCATATGCCTTGCATCTTAAGTCATACAAAATTGTGGTAAATACGGAATACGCATATTTATAAATGTCCTACTGTCCTACCAGTAGACTGTCACAGTATGTACCCCCTTTTGTACAAAATCAGAATCGACAATAACTTGCATGGAAAACACTTCATTTTTGAACTGCTATTCACAAATAAATAATGATTCGGGGTGGGGGAATAAATTGTTTGTACAATTACATTGTTTGTAATTTATTTATCAAACGTATTGTCTTATTAAATTTGTTCATATCGTGAAAACAGTGTTTGTAGGCTATTTGTATTAATTATGGCAAGGTTCCTCATACATTTTGATCATATTAGAACAATGGTCGAACTTGTTTTTTCTATCACTTTAATGCAAACCATTTTTAGTTTTACATTCACTTGGTAAATTGTGTAACTATGACATAAAGATTAACAGTCTACTTGACACTGTATTAGTCTTTGAATATTCTATTACCCAGAACAGACATTAGGAGTGACGTGAAAGGTCACCGTGTGAAATGTTCTGTGTGAAATTGTCTTTTGGTTGCTAATCTTTACATCAATGTCAATGACTAGCAATGGAAGTGGTATTTGACTTATCTGTCAAATCACATGACTGACGGCGCTTGTTTCTTCTAAAATATCTACATCAAATAAAGATGCGGTTTCATCTCATCCATGTAAAATTCTTGGGTTTCACTTCTCTTGACGTGCTTATATAGAACAAATGTTAATTGTTCCTCTCCACTCTATCAGTGATCACTGAAAGGGTAAGTAATGTTCTGGTAATCGAATGTATACTTGTTACTCTCAGTAATAACAGTTTCTATGTTATGTACATGACGAGCTATATTCAACATCGCTCCATTTCAATTTCTAGTCACAAATGTTGCTATTGGTTGCAATCACATTTTACATCATATTAATATTCACCATCCCTTCACTAAAACCAATAACACCAACATCTCCAATGTTTATATAACGAATGTCCACACTTCTAAACTGCGACAAATTCACGATCCTTCTTCTGACTTTTTCCATACCAACATTTCCTATTTTATTACCACTGAGATCTATATGTTTCAATCTAGTCATTTTCTCCACCACTTTCATGAGACACTCGGCACCAAAATCGCCAATGTTGTTATTACAAAGATCTAAATGTCTCAGGTGACTCATGTTCTCCATTGCCTTAGTTAAACTCTCCATGCCAACGTCTCCAATGCTGTTATTGCTGAGATTCAAAAGTCTCAGACGAGATAGATTCTTCATTCCTTCACTCAATGTCGTCATGCACGCATTCCCAATTTTATTATTACTGAAATCCACATATCTTAACCATTTCATTTGGCTCACCGCTTTCCTAAGACATTCGCCATCAAAATTCCCGATGTTGTTCTGACTTAGATCTATATGTCTTAAACGAGTCATTTTCTCCAGCGCCTTACTTAAACTCTGCAAACCGACATCCCCAATGTTATTATGGCTGAGATCAAAATGTCTACACTGAGACAAATTCCCAATCCCTTCACTTAGTTTCTCTACACCAACACTTCCTATGCTATTATAACTCAGATCTACATGTCTCATCCTTGTCATTTCCCCGATCACATTACTTAAACTCTCCACGCCGACATCTTCGATATTATTGTGACTTAAATCTAAATGCCGAAGCTTGGTCAAGTTCTTCATACCCTTACTTAAACTGACACAGCCAACATATCCGATATTATTATACGGTAGACAAATTTGCATCAGTTTGGTCAATTTCTCCATCGATTTACCTAACATTTCAGCACCAACATCACCTATACTGTTATGCCTGAGGTCTAGTTTACGGATTCCTGTTAATTTCTCGATAGCCTTACTTAAAGAAGCAATGCCTACCCAGCCAATGTTGGTATTTTTTAAGGCAAGTGTCTTAACATTGTCGATATTTTTTAAACCTTTGCAGATACTTACAAAGTCGTTACGAGTCCACAAAACGCTGTCTATTTCGACCGCATCTATAACCTCAAGATCCTTAACAAACATTAAACTCGCAAGGGGAAGTTCCTTTGCATCCAGATTCAAATCATAGGGGTATTGCGATAATTTGCTTCCAAGGTATGGTAGTATGTGGGCGAGGTGTTGAATGTTGTGGGACACATTGATATGTTTATGAAGATTATGTGGTACCGTGTTGAGCAATCCAATAATGCCTTTGGCACTTATTCCAGTGTCATGAAAATTTGCATAGCTAAACTTTTTCAGGCAGTGTAATTTACTTCCTACATACACAACCCCATCATCGCCAATGTTATTTGAACTTAGATCTAGATGGCTGAGCGACAATAAATGACAAAAACTATCAGCAAGTATGACTGCAATATCTTTCGATACATTACACTTGCTAAGATTTAGTCGTTTCAAATTATTGAAGAAAGCTATGATTTTGCACAATTCGGAAACAATATTGGTTGGAGTATTTGATAAATCCAAATCAATAATATTTTTCGTATTTTCCAAAATTGTTTTGATATCCTCTAATGTATTTAACTTTGCTGTTAAATCCCTTAGATGCATAGCAAGTTGTTCTGATGTTGACAACGTATCTAAGCTGTCTTCAATGCCATTGTTCTCCAGAAGAACGTCAACTTCACCATGCAAAGGTACCAACGTAAAACAACCAAGTCCCCCTAGCTTGTTGTTACTTAAGTCGAGAGACCTAAGAAATGGTAAACATTGTATTGATTCCAATAGTTCACCTGTAAAAGTGTATCCCAAACCATTATGTGATAATCCCAGTTGCTTCACTTTGAGTATGATGTTGTTAGCTACCATTATTCCAAAAACTTCTCTTACAAATATTTCATTGAATCCGATAATGTATAATGATTTCAAAAATGGTAATGACGCTAGTGCATCGACCAATGCCTGTAATACTGCGCTGTCAATTTGATTGAATCCTTCATCAACTGGTTCAATTTTAATCGATTTTATGACAGGTTGGCAAATTCTTCTATCGTACTCGCGATTTTGAGCCAACAAACATGAATAAAATTTGAAAAATCTAGCTATCACGATTAATTCAACTGTATTTCTAATCTTCGCGTGTACAAATGATTCCTGAGTTTTTATGAGACCCGTAAGGAGGTCTTGAAACTCTCCTGAAAGGTGTGGTTTTTCTTTTTCGGACACTACGATGGCATTCATTTGATGATGGGTTTTCTCCAAAATGAAAGCAGATGCTTCCAAGTCATATAGAGAGATTTTACTGAAATCTAAGACGGACAAATCACAGGCAGAGTCTGTCTCTAACATCTTCTCGACTATTTCTAGAAACGTGTCAGATTCTGAACATTTTGATTCATGGAGACAAATGCCGAGGGTACTAAGGTGTTCAAAATTTGCGGGATTATATTTCATTAGGCACGTTGTCAGCATTTGAAATAACGGTAATGATTTCTCCTTCAGAATACCAGCCAAATATCCGAGCACCCTTGGCACGGAGTTAGCAAATTCTTCAAAAATGTGTTTCCTTTGAAACATATTTTCCATTTTACTCAAATAAAGTGCCAAGCAATAGTAGTGCACGTGTTCTGACACAAAAGCTCTCCTTTCGCAAGGTTGGCTTTCCAAACTTGATAATGTGTCGGAAGGCTTTTCATCCCTAAACAGACCAAATAAATATGTATCACTAGAGGGAACATCTAGCGTCAAAGAAAATGTCGGTGCCTGTAGTATTTCATCGAATATGTGATTTCCTATTTCACAGAACCCAGTCTGTACTACATCCCAAACATTTTCTACTTTTCGTTTATGTTCCCTACAGTGTATGTCTATGTGGTGTTTAATTGCATGTTCGGTTGCTTCAGTGATAGTGAGTGGCAAAGTATAAGAATTCTCAATCCAGTAAGATATGAATGAGGGGAAGAAAAAATCATCGTTTCTCAACTCGCTTACAACCGGGTGATATCTCGACTGCTCTATCAAATACCTTGCTTGGTTTTCTCCTACACATTGCAAGGCATATCTCTCCCACTTGTCATGCGCAATAGTCCTCACCCGCGTTCGCTCAGGGACTGTATAAACGGCTGTCATATCTAGAAAGGAACACGAAACAACATATGAGCTTTGGGACAGGGCAAAAGTAAAGAACTATATGTGAACAATCGCTATGCAGCACGGACCAGAATACTAGAATTACTGAATGTATGGCAGGATTGGATCGTACATCGTTATAACAGAAAGCATGATCGCTTGTTGATTGCTCATTTCGTCATCATCTTTGCATAAATTATGTCGTATTAGGATTTTGATGGCGTTAATAGAAAAGGAAAATCCGTTCCGTGTCACCTTCATTACAGAAAGGCTGTCCAAATGAATGGTAGTTTAGTATATTCATTATATATATATATATATATATATATATATATATATATATATATATATATATATATATATATATATATATATCTGTAAAACTGTTTCGTCAGAGAGACATGATACAACGTGATGTTACACCATGTCTTTGTACTTACTGTGAAGAATCTGTTTGACTAGTTCATACTCCTTCTTCTCTACCAATGATCTGATTCTGACAGTGCATCCAGCCTCGTCTGCCAAAGATTGCATCACTGGTGTCACTAGAATGTCACTCAAGATTTTATCAACGTCACCTGCCTCAAACTTCTGCCAGAAATAGTCGATGTTCTCTTCTGAGAGGAAACTCAAAAAGCACCTTAAGGATCCCTCATCAATTTTATCTAACCTTGCTTGAAACTTTTCATATGCCTTGTCCATCTTATCTATCGTATCAGGGGCATGTCCCTTCATTAACCATTCTATCTGCTTTTGAAAGACCTGGTCTATTTGTTTCATTTTCATTTTCTTCTTCTCTTGTTCGAATTCATGCTGGTCTCTCAGTTTTTGCAATTCAAATACTTGTAGTTGTGATGTAACTCGTTGGGCTTCAACTCTCATCTTCTTCTCTTTAATCTCAAGTTGAACTTCACATTGTAGTGCTGCAAATTTCATAAAGTTCACTTAAAATGCAATCAGCAAAACTATTTGAAATATTGAAAATCTAATCGGAAATTCACATCGGCTTGTTGTGTCTTATGAAAAAAAAAATTAGTAGCTTATAATTAGAGTACCTTAGCGATAGTTAAAAAATATAATATGGTGAAATAATGAGTATGAAAACATTTAGACCCGCCCATTGATAAGTATTGATATTCACCACAGTGAGGAAGTAGATGTTTTGGTTGTTGACAGTATTTTTATTATATATTAGTAGCATTCTTTAGGAGAAATAAGCACTAATAACAAATCCATGTTTCAATGGGTGCATGCTAAGGACTCGGAATTTGACATTATGGAAACTCTGCAAGACTTTTCGAAAAACAAATCACAAACAAGGACATCCTAACATACTTGGCATGAGAGGTGTCTTCCTTTTTATCTCTTCTGCTTTCGTTGACTTCCTGCTCTGAGTTCCATTTTCGAATGAAGGTACCTGTGTAGAAGGTGAGAAAATTTGCACATAAAATAACGTGTGAGTGTAGCATTTAAAATGCCTAAAATAAGATGCATAGATTCTTTAAATTTCTTATGAAGATGAAGTATATCTCAAACATTCTTCTGCCAAGAGACGCCATCGCTCCATCAATCCATCAATCAATCAATCCATCCATTCCATAAACCCACCCACACATTCATTTATCCAGTCGAGAAATCCATCTAATCCACCCTTCAATCAATCCCCTTCAATCAATCCATCTATTCATCCATCCATCCATGAAGCAGTCAGTCCATTTCTTCTACAGGGCATACCGGTATGTCTTAATGCCCAAGGTTTTGGATAGGTCTTTTCATCGTGTACCAAGAACCAAATCCATCAACTTGTGACTCTGTTTTGCTTTTAAAGGCGTTTTTGTCTTTCCAAAAAATATACTTACTAGATTACAATTTCAATGGAAAACAAAAGCCTGTGACACTTTCATAATTCTCTTACAGACTAAAACAAACTCGATCCCTAGGATCGAGTCCCCTACCTTTACACATTTGCAGTTATCATCTTCATTCTCTTATTTCAAATGTTTACTTATGGCCCTGACAATTTCTGCTAACGCATCTCGTTAGACCTTGTTAAGTACTTAAACAATAAATGAACCCATTACCTGGCTTGGTCTTTAAAGCAACAGCACCTAGGATACATGATCTGAAGTTTTCATGAGTTTTGGAGACTGATTGGTTGTTGAAGTAATCGTCTTTCAACTTGGTGGCCATACTGGTTGTCGCGCTTTTTTTCAACATACCGTTGATCTGCCGTGATAGATCGTCAACGGTAGGGTCATACAAAAAGTACTCTGCACTGCCGGGGAAGAACTTCTCAAGCAGTTCTGCCGTGGCGGTTCTCCTTGGCACTAACACAGGAAGTCCAGCAGCTATAGCTTGCAATGCCTCCACACTGAATGGCTCATCGGGGGGAATGACCAAGACGTCACTCTGACGTAGGTCGCTATAAATATTGTCGTGCGATCCGTATGGAGGAGAGGTAATTAGTTTTACACACGAGCATTTTAACTTATTTTTGAGTGATGTTCTGGCATCATGAATATCATCCACTGACTTAGTACGAACAGACCATTTTACATTCTTATTATCAATGCTGTGAAAAATTTCTGCTGTTATATCTACTGCCGTGGAAACAAGTTCATACCTTTTTGATTCAACGTCTTTGTCCGTTATCACGGTCAGTATTTGTTTCAAGTTCATGGTTTTGGTAATCTTATCTAGATTTAGATCAAAGAACGCATTCTCTGGCCTTGGAAGGTACAGTTCATGCTTTACTTCAATTCCAGTTCTTTCATAGAGGTTCTCATATTCATCGAAGACGGTTGGTCCAATGGAGAAAACTGCAGTTGCTGATTCAGCAAATTTTAAGTGTGTATCTTTAAGTTCGTCATTACCCGGAGGCACTGTATGATTGACAATTATGACTTTAGCATCTTTGAAATAGCGTTTTCTCAGTACATGTGCAAACAAGAATTCTGTCGACGCCTGAATATGTTCAACGATGTGTTCTATATCTTTTAAGTCAATCAGAGTCGTAAAGTAATTCTCAGGTGACAAAAGCCAATTCGGTTCCGGCTTATCATTTCCAAAGGCAACTACAACCTCCTCGCTCAAACACGGCAGAATCAGTTCCACTCCACAGGCGGCAGCGTCTCTCTTTTCTTGTTCAGTTGCCTTGAAAACAACGCAGCATGTCCTCTTTTGCCCGCTCTGTGATGCAAGACTTGCAAGTTGACAGTTGAGAGCTGATACACTGTCTCTAATTCGACACCACTGCTCAGCCAGGAATAGCGATGTCATTTTGACGCACCTGGTACGTATAAACTAGGAAAAAAAAACAATTATCTTGACTACATTTATCAGAAATAATGTCAGTTCATTATGTTATTTACCTTATTCTTGATCAAACTGTCAGTTTATTCCACGTCTTTATAACATGTATTCAATTGTCTTGTGTTCGGGCAAAATGTGAGCGACAAAAGCTAATTTCATTATCAACGAAGATTTGAAAAGTTGGTCAACTGATATTGTTGGTAACAAGGCAGCCTGATTTCGTTCAAATTTGACTCTCCCCCAAAGAATTGAACTAGAATAGTCCACAGTGTTCTGTTATAGCACTATAGGATCACTTTGTCTTCTGGCGGACGTACCATTATCACATTGGGAATGTCACTCCTTGAACCTAGAGCATATGCACTCAATAGCTACCGAAAGCTTCATTCATTCATTTGTTTGTTTTTGTTTCTAATCTAAGGAACGATAATTGTTTGTATATTGTTTACCGAGGGTAGCACTCACCGCCTTTGTGTTAAAGGTGGAGCTTCCCTTTAAAAGGGCGTTAAGCTATGACGGCGTTCATTGAAGTGGACGCCAAACAGGCAACACGCTGGCACACGCTGCAGAAAATGCAACATTTTAGTTTTTGCTGGCCACAAAAATGCAGACAGACTGCCACGTGTTGACGATCTGCCCTGCCACGCGGTCAGCGCGAAGGGGTAAGGCTAATTCAAGCGCCACGAGCCACGTGTCACGTGCAGCGAGCCAAAGTTCACATTCACAGCTTGTATTTTAAAGCCGAACTTATCCATACCAGGTTCTCGCATTAGTGGAGTTCTCCTCCCAGTCAAACACTTGGCCAGTACGATGTTTGATTTCTATAACATTAATTACACAAACTGATCTCAACCCTTTGGCGCCTTTTGTTAATCCCGCAAACTGAGTTTATGTAAGCGTTTGATTGACGGTCGATTCAAATCGCCAACGGTCACGATTTTCAACCAACAACGCTCGAATTTCCTAAAAAATCGTCTTCCAGTCATGTTAGAATTTGAATACAACCACTGAGTTCGATCGGCAGCACCTTCGAGCTGACCGCCTGGCAGTCTGTCTGTGTTTTTGCGGCCGGAAAAAACTAAAAAGTGGCATTTTCTGGAGCGTGTGCCCGGGTTTTGCCTGTTAGATGTCCACTTACACGATGAACGCAGCCATAGCTTCGCGCCCTTTAAAAGGGAGGCTCCGCCTTTAAGGTAGAAGTAGATGCATTTTCACTCTAATTCACTTTATCGATTCATCTTCATTGTTAAATTACATTTAATTGACGCCTTGTATGTGTATGAAGTTGTGACCTGCGGTATGTGTGTTCACGAATCCAACATGTGCTGGCCAGTAAGGGACTGGAAAAAAGTACAGGGAGGGAGGGCGAATTGTCAAAAAGATGCTGAGAAAAGTGATTCTCCCCAATTGTTATGTCCAACAAAAATTGACAGTCCCTGTACGTCACATAGTCAAAATCATTAAATATTTTTTTTGACAAATATTTACTAATGTATAATGTGACGCCTCATCCCACCAAATATGAAGACTGTTGCACTAATTTACTGGCAAATATGTTACACTCAGATCAAAAGTCATCCTGGCACGTAATATTTTTGCTGTAATCTTTCCTCCCATGATGGCCCTCAGGCAAAAATCGGTCCTGTAGTCACATTGGTGAGCCGTGAATTAGACATGTGCATAATTAATAAGATACAGGATGTTGCACCATTGGTTGCCTCATGTCCATAAATATCAATGGTGTAGAACTTGTAGTTACTGATTTATCGGAATATTCGTTAAATCCAGGTCAAATTTCATCCTGGTCGCTTGACATTTAAATCTTATTTAACATAATTATCTCCATCCACTAAACTTCAGACCTCGACGTCTGTTAGCTGGCCTATAATTTATAGATGTGCATAATTAGTGAGGTACAGGATGATTTGAGGGTCGAAGGTCGTGTCCCATACCAGTCACAGTTCGATAGACACCAGCCGTCTTTGACTCTTAGGTAGGATAAGCCACAGCTTAGATGCAGAGGGGAGATAGGGCAGGTCAAAGGTCATAATTTCTAAAAAATAATATTGTAAAAATCTTTTTAATATTATCATGGCTTAAGACATATAGATATTTAAAATATAGCAACCTTACCAAATGGTCTACAAAATTAATGTACTGAGTTTTGATTGATCAATTTTTAATGTTACATTTTTACGCGCAGTGTGATTTTGACAAACACTGGTCCTCCCTCCCTCCCTATAATTTCTCTCGAGTCCCTTTCTGTATATACCCCTTGATGTAGAATTCATAAACACACATTCGCTTGTCACTGGTTCATGCATTTAGAAGGCGGCGTTGAAGCCCGAATGTTGATTTATCTATGAAAATGAATCAATGAATTAAATTGGAGTGAAAATGCACCTATTTCTAGATGAACATGTTAATCGTGCATCGTGAACTTTGGCTCGCGGCACGCCCCACGCTCGTGCAACGCGGCACGTGGCTGGTGGCGCTTGTATTAGGCTTACCCAGCGCGAAGCTGCTGCCGATCGAAGTCTGTGGTTATATTCAAATTCTAACGCCACTGGAAGAAGATTTTTGAGGAAATTCGAGCGTTGTTGGTGGGGAATCAATGACCGTTGGCGATTTGAATCGACCGTCAATCAAACGCTTGTATAAACTCTGTTTGCAGGATTAGCAGAAGGCGTCTAAAGGTTGAGATCTGTTTGTGTAATTAATGTTATAGAAATCAAACATCGTACTGGCCAAGTGTTTGACTGGGAGGAGAACTGCACTAATGCGAGAACCTGGGGTTGAAAATTGGGGCTTTAATGATTGAAGGAAGTGCGCGCGCTGTCGAAAGTCTACCATAGATAAACAATATGCTTTTATTCAGGTTGAAATAGATTGACGTACTCAAATGGCTGGTTGGATATTTTTATCAAAGTTGTTTTTTTGTCCCTAAAATTACTCTCACCAAATATCATATCTAGTAGAAGACATGAGTAAAGGCTAAAACGACAAAGATGTCAGTAATAGCTTGCCGCTTCATACATATTATACAGTAGTACAATTAGCTGGTCAGGAGGCCCCAAATCAGGCTTTTACAATCTGTATTGCAACCGAATATGAGGTGAACTACGAGAAATCTGATGAGCAATGTTTAAAACCGAAGTGCGTGTATACCCTGAAGTAACCAATCGTCTCTGCAAACGACAATTATACATCCGATTGGGAAGTAAACACTCAAACAATGAGCACTGTACGAGCCATTATAAGTTATTCAATAGGCCTCATATGACCTACATAGCAACGGCTGTTTGCCTATAGACAGATAAAAGCTTGGTTGCATAAAATGGTATTTTCTATCTGTAAACACTACGAAGAGTTCATCATATATATTACATAATTATTATTTACCCGATTCAAGAACGATGCGAGCGATCACTTACTTCAATTTTTCTCGCAGAGGAAGCGAATTGAATTCTACCGACAGTGCTTCGACACCGTTGTTCACTACGCAAAAGAAGTAGAGTTCAAGTGGCCCCTGAACGTCGATCCACAATGCACTACTCCGGTCAGAAGTCGGAATACCGGAAGTTAGAACAAGACGCTGCTCAATACTCTATTCTCTTCATTTCAATATATCTCGGCAATATTTAAATGTTTTACTGTAAAGTGCCTCCCGGGTGCTTATATGAAAATGTAATTTCAGAAGAGGGGCGTGAACTAAACGTAGAAGCTAAGGCACTTACATATTGCTCCTTGTACCGTACTAATACCCCGCGAACGATTAAATCCAACTTTCTTTCCGCTGACTTTGCTTTTCTCCAACTGTCCGCTGAGCAAATGAACAATGTGGAATTGTAGAGGGCCCGCAAACAAAGCGGTTCTCTCTCTCTCTCTCTCTCTCTCTCTCTCTCTCTCTCTCTCTCTCTCTCTCTCTCTCTCTCTCTCTCTCTCTCTCTGTTGAAAACAGCTTTGTTTATTGCCTCTGCAGTTAATCAGAACATTTACATACAAATTCACTTTATATAAGAAGTTATTTCTTGTCGTGTGAACTGAATCACTCAGCTAGTATAAACAAAGTAACAGGGTTTTTAAGTGCTCGGTCAATGTAGAAAAGATGACAATCATGAAAATGCAAAGTAAATGAAGATGTGGGAAATTTTTAATGTTCTTTATCATGATTAATCATCACAGTGTATGCTGATGAGCTGTGGAGAATAAAACAACTCTCGGCGAAAGGTCAATGCGTTTGACCTAAACCCCTGCCTTTTCCCAAACGAATGCGTTACAGTGTAGCAACTCGACGAAAAATACGATTGCATCTTGAAGCAAATACATGTATCAATAAAATACAATGATTTAATGGTTTGCTGTTCAAGCAGGTACTTTCAAAGCAAAATCTCAATAAACATGCATTTTTAAGTCGAAACGCTTCGCGTCCATACACTCTTCGTGTATTATCGTGTGAAAATAGCACACAACATTAATTAGCGAAAGGTATCCTAGATATAGCTACCCCGCCCCCTAACACGCTACATGAATTGTAAGCCATTAAAAGGTATTTCACTGGGACGCTATGTGCTGCAATATTTGATTTTAGTCGTTTTTTATTGTCATGGTTTGTAGCGAGGTTAGTGATAATGACTACTTCCCCATAATTGAAAAGCTTTTTCGTTCATATCTGGAAAAGGGCAATAAAACTAATAGCTGTTGGTATTCCGTCCGTTTTTGTCGCATCGGTTTACGAATTTTTCAAGGATAACAACTTAATAGTTTACGAAGATGTCTAATGTTAATGACACCGAGCTGTGTCAGCTGTGATTGATTTAAATCTCAAATCATCTATACGACTAACATAATGTAGGTTTACTTATTTTTAAAACTCGACTCTTTTTTCACGTTTGACATGGTATAATCTAACTTCATGCTGAATATGTGCACCTGTAAACGTAGATCTACGGTGTGTTTCCCAGGTTTTTTTAAGTTTGAGTTCGAGAAGTGAGGCAATTTTAAAGGTCATACATGGGAGATTTTTTGCAAGTAAAATCTTGGTAACTTTGTACATGCTTCATGTGTTAGAAATACATATGCTATTGCTGTATAAAGACGCCACGGTACGACTATTTTGATTCAAAGAAATTAACCGTACCAAAATGTCATAAAAGGATTGAATTCCTATCGTCGTCTTGGTTCAATTCGAAGATGAATTCCGTTGGATGATCTCAGAACTAAGTTGTTGGTCCTTTTCGGGATCTTGTCTTCAACCGGAAATAGCTCGAATCGGCTCAATATGCTTGCTATGGCGACTTTCATCTCATTCATGGCAAAGTTCTGGCCGATGCAGTTTCTAAAACAAGGTAGAAACCGTACTAATTAAGCGCCGGTAAGAGGTGAAGATAAAAAATGCTATTTGATGTTGTAGAAAAAAACGAAAGACTAAATTAATTGTTGACAAATTTGATATGGAAGTCGATGGAAAGTTATTTATTACGTCTACTATCAAAAAATGTCAGCTTAATTAAATATTAATATTGTGGTATTTATATTATGAGACTCCTGCATCATCAACTTCGCTCCAGCTCTCTCCTGTTACGATTTTTTTTCTTTTCCTGTATTCCCACACATAAAGCATACATGTTTTTCTCTATCATAGTAGCCGAGACTGAAAGATACGATCATGAACGGCTTGGTCTCAGCCACTAACTCAGATCCCAATCAACCATGTTGTTGGCTTATGAGTAAACTTGGTTCAAGTCGGTGAATTTAAAAGAAATACAATTCAATATCTCTTGTGTCTCTTCTGTTTCATGCAAATCTGTTTGAAATTTGGCAGCCCAGGTCAGGCTTTCCGAGCGATCGAACGCGTTGCCTTGGAGTCTGCGCAGTAGTGAGTTTCTGCTGGTGTATCGCGTTCACCCCACTCATTGCGTTCACCCCATTCGCATCTTTCATATGAAAAGAGAACACAAATCATTGCGTTCACCCCACTCATACCTTCACAAATCGCAGACTTGAACCAAGTCTAGGTTATGAGTTGGAAGAGACCCGTTCACGGCTGTATCTTTCCGTTAATAAACACCCCGAAGCAACACTGAAGACTCTAGCCTTATTGATACAATACTAAAAGTGTTTACGCACTACGTCAATTAAGTTGACGGCTTACCTAGGCCCTGCTGAGAAAGGTACAAACGCATAAGGTGATCTGTCTTTGCTGTTTTCTGGAAGGAACCTCGACGGATCATATTTCGTTGGCTCCGGCCACACTTCGGAGTTGTGATGCAGTGCATGGATGGCAACGATGACCACGTTACCTGTATCGTAGAGTAATCATTAATAAGTATAGTTCCACCCTCCTTTCCGATTTTTGCCATGTCTTTGGACTCAATTTTGAACAGACAAATGAGAATGTAATCCTTATAAAAATGTACAACAAGCATACGACTTAGATTAGACATATACCTCAAATGACGTATGTGTTGTAAACATCATAAGTTTTATAATTTTAATGTCCATAAACAATAAATATTTCGAAGTTATTTACTCAGAAAGACAACATAAATATGAAAGTTTGTAAAGTTTGAAGTTTTCGAGACTGTCTTTCCCCATTTAAGCTATATATTCATGGTTCGTTGCTTTGTGAGCGATGTTCATAGTGTGTGTGTGTGTTGGTGTATCATGAACTCCACAGCGTGTGGAGGGGTCGCAGTCATGGTCAGTAAAATAGTAACAGCTATAGCTCGGTTATTAAAATCACTCTTTTTTAGGATTTGCCTGTGATGTCTTCGCTATAGGTGACTGGCTGCCGTACGTTGTGAGGTCGAATTTACTGAATTTTTTTCTTAAAGCATGATCAAGACTATTTGAACGCGTCACCTTTTGGAATAACCCTGCCGTCATGAAGAACCAGTGGAGATTTTAAATCACGAGCGATGACCGGCACAGGTGGCCGCAGTCTAAGGCTTTCTTTGATACTCATTGTCGTGTACGGTAGCGATCCCAGGTCATCCCTGGAAATGAGAAATTAAAATCACGGATAGTTGAAGAATCTGGAGATGAAAACCTTACACAGAGAAATATAAAATTCCATTGAAAAGGAAACAGAAAAGAATTTACGACGATCTACAATCTCACCATTCTATTTCTTTTTTCTCTTTGCCCATCAAGACACCGTCAATTTCTTCTCTGCATTTCTGTTGGTGTTCAGGGTTGATCGCCAAGTTGTACAGACACCAAGATATGCCACTGGCCGTTGTGTCGTGACCTTCAAACATAAACGTGTCCACTTCATCCTGGATTTCTTGATCGCTCAGCCCATGTCCGTCTTCGTCCTATGAGATGGTGAAATGGGCGGTTATTTTAACAATGCTATTTGAGATTCTCAAAGCACAAGGGATTCATTTTGTTAAAGCTGACCAAAGCAGCTTTAAAAGTCGATGTTTCGGTACCTCCATGGGGTGAATGTATAACTTTAATTTTTCAAAAGTAAACTATATTTGTAAAGCTGTGAAAAATGACTTACAGTAAAGTATCATACATGCTATACCTGTATTGTCAATCTCCTATTGGTTTGAGAATGCTGATATTAACTCGTATTTTAAAATGTTAAAATGTGATTCACATTTTCACTGTAACCGGAACTACTTACAGCTAGTAAGCTTATGTTTCATACATAAAACGGCTGGCCCAGACAGCGGAATGATATAGAGATACGGTTGCTATCACTCCTTAGCAACCAACTTTCTATGTGTACAGTGAGGTGCAAGCAAGGTGAACCTCTGTCTATTTCGTCGATAATTTCTGAAAGTTGCTAGGAAGTACGGTCATAACCAAAGTATGTATGTCTGATAAAGGTTATTACACGAAATTTGGTCGATATCGCGTCAATGATATCGATGTGTCCGTATTTTGACTTTTTTTCTCGCGATATTGACCAAACTTCTTGTAAGTACCCATAATTACCAATAATTGCTATCAAAAACAGTGAGTATACTACCTTGGCTCGAAGAAGAATATCTAAGAAGTCGATGTATTTTCGTCGTGGTGTCTCTTTCTCCTTGTCTTCATTTTCCAGCGCCTCCTTCCGTTCTTGAATCACACGTTTGGAATAGTCATGCACTGCTTTCAACGCTTTCCGGTACTTGTATCCCATCGGCGACAAATGGAAGATGACGTTACTATGATAGGGTAAAAGTCTGATGCGCTCTGCGATCAGGTAGGAGAGCGCATAAACTCCCCGGATGTAAGGATTCTGATTCCTGTAGAAAAGTAGAGAAAAAGTTCATGCACTCGATCTAACACATGCGATGACCCCCCTCCCATCCGCTAAGATAATTGAACACGAATGAGTCTTCAGTAAGAAGACATGTATAAAGCAAAGGCCTTCATAGAAATATGCGCAGATCATTATGTGACTGGTATACCTACTTGTCGCGTTGACAGTTGCTTTCCTGGCTGAAGATGCATTTCAATAAGCTGTCCAGTGTCATCAGGCTGATATTCTCAAACATCTCAAGAACACGACTGCCATCTGCGCTGATTTCACAAAGATTGGACCACTTATCCTAGGAGATAACCAAATATGGAGTCCATGATATTCTGTGGAGTCAATACTCTGGCAAACTTAAGTCTCAGAGACAGAAGACGCATAAAGGACAAAGTCGGCCATCTTTGATGAATTTTGTTTGAAAAGAGATACTGCTTACATTGTTTGACATGTTGAAAAGATACTGAATGAATGGGTGGCCATGCATATATTCGACCCCGGTTTTAGACACGATCAATGAAACCGTCGCGAGAATGTCCCATTTATTCAGTCTCCCTTTTATACAATATCTCAACTACGGAGACTTCTAGTCCACACTAAATCTTTGTGAATATAGGTTTACATGCAGCTAAAATCACGCCAACGTAAACTTGGAGAGAAGCTGGGATATCAAATTGCTGTTGCCCTTCCTCCGACAGACTCAATATCGATGAAAAGTAACGATGTTAAGAATAGTACAACGCTAAATGCTCCATGCTCCAATGTAAACAAATTTGTCAAAGGGATGTGTGGTTTTCGAACTCTGGAAGTGAAGGTTAACTCACCAGCATGGTTTGGGCGCACTCGTTGTAGATTTGCACGTACGGTCTGAGTATGTCAAAATGGAAGCCTGGCGTCAACAGTCTTCGATTACGAAACCATTTCTGACCAGTGCTGATTAACAATCCGTCACCAAGCCATGGCTTCAACATACTGTAGAATAGTTCGTCTTTGGGCTCTGTAAAATAATAGAATTGAAAAAGTGAAGGTACTCTCCTTCTCTTGTGGGCGTTAGACTTGGAATACAGTCTGGTCCTTGAAATTTGTTAATTAGTGCCAAAAGGTAACTACAGTCCTGAGTTTTAAGGCTTCAAGCGATGGTTTAGGCTTGACTGAGGTAATGAAGTGTTTTGAGAAATCATACCTCTTGCAGATCTTGTGAAATTTGTTCATATTCAATATTCAACATGTTCTATTCCAACTCCATGTGTATGTGGACGGGCAGAAGGAACAGCATAGAGGGCGCTATTTTACCGCTGGCAAAAATTCTATAGCGGAGTTGCCGAATGCAAATCTCCAGGACTCCAGTTGACCATGTTTTTTGCATGTGTCAATTGGGTTGGGGTTTCTCAGTGTTATAAGTGGGTAAATTTTGCTTATCGCTACCATGATTGTCTGATAGAAACAAATGATAGGCATTAAGACAGATCGCGCCACGGGAACAAATATTCGGAGTCTCAAACTTTTACAATTTTTTTTCTAATTGAGGGCTCATTTTAAAGCTCTTGGTGTAAGCAAAATGTTCACTATCTTATATATTTAGATTTTCTAAAATCGTAAATTTTATTGTTCTCTATAGAGTTAACGCAGGGATAGCCGCCATTCTGAATTTCAAATATCTTTAAATCTTGTGCAATTTGTTTCTCTAGTATCAAAATTTGCACGGTGACCCCTGATTTTTATTCTTGATTTTGAAAGAGTGTGGTTGAAAGATTCATTGAGGAAAGTTTGAGCAAAAAATTTAACTTTTTCACTTTCGAGACGCATATTACCTTATGACAGCAAACATGATGGCAGCATAGCTGGTCGTGACGTCAAACAGGACTTTCAATATCCCATTAGCCAAATACACTGAGGAGTTGGTCAATCGCCCATGTCACAGTTGCAATGTATGTACTTCGTCGTGCAACGCAGAGGAAAACTTGTAATAACATAATGGCACTCGGATTCCTGCTTAAGGTATCACAGAAATTGTAATTTTTCTGTCACTTCGAATTTATACCATCATCGAACGCCAAGCAATGCAATCTTCGACTTACCTGTTGTCGTTAAAACAGCTTTCACAGTCAGTGGATGATTGACAGCTACACGTGATATGAATGGACCGAGCCAAATTACCGTCACAGGGCTTCCTTCGGCTGAACGACGGCCTGCCTCTTGCATGGAGCTTTCATTATTTCGCAACTGAAAAACATTTTTTTAAAAGTTTATTTTGACGATACAATACATACATGTACTTATATAAACATATGAATTAAAAATATAGTGCATCATTATGATTCATGCGTTACGGTAATTAATTAATAAACATTTTGAAGGGGCTCCATAAATACCCTTACTGCTTCCCCTCTTTCGATTAAGAAGCTTCCTTCTGTCCTTTGTTTTCCACCTGGGTTTGCCCCCTTGGTATTGTCCCTGCTCCTCCTCCTCCTACAATTCTAAACTTGAAGTAGTAAAGCTCCATGATTCCCCTTTACACTTGAACGACGTTTCCTCCACTCTCAGGAAGTTTCACAACCACACAACTACCTTTGCCCCCCTGTCATTTGCACTCCCGACAAACAAACCCCGGTGACAACCGTAGCATACTCAACGCCGATACTTTTCACGATTTCTCTGCTGAAAGAATGAAATTTTCAGCGTTCGTTCGAACGTGAAAAAATGCCAGCCTGCCCATTCATTGCCCGCTTATGCGTGGAAAAACGCCTGCTCCTGCGTCAAAATGCTTACTAATGGTTATTTGCACGAACAGCTTACAAATTAAGCGATGTAATACGGAGAGATTACGTCACAGATATACACCGCTTCCGTGGTGGCGATACACAGGAACCATTCCAGGCGAGGACGTACAACTGTACTTTGTGGTGCATCCACATTCAAAGTAAACACACACGGGACTTCAGTTTGTTATTACGACTCGGAATAACTTTGTTGGTGCTGTTGTCATTTTTGATCTTGTACTGGCCATTATTTAAAGAAAACGACTATTCTATCATGGAGGTACCTCCATGATTCTATTAAATTGGTTATGCTATAAGAACAGATACGGTACTGAGTACAGGGCTAACAGTAAGAGGGAGTAAACATTCGGCCTCTTTTGTACCTATTAATAAGCTATTATAGTGCTGAAACATGTACGAAAAATACTATGCTAGCAGCTGGGTTACATAAAAACAGAACAAGTGTACTTTATGCTCACCTTTAATAAATTTCCGAAGAGCCAATGTCTGTCAAAGCTTGGAAAGCAAGAAAGTTCTCTCTCTGCCTTCCATTTCGTCTGAAATAGTTGGTATATCTTAAACGCCACACGGAGAACGAGGTAAGAGGTGAACGCGAGCAAGAGATATCGGTGGGTGAGAAATGGTCGAAAATCGAACGAGAATACAAATTCAAACATAGACTTCACGATGGAAATCATGACTACAACGATTTCCAGACCGTCGAATTTAGGAAGACGACATGAAAACAGGTAAGCTGCAACTGTCACGAGAGACCACAGGTTATGGTGATCACTGACAAATCTAGTGTGACCTTTGGACGGAAAAGTTCGTTGGCATGTAAACAGTGTACCGGGCAATGTGGACGGACTGGGTAACATTCCAATCATATAAGCATAATTACTTTACTGTGAACACAGGCTACCCAGACAGAATAAAATAAGCTTGTCATTGAGTTTTTCTCACTGTTTTCTCTATCAGTTCCTCTCCTTTTCTTCATCACAGTCCCTCTATGGATATAGGGACTGTGTCTTCATGCTCTGAATGATCGGAGTAAATAAAATAAACGGTTATATAATCTAACCTAGCCTCTTATAAACCCTTTATTCATTTTACACCAATTACAAGGACGTTTATCTCTCATATACACATCTTGTAATTAATTAGTCAACACAACTAATTATGCTAATCCGTGGACTTATCAAGAGTTGGTCAACATTGCAAAGATAGAGATGTTTTCCTATCTTTCGCGATGTTGACCAACCCGTAAAATCCCTGATAAGTCCACGGATTAGCATAATTAAAAAATAGAAAAACACGATTAAAACCAATTTGGGATAATTGGATTTGCATATTTTTCAAATTTCTCCAAAGTGTTTGGTGGTATATCATAGCTGAATGTTGCAACATTACAAATTACAAGCAGATGAGCTTATGTTTGCAGGTTTAAACGAATTTACTTCACCATCCAATTATCCAAAATTAGTTCCAATCGTGTTAAAATTTACTTTTCCCAAGAGTTAACACAGGGATGGCGGCCATTTTGAATTTCAAGCATCGACAAATCGTGCTTAATTTGTTTCTCCAGGAACAAAATTTACCCTTTGACCCCTGATTTTTGTTCTTGATTTTGAAAGAGAATGGTTAAAAGATTCCTCGAGGAAAGTTTGAGCAAAAGTTTCAGTCTCTCACTTGCGAGGCGCACATTGCCCCAAGGCTAAAAATACATGGCGGACGAGCTACAGAAGACGAACGTTGTGTGATAGCGAGGTATGAGAGTACAGACAGCCATCCAAAGATTCGCTTTAGGTCACCTAAGAAGGAATACCTGCTTTGATATTATAACGAGATAAATCGTCTTCATATTCTGTGTACATGATACAACGACATAACTACTCGATGACGTGCCTCATCAGATAGTTTCTGTAATGTACCGCCCCGCAACGCACCACCAGTTTTCCTTGTACACTGCGCCGAACCAAGAATCAACAGATTTAAAGTGTAAGATATTGAGCATAGGGAAGCAGAACAACAGTAACTGAGAACGATGTTATTCATGCTTAGTTATGGAGGATTTGATTTCATGTATGGTCCAACCAAGAAGAGTCGGGCAAATTTTGAGTTTACAGTTCTGGAGTAGTAGTTAGTAGATATGACAAAGTTGTTCTCGCGTTTTCTCTTAAAAAGTATTTGCAATCCTATATGCACCGCGACCTTGCATAATCTAAACTGGATACAGCATCACACACATCTAGCTTTTACCGTCTGTGTATATTACTGCGATGCCCTGTTTCTCATGTGATATTAGGAGATCTGTGATCTTTGTAAAAGTAACCATCACACTATGCGCGTCTCGCTCTCGGTGGGCTGCGATCATTTTTTAAATGTCGAGAGTGTTCTTGGTCTGATTTGAAGATGGATTCCGTTGGAAGACCTGAGTACCACGTTGTTGGTTCTCTTTGGCACTTTGTCCTTCACGGGAAATAATTCGAATCTGTTCAGTATGGCTGCTATGGCGATCTTCATCTCATTCATGGCAAAGTTTTGACCTATGCAGTTCCTATAACAAATTAAACATTGGTCAAAACTGGAACATTATGTATACAGGTGGTATGCAACAATATCATAAAATATATGGCCAGATATTAAGAAAAATGACCAAAGAAAAGATTGAACCACCTTACTTTACAACAAACAGAATATTACTGGTTGTGAGAGTAGTCAATATACAGTAGTTGGTCAGGTTCCCTGACCTATTCTGTAAGTCACTGTACTGTGATCGCGATAAATGAGAACAGCGCCGCCAGCGGCATAATTTGGCACCAATGGAGCTGTGTTATGTGTGATCAGTGATCTATGCTCAAATAAGAGTTAGAAAAAATCAATAGAAAAGGTCAACCATGGTTGATATAATAAGGAAGAAACGCATGCAATTCCGAGTCGTTGTTTTCAACCAACAAGCTCAATTCTCAGAGACAATGTCTGCAACCGAACATATTTCACTGATCCTAATCTCTCGTCAAATGAACTGTGACGTAGAGGATTAAAATTGAAGGAGAAAGTGGGGAGCATAATGAACACGAACCTAATAGCACTCCTTTGTCTGTACAGATAAACTTTTTTCATGATTCGTTTGGAATTGCCTCTTTCCCAGGAGTTTCTGGAGTGAAAATCCCAAATCAGAGCCGAGTTCTAACCCAAGTGTCGGTGAATTATCTATCGCTGATGAAAAGTGACCAATTGCTGTCTTACCTGGGTCCAGCCGAAAACGGTAGAAACGCGTACGGTGATCTGTCAATGCAGTTGTCTGGTAGGAAACGTAATGGATCGTATTTGCTTGGGTCAGGCCACACGTTGGAGTTGTAATGCATTGCAATTATAGAAGCAATCACGGTGTGTCCTGCAAAGATTAAAAAAAAACACTTTTGGCGAAAACGAAAGCCATAATGGGTACTTGATTATAATTTTCGTACCAGCATAAGCGACTAAGGCTCGCAAAATTACTTGACCATGACCTATTTCAGACTCCAAGGATACATCATAATTCTTTGTATGCCTTTTCATCTGATTAAAAATTAACTCTTGCCATCAAACGATAAATTCACGTCGGCAAACAATGAAACGGACGAAAAAGAGGCATACGACAGTGTGTTCATATTCAACGTAAACGTGTACATGTACCTGAAGGAACGACTCTCCCGTCATGCAACAGTAGGGGCGACTTTAACTGACGTGCTACGATTGGCACTGGTGGATGGGTTCGCAGACTTTCCTTGATACACATGGTAGTATACGATAACTTGTGAAGATCGTCCCTACATAGAAGATACACAAATATGTGAGGTGATATTTGTGATACAGTTTTGTACCGATATTGATTTTTTATTAAAATGGAACACGATTGGAACTAATTTGGGAAAATTGGATGAGAGTAATTATTACGAAAATGTAACGAAATCGAAATTTTTACAGCTGAAATTTTACAAAATGATAGAATAGTGTAAAATTTGAAATATTGTTCTCATCGGACAAAACAACGAAAACACAACGATTATTGCATACCTCTTTCATCGGATTCATTTTTATGAAAATAAGTTCATTTTTGTGTAAATGTACTGAAGAAACGAGACAAAATGCTTAAAATTCCTCTAATGACGAATTTTGAGTCAGGGCACTTTTGAAATGCCCCTGACTTTTTCATGAATTTAAGGCTTCATAAACATAAAATTGAGTCAGGGCACATTTTAAAAGACCCTGACTGACTTAACTGTAAATCAATCGAAAAGCTTCATTTTGGTCGAGGAAAAATGACAAACTGAGATTATTACTAGTGTTTCAGTAATGAAGAAACTACAGACAAACTCTCATATTTTCATTCAAATGTGAATATTGTTCATATATTTTGAACAATATTGCATTAGATACTATCATGCACTGATTCTTACTCATAAGATTTCAACAGCATCACAAATTGTGTATAAAATTTTAAAGATGGTAAGCAATATGGTGTAAAATTAGAGAAATTTCTAAAATTCTTGAGAAATTCTGCCAATTCAATTATCCCAATTTAGTTCCAATCGTGTTATGG
This sequence comes from Ptychodera flava, assembly GCF_041260155.1. Taxonomy (NCBI): domain Eukaryota; kingdom Metazoa; phylum Hemichordata; class Enteropneusta; family Ptychoderidae; genus Ptychodera; species Ptychodera flava. Next base: position 38,094,959 of record NC_091928.1, read on the forward strand.
ATACACTATGTGTCATAACATGTGAACGAAATTGTCGTGTGCTTTAATGTCCTCATTATGTAAACATTGACTAACCATTCTATCTCTGTATTCAGCTTCCCTGCCATGAGATCGTCAATTTCTTCTCTGCATTTCTGTTGATGTTCAGGATTCATGGCCATGTTGTACAGACACCAAGATATGCCACTGGCCGTTGTGTCGTGACCTTCAAACATAAACGTGTCCACTTCGTCTTGAATTTCTTGATCGCACAGACCCAAGCTTTCCTCGTCCTGGTTAAATAAAACGGATATGAGACTTGTTGCATCTCAAGAAAACTGCAAGTTCTGTTCTGTCGTCCAAATAGAGAATCTATCTACAGTATAACTTTAATAAAAGCATTCAATTTGTGTACGTTATGGTGATAGAAACAAAACTGTTACAAAAACCAATTATCAAAGAAAGGGTTTAAAATGTCCAGGTGAGTGCGATGCTACATGGATAATGCTTGTTTATCTTAACGTAGAATGCGCCTTGGGGGTCATATATTAAGTCTTTAATTTTCCAGGCTCATATTACCTTAAACGAGTAATATATCATTAAATAAGCTTATGCCCTAAAACCTCTTACAATAATGTGACTAACATGTAAGGTGTAATAATTTAGCTTATTGTCATGGATAGTGACCCATTTCATTCGGATGAAGGAATAAATTATCTTCAGTTTGTCTCTATTTGATCGAGGTACGACTTCATCTCAGGCGGTGCATAAAAATATGAAAGGCAGACACAGAGTGTCGTTATCTGTAAACATTCATGGATTTTCTGTACCATGTGTTTCATCTGCAAAGGTTTTAGGTGTAACTCTTGATGAAAGCTTATCTTGGAATGATCATATAAATTGCATGTGTACATCGTTGAGCAAAAGAATTGGCCTTTTACGCAGGGTACGTTCTTTTATACCCATTGATTATCGTATCGTTTTATACTATGGTTTAATTCAAAGCACATTAGATTATTGTTGCGTAGTATGGGGTAACACGACTGAGAAAAATCTAGAGAAACTTTTTACACTGCAGAAGAGAGCTTTGCGTGTACTTTTGAATTGCCCTATGATTTTCCTTCTGTAGAATTGTTTTCTTTTTCAATGTCATGTCAGTAAGACAAAGAATTTATTATTTCCTTGCAATTTTAACATTTAACTGTGTGACAGGTAATGCTCCGCAATATCTTTCAGATATGTTAATCTTCCGAAGTAGAATTCATCAATATTATACACGTTCTGTAGAAAAAATGGATTTTAACATTCCAAAAGCAAATTTATGTATGGGTCAGAGAAGTTTTAAATATCGTTCATCGCAAGTATGGAATTCTTTACCCGGTGCATTAAGACATGCTCCAAATATAACAACGTTTAAGGTGAAAGTGAAACAATTTATAAAAGAAAATGTTCCTCTGTAATTAGTAATTAGCTTTGTTGTTTTTTGAGATTTTTGCTCTTTATTTGAGCCCCGACGAAAATTACTCCTTGAGTAACTCGGTCGCTCAGTAAAAGTGTAAATAAAAATAAATAAAAAAAATAAACGAGAGCCATTAAAGCAGATCGACCGGCAGCATCCGGGATGTCGACAGAAAGGGAGAAGCGACCGGCATCATTGCCAAGTTCATACTAACCTTTGCCCTGAGCAGTATATCCAGAAAATCGATATATTTGCGTTTTTGTTGCGCTGTTTTTTCATCCTCATATTTCAGAACGTTTCTTCTTTCTCGGATCACGCGTTTAGAGTATTCGTGTACAGTTCTCAAAGCTCGGCGGAACTTGTAACCCATCCTTGACATGTGAAAGATGACGTCATTGTGGTATGGCACGAATCTGGTGCGCGCTGGGATGAGATACGACAAGTCATAAACACCCCGGATGTAAGGATTCTTATTCCTGTGAAAGAAGTGTGAATGGTATTTTCTTTTGAGTAAATCAAGGTTTAGGACTGTAGACGTAGAAAATATATGTGAATTGTAACAGTGACACGTACAAGACCACCTATATTAGTTCAAACAGCGAACCTTCCATCATATTATTGTTCTTGAATTAAATAAACTTAAGTGACTGCGAAGGGAATGAAGAGAGCATTCCATATCAAAAAAAGGTTGGCACTAAATATACTGAGTCGAAGTTTATTAAAGGAACCAATCGCTGCAACTTGCATGTAAGCAACTACGAGAGAGTCGAGGACTATCCTTGACACAAATCAGTTCCATTTCGAAGACTGACCTTGACGACCATTTAAAACCATTTGAAAGTGATCTGTTGACTCACTTGTCGCGTTGACAGTTGCTTTCCTGGCTGAAGATGCATTTCAGTAAGCTGTCCAGTGTCATCAGACTGATTTGTTCAAAAATCTCGATATCACAGCCGTTGTTTTGCTCGCCATGATCATGACAAAATCCCGACCACTTAGCCTAAAAATGCAGTTGACATGTCGTTAATATTCTATGATCAACACCTCGGAAGGTACAAAGCAGAAGCGTTGGCTCAAAAATAAATTAAATGATTAACCATTGAAAAGTTGGAATTCTGGAATAAAATGAACGTTAATAGACTTATGCATCAATATTGCCAATGCGACATAAAGTTACGAAAAGCAAACACATACTAAGTGTTACGGCTTCGGAGATGTAATTGTTGCAATTACTCAGAGGCGGGATCGTCGGATCTGCGCTCGAGTGTCGCTTCAAGTTGGGACATAAAAACAATAATGGTACGCGATTGATCAAAATGCTTGTCATAATGCACATCGTAAACTTTAAATGTTGCAGCTATGTTGACGAGATGCGACTAGATGTCTTGCATGAACACATTTTCCTTCTTATGAAAGTCGCACAGGTGCAGTTCCCATGACTCCGCCCTTCTTAAATGCAAAGAGTTACAAATGGAGAACGTTAAATCATTCATAACTTCGACAAAATTTAACAAAAGAGTAGGCAGAAGCACTGAAAGATGATTTTACAAAACAAGTGTTAATTTAACATAAATAGTTATTAATGTTAGAATGTTCTGTAATGCCGAACAACTCAGTTGAAACCAATAGACAACTTACCAACATCGTCTGGACGCATTCATTGTACACCTTGACGTACGGTTTTAGGATGTCAAAATGAAAGCCGGGCGTTAAAAGTCGTCGATTGCGAAACCATTTCTGACCAGAACTTATCAAGAGACCATCACCCAGCCATGGTTTCAACATTCCATAGAAGAGGTCATCTTTTGGTTCTGCATTTTTTGAAACGAAAAGAAATGAGAATTATTATTCCGAGTCCATAAATGTCGGAATCGTTGACCGTTTACTCAAACGATGTCTTAATTTAGCGGTATTAGTCCGGGCATCTTTTTTCGTGTACACAGGTTTGGCAGAGGCTTATAAAATACCTATAGTAACTACCTTCATTTTCAAATGCAGTAAGTCTCCAGTGCAAAGTTGAACTCTGACAAAAGCATAGAAGGCAACAAATGGAGGAAATTAGGGTGAAATGAAAGGTGGGAAGGCGAGACGGAGTAAGTGTGATGAAGCCTCGGAAGAGACGATGTGACCCAATCATGGTATCCCAACAAATATCACGTGACCTTAGAAAGTTTACCTGTGGTACTCAACAGAGCTTTTATTGTAAGCGGGTGATTGAAAACAACACGGGAAATGAAAGGACCAAGCCATCTGACCGCAGCGGGGGAGTTTCCTGCAGACCGTTCAACCAATGTACCGATCGATGCTTCGCTGTTTGTCAGCTGTGGACAAAGCACGTATGTATGTTATCTAATTCGTCGCCGAACAATAAGACTTCTGTCACTTCTGTATAGGGAGTTACCCACTAGTAACGCCCAATGGCCAGATATTAAGTTAAAATTGTGATAAACATACCGTCTCTCGCTAGAAAGTCACACAACTAGCTGTTGCAGTGCTCTTTTTTACCTCCACGGTCCATGCATACGTACAATGTAGTTGTTGTCAGCAGTCATCGTGTTTAATGCACTTCTTTAAAGATACTATGTTGTATTTTAATACTAGGGGCCCGATGACAGTACGTCCCTTTGCTCAGGTTGCCACGTATTCATTCAGTGCAGGTTGCCACTTTAACTAATTTCAACAGTCACTGCAGGTGCAAAGTAGATGTACGACCTAATTTGGCACAGTGCGCATCGGAGTCAAAAGGCAACTGTAAACTGAGTCTCACCGTCAAACAGGGATCGACCTGACATCATGAGAGACACTTGTAATATTTATGAAAGATCTTACATGCAGTTCTAAAACTGAGTTTACTTACAATGTGTAGATGTCCGTACAGCCAATGTCTGTCCTGACAGGGAAATTGTGACAGCTCTCTTTCACCGCGCCATTTTGTCTGGAAGAGTCGGTAGACAGCGTACAGGAGGCGAAGGACAACCGTCAATACCGCTGCAAATAGTAAAATGCGATAATTGAACACAACTCTTACCACCGTCAACGCTGAAACTGACAGTTGTTGGTACACAGAACTGACAATTTCATTCATTCTGAAACCCTGTTCCAAAGTACCATCACTTCCTTGATACCGTAAACTAACGTAAAATCCTGTGACCTTTGAACCTTGGCTGCGCATGACACGAATACACTAAGACAGACGGAAATACAGTTCGTGTGCAGACAACACTAGTTAAAACGATTCTGTGATCTTTATACGAAGCAATCTATATAATAATATAAAATCGATAGGTTTAGAGGGCAGTTATGTATTAAATGCACACCGATGGGCAAGACTAACAACGGTTTCACCACACTCTGCCGCACAGTGAACTAAGAGGCTCGGAATAAGCTTACTTAAAGTAGTATGCGTCTCGAAAGTGAAAGACTTAAAATTTTGCTCAAACTTTCGTCACGAATCTTTCATCCATACTCCTTCAAAATCAAGAATAACAATCAGGGTCACAGTGCAAATGTTGATACTAGAGAAACAAATTGTCCAAGAGTTACTGATATTTTAAATTCAAAATGGCCGCAATCCCTAACTCTATGGAGAAAAACACGAAAAACTAAGACGGTGAATTTTCTTTCACCAAGAGCGTCAGGAAAGAATTGTAAAAGTTTGAGAGTCCAAATATCTGTCCCAAGGCGCTTAAGGTTCCAAGACAAGAAATTGACTTTTTTAATCTAACAATTCTCTCAGGTGGTTAATAAGCTCAGAATTCCCCGTAAATAATAAGTTTTCTGATATAGGGGAACATGTGGACGGACTAGGCTGGCGGGGTAGGATTGCAATCATATAAGCATTTTACTGTAGTGTGAAAATAACCAAAAACACCACAAACACTCCAACTGCATAAATATGTTTAAAGGGACGATCTCAAATCCCTGGCTCTCGCACTAGTTTTTGTTGACATTGAGTATTTACACGGTGTTGGCCCTTTGTTTTCCATTGACATTTTATCAAGTTGGTCAATTTGCTTGAAGCTGATAAAGAACCTGCCCCTTTAAGACGTCGGACGTCCGGACAATGGATAGTTGGTACAGACGTTACAAGGGTCATCAACCTTTATGTCAACTTTGCTATTTATTTCAATCATTATGCAATGTGTCAAAAAAAGGTCGAATACTTGTTAGCTTTCGCTCACTATACTTGTTACGTCTTACCAGTGACCAACAAGTTACAACTCATAAACAAACATCCATAAAGTGGTAATGATATTGACGTAGCAGCGTGAGAGCGTCTGTTATCAAGCATGATATCCACATGCACATGGGATGATAGAATGAGTTTACATTTAGATTATATGCAAATACCCACTGTACAGTACGAACAGAGACGAAGATGAGACTGTACCTGGTATCAGACCGAAAGAGCATTTATTCTTTTGTACAGTAGAGGAAATCAGTCTCAGGACTTTCCTTTGTTGTTTATGAACAAATAGCTGTTAATCGTGAGAGTGTTTTATATTTGCGCTTGTTCATCTGTATTTGAATTATTTTATCTTTTTATTTACTATTTGTACAATTTAAATAAATAACTAATAAATGAAAGAATTATGGACTTGAAAAGAACAAAACAAAAACAACTTTCGCTCAACGTGCTGTGAGACGATAGAACATAGAATGAGAAGATTCAATATCAGGATACCTATATTGCATTTATTGCTGTCATTTAATATCTGTAAATATACATGATTTCAGTTCAAATAACAAAATGGAATTTCTCATCCGACATTTCTGTATACCTGGTCAGTGAAGGTGTAAATGACAAATATATTGCTATGTATCGGTAGTGGTAGCACCATGTTCAAGCAGTTTAAATATACCAAAGAAATTATACATTGGCAAAAAATGTATTAAGGTAGAATGCACCTCGGGGACAGATATTCGGACTCTCAAACTTTATTCTTTTCTGATCTACCACTTATGGGTGTTCATTTTAAAGCTCCTAAGTTCAATTTGCAGATTGCAATGAATATCTGAGGAAATTGGAGGGGCCTTGAGGTTGGACAAATTTCGCAGAGTTACAGCTCCTGGGCCTTTAATTTTTCGAAAATCGAAAGTTTCATTTTTCTGCTTTGACATTTTGATGACTTAAATCGTCATCACATTCTGTACATATATGATACAACGACATCACTACTCGATGACATGACATCATACCAGTCAGCGGACCATTGTATGTCATAAATACATGAGATAGCTTCTGTAATGTACAAGCCGCAACGCACCTCAAGTATTCAATGTACATTGCACTGAACCAAGAATCAACAAGATATGGAGCTTTGATAATTACAGTAACTGAGAACGATGATATTCTTGCTTAAATATTGAGGATTCACTTTCATTCTGCACAGTCCAACCAAGAAGGGTGGAAAAGTTTTGGTTTACAGTTCTGGAGCACAGTTTATAGAGATGACGAAGTTGTTCTCGCGTATTCTCCTATATAAATTATTACAATGCTATATACGCCGCAACCTTGCTTAATCTAAATATAAACTGGATAAAGAATCACACACAGCTAGCTTTCATTGTCTATGTATATTACTGTGACTTTTGTGATATCAGGAGTTTTGTGACGTCACCTGTGTAAAAGTAGCCATCATTCTTTGCGCGTCTCGCTCTCGGTGGGCTGCGATCATTTTTTTAATGTCGAGGGTGTTCTTGGCCTGATTTGAAGATGGATTCCGTTGGAAGATCTGAGTACCACGTTGTTGGTTCTCTTTGGTACTTTGTCCTTCACGGGAAATAATTCAAATCTGTTCAGTATGGCTGCTATGGCGATCTTCATCTCATTCATGGCAAAGTTTTGACCTATGCAGTTCCTATAAAAAATGAAACATAGGTCACATTAGGGCAGACATTTTTAATTTTTGTGTTTCTCATCTCCCGACCGACCGTAAATTTCAGCTCCGACATGAAAATAAAAAAAAACCTGTTTTATTTGCGCCGCCTCTGAAGGCGATCATTTTAGCATGTACTTAAAAATTGTAGAGATTAAAATGAGAGAACACTAAATTGAAAGACAAGAAATTGCAGTGACTGAACGGACAGAACATTGAACTAAAACAAACAGAGTTTTTTTGGTACTTATTTTTTTTATTTCGCCCGTCCACCCTGCCAGTGAGTATCCCTCAGGAGATGAGAAACAAAAAATGATAATAGGGTCACCCTTTGGTACATTATATGTGTTCAATGGTCATAGAATATTTTATTGAAAAGCCTGTGGTAAGCAACAGTATCTGAAACGCCATGGTAAAATGTTCAGAAAAAGTGTCAAAGAAATATTCAAACAACATAGTATGAAATGAATATTACCGGTTCTTAGAGCAGACGGTAGTTGTTTCTTGTTCCCTAACCAGCTCTGTGTGTCACTGTGCAGCTATCACGATTAAAGGGGAACCTCCACTGGACAAAATGCTTGATATACGTTCAGTATATTTACGTATATCGGCGTATATGGAACACAATACGAATTGCATACGTTACGTATATCTTTGTATATGGAACATTTCAATACGTTGATATACGTGGCGTATATCTATGCAGATCAAGGGTTTACATAATGCCAGTCTTCGCAGACCAAGTGTACACTGTATTAATGCATTTTATTAGTAGACATATGCGTATGCTTAACATATTTGACACATGTACAGAACCAGTATGTGTATATATTGTTGTGTATCAAGAATTTTGCCCACTGCTCTAGCTAAGAATAGCGCCACCAGCGGCAGAATTTGGCATGAATGGAGATATGGAGTGTGTGATCTGACCCATGTTCAAATAAGTGTACAAGTCAATAGAGATGGTAAACCATGGTTGATATATCAAGGAGGAAACGCATGCCACTCCGACGCGTTGTTTTCAACAGACTGACAAGCTCGGTTCGAACACATAGCACCGAGGCAGAGTTCATGATGTCTTGTCAGATGCACTTTGACGTCGAGGGGTAAAAACTGAAAGCCAGTGCAGTGAGGTAGTTGGGGTCGCAATTCCGTCAGAGCTACTGAAACGAACCTATAGCAGAGCATTCCTTTGCCTACACAGATTAACCTTTTTCATGATACTTTTGGAGTTGTCCCTTTCTTAGGAGTTAACTTCCCCAGACAGAGCTGATTCTAGCCCATGAACTCCTAAATGTCGGTAATTATCTATTCCTGAAATCCAATTTACTTCTTCTCTTCTTACCTGGGTCCAGCCGAAAACGGCAGAAACGCGTACGGTGATCTATCAGTGCAGTTTTCTGGTAGGAACCGTAGAGGATCGTATTTGGTCGGGTCAGGCCACACGGTGGAGTTGTAATGCAATGCAAATATAGAGGCCATCACAGTGTGTCCTAAAAAGAAATGATCCAGTCAGAAATGTTGATCTCACCTTAATCGTCGAGAACAGTTTAATCAAACGATATTTCAAAAAAATACTTTTGGCTAAAACGAAATCAATAATCGATACTTGATTACAATTATTGATCATTCGTATAAACATAAGAGATTTGGAAAATTCCTTTACAATGACCTATTTGTTGGACTCCGATAATGTATCACAATTCTTTTCTTGCATTGATCATTGCTATTTATTGATAAATTCAGCAACAGATGAAATAGACGAAATAGAGGCAGTGTATTGATATTAAACGTGTACAGGTACCTGAAGGAACGACTCTCCCGTCATGCAACAGTAGGGGCGACTTTAACTGACGTGCTACAATTGGCACTGGTGGATGGGTTCGCAGACTTTCTTTGATACACATGGTAGTATACGATAACTTGTGAAGATCGTCCCTATACAGAAAATACACAAATGTGTGAGGTAAAATTTTGTAATGATATTTTGTCCAAATTGACTTTTTCATTGAAATGGGTACTCTATGAGAAAACGTGTTAAAGAAATGTTCGTGTTCTTTAATGTCATCATTATGTCAACATATACTAACCATTCTATCTCTGTATTCAGCTTCCCTGCCATGAGATCGTCAATTTCTTCTCTACATTTCTGTTGATGTTCAGGATTCATGGCCATGTTGTACAGACACCAAGATATGCCACTGGCCGTTGTGTCGTGACCTTCAAACATAAAGGTATCCACTTCATCCTGAATTTCTTGATCGCTCAGACCCAAGTTGTCCTCGTCCTGGTTAAATAAGGAAAATGAGACAAGTTGCACCTCATGAAAACTGCAAGTTCTGTTAGAATAAAAATATCGTTCAAATGGAGAATCCATCTTTAGTATAACTCTAACAAATATAATCAACTTGTGTTTGGTTGTGATAGGGAGAAAATGGTTACAAAAACAACTTGAATATTAAAGGTTGAAAATGTACTGGTGGGTGTGAAGCTACATGAATAACAGCTGTCTATCCAAAAAGTACGATGCACCTTGCGGACACATGTTGGCGTAAGAAAAATTATCACGCCTTGATTTTTGAATATTCAAAAACTTTATTTTTCCTAACTGAGCTAACACAGGGATGGAGGCTATTTGATTTTCAATAGACAGATGTAGGTAATTTGTTTCTCTATTTGCAAACTTTGAACAGCAGTAAGGGTAGTTGAAAGAGCACTTCAGTTGAAAGTTTCAATGATGAAAGTTTGAGCAAAACTTTGCGTCTTTCACTTCCGAGGCGTATACTGCCCTCATGTAACATGTCAACAAATAAGCCCTAGAACTTACTACAATAATGTGAGTAATTTGTGTAATAATTTGGCTTATAGTTGTAATATAGATAGTGACCTATTTCATTCGGATGAATGGATAAATTATCTTGGTCTCTATTCAGTTGAGATATGACTTCATCTTAGGTGGTGTAGAAATAATATGAAAGGGAGGCACAGAGTGACACGAACGATAGCCAATCAAGAAGATTTGCCGCCAGCATTAGCAAACGGGCGAAGGGACGTTTATGGAAAGGGAGAGGCCGGCAGCATTGTTAAATACTGACCTTTGCCCTGAGCAGGATATCAAGGAAATCGATATATTTGCGTTTTTGCAGCGCCACTTTTTCATCCTCGTATTCCAGAACGTTTCTTCTTTCTCGGATCACGCGTTTAGAGTATTCATGAACATTTCTCAAAGCTCGGCGGAACTTGTACCCCATCCTTGACATGTGAAAGATGACGTCATTGTGGTATGGCACGAATCTGGTGCGCGCTGGGATGAGATACGATAAGTCATAAACACCCCGGATGTAAGGATTCTTATTCCTGTGAAAGAGATATAGAGGGGTATTTCTTGTGAGTAAAGCTACGTTGCAACACTATACAACGGGAAAGGGCTGTGATTCATAAACGACAGCAGTGGCTGGTTTCACGACAAGGTGCTGAAATACTGTGTCAGATACAGTAACACTATAATAGTTAAAAATTCAGTTACAGCGAACCTTCCACTATCTCAATAGAACTTTCCTCCGGCTTGACTTCTAAAAATTTTAGTGAGAGTGACGAGAATAGAGCTAAGATTCAACATTTAAAAAATGTAGACACTAAGTGTAACAAGCCCAAGTTTATTCACAGGCGGCCCAGACAATATTAATAAGCTTATTAATAGTTTCTGGGCCGCCCGTGGTTTATTTAAGGAACCAATCGCTGCAACTTTCAGGTAAGCAACTTTGAGAGAGTCGATGACTACGTCATTACAGGTAATCCCTGACACGGTCGGCTAGCATAAGTGCACTATTATCAATTTCGAAAAAAAAGATACTTTGATGACTATAAGGAACGGTCTGAACACGATCTGTTGACTCACTTGTCAAGTTGACAGTTGCTTTCTTGGCTGAAGATGCATTTCAGTAAGCTGTCCAGTGTCATCAAACTGATTTGTTCAAAAATCTCGATATCACAGCCGTTGTTTTGCTTGTCATGACAAAATCCTGACCATTTTGCCTGAAAATGCGATTGATATAATAATGCAATTCCATAACGTAACTCAGGAAGGTCGAAGTAAACAAACCAACGTAAAATGAAACGAATAGCTTTAGCATTAGCTCGCTGGAGTCGGAATTATCAAGTAAATATTATGCTGCATTCTTATGCGTCAGTGTTGTCAATGCCACATAAAATCTGGAAAAGCAAACGAAACAGGCAATTCCTGTTTGGCTCACAGACTTTGATGCTCGGCTTCACTTTATTGAGAGTAATGACTCCAACTTTTGAATGTGAAAAATGGAAGCTTACAACTTTAAAAGCATATATAAAATTGACAAAACTGAACGGAAAAGTCTTTAGGAGCACTTAATGAGGATCGGAAACACTGTAAGAATGTTATATAATGCCGGACAAACCAACAGAAAACTTACCAACATCGTCTGGACGCACTCATTGTAAACCTTGACGTACGGTTTTAGGATGTCAAAATGAAAGCCAGGCGTTAAAAGGCGTCGGTTGCGAAACCATTTCTGACCAGAACTTATCAGGAGACCATCACCCAGCCATGGTTTCAACATGCCATAAATGAGGTCATCTTTCGGCTCTGCAAAATTTATGAAAAGAAATGGGCAATTCATTAGGGACTAAAAAGAAATGGGCATTAAGGTAGAACGCGCCTCGGGCCAGGGGGGGGCAGAAATTCGGGCTTTTAAATTTTAGCAATTCTCCTCTGATCTACCACTTGTGGGGGTTCATTTTAAAGCTCTTTACGAAAGAAAAGTTTTCACCATCTTAGTTTTTCGAAAATCGAAAAGTTTTTTCCTCCAAAGAGTTAACTCAGTGATGGCGGCCATATTGGTCTCCCTAATATGTCTCTCTAGTACCATAATTTGCACGTTGACGCCCTATTTCTATCCTTGATTTTGAAGGTGAATGATTGAAAGATTACTTGAGGAAAATTTGAGCAAAAGTTTATTTCATTTTCGAGGCGCATACTACCTTAATTCACTAGGGACTACAGAAGTGGACATTAATTCACCGTGAATGAACTGTAGGCAATGACTCGGAATAGTACCCATCTAACGTCTTGTAGCCGTATTGGTTTTGCCATTTTTTTTCGTGCAAAAATTGGGCAGACTCTCTATGAAAGAATTATATTTCTTAAATGCAGTAGATTAATCATTGGAAAGTTAAACTCCGACAAAAGCATAGAAAGCATCAGAGAAAGAAAGTGAAAGGAAGGGAGCTGTAGATGAGAGTCAGATTGTTGGGGTTTCGAAACAGACCATGAGACATGACCTTGTGCCGACCCAACAACCATAACTTGACCTTATAGAGACTTACCTGTGGTAGCCAAAAGCGCTTTCATTGTGAGCGGGTGATTGACAATAACGCAAGGAATGAAAGGACCAATCCAACTGACCGTAGCGGGGGAAAACTCTGTCGACCGTTCAATCAATCTGCAAATCGATGCTTCGTCATTTCTAAACTGTGGACAAAACACGAACGTTATGTAATTGGTCGTCCAACAATACATCGTTAGTTTCTGACGGGAACTAAATAGGGCTTCTCAATTTTATCTATAGGTCTGGAGTTTCCCGCGATTAAGCTTACAAGGTATGTCACACGATATACATACACACACAGACACAGACACACACACACACACAGACACAGACACAGACACACACACACACACACATATATATATATATATATATATATATATATATATATATATTCTGATATATATATCTGATATATATATATATATATATATTTATATATATATATATATATATATATATATATAATTTATATATGATAGATAGATATAATATATGTGTGTGTGTGTATGCCTGAGAAGGAGATCTTCTTCTCAGGCGTATGTACACACGTCTATGGGGCGCATATAAGCTTATATAGACAAAGAGCGGAATATACCACAGGTGACTGTGATGATAGTGTCTCAATGAGATTAGTCACGTGACAGTACGCTGTCAGCTATAGAATCCATGAATGCATGGTGGTTGAAACTTGTACACAGTTATATGGTATTACGTAATGTATTTCATTTCCAAATCGTGTGACGTACCTTGTACGCTTTCTCGTGAAAGAAATGTCAAGGAGTATTTTGTTATAGCCCTATATGCTACATATCCCTCGGCTCCGAATGCCATGTCAGTGTTTTTTAACTTAGAATGTTAAAAAGGTGCAAAGTACAACCAAAGTTTTCTGTCTACGTGCAGTAGCTTCAGCATAGTCAGTCATATGTTGACCCTTGAGTCAGAAGGCGACTCGCATTACACAGTTTGAAAACCTACCACCCAGTCAATAACACGAGGACATTCACTTGTAACATTTGTGAAAGCTCTTACATGCAGTTCTAAAACTGAGTTTACTTACAATGTGTAGATGTCCGTACAGCCAATGTCTGTCCTGACAGGGAAATTGTGACAGCTCTCTTTCACCGCGCCATTTTGTCTGGAACAGTCGGTAGACAGCGTACAGGATTCGGAGGACAACCGTCAGCACCGCTGCAAATAGTAAAATGCGATAATTGAACACAACTCTTACCACTGTCAACGCTGAAACTGACAGTTGTTGGTACACAGAACTGACAATTTCTTTCATTTTGTAGCCGGTTCCACGGTGGAGGGACTGTGCCGGTTCCAAAGTGCCAACACTTCCTTGGTACCGTGAACGTAGAATCCAGTGACCTTTGAACTTTGGCCGCGCATGACACGAATGCATCGAGACACAGACGGAAATACAGTTCGTGACCAACGTAAAGTTGGCGTCATCCTCATCCTCATCATCAGCCTCAGGTGACCTTCCTAGCTGACGCTGAAAATGACGCTACTCAGCGTCAGCTTCAGCGTCGTATCCGAAGATTGCCGAAGTTGCGCTACCTGATGATGGATAAATGATAAAATTCGCCCAAAACTTAAGAAAATAACCACTCCATTCTTTCTCAACTTTCTTTTGCATCGTAAAACTGGTTCGCAGGTAACATTTTATCGTTAGAATATCTCATACAGACTAGTTTTTGGAAATGTTCGTAATTTTCAGTCCATGGATCCGTGGGTGTGTTGGTTGGTATCCTCTCAACTCTTGCGTTAAAATTTTCCAAAAATTGGTGCAAAAAAGTATACGTGGCCCGAAATGTGTAAAAATCGCCACCATGAGAGGCGATATGAAAGCCCTAATTATTAAGAGGACATATAAAACAATTAACTGGTATAACTATGACTTGAGGCCTGAAAAGTCAAAGTATTAAACATACAACCTTTGAACTTTAAGGAAATTAAGGGCTAAGAATGTTGCGTTATAACTACATCGTGAGAAACGGATATTAAGAGGAGAGGTTACTAAATATTATGAAATACATACCACACTGTGTTTTGATTAATATTTACAGTGATATAAAACTTGGAGCACATTTTTAAAGTCGTTTTTACACTTATCATTCCATCAGACGCATTCGGGAATAATCGGATCTGACGCCGGTGAAGCTGACGCTGTAGCGTCATCCTCATCCTCATTTTCGCGTGACCCCTGAGGCTGAGGATGAGTATGAGGATGACGCCAACTTTACGTTGGTAGTTCGCGGAGGAAAATCTGTGACCTTTAATACCAAGCAATATGTATATAATAATATAAAATCAATCGGTTTATAAGGAAATCATGTATTAGATGCACACCGATTGTTAACGACTGCAACACAAGACTGTAAAAAACGGTTTCACCACACTCTGCAAACTGAGGGGCTCCGAGTCGGAACTTATACGTAGTATGGGCCTCGAAAGTGAAAGACTTAAACTTTTGCTCAAACTTTATTTCCTCAAGGAATGTTTCAACCATACTCTTTCAAAACCAAGAATAACAATCGGGGGCCACCTCGCAAATTTTGGTACTAGAGAAAGAAATTGCGCAAATTTTGGTACTAGAGAAAGAAATTGCCCAAGATTTACCAATATTTTATGGCTGCAATCCCTGTGTTAACTCTATGGAGTAAAACACGAAAAACTAGGACGGTGAAAACTTTTTCTTACCAAGAGCTTTAAAATGAGCCCTTACAAGTGGTAGACCAGAAAAGAAATGTGCCCCCCCGGCGGGCCCGAGGCTCGTTCTATAATATCTGTCCCCGAGGCGCATCTTACCTTACTTATATTTGAAGGTCACAGGTGCCAGGTGGTCTGATGATTGTATATGTGTCTGTTGTTAAATCTACACAACGGCAAACATGTAGGAGTTACGTACTTACTGCCACTCATAAACCTATAAAAATTGTTTCAGGAACAAGAAATGGTTTTCATTTGTAACTGTTTAAATTTACGCAATTAAAAATCCAGTTTTACTTCCGTTCTCTTGTCTAAGCCACAACTTACATTGCATCGTCCTGACAGGAGACAGTTATCTTAGCTTTTATCACAGCAATGTGTTCAAAATGAACATAACAACAACTTGATATCCATTATCACTGTGACTCACACCGACCTGACATGTGCTTCCATGTCAGCAGCAATGACCAATGGTTATGTATTTCTTAGCTCGGGTGAACCCCGCGCTTTACTTGTCTGAAGGTGATATCCCTCCATTGAATTGTCAAATCTTTTTGTTTATCTTATATTTGACATGCTTCGCTACACTAGTTTTGCTTTTTTTAACCAAACTGGTCTGATAACGAAAGTGAACCTAGCTATAAGAACGGGTTAAAGTTGAGAATGTTAATGGGGAGGGCAAACTTTGAGAAAGCCAGGTAATTGACATGACACCTTGAAACATAAGGGGCCGTGGATAATTAAAGCATGCGCAAGGTAGACGAAACTAAGTGCGTTTGGCCTCAAACCTCCACCCCACCCCCTTCTAAACGAAAGTTTGGAAGTGCGAAAATCCAACCCAGCCTCATTCTGTATCATACCTATATCGGGTTCAAACCCACAACATAAAGCATCGAGTCACCTTAGTGGAGAACCGTCAGACAGAAATACTCGACTGAATCCATCACTGGTACACGCTAAACAGTATAGCGCGATATATTGCGATCAGTAAAACGTGTAACGAGATGTTGATATGAAAACATGATGTAGTGCGATTTTGCGCACGGTAATCGAAATACAGCCAAACCCGGTCCCTACCCCCAAACGCGGAAGTTACGTTTGCCGTGCGCGTGTTTTAATTATCCACGGCCCCTAAATACCTCAAGCCGACAAGTGACAGTCTTTCGCTGTAGAATGCTGTAGAATAAATTCCAGCCCAGAGAGCAGACAATGAATTATGTGTGTTAAGGCGTGACTTTATCAGATTGATCTAAAGAACACTGTTTAACAAGCTCTCGACGGCAAGGACAATTTAAAGAGCGTAATCTATAGCTATAGACAAATATAAACAAGAGTGACGTTCGATACCCGTAATCGTAAATATTTACATGTATGTCTACACTACCGTGTCACGCTAGTATGGCCTGCCTCATGACTGACCAGGCGGTATCAGCGGTCAAGGCTAGCCAATAACCATAGCATGCTGTGTCGCTATACAGTCTACATTAGTCCACAGACACCTGTTGATTTTCAAGGACCGTCTGTTGTCACAGTCTTTTTATGGGACCTTGTCGCTCAATCGTGCATAGTTTTTGATAGCACAAATAAACAACGCTGTGAATATGCTGGGGTACGAGGGTTACAGGTCAAATACTCGGTATCTCAGTGAAGGAGAAACCCCCTGCGGAGTGATAGAGTAATAAATAGTAAACCTACCCTCACAGACTCAGGTGCCAAAGATTTTACAAGTACCCGCACGGATGTCACAAGGTTGATCTCCTTCAAAGAAACAAAGACCCAATTATGCACTATGGAGTTATTGAACTGAGTTTCATTCTCACTGAACAATTGATATACAATGCTGATAAACAGTGCTTTCTAAATTCACGGCACTGGGGACTAAGAATTGCCTCACGGTGTCCTACTAGCTGCTTGGTTTTATCCAAAACTAACACGTGACTGTCAGTCCTCTGAGTTAACTTTTTTAAGGATGATCTCAGCAAGTTTGCCGACTGTTTTGTGTGACCGACCCGACGACATCAGGCCTGTTATGTAGGCGCAGTAAACTGCAGAGTGATTATACGGGTATCATTAATATTCTTAGTGGACCGCAAACCACCCTCGTACCTTGGAAAATACATGTAGTTCAAACAGCCGTACATTGCTAACAGGAATTCTTTTTACTGCTAACTACAATAAAGTAAGGAAAAAATGTTTAATCATTGACATAAAAATGTCAATTTTACCACATGATGTCATCTAGTAACCATGCCGTATAGCAGGAACTAAACTCCTCATGAATTAGTAATTACGCAGTCGTTCAGTTAGTGCAACAAAGGTCACAGCTATTGAAAGTGCTTCGGTAGTCGTTCTCTATCCGCATTACATCCGGGTTGTTGTTGTCGTATAACGTCTAGGTGTGCAGGGCGTCGGGTTTCAGTCGACTTTAGGTTACCTGTGCGATAACGTAAGCTTCAAGTTGTCATTTTAACTTGAACAGGTGAAAACAGTTTGCCAGAGGTCGAACGTCAAATGGCCGCGCTTTAAATGTCAGCTACCGTCTGCCGTTCGGAGTGAGACCGACTACAAAATGGCCTGCAACTGCCAGTTCGATTGCGTCGAGAAGAGATTAAGTTCCGCATACTATCGCTACGGTAAATTCATCGGGCGGCACCCGTTGCCGTTCCTGTTTATACCGCTGCTAGTAGCCGGCGGTCTGGCCGCTGGTATGGTGTTCTTCCATCAAAACACGGATATCGAGTATCTTTTCACGCCGGAGAACAGCTTGGCGATGAAGAACCGGGACAGGGCCGAGGAACTGTTCCCGATAGACGATGACGATGAGTTTCTACCTCTCCGACAACACAGATTCGGTCTATTCGGTCGTTTGATATTGACGTCAAAAGACGGTGGCGATGTCCTTAGAGAAGAGATCTTGAGTGAGATCTTAGAAATCGACGATTATGTTCGAAAGTTGAACATTACAGATGACGGCGAGAGATATCAATTTGAAGACCTCTGCGGGGGATGGAAGGGAAACTGTGACACGAGCGGAGTCCTGCAGCTGTACAACCATGATGCCACAACGGCTGATACTGTGAACATTACTTACCCAACCGCGACAGACCCTGGTGATTCCACCTCACTGGTTTTTATCGGAACTGATCTCGGCGGCGTCGACTTCTACGACGACGCAGAAACTGTGAAGTCAGCGAAAGCCATGCAGTTGAGTTATTTATTGAAGTACGATTCTGATGACGACGAGAGACGGAGCAAAGCTTGGGAGTTGGAATTCATGGACAGAATAGCTGAATACGAATCGGAAAAAGTAAACATTGCGTATTTTACATCGCAGACACGAGAACTTGAACTTGCAGACAGCAGTCTCAGTGTAATACCTTTATTCTCGATAACGTTCACTGTCCTGATAACATTTTCGATTCTGTGTTGCATCATGGCGACTGGGTACTCAGTAAACCCTGGCTGGGTCAGCTCGGCGTTCTGTCGGCTGGTTTGGCGGTCATCTCAGCCCTGGGTGTCGGCAGCTACATCGGCTTACCGTTTATCAATGTCGTTGCCTCCATGCCTTTCCTCATATTAGGTAAGTGAACGCGATGCGACGCCGTCACGCAGAAATCAATAATGCGATCTGAAAGCACTATTTTAAGACGAGTGTAGGGTATTTATATTGATTGACCTCACAAAGAACAGCCACCTTGTCTGTAACTCTTTAATACTTCTACGCCTTGCAGCAGTCACACAAGGACGACGGTGAAAACAGCTATGGTCAATTTAAATACCTAACTAACCCTTTGACCTCATCTGCTCGGTGTAGGACAACGAGTATATGACATAGCATTGACCTGTTGCTGTGACCCCGGTGGTCATAATACATACGTACAAACGAAAAGCATAAAGTATATGAAAGTCAAACATCCGCATGTCGGTAATCTGACTGAACAAATCTGGAAATGCGTTGACGACGCAAACGGGGAAAGGGCTATGAACTAAGACCTTATCTCAGAGATGGGGTTATTTAATTGCGCGAATTTCCTGTTCTATCATCACCTATTGTGAAAGTAGATCAACAACAAAACGCCATACAACACGCTACGTGCAGCATTTTGCGCTGACTGACCAAGAAAACGTTTCTATATTTCTCCTATTCATGCTGGCGTTTTCCTCTAACCAAAATTACTTCTTGCGAGTGTCTGCAAATAGGAAACGATGGTCGTTTGGCTGTCTGAGTTGCATACGATGTTTTTCAAAGCGTGACCGAGCATGAACAAAAAAAGGTGCGGTAATTGCACAGCCAATGGACAACTTGAGTACTGGCTCCAATGTTTGTAGGCTGTCTGACCCTTGTATAGGTTTCACCATTGTGACGAAGGGGAGTAAAAGTGTACGCAATACTTACTATAGTGTTATAACTCCTGTAATTCATCTATTTTACTGCTTCCCCATACCCCCAAAAATGTAAGAGCTCGAGGAATTTGTACTTACTGCCGCGTTGAGATTTCTTTTTCCGGGATTATTAAGAAAAAATCGGATAGGCTAGGCAGGAATGACTGCATGCAAAAGTGTCAAATTACACGATGCAGAGAAAGGCTCATATAGAATAGCTCGTACACAGCTTGAAAGCTAAATGAAACGTACACCTGTGTGTCAGTAGTTATGAGGTTCACATTTTACGGACCATCGTGAACTATATATCGGCAGCCCGTCGTGCCTTTTCGCTATCATAACTGGTTGAATAGTATTTACATGTATTATCAGCATAATCCCCCTTGCAGCGAGTGCCGTATTGTTGATTCTCAAATAACCCAGTGCCGAGGACAGGGGGGGTCTTGTTGGCAGAACGTTGCATAGCTACAAAGGAGAAGTCAAGAAGGTCGTTACTTGCAGGCTTTTGTCGACCGGCTAATGCCTATGATGTGCCTCGGGGACAGATATTCGGACTCTCAAACTTTTACAATTCTTTTCTGATCTACCACTTGTGGGGGTTCATTTTAAAGCTCTTGGTGTAAGAAACTTTGTCAAAGGCTTAGTTTTTCGAAAATCGAAAATTTTATTTTTCTCCATAGAGTAAACACAGGGGATGGTGGCCATTTTGAATTTCAAATATCCATAAATCTTGGGTTGTTTCTCCAGTACAAACATTTGCAAGTGAGTGAGTGACCCCCGATTTTTATTCTTGGTTTTGAAAGGAAATGGTTGAAAGATTCCGTAAGGAAAGTTTGAGCAAAAGTTTAAGTCTTTCACTTTTGAGGCGCATGATGTGTCTCACAGACATGGGTCTTGTTTCATCATGTGCTGTCTGTGAGGCAGAGATCAGTGACAGTTGTCGCAATACAACATGGAAAGTGGCGTAACACTAAGATAATATTAGATTCAGTTCTATGGCGTTATGAAACCAAACACATTATTCTTTCGTAATTGTTTGCTCTCATAAGTTTGCCTTCAGAGGAGAATCGAAATTACGTGTGCAGAGCAAACCCGAGACACAAATCATGTGTGGTTGCCTGACAATTCATCTGCCATGTGCATGATCAATATTGTCTCAGGATGTGTCGTGTAAAATGACTCAGTTTGAGAGACAAACATGGTAAAATGTCAAAATATGTTCAGTACAGCTTTTGTGTGAATTCTGTCTTCCATGCGGATCGTTTTGTGAATCCAAAAGGAACAGGTCAATTTGGATAAGCTGGCTGGGCATTGACTCCATACAAACGGAACGTTATTTAGTTTATCACATCAGGCCACCTATGGCCATCTATGTGCTGTCATGGTGAATTTCTACGCATTTCATTTTCAAACTCTCTCTGTGAATGATTCAAAGTTGATTGCAAGCTCCTGTCGGAAATTCGCTTCTAGCCTACTGAAACAATCAAAAGTGAAACTAAATTATTAAACAACTGAAGTGGTACATGTTATTATACAAAACAATACCCTTACACGAAAGAATCGTATCTCTCCTTATCTCTTTTTCAAAAACGCCAATCTTTTAAAATCGCTGAATATTTTTGATATATTTTAAAACCGTATCTAGTAAATTAATAGCACTATCATCGATGAATCTCTTAAATAGACATTAGGCGTTTCGGGGATCAAATCCTAGATCATATAAGTATTTGAAAATGTGCAAGTATTCCCAACACCAGTGCACATATCATTTATCTGCAATGGTAATTTGATAACACGTTCAATGCAAACATGTCAAGACACTAATACCTTGGTACGCCTATGGTATTGCAAAACCAATGAAACCAGATTGAATACAGATGAACAGTGGTAATGCTGGTATTATGTAAACATAAGCTAATGGAGCTTTCTTAACACGGATATGTACCCAGAACATCCGCAAGAGTTATATTTCATTTGGCATTTAAATGGCGAAGGATAGAGGCACACAGAAATAAAGACTGAAAGAGAAATTTAACTCAAGGGTACCTATAGAGTCACTCACAGAGAACTTGTACTATTCACATTATCCCATTCAATGTATCTGATATCTGTTCTGAGCCGACTACCTTTATCCGAGTATTCGAAAGTGTTAAAGAAAGTACAAGATCAAATATAATCCTCAAAGCCACATTTTCACCAAATGCACTTCTATAGGTCACAGCATTGTCGTGTAACTGCCAGATGCAGTGTTGATGTGTGTCTATTATCACGACTCCATGGTACACACTCTCCAAAACTGACACAATCCTAATTACTCGTTTTTGGTACAATGTCACCAACCTTTTGGTAAATAAGTGCTTATAGTCCATTCGATTCAGAATTTACCACTATCAAGCACTGTCTGTCTGTTTGTCGCTTTCCAACATCTACATTACAGGTGTCATTTTTCATAATAAGTAACTCTATTAACCATGTTCTTATACATACATGCTAATTGGTCACTATGTACATAACTCTCTGTGTGTCTCTGTGTCTCTCTCTCTCTGTGTCTCTGTATGTCTCTCTCTCTCTCTCTCTCTCTCTCTCTCTCTCTCTCAGCAAGCTGTTTCCATTTATCAATTGTTTCTTGACGCGAAAATACTTTTTTGAACTTATCGAGATAGAGAGGGGCATTGTGTCGTCGTATTTTGTATGAATAAACTCACTTAATGCAGATATTTCTTTCATGCCGATGAGAGATCTTTAATTCGGTTCACTGATGTAATTGGAGTGGTAAGATTGCAAGAAACCTTCCTGTTGGAACTGTCCTGAATATTTCTTTTACTATCAGCGATATTAAAATTTAAAGAGAGGTGTCGTCAGAACAGTGCGTATTTGCGAATTTCTTATTTACAAACATGCATGATATCTAGATGCATCAAGTCAACATATCTGCAACATTTAAATTTTACAATATTCATTGTTAACAAAAACATGTTACAACTTTCAACAATCGCCAACGTACCCTAGATACCGTATATAGACATCGGTCGTAGCGGTCCCCGGCAACCTTTGAGCAGAGTTCCGACGACACCCTCCCTTCAATACGTTGACTTTGGCTACTGTTCTCATGAGAGTAACAAGCATTTCGTTTTCGTTCGGTTTTTTTTCAGGTATCGGAGTCGATGATATGTTTATTATGATCGCCGCCTGGCGACGAACTTCACCAAGACACAGCGTGGAGGAACGAATGGGACATGCGTACTCCGAAGCCGCAATGTCGATCACAATTACGAGCATCACGGACTTTCTGGCCTTCGGCGTTGGCGCAATCACGTATTTCCCGTCCGTGAGAATATTCTGCATCTACACAGGCATAGCGGTGTTGTTCGACTACGCCTACCAGATCACGTTCTTCGGTGCGTGCATGACGTTGATGGGACGGCGGGAAGCGGCCAACCGCCACTGCATGACCTGCATGAAGGTGCTGCCGAAGAGAGAGGCTCCATCGACCGGGTACAAGATATTCTGCGCCGGGGGCTCATCAATGAAGTCGCCGCCGAGCGAGGACAGTGACCACGCCATAATGAAGTTCTTCAGAAACGCGTACGGGCCCTTCATCACGTCCATTCCGATGAAAATCTTCACTATACTTCTCTTTGCCGGCTACTTAGGCGTCGGTATATGGGGCTGCCTACAACTCGAAGAAGGAATCAGACTCAAGCACTTAGCAAACGACGATTCCTATGCTGTGACATTCTATGACGTGGAAGATGAATATTTCAAGGTATACGGACCGGGCGTTGCCATAGTGATCGATGAAGAAGTTGATTACTCCAAAACTTCGGTACAGGAAGCGATTGAAGAAGTAACGCGAGAACTGGAAGAAAGCTCGTATTTCCATGACAACAACAACGTCACTCAATCCTGGCTTCGTGACTTCTTAGATTTCCTCACACTTCCAACCGTCCCGTCGTACAACAACTCTGCAGACTTCGTCGAAATTCTAAGAGATTCTTTTTTATCAGTTCGACCGAGGCCATACAAACTTGACATCAACTTCAACGAAGACAACACCAGCATCTTGTCATCGCGTTTCTACGTCTTTTCAGAGGACCCAAATACAGCAAATCGTGAACGAGCAATGATGGTGGACGCTCGTCGCATTGTCGACAAATCTGACATCAAGATGTTCGCCTATCATCCAGCGTTCATATTCTACGAACAGTACCTCGCTGTGTTACCGAACACACTACAGAATATCGGAATAGCAGCAGCCGCCATGTTTGTAGTCTCTCTGATATTAATTCCTCACCCAGTCTGTTCAATATACGTGACTTTTGCAATCGCTACGATTTCGACCGGTGTTGTTGGTTTTATGACATTATGGGATGTTAGATTAGATTCCATATCCATGATTAATATCATAATTTGTATCGGTTTTAGTGTGGATTTCTCTGCACATATCACGTATGCTTTCGTCATTGCTCCATACAAATCTCGCAACAAACGCGCAATAGATGCGCTATACATGCTTGGTTGGCCGATACTACAGGGGGCGCTATCCACAATCCTCGGAGTCGTGATCCTCTCGATATCGCAGTCGTACATCTTCCGGACATTTTTCAAGACCATGTTCTTGGTTATACTTTTCGGAGCAGTCCACGGGCTTCTATTTCTGCCAGTAATCTTGACGCTGATTGGTCCGTGCGGCACAGTCAGGGAAAAGGAGAGCGACAGAGAGCCAATCACTGGCGCCGAAACAAAGAAACGAGTCATCGAAGGATATGATAACCCTGTTATGAACAGATACGGCAGCAGGTATCCCCAGACACGCCATAGTGCGGATAATCCATTGATGAATTCGAATATGCAGACTTGGATCAGTGAAGTTTGTCGTAGCTACTGGTACAAAGGTCATCGGGTTCAACCGACTCAAAAGAGTGCTATCGATGGTCATCCCCCTGAACCTGAATTTGAAGAAAACAGCGCCGTCTTTGGCAATCATCATCGAGTTCAATCCACGCAAAACGGGGACATTGTCGGCCGTCGAGTTCAGCCGACACAAAACGGAGTCATCGCTGGCCCTACAACAAATTACATGAACCTACGACCCATGTCGGCGGTCTACGATCGCGCATTGCCCACAAGGCCACCAACGGATATATCGATGAGGCCAATGTCAGCCGCGTTTGACGGCCGACCTTACCAACGTGAAAGATATGCAGGCCAGAACCGCTATCACTAGTATCAAACGGTTGTGAACTCTCAAAGTGACAATTCTACTGCATACCTCAAATGACCTTCCTGTGTGTCCAAACGTATTTTCACTTGGTGGTGTTATCTAAATATTCAAGCAATAATGTACCTCCTTCCCGGCCAATAATGGACGAACGGAAACTTAGCATGACATACACTAATAATGGAAAGGCGAAGCCCAGTACATTATGGGGAGTGTAAAGTTTGCTTGAGTCCGTAATCGGCCGGGAGTAGGTACATTACTGCTATTATTTTATATAGTTTTGGCAATGCCTGCGAATTTGTAGATGAAGAAAACATCTGGGCCACAATACTGGAAATTCATCATCAGTAACAACCTGGAGGGGATGACGTCACAAAATTCACTAGTATTGACAAACCTCTATAATATAATATAATATAATATAATACCTTATAGCTTTTGCAGTCACACCAGTTGATTTCCATGCGAATTCTCAAGCGTTGTTACTTGTAATAAAAAAGTTCGACGCCCTGGCGATGGCTACAATATACAGACACCGTGATTGAGTCAATGAATGGCGCCTGTTAGTATATTCGCTACCGTTCAATTCTATATCCAATTAGTAATGGACCATTTATAATATGTAATCAAGACATGGCATATGCTAATAATCTACACAAATGATGACATGGAGCTTATGACATTATCTTTTTGTGATTCGTTTTTAATTAATTTTGCGAAAACAATAGGGCGAAGTAAACCGAAAGGTTTATTATCATGCATTTGGTCGGGATACATTGAACTTCAAAAAACTTTCTGTTGTTACCAAGTTCACGTCCGCTCAGAAGCTGTATACCAGTATGTATCATCCAATTAAAGCACTTTGTGTCGCCACATTTTGATACTAAGCCAATCAGACACCGCAACGTTTGCATCTATCAACCATATGACCCCGGTACAATGGTATTATCAGTTTCCCTTAAACATTTTTAGCTAAAACTATAGATTCTACGATTTAATTTTTATTCAAAGTTAATGATCTTTCAGCATTATTATACGTCCAAAACCTAACGGTGAGATAGTGGCGAAGGCAAGACCCAACTTGAGACCTGAGCGATTGCAACTCGGTTGTTCTTCACCTAAATATCAACAATTATGATGGCATCGAATGCTTTTAATCTGAACGAGGTCTCAATCTGACATGCCTTGCACATTAACATTGCCTTTTTTGTGGTGTAATTCGGTCAGATTTCAATTATAGGTTACTTATTACTGGACTCGTTTACTGACAAAAATGAAATATCCCGAATAAATACTTGTGGTGTTAACTTAAATGACTTTTGACTATCACAAGCCGTATGTAACGTTTCGATTCCTGATAAGGTAAGACACACTCTATCAGTCCATAGACCCTCGAGAAAAACTCGAGGGTCTATGATCAGTCTCATCATAAATTACACTTCAAAGAACACAGAAAAATATGAAGAGAAAACACTGGTGATGAAATTTGAAAATCAAACAATTGCGAATGTTTTTTAATTTGCGATCATACATTAAAGACGTTCTAGAAATACAGCCTCAGTGTAGACATAGTATTAAAAACGATAACGTTATTTACAGAGAAACAACTTCAAGTTGAATGTAAAGATGACATTAAGTCAGCATTTACCGCAGACCTACAAAAAATAAATTTCGTTCATTACTGTGGCTCACTTAGAGTGACTGGCGATTATTTGAGTTATGTATGTATGTATGTATGTATGTATGTATGTATGTATGTATGTATGTATGTATGTATGTATGTATGTATGTATGTATGTATGTATGTATGTATGTATGTATGTATGTATGTATGTATGTATGTATGTATGTATGTATGTATGTATGTATGTATGTATGTATGTATGTATGTGTGTGTGTGTAGTGTGTGTGTGTATGTATGTATGTATGTATGTATGTATGTATGTAGGTATGTAGGTAGGTAGGTAGGTAGGTAGGTAGGTAGGTAGGTAGGTAGGTAGGTTGGTAGGTAGGTAGGTAGGTAGGTAGGTAGGTAGGTAGGTAGGTAGGTAGGTATGTATGTATGTATGTATGTATGTGTGTGTGTGTGTAGGTGTGTGTGTGTGTGTGTGTGTATGTATGTAATGTATGTAGGTAGGTACGTAGGTAGGTATGTAGGTAGGTATGTATGTATGTATGTAGGTATGTAGGTAGGTAGGTAGGTAGGTAGGTAGGTAGGTAGGTAGGTAGGTAGGTAGGTAGGTAGGTAGGTAGGTAGGTATGCATGCTGAATACATACATCAAGGCTGATGTGTGCTCACTTGGTTTGCCTCCTGATAACGACTACTGGATACAAAAATCTTGTTATGTGTATATATCACAAAAACCAGTTTGAAATGCATTCTTTATGCTATGAGAAATTACAGCCAAAATTTTACTAAATACCCTAGACAGTTTATGAGTTACTGAATTCCAAATCATCCGCTTGAAAGCACACTGCAAAACGAACAGTTAGTTCTTCTATAGTACTGCACAATGAAAAGGTACATTAAAGAAACAACAGAACTCGCAAACGAATATTAAATTTTCAGAACTAATCGAAAAAGGTTTTTCCTTGTGCACACAATGATCTCAGCGTCATGGTACCTTAACCAGTGACCATCCTTGTTGTACAACACTTTGCCCCTTGACGATTAATTATCGGACACCTTCCAAAAAACCATGTTCCCTGGCCAAGCATTACCAGCTGGATTTAAAGTGTCCGGTTATAGTCAATACCCAGAATTCAACAGTCGTACACCATTAAATCTGAATCTATACTAAATGAAGGCATTGTTCTAGGAGTTTTTTGGTTCCTTAAAATTACTGTAGTTTATTTCAGTATGATTTATCATCAGTTATATCATACCAGTATATTGATGGTACAAATACAGCGATCTGATTGGTCAAGACGCGAAAAGAACCGTGTTATATTGGCGATATACCACGGCTGGCATACGCGTGAGCTCTCAGCTTGAGCAAAAATCCGTTTTTGACGTTCCACGCCAGAATTTCAATATACTATTATGATATAATAGCAATAAATCACACCAAGCGAGGGTATACCACTCGATTTTGACCAGTTCACTTCATATATGCACTCGCTATCGCTCGTGCATATAGGTCGTGAACTGGTCAAAATCTCGTGGTATACCATCGCTGGGTGTGCTTTATTGCTTAGTATTTCCTGAATATATAGTGTAAATGAAATCGAAAAAGAAAAACACACGACAGATAAATTGACTCACATTAATACAAAGTTATATCTATACAACTCTATGGTCTAGAAAATTTATTCATATGATTATTTACTATTACGAACTCTAAAACACTGGAAACGGAGACGAAAATTTATATTTAAAGTTTCGTGATGAGCCCAACTATAGCTTTTGTCATGAACTACCTAGGCCTGTTAAGTGTATCCATAATAACACACAACAAAGCGACTGTCGATTAACGAGATGCTAAAATTCAAACTTAGTACTTTTTCATGTGACCACTACTTAATTCGCTGATTATAGCGTGTGACCGACTACGTCATCGGGTTCTCATTTGAGCCATTCCTCGAGGTCTCCATAGTTACGCTTCATCCATTGAATATTAGCTTTGACTTGACGTAACGCCTTGTAGAACTCCCTGACCTCTTTATCCGGCATGTCGTTGTATTTTCGGGCAAAGTCCTCGAGCTGCAAGAATAACATTTTTTGCAAATAGGTTATTTGTACAATATCCACGGAACCATTCTTGATAATGTGCCAATCTTACCATTGTGTAGAGTTGCCGTGTAGTGGATAGTTTCACTCAAAGATTATTATAGTCGTCTTAGCTATACACAAAGATGCAGTCATACCTAGGGTCTATGGAGTAGTCGAGCTACATCATAGACCACAGCGTATGAATTCACTCAGATGTCACGTAACCAGCACGCAAACCTCTGACAGACGTCCGTCAGTCCCAACCGAGTGCTTGCCGTCTATTTTTTCTCTGTGTTTTAAGGCTTGCTGTCATTTCCATGCCTTAAGCGATACTATCAATGGACTCATTCGCGCGGTGTACTATCCGGAATGATTGCAAGTATAAACACCAATACTTTCCTGATTATAGGTCCATAATTTGGGCTTGTAGCTCTCACAGTTACTGTTGGAAACCTTTTCGATATTTTGTCTTGTAAACAAATTTTGGGTTTTCTAAGCACATTATAACACAAATTATTTAGCTTGTAACAAAGCATCCAGAAGTGTAAAAATGACCTGTTATTGTTTACATCTGAATTCTAGTCCGGCCCAGAATTCAAGTCTTGTTAACAATAACAACGCAGTTCACACATGTACAGGTTGAGATGACAAACGTGATGCATTTCCATATACTTTAGGGCGTATAAGAAGAAGCTTAATTGATATTTGAAATAAAGGTAGTTTTGGAAAATCATAAGGTTTATACCGCGATGACCGTTAGCCCTTCAAATATAAAATAAGCAGACAATTACTAGAATATACCTTCATAAAAAATGTACCAAATAATGTATATAGACTTCATCATATCCTTAATGGTCAAAACCTGGATGGTGGCTCTTAATCTGTATACTTCAACTCGTTTCCAAAGCAGACTCGTTTTTGTCAGTTCAACCTAAATGCGGTCAAATGAATCACCATAATAAGGTTTGCAATTCGAATTTTGAAGCTCGTCTGTCAAATTACCTCGGTTTGGTGTTCCTCGGTGTTCATCTTGTGTGCAAATTCCCAGATAAACTTGAAAGCGGATGGCTCATTGCTGGAACAGAAAACAAACATATAAATGTTTATAGGTCTACAGATGTCAGACACAAAGCCTCGAGTTAAGAGAAGCACTCAAAATTACTGTGTTACTGAATTTGAATTTTGCACACGTCACCTTTATCTACAAGCCCACTTTTAATCGAGCATCTGAGTGACAAAAACTTTGTGATCACTCCACATGTTGCAGATTACTGCCATAGTAGCAATACGACATCAAAACACTAGTACAAAATGAAATTAATTCAAATTGTGATTTTAAGGTAGTATGCGCCTCAAAAGTGAAAGACTTAAAAACTTTTGCTAAAACTTTCCTAGGAGGAATCACTCAACCAATCTCAAGTTCTCCTTCACAATCAAGAATAAAAATCAGGGGTCACCTTGAAAATTTGGGTACTAGAGAAACAAATTACAGATTGGCAGATCCTCGTGTTAATTCAATGGAGAAAATTAAATTTTCGAATTTCGCAAAACTAAGACGGTGAAAGTCTTTCGTGCTCCAAGGGATTCAAAATCAGCTTTCACAAGTGGTAGATCAAATAAGAAGCCGTAAAGTTTGAGTCTAATTATCTAACCTTGAGGGGCATCCTACCTTAAGACGGGATTTTATCATTTGAAGATCAACAGGATAATGATTAATATTAAAATAAGTGAAAAACTCGTGTCAAACAATCCCTGAGACAAAAGCAATAGCTTAAAGAATTTTGTTTGGTTCTTCAATACTTTTGTTGAAATACAAAATGTATATCTAATGACTGAACAATCGTACTTGAAACATTCTCGCTATCTAACGGAGTCTCAAATGTTTTTATAACAAAATCTTACACTGATCGCAAGTCGTCAAAATGGCGCCTGACGAAATCCCAAGTCACTAGAAATCCGATTGCTGATTGGCCCCTTACGAGCCCGCCAATTTTGTAAATGTTAATGGCATCGTCCAGTG
Organism: Ptychodera flava; assembly: GCF_041260155.1. Taxonomy (NCBI): domain Eukaryota; kingdom Metazoa; phylum Hemichordata; class Enteropneusta; family Ptychoderidae; genus Ptychodera; species Ptychodera flava. The sequence goes on from NC_091928.1 coordinate 38,125,694, forward strand.
TAGATATAGAGGTCAGAAATTCTGTAGCGTCCTTGGTTTCGTAGGATTCGTTCAGATAACGCTGCAGGAAGTCCGCTAAATAGACGTCCAGCATCCACATCCTGGGTGTGCAGGCCAAAGCCATCGCAATGTCACTTTGCAGAGAATAGTCCGTTGTGTTGTCAAACACTGCGTATGCAAATTTCCACTCTTCGTAGCCGCCATGTTGGATAGCAGTGCACATCACTGTTGCTCGAAGGTCGCCGCGTATACTGCAAAGTTAAGATTAGAATAATGAAAGCCTGGTTGTAATTCCGCTACCGACTCAAAGTCATCAAACATGACGCAATGAGAGTTTGGAAATTTGACCTATTTGCATGTCACATTTTTTTACCAAACGGTCGGACACATTCCATAACTAGTGAGGCAAAACTTATCATCCACTCGAAAACATAACTAGGTAGGCAATGATATTGTTCTTGACGTATTATCTATCTATCTATCTATCTATCTATCTATCTATCTATCTATCTATCTATCTATCTATCTATCTATCTATCTATCTATCTATCTATCTATCTGTTTGTCTGTCTATTTGTCTATCTTTGCACTTGTCTGTCTAATGGCCTGTCTGACCTCTTTACAGTAAGTTCTCACGGTCATTTTTGTTTTTATGATAGTAAAGCCTATTATATTACTTCTTTGCCAATACATGTGAATTTTGTGACGTCATCCCCCAGATTATTACTGATATTGTATCAAATTATCATTGGTGTCTGAATATTGTTGCCTAAGATGTTTTCTACATCTACAAATTCCCTTGAATAGCCAAAAGTATAAAATAATGGCAATAATATATCCCTTCTTGCCCACAATGGACTCAAGCACTACAATGTACTCGACTTCGCCTCGTACATTATGTTGTGAGAAGTTTCCTTTCGACCAGTATGGGGTACATTATTGCGTGATTGTGCAAATTTGTGTGAATACGTGAAGAAGACCATCTTGCCTGTTTTTGTCTGGATCTTCCATCCACTTCGAATATAAATCCTGCGCTTCTCTGACACAATTGTTGTTGTTTAATTCACACGCTAGTTTGATGATATCCAATCTCAAATGACTGAAATAATAACCATGTAAATAAAATTACTTTTAGCATTGCAAAATTGTGAAACTTTGAACATGACTGACAACGGTTGTTAAATCTGTAGATGTGAAGCCCTCATATTTTCTTTTCATTAATGAAAAGGGAACGTAACTCCACGCGTCATAACATATTTTGAGTAACAGTTACTGTTTGCGTTCTGTGTGTGATAGTGTAATTTTTAGTGTATATTCTGTTTTGCTCGTTTGTGTACAAAAATGATCACTTGTGTATTTGAAAGCCCGCAAATACATGCACTATAAGTCAAGAGTTGGCCTGTGCTGTCTGTATTTGCAAGCTTAGATTTCCTCGCTGGTTAGAGATCTGGTGAACGCTCACTATGTCGAACAGCGCCTCTCACGGCAGAGACACGACAGTGAACAGACTTGGTAGTACTGTTTCGGGCACATTCAATGAACAGACTGAGCATCTCCTAGATCACCTGGTGTTACTACAGACATTGGTTGGACATTCAGTCCTTGTTAGGATCATGGTGGACAAAATATCAAAGCTGTGTTTGATGTTTTACTAAACTTACTATTCAAGCTGCGTATCTTCGTCTGAAAAGTCCCAGCCGAGTTCCGTATATTTTGGATCGACCAGACTTCGAATATAACTCTGAAAGATAAAACCATGTCGAGTTGATTGCATGGCAGTGCTGGTGTTTACTTTGTGAAAAGAGACTACAGATTGCAACGGCAACCATGAACGAACGTATTCGGGAACGGTGTTGATCGCATCCTCTAAACATTGCCATAAAATTAGCGACGTTCTTGTAATAGTTTGTCGACCCATTGCCTCTATCTCTAAGTGTTCTGCCATTCAACCAAAATGTTGCGTCCTACATCTAAGAGTGCTTAGAGCGAATATCGACATTGCAAGCACGATTGTTCATGGTATGTCTTCACTTTCTAAACCGTGTAATATGAATAATATGAACTGAATGTTAATCGTCATCGATCATTGTCATATTTGATTTATGAATTGTTTACTCGTCTTTTTAATAATTGGTGTTACAATCGTTCAATTTTTTCTTATCTCACCTGTAGATTTCCATACGATGGTGATGTTTCCAGCATGTCCCTGACATATTGCAGATTTCTGATCGCTGCCTGCCAGGGCGACAGGTTGTCCTCCGTTTTCAGGTGTTCAATGACGCGGAAGGCGAGTACCGCGTCGACGTCGCCACTTCTCGCGAGATTGAAAGCGTCGTCGATCAAGCCAGCCCTGTTCCGTACCGGGAAGGTGGTGGCGAATAGGTTGAGGACGCCGATCAGTTTCTCCCAGTTGTCGGTGTCGTAATTCACGCGATAGTAACCACGCTGGTTCACATTGGCCAGGATCCAATCGTCGCTTGTTGAGCCGCTCAGGTTAAGTGTACCTGTCACAAATAGAAACACACGTGTATTGCAAGAACGGGGTGGGGGCGCTCTATCAAATTACAAGCCGTCAATAGAGATAATAACACGATATATCTCGTTTTGACATCTTAACATTTGCCTAAAATGTCTACATTAGCTACTTAGCAAGCAAAAGAAGAAAATGTTGTGAAGATTGGGGATTCCCTAAATGGCATGCTGGATTACGCTACAGGGCAAACAAGAAGACAAGAAACGGTACGAGCACAATCTATGGAAAGTAAATACAACATAAAACTAACTGAATCAAAAAGCGACAAGCAGTACGGAGAGCTACACGTACGTACAAACAACACTTGTCACAAATAAAGGAATCAGAAACGCAGCTAGCATACCTGAAGTACCGTTGATCCACGTCAGTGAAGGATTGTCGAAAGCAGGATTACTGGCGTGAACAAATGTCAGCGGAGTATACCAGGAAAAGCTGCAAAGTTTGAGATGTACGTCAAACATGCAAGAACCATCAAAATAAAATTAAATCCAAATCAAACGCAAAAAAATTTATACATCTTCATTGGCATTCAGGTGGGTAAAAAAATTGAAACATTTGTTTTTCTGAACGCGCTCAACGTGCCGATGGCAGAGAGAGAGAGAGAGAGAGAGAGAGAGAGAGAGAGAGAGAGAGAGAGAGAGAGAGAGAGAGAGAGAGAGAGAGAGAGAGAGAGAGAGAGAGATGTACTTATGTTTGTAAAGTTTTACACGTGATGCTGGATGTGACATCAAAAATTCTGGGAAAACACAGAGTCCACAAACACATTTCGCGGATGCGTTCTTCAATAGTTGAACAAATTGACACAATTGTAACTCACTATTCGCTCCCTAGAATGTCATCTTCAGGATCAAGTTTGAAGGGCCTTTGTGTCACCTGTGCCGAGTATACGTAATTACGTGACATCGTCACCACAGGAAAGCCAAGTTGCAACATCCACGGGTCCATAACTTCTTTAACGTCAATGTCGAGGCCAGCAGCTTTGGCTTTCTGAAATTCAAGTAAGTAAAGGCATTTACACTGAAAATAGCGAGACTTTCCACCCTTTTTGATTGCATATTTCGTCGCCAATTTAGAATATGTGAGAAGTGTCACGCAAGAATTTGCATGATGCCACGTTGATGGCGACATTTGATTTATCAAACATTTGTATCAAATAAATACGTTTCAGAGTTCCTCATACATAAATGATTTAATGAGCGCGCCCTCTATCCTCTCACATAAAAAGATCGGGAGCCGGGAACATAATATTCATTATGAATTCGAAGTATTTCCGTCAGAAGCGGTACCCGCCAAACGTAATAGACGAGCAATGTCCTTTTAGTTGACCGTAAAGTGAAATACGTCCTATTAACGGTCCCATTTGCACCGTGATGGCGCGAATGTAACAAACTCTTAAATATGATTATACAAAACCACAATGCGATCATGTAAAATGATCGAGAGATCGCATGCAAGATTTTATGGTCTTCCACTGTGCATGAACTTGAAAACTATCTGCTTTCCAACATTACCTGCGTCAGTTCAATCCACACGTCATCACTGAAGGCATTGCCGTACAGGTGTTTATTCAGGTAAGATCGGAAACCATCGAAGACGATATCGTCGCCTAGGAAACTACGCATCATCTCTATCATGTGCGCACCCTAAGAGAAATTAAAACAAAATTTTCAAAGAGGAATTTCCCAGAAAATCACACTAAAGGCTTTATTTTGTATTTCCATACTGCGGATTTAAGCATTTCGGCACTTAGATCACACTTATTGTATTTCGGTTGTAACCAATTGTAACTATTTTTGCAAGGATTGAATGCGTTTTTTTCTAAAATGACTGAAATGGACCAAATACCTTTATGCCGCTTACCGCTGGCAATATTTGTCATCAGTTATGGTTTTTATATCTTACCTGCTGAAGGTATCATTCATTACTGAAATTACACACTTAACAGTATCGATATTATCAACTCAAAGACTAAGTTCATAGATGAGGCATTGCTCTCTCTCTCTCTCTCTCTCTCTCTCTCTCTCTCTCTCTCTCTCTCTCTCTCTCTCATACATACCCGTTCGTATACCCTGGTGTCAAATTGGGTCCATATGTCATTGAACCAACCAATGTCGGTCTGCTCTGTCGGATGAGACTCGCTGCTGGCGTCCTTATCCATTGATTTGTAAACCACTTGTGCCGGATAGAACTGTCTGTACTGTAAATAGTAGTTTATTATTGTTATCATCGTTATCATCATCATCATCATCATCATCATCATCATCATCATCATCATTATTATCATCATCATCATCATCAACAACAACAACAACAACAACAACAACAACAATACCAACAACAACAAAAATCAAAATTCCCCACCATTCTCATCAAAAATTGTCTTTGCTAAAGCGGATAGTGGATGAGACACCCATATTGGAATTTACAAAAAACGACGTCATTCAAACAGGCAGAACTTTCATGTCTTTTTGTGTTACTCCGAATTGATAGCACGTCACCAATAAAACGCCACGATGGCAAATGTATGGACGAGTCAATATACAATGTCCCACGCTAGCTTGACCTGAAAACGTGGACAGGTCAAAGGCCAACTTACAATATCCCACTCCGGCTTGACTTCATTCACGACATAAAACTCAAAGTGCCTGGCGAAACCTTCGTTTAACCAAGAGACGTTCCACCATCCCATTGTAACTAGGTTACCGTACCACTGTCGAGAAAATAAATGATAAACCACATGTGTATAATTACGTAATGAACTCTGAAGCCTGAACCAAACGACTGCAATCCTTTCAGGTATAATTCTTGTTTTATAGCTTACCAGATAAAAATTGTCAAAGCTTTGCTTCAATGTACCGATTAAACGTTTACGCGACTTTCCAACATTTAGACCCCCTCCTGGTAACCATATCAATGTTTTTAAATTTTCTCCAAACAACATATGTTTGAGCTGGTTCGTACTAAGAATTATCATATTCATATTTTGGTGATTCGTCAAAACTGACATTGGACATGTTACATTTTGATGATTTTTCCTGTTTTCCTGGCGTTTATCCTACACTCGTTTTTAGCTCTGCAAATATTTCTCTGTGTTTTATTGTTGGCTTGGTCACTGTGTTCTACCTTTACTCAGTGTTTTCTTTAAAGTTTTCTTTATGAGTTTTTTGATGAATCTGTAAATGGGACTTTAAATAATACGATTTTCAAATAAATAAGCAAATAGGTAAATAAATAAAATCTTCCCATGAGAATTGTCGTGGAAGCTGGAATCGAATGCACGTTTCTAGTGTAACAGCGTTCAAAACATGAACACTTTTGTTTAAATTCCATTATGTGACGTCATCTGTGGGTAGCCATTGTAAAAATGACCATGAGATATTCGAAGTTAAAACTGAATTCATAATGATGAGATGATTTTACCTACACAATCATAGATATACTTACTTACTTTAAACAAACACAAAGTCAAATTAAGGAAACACAGAGGTGGAACTCATTGAATTGTTTAACATTTTGTCACAAATGAGTAGCTCTTCTGTCGATACAAATTTCATGTCAACATAACCTTATTAAATGAGTGCTAAATATGTCCATAAGAGCGCCACCACAGTTAATTTATCTTACCATGTGCGCCAACTCGTGTGCGATGAGTCTCACAGCGCGCATCGCCCTGCTCGGTGGGTGTATATCTTTATCGTACAACATTCGAGAACGCTTGTAGAGTATCAGACCCCAGTTTTCCATGGCCCCGAACTTGAACACTGGTACAGACACCATATCTGTTCGTAAACAAACATATAAACATAGTCTGACTGTCAATATTTCAAGCATTTAATAGCTATCACGTGCAAGAGGTAAACCTTTTTGATGTTTTTCGGTTGGTGGTTAATGTTATAGCGATGTGTTTGAGAATTCACATTTGATGAAAATAAATGAGTTTAAGGGCAGAAGTGTAAATTGTTGGTATTCATGGCATACTGGCAGCAGCACTGCAACATATGAGGACGGTGTCACGTTCAGAACTAAAATATCATGAAAAAAGTTATTGTTACAAGGTACTTTAATTTCAACAATGCAGTGAAAATTAGCAGTATAATACCAAGCATTTTTACGTCTACTCACCAAGCTTTGGAAGTGAGTAAGGGATCTTCCACAATTCTTCAAAATGTTCCAGTATCTTGATGCCTACTTCAAGGGCAAGTTCAGTGGCGTTGATGTCGACCTCAGGAGCCCATACCCGAAACTGAAATGAACGAATCGGTCAAAGTCACCCCGTCCTCTTTGTATTTGTATCGTGTTTTACCTTGATGTTGGGGTCTGGAATGCTAAGATATCGCTAACACTAGCCATCAGTTTAAAAATGGCATAGAACTGGCCGAAAGCAAATACATGCAGAACTCTGGCATTTTAGTGCCATTTGTACAATCACATCTAATTGTTTGTATGTTCTCTCTGTCATACAAATGGCTTAAGAATATGAAACACTGTCAATTTCAGTAAAATTAGTAGTGAACCTGCAGTGTATCATAATTGTAAGAGGAAAGTTAGTCAATACTACCTTAACGCCATTGTCCGTCGTTCCTTCTTTGCAGACGAAATCGGAGACTACAACAGATAGCAAATAGACTGGCATTACCGGCGTCGTGTTGAAATACGCCGTATTCCAATCTCCGTCGGTTTCATTTCTGATGTTCGGCATGTTGGACAGAGCCGATCTCTTCGTTCGGTGCTTGACGATGACGTCGAGCGTTGCTTTCAAGGCAGGCTCGTCGAAGCACGGAAACACGCGACGACTGTATGTGGTTTCAAGCTGGCTGGCCATGACGTACCTTTTTCATCGAGAAGCGAATGAAGAGGAGATATTTGTACATAACACATCGGATAACCGATAAATATCAAAAATGACACTAAATTGTACGTAGTACGACAATGTGTAGACTCTTTTCAAACCCCAAAACATGTGTTCTAAAAATTTAGTATTTGAGATAATACATCGTTTCATATGCAACGCCTGTGGCTTCTGCAACTTGTGTAGTAGTCTTTTTTTTCAATCACAACGTAGAACGCGCCTCACTGGCAGTCACTACTTGACTTGCCCAGACCTATCCTTATCAACTTGAACATGACAGCTTGTGGGATCTTACAGAACTTCGAAAGTCTTCAACTTGGCTGTGAGTAAAGGATTTTAAGGTCTTGGTTTTTGTATCAGTCGAAAAAAAAATTTTCTCCTACAATTAACCCTTTGAGTGCCAAAGTCAATTTTAGTAACCTCTATAAAAAATATAACCAAGACAATATTTCCAAGGTCCAAACATTTTTTCCAGAGCTTTCCCAAAGTTCTAACCCCAAACTGAATTCTATGAAAAGAGCTATCCATTTGATCCAAAACTTTAACAGAATTACAGAAAAATTCATAAAGATATTGGAAAAAGTTGAACTAAAGTTTTGGTCCGAAGATAACACGCAAAGGGTTAATGCGAGGGTGCCGTTCGTTCTGAATTTCCAATATTTTTAAAAGTGGAATATATATTACGACCATTTGCACGGTGGTTTCAGATTTGTATTCTTGATTTGGAATGAGGATGATGGAGAGTCTTATTTAGAGAAAGTTTGGGCAAATATTTTAGTATTTCAATTTCGGGGTTCATATTACCGTTGACAGAGGACCAAGCACCACTGACATCGTCATATACTTTCGGTCATATAACGATGACGGCCTAACTGCCGCCGAAACTGAAAACTCCTCTTCCGACAACGAAATAGTTACAAATCTCTGTTCTTCAACATTTATAAGCCCCGCTGACAATAATTTAAACATGTACTACGATACGGATTGAAACCGGTCACTTTGAAATCCTTAAAATGGCACTGCCGTAAAACCACTGTGCTCGGAAACCTGCAAACTCTGACCATTGGTGGCGCCCTAATATAGGAGGCAGACACCACTGTCACAGGTGAGGTTACTCGGCAAAGCCAATAATTATCGTCTCACATTACAAAGAGTTGCTTTCATGATGGAAAGCTGCTTACTCGCGCTACTACAACATGTGACTTTGTGAATGTACTTCCGCCTCATTTCATAGTAAGATGTGTTTGAAGTAGATTCATAATTCTTTACCAAGCCCTGACACAGTCAAGCTCGAAAAAACACTCTTTTGCGCCATTCTTTGTTTTGGGATGTAGGTTCAGTTGTTTCGTCAGTTACATTACGGTAACCTCTTAGGTCTTGTTGTTTTTCATAGTTTATTAAAAACATTTCCATGTTTTGAATACACAAGACAAGAAGGTGGCACATGGTCCCTCAAGGGACCGTGTGTGGTACACACCGACAGTCTATTTACGTCTTGGCTTGAGCCATTCCACTGAGTTATTCGCGTCAATGAGCTGACCGTTCGACCGAACTAAATTCGATGCCCACTTTCGCTCATACTCTAGGGAAGATCGTTTATTTAAAAAAAAAAACACAACAAGCGTTCAATTGGGCGTCCAATAGTTTCATTATGACAAAACGTGTAGCGGGATAGCGACGGAACAATTACGGTAAATATCAGTTTCTGCGGTATATGTCCCATTCGTCATGCGGAGATCAAAATGACTTGTGAGAGTCAATTTGTTTCCATGACAGATCGCGGTCTGATACGAATGCCGCAGCGACAGCTGTACGTCTGGCGAAATAAATTTGGTATTTTGGACGCCCGTGAATCTATGCAAAAGGGCTTTAGAGCGCTGGTGCGAGTTGAACTAGACTGACGCCGCCGCTATATACCACTGTATTCGCTGCGTCAGATGACATTCCGCAACACACAATTTTAAGCAGGCCGTTATACAGTGACGCCGTTCAGCTATGTTTGTCTTCTCATATCACTTTACCATCCTCCATGAAATGTGAACTCAACTCCCATACAGATGCTACACTATCAAAAGCTGTTCTGTAGATATATGTATGTATGTATATGTAGGTCATCGAGGGTATTAGTGATATCCGATGCACCCTTTGAAGACAATAACGCCTAGCGAATGTGATATAATGTCGCTGCGATATACTATCATTTGCTGCTAAATTTAAAATTAGAAATAAACTTATGTGTATGTATGTATGTATGTATGTATGTATGTATGTATGTATGTATGTATGTATGTATGTATGTATGTATGTATGTATGTATGTATGTATGTATGTATGTATGTATGTGTGTGTGTGTGTGTGTATGTATGTATGTATGTATGTATGTATGTATGTATGTATGTATGTATGTATGTATGTATGTATGTATGTATGTATGTGTGTATGTGTGTATGTATGTGTGTATGTATGTATGTATGTATGTATGTATGTATGTATGTATGTATGTATGTATGTATGTATGTATGTATGTATGTATGTATGTATGTGTGTGTGTATGTATGTATGTATGTATGTATGTATGTATGTATGTACAAACATAAACACTACAGTAACTGCAGTCTACGTTGTAAATCAACTGTGCATATTTGAAGGCGATGAGAGTAAAAGCTCTTGTATGTCGTTAGTTGACGCTAGTGTAAATACTGCAGGCTGGTCACCAGTGTCTCCTTTGTAAAGATCTAAACAATTATACTGGTCAGAGGTCACACGTCTGTATTGAGTTTATCGACTCAATGTGTAATCAGTTTTTGAGTCCTTGAATTTTTGAATGAAACCATTTTGACCCATGGCATATATCTTACCTTGTTTCACCGCCCTCCTCGGAGCTGCTGATGTAAAATGCAGAAAAATCCGAGTTGTTCATAAGCGCTACATAATTCATCGAAATGTGATATTCTTTACCCCTTTCCAAAGTTGTCGCTGTTTTAATGATGAAGAAATCATATTCCTCGTCAACGCTGATGTCCCTAACGTCAAAGCTGCTCCCACTACTGACTTCATTCACTGTTACTGTGTCTCGGTCGATATCTAGTTTCAGAGCATGGAGGGTGATGGTGTTGGTCGACTTGGCACAGTTCACGGTGATCTGGACTTCGCCGTCGATGAGGTATCGCTTGTCGCCGTCCTCCTCGTCCATATACGGAGTGAACTTGACTCTGTAGTTGACGGGTTCCAGATCGTCGGGCAATCGCCCGTCGAACAGTTTCTCCGACTTCGCGGTGACGGTCGGAAGGTCGTTGACAGCTGTGGTGGTCGGACACGGCCATCCAGGGTGAAGGAAGTACACCATCAAGATAACAACTATGAAGATCACAATCACCACAATGATGGCGATAAGAAGAACGAAATATTTGACGAATGTGCCATTTCTTTCGTCAACTGGATTAACCTGGTACGTTTTTTCCGTGGTCATGTTGACGCGGCTACGGAGTCTTCAGTTCCCGCCACTCGGACAAACAGACAAAAACGTTCTGAAAGCTTTTGTTATTCCTCGGCGGTGTCAATACGTGCACCTTTTTTGTAAATAGAAATGCACGTTCGCTGATCGACCTTCTCTGTGACATAAAAGGAGACGACACGACGAAATGACCCACCCGTAGAACTTCAAAGCGAACGTGTTTCATTGAGGGCGCGGTACAGTCAGGGTCAGACGGTACAAAGAAAATACAACGCTCAAGGCCGACGCCTCCCTGCAGAAAACAGCTTTCACTACTATATGCTCAGGCAAAGCCTCAGAAATTTGAAACTGTAATATCTCAAATGGTGACACTTTACACATGCGATCAACGAACACAGCTGCAAGAAGACGAGACGTGTTGGTTTATCATTTATTTATCACTGTTTTAGAATCCAATGCAATACAATTTCAGTACTTGAACTCTCCCCATTGACTGAACTTTTGGATAAGTCATACGTAAACTTGTACGAGATATATGCAAATATTTCAAAATCAACAGTGAGGAGGTTTCCAGGGGGTGGGTGGGAACGACACAGCAAAACATATATTAGGCCTAACACAATGTAATGCTGCCGCGCATTGCAAACAACGATCTGCCGTACATTATAATTCGTTATTTACCAAACGATACTGATATGCGTACTAAAGAACAACGCCATCACACTGGATCATTTTGATCATAAAAGAGAAATTAGTTTTTTATGGAGATGCTTGACAACTTTGGCGATGTGAAGGTTAGACGGTATGTGCCACGCACTGAAGGAGACGCCATCACGTGACCTTGAGTGACACTGTGACCCTGGGGAACAACAATGCAACGAGGTGAAACTATTGTGCAACGCTGAATGGAAAGCTACACGGTTGAGTGACACAGCGTCGTTTATTACTGGCTGCCAAACACCAGTGAACACAGGGTGACTCTGTTTTCAATTTTAAAATATTAAGAGATGAAAACAGAAGCATCAAATAGCACAAACAAGTTTCATAGCAGTAATATTGTGCCTCAGCAGTCTTCAAATGAAACGGCTGATTAAAGACGCTGCAACATTAAACACATATACGATGCAGAGAAGGTACAACTGACGTTTGACGAGAAAATACATTTCTTGTATGGGTGATGAGTCTTGGTAACTGGAACGGTAACACTCTACTTGTTTCTTACTGTTTGACAAGTCTTAGCCTAGATTCCTTTTCCGTCCGCTTGCCTCCGTACCTCCGTCCCCAGTGGTAGTGGGGACGGAGGTACGGAGGCAAGCGGACGGAAAATGAATCTAGGCTAGACAAGTCTTGGCCTGTACTTGTTACAGTGTTGTCTTATGTGCGACGCCGGGCTATATGAATCGAAAGCGAACTTGAAGTGCAAGCTGTTTCTCCGTAATCGCCATATTCATTTATTTTGCTCTATGAAAAATCCAATTTATATTACTTGGCGCTGATACGACCATTCGACAATTCTTCGACAACAACAATTACAGGGACGAACGCTGCTCGTGGCATTTTGAGTGAGTGCAATCGCGCTCGCAGCACGGGCGTTCGTGCAATTCAATACGTAAAGTAAAAGAAACATTTTTGGATAAAGCTCGGGATATTTGACACAAATGAAAACATAAATATTTTGATGCGAATCATTTACTGTATTAACTATAGGAAAAGACACAGCCTGTTGCAAATTCCCTGTGATAAAACCGGCGAGCAAATCATGCAACAACATAAAAGTTTCAGCACATTCAATTCAAAGCGCTTTTGTCAGTCATTTCGTATGCTAGCAGATACACTTACCGAGAACGGCATTGAGAAAAAAACCTGGAAGAAAGCCAAGTATTTAATATAATGACAGAAAACATACCGATGTCGCTAGAACAGGACGAGAAATGTGTGAAAAAAATTATCCTTTCCTATTCAAAACAGGGACTCGTAGATTTTCCATGGTCATAATTACTTTTCGAATCAAAGACGAAGCTGCAATACAGGAAGTCATATGTCATTAGCTCACGTGTGTAAACACGTGGGCTATTGTCATAGCGATGTCTGTCTGTCTGTCCGTGTGTGTGTGTGTGTGTGTGTGTGTGTGTGTGTGTGTTAGTGTGTGTGTGTGTGTGTGTGTCTGTCTGTCTGTTTACACGATAACTCAAAAACACCTGAACGGATTCAAGTCAGATTTGGTACACAGGTACCATATGCTACTTGCAAGAACTGATTAGATTTCGGTTAGTGTGGCTTGCATATTAATGAAGTTATGCAATATTGTTTTTTTCCGTACAATGGTTTCCCTATGGAGACGGTAATGACAGTGTAGACATATATCAAGAAATACTGCACAAAATTTCATGAAACTTTTCACAGATGACAATCTCAGAACATTATGATGATACTGTGAGTGTCATGTTAATTACCTTCTCATTTGCATATTTAATGAACTTTTGTTCTTAGTGAGATAACTCTGAAATTCCTGCACCAAAATTGATGATACTTGCAACAAATATTGATCTGATATATATCTAATTATACTTAGAAGCATTGGGCAATTTCAAGTTAATAAATAGCTCATTTGCATATTTTATGAAGTTTTGTAATTAGTCATATAACTCCGATATAACTTCACCAAATGTGATGAAATCTGCTGCAGATACTGATCCGACTGATATCTAACTGTAGTGTAAAGCATATAGTAGTGTGAAATTAATTAAGGGTTCATTTGCATATTTAATGAACTTTGTTATTAGGTATATAACTCTGAAATTACGGCACCCAAATCAGTGAAATTGGGTACAGATATTGTTTTGATAAATATCTAATTGTACTGAGAAGCATTTGGCAGTGTCAAGTTTACGAATAGGTCATTTGCATATTTTATGAAGTTTTGTAATTAGTGATATAACTCCAAAATAACTGCACCAAATGTTATGAAATCTGCTGCAGATACTGTTCCGACAGACATCTAATTGTGGTGTAGAGCATTTAGTTGTGTGAAGTTAATTAAGGATTCATTTGCATATTTAATGAACTTTGTAATTAGTGATATTACTCCAAAATTACAGCGTTACATTTGATGAAACTAGCTACAGATGTTGATCTGATAAATATCCAATTGTACTGAGAAGCATTGAGCAGTGTCAAGTTAATAATTAGCTCATTTGCATATTTCATGAAGTCTTATAATTAGTCATATAACTCCGAAATAACTGCATCAAATATGATGAAAACTGCTGCAAATACTGATACGACAGATATCTAACTGTGTTGTAAAGCATTTAGTAGTGTCAAGTTAATTAAGGGTTCATTTGCATATTTAATAAACTTTGTAATTAGGTATATAACTCCGAAATTTTGGCACCATAATTTTTTGAAACGTGCTACAGATATTGATTTGATAAATATTTAATTGTGCTATGAATCATTGAACAGTGTCAAGTTAAGTTAGGGTTTCTTTGCATATTTAATGAACTTTGTAATTAGTGATATTACTCTAAAATTACAGCATTGAATTAAATAAAACGTGCTACAAATGTTGATCTGATGGATATCTAATTGTCCCATAAAGCATTGAGCAGTGCCAAGTTAATTAATAGCTCATTTGCATATTAAATAAAGTTTTGTAATTAGTGATTAAACTCTGAGAATACTGTGCGAAGTTGAAAAAACCTGCTACATATAGTGATAACATATATCTCATTGTTCTGTGAAGCGTACTACTATTAATGAATCTGTTGTAAAACACGTGAGCATATTCAGTTCATATCTGGTTTTCAATAGTTAGCACTACGGATTTGCATTAGACTTGCTCCATTCCGGACAATTTGGTCAGCTAACCCCAAGTCCTGGCCCCCACTGTTCTTCACCCGACACAAAAAACTAAGCAGTCGAAAATTGTGAAAGTGATTGGAAGGAAATGGAAAATTTATTTTATTTTAACGTTATTAGTTAGTGTCGTAATTACAAGGCGTCCGTGTTTTGTGTACAGCGATTTTGACGTCATCAGTTTGTGGCTATACCACTTGTAAAATAGTGCCCTGTTTCTGCATTTGAGACTTTAACTGACAAGACGACAGAGACACACAAAAGTTGGTATAACAGCAATAATGATTGTCATTTGATCGGACATTCAAAACGGATAAAATATTAAAATTTAATATTTCAAACAATTGTAAATTAAAGGTATAGAGTCACCTGTAATCTAAATATGCCCATATATGGTCAAAGGGGCGTTCCTTGGTATTCAAAATGCCCATGTGAGGGCGCTGTTTTTAAAAAGCGACCACCTGCTTAAAATCTGTGATTGGTTAGATTTTCTCTTTCCATGGTAACTGTGGCAAAATTGGAACAGGTGACAGTATACCTTTAATTGTTTCAAAGCTTTGTTTTTATTTAGTCCTTGACTTGACAAAAGCATACGATTTCAAAAATGGGGCCCTCTTAAAAACTTTTTTGTCTATCCTGTGTTATCGTATAGCAACACATGCCCTGACAAGCAACTCACGGCATCAAAACATGACTTCCCCCATAGTTTGTAGCCTCCAGCGAATATATGAGGTAACGCGACAAGACTTATTGTATGCTTGTTTTGCATTGGAGGGACTGGTTGAATGGATGGCGGGAGCGTCTTCAAGAATTGAGGTCAGCGGTTATTTGTGAGAGTTCACTGATCGTGTATAGAGTGTCAGGTCAGAGGGTTTTCTTAACAGTTCAGGAATCCTTGAATAACCCGAAGTTCAAAAGGCGTTCACTTCTACATCGGACATGGCGACAGAGGAAAAGTATCGGATCGCGCCAGAAAAAAATGGAATATTTGTCAAATATGTTGCACTGGTCATCGCCGTTATATTGGTGCTGGTGGTCTTGGCACTGGTTATAGTGATGGTGTATTTTCTTCACCCTGGATGGCCGTGCGCGACGACATCTACCGACCCTTCGGATGGCCTGCCAGCAGCCTTTGCAAGCGTTAGAAAACCCTTTGACGGGAGACTGCCTGATAACTTAAAACCAGTCAACTACCGGGTCAAGTTCACTCCGTATCTGGACGAGGAAGACGGCGACAAGCGATTTCTTGTCGACGGTGAAGTCCAGATAACCGTGAACTGTGTCAAGTCGAGCAACAGCATCACCCTCCATGCGCTGAAACTAGATATCGACCGAGACACAGTAACAGTGAATGAAGTCAGTAGTGGAAACAGCATTGACGTTAGGGACATCAGCGTTGACGAGGAATATGATTTCTTCATCATTAATACAGCAGCAACTTTGGAAAGGGGTAAAGAGTATCACATATCGATGAGCTATGTGGCATTAATGAACAACACCGATTTAATGGCTCTTTTTCTGAATGTCTACGAAGAAAACGGTCAACCAAGGTGAGTTTTTGTGCGCCAGCTTGTTGCGGCAAGCAGGCTGGGTTCTGATAAATGGAAGTAGAGCGTTCGTGCTTACAGCAAGACAAAACACAAAGTAAGCATGCGGCCCATATCATTGATATACGAAAGCTTTCAAAGCGTCACGTATACATCTCCGAGCCTATACAGTTGGATGTGGGAAAATGGAAAGAGGAAGTTGGGCACTCAAAGCTAATACTCAATTCAGAGATGCGTTTTTTTGGTAGTAACGCAATGTATGTGAAGCTATGTACATGTATGATATTGTTCAAAGGCCAGACCTACATTAATTTTTGAAAGGCATTGAATGGGAAGTTGTGATGCAACGCTGTGTGTACTTTTCAATTTTTCTTCCGATTGAAAGCCCTCGGCAATGTATCAATGGCTTTCCTTCTATTTAACCGTAGTTTGAGTCAAATATCGGCCCCTAGACTTAAACAGAGACAGAACGAAAAGCGTCATGAATTACGAGGTCTACCCATCCATACATGTTCGTTACAGTTACATGGCGTAGAAAAGATGATGAACATATCAGATCACTCGAGATATCCTTTATCATGATGGTAAAGCACAACTCTCGTAAAGTTATCATTTTCTGATGCAGTCATTTCCAACAAACTCTGGCTGACAGATTGGAATTTACAGACATCGTAAATTGAGAACATTTTAAAACACCACTGGAGCTAATTTGGTATAATTGCATTTTCATATTTTTCAAATTTCTCAAAAGTGTTAAGTGCTCTATAGCTTAATGTTCTAACATAACAAATTACTCATAAAACAAGTGTGTAACTTAAAAAGAAAAGCAGATGAGCTTACATTTGCAGATCAAATAGACATTATTCCACCATCCAATCATCCCAAATTAGTTCCAATGCACACTTCATCATTGTTACTCCCTAGCCAGGCTCAGTAGCAATACAAACATCAGGGATCGATTCTATTGTTCAACATCACATATTCATGTTTGTGCAAGCCGCCTTCTGTTGTTTTGTTAAATTTGTCGGTTTCTCTGCAGATATCTACTTGCAAGCCAACTAGCCGTTACAGACGGTCGTCGAGTGTTTCCGTGTTTCGACGAGCCTGCCTTGAAAGCCACGTTTGACGTCATCATCAAGCACCGTACTAAGAGATCAGCTCTGTCCAACATGCCGAACATCAGAAATGAAACCGACGGAGATTGGAATACGGCGTATTTCAACACAACGCCGGTAATGCCAGTCTATTTGCTGGCTGTGCTAGTCTCCGATTTCGTCTGCAAAGAAGCGACAACGAACCTTGGAGTCAAGGTAATCGTAATCATGAATATTCATATAAAGTGTACTTAATCGACTGGTTACAGCCATCCCATCTTTCTCGTAGCGGGGATAACACAGACACTACACCATATTTTAAGCTTTGTTGTGGTTTTACAGTTTCGTTAGTGATTAAAATGCTCTCAATCATACGTCTGTCAGTCGACTTCGCATTTTCTGTCTGAAGTAATACGGAACTTTTTACACAATTCTGGCTTTTTGCTCCACACAGTTTCGAGTTTGGGCTTCTAAAACTAACATCAATGCCACGGACTTTGCTCTGGACGTCGGTGTCAAGTCGTTGCAGCACTTTGAAGACTTGTTACAGATTCCATATCCACTTCCAAAACTTGGTGAGTATGTAATTGTTGCATCAAAAGAACGTATCGTAAGTCTCACGTTTCTTGGATTTTAGAGAGATAAATACAGGAGAAAAGTTGCACTGCGCTTTTATAACGTAAAATACAACTGGGAAAGCGGCCTAAGGCTTAAAATACGATGATTCGTTTAAGCGATGTATTCATTGCTTCGATTAAGTCTGTGTGCGATGTGTAATGGTGAGTGTGCGAGCGTGAGTGCTTCATGAACTCTAAAACGTGTGGAGCGGTCGCAGTCAGAAATTGTAACTATTATATATATACAAGGTCGGTTATTGATCCACTCTTTTTGAGATAACTGGGGATTTAGCCGAGCGGTTCTGCCTGTGGCCTCTTCGCTGACTGGGTGCCGTACGTTGTGATGTTCGAATCCCGGTTGAAAATACCGTATTTTCTGAAATGAACGTTTAAAACATTTAAAACTGTATCATGTGTAACGTTGATATTTTTAGTATTGCAGGGATAGAGTTCGGATACACTTTACTTACATTTACATCGATTAATATCATATGAGGTGACTGTAAACATTGCATTATTGTTCCTGATCTCAGACATGGTCTCTCTGCCGGTTTTCATGGATTACGGAGCGATGGAGAACTGGGGTTTGATAATGTACAAACACGATTGGATGTTATACGACGAAGCAGTACATCATCCACCCAGAGCTCAACGAGTCGCCAGGATTGTCGCCCATGAACTTGCTCACATGGTAAAGTGTTATCTTGAACTCTAACTTCCGATGACGTTATCGAAACATGTAAATTATACATAACTGGCAAACAATATGTCGCACCAGGACGGGCCGTACAAATTCAATACTGGAAGAAACTAAAATATACGCAGAACACGATTGGAACTAATTTTGGATAATTGGATCTTCACATTTCTCAAATTTCTTAAAAGTGTTTGGTGCCCTATATAGCTCAATGAGGCAATATTACAAATTACTCCCAAAAACAAGTTTGTAACTTAAAACGAAAAGTAGATGAGGTTACATTTGCAGATGAAATCGACATCACTTCACCATCCAATTATCCCAAATTAGTTCATATCGTGTTGCAGTTAAGTTCTATATGGGAGTAAAATAATCCAACATGATATGCCTATGTCATTATTATAACAAACAAATCAACAAACAAACAAATACACACATAAATTGAAAAGCAAATAAACATGGAGGGATCACAGTTTTGCTATAAGGCGTAAACGCTGTGTCTATAGGCTCTTGATTTGTATCAGAAATGTAAAGTTACACGATCCAAAACATTTTTGATAAAACAGTTTGCGTAAACAACAGAAGGTGCTTTCTTTCTTTCCCAAAAATTCACGAATTGTGTCTGCGTACATCGTCGACAGTGGTTTGGTAACCTTGTGACCCTGAGGTGGTGGAACGTGTCTTGGTTGAATGAAGGTTTCGGAAGACACTTTGAGTTCATCGCTGTGGACGAAGTCTTGCCTGAATGGGACATCGTAAGTCGAAAGATGCATTTTTGTTTGAGTCGAGTAAACATCATTTGTCGTACTTTGTACTAGTACCACGACTCGCAACCGACCATATCTCTGTCCATTCTTCAAAGACATATGCTGTATACAAACTAAGTGTAAATAAAGCTTCCAGCAGGTGAGGTCCAGCAGATGGACTGAAATGCAATTTAAGTTAGGTCTGACTTCAACGTAAAACTGCAACGGAAGAAGGTTTGCGTATGACTTTGGTCCAGGCGTGACATAAATGTCGTGAAATGGCGAGTTCCCAGTATGACAAAACTGTTCGTTTTTCCTTTATCAGTACAATCAGTTTTACCAAGATGCAGTGACTTTCAAATCAATGGACGACGACGCCAGCAGCGAATCTCACCCAACGGTGCAGTCAAAAGTCGGATGGCGGGAAGAAATATGGACCCAATATGATACCAGAATCTACGAAAGGGTAAGTTTTTACGCTATGCATTTTGCTCTGGCAATAACGGTGAGGAAAGAAATAAGGTCATATGGTTTACAAAAAAGTGATAAAACAGCACGCGATCTATTGAATAATGTGAACGACATTCACGCGACAATTATTTTTAGAGTCTGGCGACTGCAGATGTTAAAGTATATAACATATAAAAAACAAAATATAGTAAGTCAACTTAGCGTAGATCGATATTAAATTATGGGATTGTCACTTTGGGCTCACTTAAATCCACCGTATGCGTCTTTTACCCCAGGGCGCGCACATAATACAGATGGTGCGTAGTTTCCTTGGACATGATGCAGTCTTCAATGGTTTGAGAGCTTATCAAAACAAATACAATTACAGCAACGCAGTCAGTGATGACGTATGGGCTGAACTCGAACAGGTGAGACAATAACACGAACAGTGAAACTTACTGTTAACAAGATGCTTCGCATGCAAAACCCTTCTGAGTGAAATAGTTCCCGATTATGTTGTGTAAGAGCTAAACTGCGCTACCAAAACGATTGAGAAGCGAAGCGTCAGATCCAAAATTGCTGAAGTGCTTTGCCTTGGAATAGTTAGTAATTTAATACCGAATTTAGACTCTGCAGTCTAATTAATTTAATTTAGATTACGTCCTAGTGTTTAATATCATTATACTCAATTTTTTTCTTTGAATTTCTTTTGTATTCCATTTGATTGTGCTAATTTTTGAAGATTGTTCAATGAGTCCGGCTCTGTCTAGTAGGTTATAAATTTTCCTCGGGATCTGAACTTCAGCTTAATATCATTAATTCTACTTTGCATGTGGTCAATTAGGACACAAAATTCAAAGTGATATTCACTAAATACCTACGTCTTCAAGCACATATTCGTCTCCAAATCACTTTTTTGAAATTGTTGCCAGTAATTACTGAGCATGCTGAGTGTGCCTCGCCTCGTACGTCTCTTTGGTTGGATAAAGGTCATGACCTCAGACGCGGTCTATAAACTTGTCTGAGCGAAAAAATACTTTACATATGTACCACAGTTTACTTGCATCGAAGCCCGCTCGTACTACCGGTATTTGCACTGCAGTGCAATACCAAAAACATTATGCCATTCCTTTATGTTAATGAGTATTTACCAATTTTGACCCGGAACTATTTTTGTTGAAGTTTGAGTCTCAGACTGGCAATCAGTCATTGATGCTGCAGATTGAAAAATGTAATAAAACCTTTAGACATCGAATATTTCATTTTTTTCTGCATTTTGTCATCACAGATAATTGGTAAAGTGTAAAATGTATGATAAAACCAAAATATAACTTCGCTGTAGGCTAATGTGGTTAGTTGATTAAAATTAGTTCAGTGTAGAAAAGAAGGTAGAATAAATTCGGATTGGTGAGTAAAAAAAAACGATTCAGTACTTTCGATAGGATTTTCTGACTCGATGTGCGGCGTTAGATGTTCGTTGTCTGCTCGCAAAGTGATTCTTTTTCACCCTGTGGAGTGCGGCGACAAAACGTTGTGGGACGCCACACTGTTCGATTGATAATCTTGTGAGACGAAAGTTGCAATTTGTGAACCACCCACAGACCTTGTTATTGATAAACTTCCCCCATGTGGTATAAAATTGAGACAATATTCGGAAAGGGCCAATCATGGCGCAAGTTTTAGAGAAGACAATCAACCCGAGGGATATGGGAGGGCTTTATTTTTAAAATATCGTCCAATGATAGTTTGGACTTATTTTATAGACATCTTGAAGGAAAGTCGACATCCATTGATGCCAAGTCACAACTTTGAACAAAGCGAGAGCCCGGGGGGGGGGATGTTTGAGTACGATCACCCAGCCTTTACAATCACCCCAGAGACCGGCGTTGGCGTTGATAGATCATACCATGTAAAGTTTTCTTACTACTACCTCGCATTACTTTTTTGCGGATATTTTATAAATCACACATTTCCAATCGCGTAAATAATAAGCTTATGCTCCATGCACTGAGAATAAACCAAGGGACGGACTACGTCGCATAAGAACATTTTCACGTCCTTTCGTGTGATGATCGACCTTCGCCACTCCATCCCGGTGTCAGCCCCGGCCGGACTGGATGTATCACGGCAATTTGACAGCATTACTTGAAAAGAAATACACTACATCCCTACTCATTGTAAAACTTTATCTTTCTGACATTATTATCCAAACATCCTTTCACAAACTCCTCACTTTGCGCGATATGCTGGATATGCACATAAATATACGTTTTCCCAGGCCAGGAGATACGGCGCGCCTTTCATCGGCTTGCAAAATACATAGGAGTTCGTTGACCTCATTGTACGTCTGGGCGACCGACTGGGCGACGCGCGCGAAATCGAAATATCGTTTAAAAATTGGAAGTTTGAATAGTTCATGTTGTTTAAAGGTTACAATTTTTAAAAGTTCATGGCTCCTATCATATTCATATCTATTGATCTAAATCTACGCCTCTTATACGAGCGTATGCCGTTTCGGTCAACAGGTTCATTTTTGTCTGCACTGGCGAAACATCGTCGGGGGTGCGACTCCGCGGCTTGTCCGGAGTGTTCGTTTGATGTCGCTAATTCACATTAAATCAAACCCATTCACAATTTGAAAGACGGGACGAGTAAACAAAGCTATGGCTGGAGTAAATTAACATGTTTCGGGACATTATACGCGTAAAGATACTTGAAATTAGCGGTTTTCGTTTGTGATGAATTTGTTCCGTTAGAACATAGGGTAAGCGACGGGGGTCACGTATAGCGGTCGGACGCACTTACAAACAAAAAGTCGGTCACGAGCCCCCCACCGGAGACGGGATATAATAATTATTAATCGCAAACACGGAGATTATTTAAGCAAACAAATTAAACCAGGTGAATGTCAAAATAATCCGCAAGAAACTTACCAAAATGTACCTCATTAAATGCGATTGTGTTTGTTTATATTTGCCTTTATTATAATTTCTCGCGCGGGGGCACCGTCAATTGTTAGGGTAAGCGAGAGTACACGGGATTTTGCGAGAGATTTTGAAAAATCGCATTTTTTTTATCAAAATTATGAATTTTTATCAACATATTTCTGTACCACCGTGTTCCTGAAGGAGAAGAGAACGTGTGGCTACAAAACAGGTTCTCTTTACGATCTGTGCTTGGAGAACGGGGTGAAAAAAAGATCCGGGCGTAATTGGGTCAACCTGAATTCTTTTTACTTTATAGTAGTAACAACTGTCTGTATACATATGTACAGAGAGAAGGGGGGGGATGGGAGGGAGGGAAGGCCGGTACCAGGGACAGTGAGGCGGAGATAGAGGCAGACAGAGACAGACAGATAGACATGAAACAGATTCAGATAGATGGAGAGAGAGAAGGAAATGAAAGGTTTTTTTTTAAATTTGTTCTCATCGTACGATAATCTCAGTATTAACTAGATATTTGCATGATTGTCCAGGTTGCCAATATGGCGGGTCCGTTGCGTTTTGTTTCCTTTTATCGACGTTTAGTTCTACTTAAGGTAAGAGTCCGTCAAAACATACGTAATCGGAGAGTACAGATCAATTCAGTGATGGAGTGTGCGACTATTATTAAAGAAAATATCATATTTTGCTGATCTAAGAGTGCAAAGGATGCTGGGAAGGGCCAAATCAACGTGGCAGACATCATGAACCCGTGGATACTGCAACTTGGGTTCCCCGTGGTAACGGTGTCACGTGACGGTGTGAACAGAGCATCTGCTTCTCAATGGCTGTTCAAACTTGACCCTGACGACGACATTCCGGGAGGCGACGAGTAAGTATACGATAAACAGTGAAGTTTATTAAGTATTGTACAATTTGCAATAACAGAGCTACTGATAGTGTTAGTGCGTCTACTAAGTAAACAACTGGAAAATAAAAATAAAAGGAGTTAAAGGAAATATGTACAATGACAGTATTAAAACAAGCTGAAAGAAGATGGCACTTTTCTTAACGTCGGCTTCTGTTTACATACTTCATTCTCGGCAGCATAGAGTCTTCATTCGTTGTTCTTTGCGAATCCGAAAACAATATTCTTTTAACTAAAACTCTTTCTACTATGATAGCTTCTCTTGGCATGTTCCACTGACATATATGCATTCTGGTAACCTGAACTACGGTGATCCTTCGATGACATGGCTTAACAAATCGACAGGTACACATGTAACTTCTTATAGAACATTATTATGACACACTTATTATACACACTGAAAAATCATCTGTCATATTTGAACGGTCATGGATGTGAAGAATTTTTATATTAAATTGAAATAGTCATTCTTTAAAGGTAGGGAACTCGATCACAGGGACTGCGTTTGTTCTAGTCTGTAAGAGGATTATGGAGGTGTCGTAGCCTATTGTTTTTCATGGGAATTGTGATGTAGTAAATAAATTTCCTGGCAAGACAATCTGACACCTGACACAGGCCTTTGAAACTCTTGGCTGCTTTTATAATTCAGTATGGACAACTACTCTTTATACAACCATCCTAATCTTAATTCAGATAAAGTGATAAACCTTGATGATGATGGCAAAAACAATTGGATCCTGGCCAACATTCGCCACAATGGTTACTATCGTGTCAAATACGATGACGAAAACTGGAATAAGTTGATAAGTCAGCTAAAGACGGACCACAAGTCGATACCTGTCCGAACCAGTGCTGCTATGATAGATGACGCTTTCAATCTCGCGAGATCCGGTGACGTAGACGCGGTATTGGCTTTGAGTGCCATTGGCTATCTCAGAGATGAGAAAGAGTATTCACCTTGGAATGCTGCAATCCGGAATTTACGTTATATAAGGGATATGTTGGAGACATCGCCCTCATATGGAAACCTGCAGGTAAAAGAAAGAATAAATAATAAGCGAATTATACATAATGTTCTGGTCATTTTTTGATGACTTTTTGTTGAGAATCGTTAGAAGGAAAATTTAATGTTCTTAGTCGCGTCTAGGAGGCTTATTACAAGATATTAAATTGACATAAATTTTGAATGATGACTATCAAACAGTCTTCAATCCGACATATTTGTGGTCTTGACTTTCCTGCGATCGACATGATAGCAAGTGTTCATTAGCATTCATATTTTCATATATTCATATTTTAATAAGCATCTTTTCATTTTAAGAGTTATATTCGAGAACTGATAGAGCCATTATATGAAGATCTTGGTTGGGCCTTCTCAAATGACGACACTCACATACAGTAGTAAGTACACATATAACAGACTGAGCCTCAAATCAAATTTTACTTATGGAGAAAAAAAATGAAAAACATCTTTTATGTAACATGACCTACTTTGCACTCACGCAGACTCCAAAACATTTTATAATAATCTGTGCAACACAGATATACGTAGAAAAATTCGAGGTTCGACATGTGCTTCGCACTTTATTTGCACGTCAATGTTAACATTTAAAAGATAAGAGCGTTTTTTAATCTAGGAGCTGTGAGGTTCATATAAAAGAGATAAAGAAGCTGTTTGGCTTTTGAAATTCATTTGGGATGAGATTCTACTAATAATTCGTAACACCAGAAAGATTAAACAATACTAGACCCACTCCGAACATTTTACAGCTGGTTTTTTTTTCGGTAGGAGGGTGGAATGCTTAAAAAACAGGGACCCATGAGAAAACCCCAAAGTTTTCATAATAAAGATTGTCACCTTTTTTGTATCATTCTTTTCTCCCAATCCTGTAACCATTTATATATATGGACATGCTCATTGTCCGAAATAAAGAATTATTATTATTATTAATAATAATAATAATAATAATAATAATAATAATAATAATAATAATAATAATAATAATAATAATAATAAAATAATAATAATAATAATAATAAATTTAGGTGCTCTCTTGAATCTTTGTCACCTCACGCTGGACATTTTTCTTTCTTTTACAATCTCAGTTATCTGAGACTAGACTCCATTAAACTGTCCTGTCAATTGAACAAGAGAGACTGTGTACAGAAAGCCAGGGATATATATTCAAGGTGGATGGATGACCAGGAAACGAACAGGTAAATATATATGTGCTGAAAAACGTAATGTTACTTTGTGACATAATCAATAGAATTGTTTCAAAGAAACACAAGTCCTACCTTATCAGCGTTGTCAAAACAAAGCAAAGCAAAAACTATAATATACCAGAGATCTCTGCTTCTCGGTCTTAGTAAAATGAATATCACTGTTTATGATATTCTGAACAATTGTTTGTTCCCGCCAGACTGGTAAATATTATTTTTCCTCGAAAATAAATACTTTGCCTGAAAGTTACGGAAGAAAATCTCTACGTTCTTTACACTTTACCATCGTACAGGTAAAAAAATATTATGACAATAATAGTGCTTTTAATAAATTCATTAGCTGCAATGCACACGTTTCTCTCCGCAGTATACGTGACGACATCCGGGCCACAGTGATGTGCACAGCGATCAAACATGGCGACTACGAAGAGTGGAAATTTGCATATGAGGTTTTCGCCAACACCTCTGACTATACATATGCACTACAGAGTGACATTGCATATGCCCTGGCCTGTACTCCAAGACTCTGGATTCTCCACATGTATTTAGCAGAATCATTGCAGCATTACAAGAACGTGTCTTCTGTAAAAAATGATGATGTCATAATGCCAACAGAGCTGACCTCACTGGGTCCAGTCAACGACTTCTACCGAATGTGTGGATTTGTCAGGGACCAATCACCGCTTGGCTTTTTGACCATGTGGAAATTTATGAGGAACCACTTCGATGAACTGCGATCAATGTAAGATATCTGTATTTCTTGTAAAAATCTGAACCGTAAGACAAGATAAAACTAGATATTGAATTTTTTTTATCTTCTGTTTGTCCATTAGTCTCACTGTCTGTCCGAATGTTAATTTCTGACAGTGCGTTGGCTATTATCAATATGCTGTGGCTGAACCAAATATTACTTTCGAAATATTTCTGAGGCATTTTCATTTTTAAGTCCTTGTCATATACTATATAATGGCCTATAAGGTAAGGGCTTAGTCTAAAAGCAGCAGCTAGAGTTGATATCATAGTCAATTACTATTCTGTTTTCTCTCACAGTGATGAAGACAAAGCTTACAGTTTTATCTGGGATTTTGCAAGGAAGATGAACACTGCCAAGCAACTAATGGAGGTGAATCATAAATTCATCCAGTTGTATAGTTTAATCCACAGTGTCTTCCTTGCTTCATCTTATTAATTGTGAAAAAAAGATAGTTATGTATTAGATATTTTAAAACGAAAGCCTGATTGGTAAAAATGCCTACAGTTAACCACCACAATTATCTCAGATAAAACAGTCCATATTTCTCACGATATTTTAACGGGATATTGGGGTTGGTACAGCCGAAGGTGTACACTGTTGTAAAATCTTTAAAATGTTTGACATCTTATTTAATTCATAAATATACTGCTTGCTGGAGCTTTTGTTTAAAGATAACCTAACAATTGTCGCTTGCTGTATGCATTATGTAATGGATAGAACCTCTTTACAGAAAGGGTAAGAACAATGTATAAGAGATGCTGTAAGGAAAACATTCATACCTTTTGTATTATTTGTGAACATATAGTATATTTTAAAACGGCAAATAATAGCACTTGTCTGCAACAATTGTACTCTTTTATCCTTATTTTTACAGCTCGAGGACTTTGCTAGGAAATATAGTGACATGCCAGACAACCAGGTCACGAAGTTCTACAAGACTTTGCGTCAAGTCAATGCTAACATTCAATGGATGACGCGTAACTATGCGGGCCTTGAGGAATGGTTTGAACAAAATACCCAGCAATGACAAAGAAGTTAGAGAAAAACTTTAAAAGAATTCGAATAACCTGAATTTGAGTAAAGGAATAGTTCAAATCATACAAGTAAAACTGGAATGTACTTAATGTATACTTCATGTTCATACTGTATCCTTTTTCATATTATCAATGAACCACAGAGAGGATAATCCTGTCTTTTTTTAAGCGTGGTCACACCAATATTTTGAATACGTTTTTCAACATTTCTGTTACCGTGTCTTTTACGAAATTTCACAAAACGACAATTGTAGCGATTACGATTATTTACTTGATTATTTTCTTTGTCAACAATTCACTTATCCTTGCCTTTGAGATGTATGTTACGTTGTTAACAGCATTTAAGGAAGCCGTACGTCAAATTGCTATAGTGGTATGGTGTTTACTGTACTTTGTTCTCCATTACTGCTTCTCCATATTAATTTATCCACTCACCACTGTTACCCGTTACGCGACCTGCTGCATGCCATTGGTATGCATAGTTTGCGTGCTGCATACTCATCAGTTGTGAATATTTTATCTGCAATACTTTAAGTAGAAACTTGATCTAGATGTAAAAAAGGCTTTCTCGAGGCTTCTTGTTTTGACCAGATTATTTATCATTCAATGACACGATATTAACGTTCTGGTGTTTTTCTTTCAGTTTCTTATACCCAGGTTAACAACTTACCTTTTTTACTTGTATTTTGTTTTATGTTTCGTTTTGCTGCATTTGTAGTAATTAAAATAATAAAGTTTGCGGAAACCAATACCCTTGAGCGACCTGAATGCCGCCTATGCAAATAGGCTTAACTCTGTGTTTTGTCAGCAGCCGATTATCTCATTGAGGAAAATCACTAAATAGAGAGAGAAAAGACAGCTTTCGCAAATTGGGTGAAATATTCATAAAACAACCATAAAAATATATAAAACATTTTTAAGTTTAGGTATATGAATAATTTAACAACCGAAAGAAAATTCCAATAATTTAATCTCAGAAGATAGTGTAAAATAAAAAGATATAATGGTTGTACCTAAAGGTTCACAGGGAATTTTTCAAACTGAGCAATATTTTTTCTCCGCAAAGTTTAATGGAAGTCAGCTGCGTGATATAAATGGCTCGTTAGTCATTTTACGGAACATGCAGCATGTAAGCTCGAAAAAGTCCCAACCAGCAAATATGAGAAAGTGTACTGAAGATGTGTATACGAGTGGCGTTGTAGCAGCGGCTTAAAATTTGGGTTAATCTACGTCAGGAAAGGTCTTTTACCTGTATATGCAGCTAACTTAGGCCTTGATGGGTGTGTTTTATAGGCCAGTACATACGAAGAACAAATAGTTCTTGATCTTAACCATTTCACCGTCAAGGTTTTGCCAAAACACACTGTTATCAATGGATATCTTTGAGATATATAAAGGGAATGGAGGGAAGTTAAGGATGGCAAGGCAGGGTCATCAAATGCCACGAGATAGACTTCGGGGAGGTCCTGTACGGAGTCGAAGCAAAGGCTCCATCGTCGAGGAAGGTTCTGACTATGTATACAAAGAGGATTACAAAAACGGAGTAATACCGATATTTGAAAATACTGAAAAATGCTGATACACGTATATTCAGGATATTCAGGATTTCTAAAAGTTCTTGAATAATGATCAGGAATAGTACTGTTTCAGAAATGTTGTGTCTGAAAACTGGTCTGCTTTGTGTCATTCAAAGGTTTGCTACAGAAAGCGTTGATTACTTGAACAGCTGGGAGTTCTAGTATCTCGTAATGCCTGCTTTGTAGTTTGCACGGAAGGCTGTTAGTATTACTCTAATGTGGATCATTTGTCTCGATATCTCATGAGGTCAGTTGCAGGTTTGACTGCTTTAACGAATTAATGGTGTCTTTTCCAAAATTCAAAGTGAAGTTGCTCATCAGTGAAATGCTAAGCGACTTATTAACAACACCAGTGACCAGATGTACAAGAGCTTTGTTGAATATGAATAGTTCTGTACTGAACGACAGAAAACCTTGGCAAACGCTTTTCAACTTCAAAGTTTATGTAATGACCTAGAAAGTACCTTACACTCCGGCCGATAATTTTTTGAGTTGTTATAAATCATTTTCCGTTCCTACTTCAAGTTACTATAAATCAATTCGGAATGGCATTTCTGAGGGAAATTTATTGAAATATCTGTCATGGAATACAGCTAGTCGTTGCATTTATGGATCAGTGTAACGGGAAACTTGCACTGAATGAGTGCTTGATCGATTCAAGGATAGGAAAGGATTTAGAACATAGTGGTCACCATAAAGTTCATGGTTCGAAATTGAAGACAGTTCAAGAATCACTTGTGACATTGGCAACTCGTGATACTCAATCAGAAAGGTTCAGATTGCATTTCTATAAATTCGATGATTATGATGATGCTAGTTGTTGTGACGTGGTAGTGACGATAACAATTTTGTAAGTCTGTAATTGTGCATGCTAAAAGGTTAGCAATCACGATAAATTGATTTACACGAGATACTGATATACTGAGACATGTTGTAAACCCTAGAATGGTATAAACATCTATCTTCAAACGCTACAACAACGACCAGACGAATAAGACATCCCAAATATGTACAAATGTTTAATATATCAACGTGCTCTTTTCTAAAGTTTAAATGGACCAGTGTACTGTATAAGAGCTTTGAAGCTTTGCATTGCGGGATAATCATCACAAATCGATTGTCAAGCAGTTCTAGACAACCAAGCACGTAAAATCCCACTTTTTCCGACAAGTTGCCTCTATGTTACTCAACACCAGAGGGACAAATTATGTCTCGTTGCGACCTTCCTTCAGCATCATTACTCTCAACGGCATAAGTTGATATGACCCCCTCCCCGTTCAAGCTTTGGCATACCAGTGTCGAAAGGTATTTAAGCTTACAGCTCAAAAATCAAGTACGTAAAGTCACAATGGAATGCATACATACACGTACATACGGAATGGAATAGGAACTACCAAATGAATTGAGTATATACTTCATATCAGAATATGTCGTGACCCACTTCCTTTCGTTAAACATTACTATTTACATAATGCGAACATCTCTTTAAATCGTCTTCCATTTTTGTCGTTCCTGTGATGTGTGTTCCTATGGAACTACGCACCTAATTGTATACATTCATTACCCTGGTGACTCTTCAAAACAGAAATTTTTAAAGATTGCCATTTTCGAATTATTTTTGACAAACCTATCGTGTTAATCAGCATCAACTACTTATCTCAGACTTATGATTGCAATGTGCCAGTTAGAACCTCTATTGATTTCTTGTGTACTTACTTGCATATCATGTCGTGGAACAGTGAAGATAACATCAGTGATGTGTGAACTACGTCAAAACGCCAATAGTTACACAATATGGGTACTATGAGAGCATAAATGATACAACCACTAGGGAGCCACTAATAAAGATGTATAAATATTAGTATAACAAGAGCGTATGATAAGGAAACAAAACTTGACAACTTTTATTCTTTAGTTTTTTTGGTTTTTCCCTGTTTCGTGTACATTTTGGTCTAAATTTCGCAACATACAGAACATTTTGTGGCTCCCTGCGTCTGAGCAATAAATAATGAGAATACATGAGTAAATATTAGCGAAATGAGAGAATGCAACAAAAATAATATCACTGGACCAATTTTATTCTCTTTTTTGTTTTTCTGTTATTTTTTTCGCTTTTCTTTCTTGTTTTTCCACATGTGTCCGTTTGTCTTTATGTATGTATGTATGTATGTATGTATGTATGTATGTATGTATGTATGTATGTATGTATGTATGTATGTATGTATGTATGTATGTATGTATGTATGTATGTGTCATAACATAAAGGAAAGAAGCTGGATCTGACGACGAGTGCTGATGTATAACTGGAAATATACGAAACCATGACTGGGCCTCTCGGCCCAGCCGCTGATACATGATTCTGCCCGTGTGTCAGTCGGATCAAGTTAGTTTGTCCTCTGTTGGACCACGGTCACTCCACAGGGAGTGACCGTGGTCCAAGTTCTCCTTAGTGTCTGTTCTCCTTCGATTCTGAGTGAATGTCCTGTCTCGGTCACTCCACAAGGAGTGACCGTGGTTATCGGTCCTTCAGTTCTCCTAGTTTTTCCTCTGAGTTAGTGTGTCTATTTATACAGTATCTTGGCTATGTCGGATGCCAACGCCATAAAGAATGTAATAAGACAATACTTTGATTTACCGACATTAGAAAAGATTACAAAAGTAATATCAGATTCGTTGACAAAGGTGTTAAATTTAAGTATTGACAGTGCAGTCGTCCCTGATATTTTTAAATGTGCAAGAGTTGTTCCTATTTATAAAGGTTCTGGCTGTGTCACCGAAATGTCCAACTATAGACCGATTTCAATTTTACCTGCTATTTTTAAAGTTATTGAAAGACATGTACATTGTAGCTTTTATGAGTTTTTGTCTAGTAAGGATTTACTTCATAAAACACAATCCGGATTTAGAAGACACCATTCCTGTCAAACAGCTTTATTAAGAATGTGTGATGAACTGTTAGAAAATATTGACAATGGTCAAATTCTGGTATTCTATTTTTGGATTTGTCAAAAGCATTTGATCTAGTTAATCACCAAACCCTTCTTAAAAAGTTATCTTTATATGGATTAGAAATTAATGGGTTAAACTGGTTTAAATCGTTTTTATCAAATCGTTCTCAAGTAGTTACTTACACGGGTAAAATTTCGAATATTCAAAAGGTGACTGTAGGTGTGCCTCAGGGATCGTTGTTGGGACCACTACTATTTACTATTTTTATCAATGATTTACCATTTACTTTGCATAATTCACAACTTGATATGTACGCTGATGACCAGACCCTTCTTACCTCTGGTATTTCTGTTCCACATGTTAATGATCCCTTCAAAATGATGTAATGTCGTCAAATAACTGGATTCGTAGTAATGGAATGATCATAAATGAGGGCAAAACGAAAGCCATGTTAGTCGGATCTCGTCAAAAAATAAAAGACGCTAATATTTCTGGTGAACAATTAGACATCTCTATTAATGGCAAACAAATTTCATGTGTCTCTTCTGAAAAGATACTAGGACTAACATTAGACAGTTTATTTCTTGGGACAAACATATTGATAATTTGTGTCTTACTTTGAGTCGGAGAGTTGGTCTACTTAGGCGCCTGTGTATTTTATTCCTTTGCACCTTAGAAAAGTTTTATATTACGGTTTGATTCAATCTGCCATTGATTATTGCTCTATTTGTTTGGGGCAATACGACTTCTAAAAATATAGATAAGGTTTATAAAATGCAGAAGCGTGCCTTAAGAGTGATACTTAATGCTGATTTTGATACCCCAACTGAAGTACTTTTTGAAAGGTTCAATGTGCTATCTGTTAGACAACGTATTTTTTACTTTACTTGTATCATGGTGTACAAATGTTTCAGCAATACTGCTCCAAGTTATCTTATCGAAAAAATTGTTACGCTGAATGACGTTCATGCTTATCAAACACGAGGAGCCTCAACTTGTAAATTATTACTGCCTCGATTTCGTACTGAAACGGGTCAAAGGACTTTTGCCATGCGTGCAGCTCGAGCTTGGAATTCTCTGCCTGATGTGGTTAGATGCAGTACGAACATGAATAATTTCAAATCCCAGTTGAACTCTTACATCAGAGACAATGTAAGCAGATAGACTATTCGCATTTCAGCAGTTTTTTATGTATGTTTCTACCAGTAGTCACTGCTCTACATTTTACTTGTACTGATTTTATTTTTTATTTGATTTTTTTATAGTTATTTTCACGTTTAAAACTTGAATATTTTACTCTTTATGTCGGACCCCATGGTAGATTACAACCTTATAGGAGTCTTTACCCCTGTTTGAGTATGTAAATGGGAAATCCTTTAATGTGAAATAAATAAATAAATAAATAAATAAATAAATAAATAAATAAATTATCACATGCCCGTGCGTGGTTTGCTACAATTCTTTTGTATCAAACCCAGGCCATGAATAAATTAAAATGATAACAACGGCTCAATATTACGATTGGTTGAAACACAATAGAACATGGGGGTAGTACGCAGAGTACCTCCATTATAAAAAATAGTTACTGGGTAATTCTTTCAAATGTATAAATGAGCGAGATCATGTTGTCGATACTGTGCTGGTATTTCGTGGCGCCAGCATTGTCAGAGTCCAAACAAAGAAACGTCAGCTTGATCACTCGCGTCCCAGAACGCTAATGTATTGTGAGCGTAAAATGTTACTATACTGTGCGCCAATCTGGAAGATTATGACATTGGCCAATTTCGAAATAGAAAATGACCTAATTTTCAAAATAATACGTCCGTTCCCTCTGAGTTGAGAATATGACAAAGTACATTTCTTTAAAAGAAAGTCTGAAACACGTATGATTTAAAATCATAAAATGCATGATCGCTATTAACCTAAAAATAATCCTCGCGTCTTTGACGGGTAATAATTGGGCTCGTTTGGCCTCGAAGAATAATAGTAAAGAGCGTGTAGGCATTCGGATGTCGGACTTTGTGCGTCTTCTCGTGACCATCTCTTGATATGCCGTTAGCAGTATAATAAATAAAGCCTGTTTGTAAATCTTACTAACAAGAAAAACACGCTGGCTTAGCGTAAAACGGATATAGAGACCACGCATTGGTGTTCCAAAAATCTTTGCAATAAATGGCTTTCAAATAGATCATCATTCGTACGGAAACGTGTGATTTGAAATGCATGAAATTATATTTTGTTGGACCTAACACTGTTAAAGTTTTAAGAGAAGCAAACATTGAACGTTTTCACCACAAAGACTGGGTCACCAATAGTTTGCTGTTTACAATTGAACGAGCAAACCTAACAATGGTCGCCGTTGGCAATCTGCCGACACAATATAGACCTATTTGTTGTGACAAGACGGCTGTGTTCGCTACGACAGGCAGGGAACAGATAATTGTTTACGCTTTTTCAAAGGCCGCAAGAGGCTTTGCTGAGGTACGAGAACTCTTCGCTGCTAAGAAATAGTTCTTGTTTTCGTAAACAATAGTAACTTTGTTCGATCATTGTTGTTGTAAATTATTTCTTTGTCATATTCAAATGTAATATTTGTGTAAGTATCACGTTCTTCTACATTTTAGCGTCTTGATTTGTCACGTGACAAGTGCCTTGTACCCCATTCTATCATTGTCTACAGCCAGGTCAGAAGATAGTCCTACGCAGCTGGAGTATCGTTCAACCCGTAGTAGAGAATACGATAGTTACCTGTGTCAGATGACCTCTAGTGAATCTCCATCAGGACAAGCTGTTGTACCTACAGTGTCGCACGTCGTACAGACGTAGAATAGCGGACAAAATTGACGTGAGTATACCTAACAGGAATACCTGGACACTTCGTTCGTCATTGACCATGGCACAGAGCCTACTCACTTTAAACGTAAAGACTCGTGTAATACGACTTTTGATCAGTCTTTCGTAAATGGTCTCTTTTTACACGTTGTCACTGATGCAGACAAATCGCATTAAATGCTTTGAATGTCATATAAATATTGTACACTTCTTTAGTTTTAGAGAAATGCATTTCTATTGATCCCTTCTGTGTAGTAAAGCCTACCCCAAATCACTTACAGATCGCATTTGAATGTAAATAAGGATTGTGTATTGTCGTGCAGGGTATTCAACGTAGACAAGAAGCCGGCAATTAAAGTAAGAAATCTCTCTGCCTGTCTGTCTGTCTGTCTGTCTGTCTGTCTGTCTGTCTGTCTGTCTCTGTCTCTGTCTCTGTCTCTGTCTTCTATAAAATCAATGATTTTTTTTATGTTTATTTCTTACCTGAGTGAGTTCAGTCCACATGTTATCACTCGCTGCGTTGCTGTAATTATATTAGTTTTTGTAATCTATGGCACCGTTGAAAGCAACATCAACTCTCAAGAAACTACGCACCATCCCAAAGGCTTATTCTGTGCGAACCCTGGCAATGAAATAAGTTAATAAAATAGATAAACAAGTCGGTAAACGTATTAAATAAAACGTATTTTTATAGTCTTTTGCTACGTTATTGCTTGGTTATAGATTGCCAATATATGTAATTATATGAACATTGTTTACGTGGCACTGGTAAGTAATTGCCAATTACGATAACTTTTCTAGAGAATGCCACGACATCCGAATGTATGTCTGCTTGAAATATAGAGTGAGAGTTGTGTTAATTAAATAAGGTAGGTCGGCCAGGAACTTTTGTATTTCTTACTTTTACTAGGTGTGCGAATCAAATAGAAGCATTTCGCAAAATCGTGGGTGATTTTTAAAATGAGAAAACCAAAGTTTAGGGATACTTTTGATTACAGGAAACACGCATATTTTTTTATTTAGTCTGCAAAATTTGACGCACTGATATGGATAATACATGCAAGCTTGTCAGAAGCCGACAGATCTTACACGGAACAATAAATATGCGTGAGAGCCCGTATGTCAAATGAGAGAAATTAAAAAATGTATAAATTTGTACAACTAGATTTCAATTTTAACGATAGACTCTGCGATTGAAATTCAAAAGTTATTAGCCTGCAATCTAAGAGGCCTCGCAGTGAGGTCGGCATACAAAAAGCACGTTTGGTATCCAAACCTTTTGAAATGGGTTGGTTCAAGAGTCTAGCTAAGCTATTGATATTTTGACAATGGACTGACCTGAGCTCTGTAGAGAATCAGTAAGTACTGTGTCGTCTACGTTGTTCATATATAATGGTAATCCGGTTCAATCCTCGTTGAGAATTGACTGCTTTATGTTTTCGAACTGATTATAAAGTTTCTTCCTTTGAAATTGGAAATGTGTGATTATACAGGTTTTATAGTACATATGGTTTACGTGGTAGATTTAATGATAACGAAGCCGCATTGTGGCAGTACGTTTTATATTATGATCTACTAAGTTATTCCTGAAATAGCAAGACAAGCTGAAATATAAATATTTATTCTTTATTAGATATTACAAAGGTCTTAAAAAAGTCATTTTGGAGGTTGTCCAGCCTGTTCTCGTTAAGCATAGAGGTGCGAATCAGTATCGGGCCACTTATCTGAATGCCGATCTAGTAAGTTCAACCAAAAATGAATGCACATTTTTGAAAGCCACGGAGCGAAGCACAAAGACTGGGTCACCAATAGTTTGCTGTTTACAATTGAACGAGCAAACCTGACAATGGTCGCCGTTGGCAATCTGCCAACACAGTATAGACCTATTTGTTGTGACCATCAACTGTGTTCGCTACGACAGACACGGAACATGAATAATTTTATACGGTTCCTCAAAGGCCACAAGACGCCTCGCTTAGGTACGAGAACTCTTTGCTGCTCAAAACATAGTTCTTGTTTTCGTAAACAATAGTAATTTTGTTCGATCATTGTTGTCGTAAATTATTTTTGTCATATTCAAATTTAATATTTGTGTAAGTATCAAGTTCTTCTGCATTTTAGCGTCTTGATTTGTCACATGACA
Organism: Ptychodera flava; assembly: GCF_041260155.1. NCBI lineage: Eukaryota > Metazoa > Hemichordata > Enteropneusta > Ptychoderidae > Ptychodera > Ptychodera flava. The sequence continues at coordinate 38,162,900 of NC_091928.1, forward strand.
TGTGCTTGTACCCCATTCTATTATTGTCTACAGCCAGGTCAGAAGATAGTCCTACGCAGCTGGAGTATTGACCCTTTTTTCGTTCAACCCGCAGTAGAGAATACTATAGTTACCTGCGTCAGATGACCTTAAGTGAATCATCTTCGGGACAAGCTTTTGTACCTATAGTATTGCACGTTGTACAGACGTAAAATAGACGTGAGTATACCTAACAGAAATACCTGAACACTTCGTTCGTCATTGACCATGGCACAGAGCCTACTCACTTTAAACGTAAAGACTCGTGTAATACGACTTTGAACCGTCTTTATTAAACGGTCTCTTTTTACCTCACGTTGTCAGTGATGCAGACAAATCGCATTAAATGCTGTCAATGTCATATAAGTATTGTACAGTCCTTTAGTTTTAGAGAACTGTATTTCTATTGATCCTTTCTGTGTAGTAAAGCCTACCTCAAATGACTTACAGATCGCATTTGAATGCAAATAAGGGTGTGTATTGTCGTGCAGGATATTCAACGTGAACAAGAAGCTGGCAATTAAAGTAAGAAATCTTTCTGCCTGTCTGTCTGTCTGTCTGTCTAGTCTGTCTGTGTCTGTGTCTCTCTCTTCTATAAAATCAATGATTTATTTATGTTTATTTCTTAGCTGAGTGAGTTCAGTCCACATGTTATCATTCGCTGCGTTGCTGTAATTATATTACTTTTTGTAATCTATGGCACCGTTGAAAGCAAAATCAACTCTCAAGAAACTGCACACCACCCCAAAGGCTTATTCTGTGCGAACCCTGGCATGGAAATAAGTTAATAAAATAGATAAATAAGTCGGTAAACATTATAAATAAAACGCATTTATGGTCTTTTGTTACGTTATTGCTTTGTTATAGATTGCCAATATCAAATCTGTAATGATATGAACATTCATTACGTGTCTTGGTAAGTGCATAATTTGCCAATTACGATATTGTTTCTAGAGAATGAATCCGTGGCACAATTCGGCCAACCAATAAACCAATTTGCATTTTCAAAAAAGAAAATCGAAGTGGAGCTAATTTTCAATTTTCAAATGGTTTTATCATCTTGATTATTAACTTTTAGGCCTATTTCCAAATTTAAAATCTTTGGGCTGAGATTGAAATATAGAAAACAGGTGTATACTGCTGTGAGGATGGCACTTTACGGCCATTCAAATTTCCCTCTGACAAACTCTATTTCCCACAATTCGTATTTCCGTTTTTTCAATTTCCAATATACCAAATGTCCGATTTTCCCATTTCATTTGGGGCGTGGCAGCTGATAGTATCTATCTTTGGCCTAGGAATGCATCAAATTGTGACAGTTATTTGCGCGGGCAACTCGTTCAATGGATCGAGTAACGAACATACAAAGAACAATAGTGTTGCGGCCGCCGGAAGGGCGAGTCCGATATAATCACTTAGACCTGACCTGCTGAAGTTTTGCGCGCTTCCCGTCAACGTCGCAAACTGGAACATTGTGTAAATTGTGACAGTCATCAGCCCAATCAGAGCGCGGCATCCACATTTAATTTTATCTGATCAATTTATTCAGCTGTCAATCTTTGTACGCAATGATGTTCTCCTCATAACCAATTATAGTTTTAATCCGTATGCCGGCTCACTTTATAAATTGCACCTGTTCCAACCCGATCAAAATCTTGACCCGGCGTTTGATATATCATGTGTGAGACATCATCGTCTAACAGTTCGTTCAGAGATACCACTTGCCCTTTTTAAAACATTTTGGAGATGAACACCTATTTCGAGGTGACTTCTTTCTTTATCACCCATTTCTTGACTTTCTTGCGGCTGAACGCACCAACTTAAATTCATTGCCTGAAGTGCACGCGCACTCTACCAACCAAAGAACAGTTTTTTTCTTGTCTTCCAGTATGATGTGATACGATGTTAGGGACTGACCAGTTTGTTCAGCCTCGCGCGCTCTGTACGTACGTGTGTAGTACTAGTACACACACTCCAGAGCTTGCAGAAGCCGTCTGAGATAGCGTTCTACATTTGCACTATAAATCGGAAGAAAAAATGTTGATATTGCACTAAAACGGTCACTACTCTGACAATTTGTAGCTGTGGAAACGCAGCTATTGTTGGCGCATGGCGGGGTAGCGTGCGCCGCTATGCGGATCATCAAAAAGCGGGGTCGACCTTTTGATGACCTGCATAGCCATGCACCCTACCCCGCCAACAGATAGCTGCACAGCTAGACAATTTGATGTCCCAGTGAAGAATGTAAGATGTAATAAGATTATCACGAAAATACCGCAAAGGATGCACTATGACATCGGCGCCGTGCATCAACTTCCGCTTGGCGTCGAGCGATACGCTGCGCCATTGTCCTCGTGCATCCTTTGCGGTATTTTCGTAAACCTCATATTAGGAAAGTTACGCGCCCGAAGGGCGCGCCGAAATATGAAACTGAATGATGAAATTCATGGCTAGCACGATGCATTTTAGGCAAGTATGAGCCCGTGTCGAAATTTAAAAACACACTGACCCCCTAATTGGGCATTTAAAAATAGGTGACCCCATCACCAAAGTGAAAACAGGGTGACCCCCATGAATCCACCGGCCTCCAAGGCCGAAGAAAATGACCAGTCCCTCATTCCCGCTAATGTTTAAAAGTATCTTGTGCTAAGTATCGTAACCAAGCCCCGCCCCAGTACATTTGGTCACACTGAGATAAATGTTACACCTTAGTTCGATACAATTATTTCCGTATGAAAAGATACTGGGCCACGCCCTAAATGAAATGGGAAAATCGGACATTTGGTATATTGGATATTGAAAAAACGGAAATACGAATTGTGGGAAATAGAGTTTGTCAGAGGGAAATTTGAATGGCCGTAAAGTGCCATCCTCACAGCAGTATACACCTGTTTCCTATATTTCAATCTCAGCCCAAAGATTTTAAATTTAGAAATAGGCCTAAAAGTTAATAATCAAGATGATAAAACCATTTGAAAATTGAAAATTAGCTCCATTTCGATTTTCTTTTTTGAAAATGCAAATTGGTTTATTGGTTGGCCGAATTGTGCCACGGATTAGAATGCCACGACATCTGAATGTATGTCTGTTTGAAATATATAGTGAGCGTTTTGTCAAAATGCCCTAATTAAATAAGATAGGTCGGCCAGGAACTTTTGTATTTCGTACTTTTCCAAAAGGCCTATTCTGTGCGAACCCTGGCAAGGAAATAATTAATAAAATAGATAAATAAGTAGGTAAACGTATCAAATAAAACGCATTTTATAGTCTTTTGCTACGTTATTGCTTGGTAATAAATTGCCAATATCAAAATCTGTAATGATATGAACATTGTTTACGTGTCACTGGTAAGTACACAATTTACCAATTATGATAATTTTTCAAGAGAATGCCACGACATCCGAATGTATGTCTGTTTGAAATATAGAGTGAGCGTTTTGTCAAAATGCCCTAATTAAATAAGGTAGGTCGGCCAGGAACTTTTGTATTTCTTACTTTTACTAGGTGTGCGAATCAAACAGAAGCATTTCGCAAAATCATGGGTGATTTTTAAAAATGAGAAAACCAAAGTTTAGGGATTCTTTTGATTACAGGAAACAAGCATATTTTTTATTTAGTCTGGAAATTTGACACACTAATATGGATAATACATGCAAGCTTGTCAGAAGCCGACAGATCTTACACGAACGACGTGAGAGCCCGTATGTCCAATGAGAGCAATTAATAAATGTATAAGTTTGTACAACTAGATTTCAATTTTAACGATAGACTCTGCGATTGAAATTCAAAAGTTATTAGCCTGCAATGTAAGAGGCCTCGCAATGAGGTTGGCATACAAAAAGCACGTTTGGTATCCAAAGCTTTTGAAATGGGTTGGTTCAAGAGTCTAGCTAAGCTATTGATATTTTGACAATGGACTGACCTGAGCTCTGTAGAGAATCAGTAAGTACTGTGTCGTCAACGTTGTCCATATATAATGGTAATTCGGTTCAATCCTCGTTGAGAATTGAGTGCTTTATGTTTTCGAACTGATTATAAAGTTTCTTCCTTTGAAATTGGAAATGTGTTATTGTACAGGTTTTGTAGTAAATATGGTTTACGTGGTAGATTTAATGACAACGAAGCTGCATTGTGGCAGTACTTTTGTTATTATAATCTACTAAGTTATTCCTGAAATAGCAAGACAAGCTGAAATATAAATATTTATTCCTATTAGATATTACAAAGGTCTTCAAAAAGTCCTTTCGTAGGTCGTCCAGCCTGTTCTCGTTAAGCAAAGAGGTGGCGAATCAGTATCGGGCCACTCATCTAAATGCCGATCTAGTGAGTTCAACCAAAAATGAATGCACATTTTTGAAAGCCACGGAGCGCAGCACAAAGACTGGGTCACCAATAGTTTGCTGTTTACAATTGAACGAGCAAACCTGACAATGGTCGCCGTTGGCAATCTGCCGACACAATATAGACCTATTTGTTGTGACCATACGACTGTGTTCGCTACGACAGACACGGAACATAAATAATTTTATACGGTTCCTCAAAGGCCGCAAGACGCTTCGCTAAGGTGCGAGAACTCTTCGCTGCTAAAAAATAGTTCTTGTTTTCGTAAAAAATAGTAACTTTGTTCGATCATTTTTGTTGTAAATTATTTCTTTGTCATATTCAAATTTAATATTTGTGTAAGTATAAAATTCTTTATTATTGTAGAATCTTGATTTGTCACGTGACAAGTGCTTGTACCCCATTCTATTATTATGGGCAGCCAGGTCATAAGGTAGCCCTTCGCAGCTAGAGTATCAACGCACTTTTCGTTCAATACGTAGTAGAGAAAACGATAGTTACCTGTGTCAGATGACCTTTAGTAAATCTCCATCGAGACAAACTGTTGTGCCTTCAGTGTCGCATGTCGTGTAGACGTAGAATAGCGGACAAAATCGACGTGAGTATACATAACAGGAACACCTGGACACTTCGTGCACCATTGACCATGTCACACAGCCTACTCACTTTAAACGTAAAGACTCGTGTAATACGACTTTTGATCAGTCTTTAGTAAACGGTCTATTTTTACACGTTGTCACTGATGCAGACAAATCGCAATCAATGCTGTCAATGTCATATAAATATTGTACAGTCCTTAGTTTTAGAGAACTGTATTTCTATTGATCTCTTCTGTGTAGTAAAGCCTACCTCAAATCACTTACAGATCACATTTTAATGCAAATAAGGGTGTGTATTGTCGTGCAGGGTATTCAACGTGAACAAGAAGCTGGCAAATAAAGTAAGGAATCTTTCTGTCTGCCTGTCTGTCTGTCTGTCTGTCTGTCTGTCTATCTGTCTGTCTGTCTCCTCTCTCTCTCTCTCTCTCTCTCTCTCTCTCTCTCTCTCTCTCTCTCTCTCTCTCTCTCTCTCTCTCTCTCTCTCTCTCTCTCGCTCTCTTATAAAATCAATGATTTATTTAAAGTGTATGTCCCGCATAAATTCAAAGTTAATTTTTCTTAAAATGAGCCATGCTATATGATATTGCCATCCCTACATTATCAAATAAATGCATCATCCCAAGGAAAACGACGCGGTTAAATATTGTAAAATGCATTATGTTGTGCGATTTTGAAGTTGGCTGCCTTTCGGGTCGTTTCGGAATTCGCGGGCATTGCCACCGGAAATGACGTAACTAATTGAACGTACGAGTGAGCGTGTTCACCACGGCCATAGCGAATGCTTACCGCTGAGGCTTCAACATGGTGAGAATTAGTTACCCTTTTGGTGGCTGAAGTAACCGCAGCCATTGCCAGTTTAACATGCACTTTATTTAGGATGCCGTATTTGCCAAAATTACAAGGAAGGGTCGGAAAAGAGGCATTCAGACAAGCGTTTTCTGCGGTGCACATTTTCGAGTGCCTCGCATGCCGTGCATTGGCCTTGTAACTTCGCGTCGAATACACACGGTTCGGAAGCCAGATGTACGGTAAGATAGTATTTAATTCCTGGAGCTACTACATCGATTATGTGATCGCAATGCCGTACCAGTATGACCATTGTCACCAGAAAGCGTTCGCGTGTATCATCATCAACTGTGGACAAGAGCGAGAACAGCAGCAAGACTGCGACAGGTTACCCAAAACATGTCGAGGGGATGCGGGGCCGTAGAAGTATGACCGTGTTTACATCCACCAGGACTGAACGCCGATTCAGCTGCTTTACGAAAGTGATTGTAAATAAAAAATATACAAGTACTACATCTCATGTATGTGTGACTCTATAATTAGTAACGTTGGGAGACATCTAACTTATTCCTAAAAAGTTTACGTAGTGATTGACTTCCTCTTTGCGAGACTCAGGCTGAACGATAGGTTGTGTATAATACAGCACGGCGCTGCCAGTAAAAGTGACACAACGTGTAGCGAAGAAGTTTCATACTGCTGACGAAGCAGTCGCGTTGTCGTCATCATCTGTTCCCTTCTGCCCGACTAAGTCTCCCCTAAAATATTTTAGCTTCTTTGAGAATTTCACAGCCATGAAACAATGAAGACTGTGCTTTATATCGCTGACACTTAATCAAGAAAAAACCTGCGGAAGCGTTGTTGATCACTCCGTCACAGAAATGGCCAGCTGAGCCGCCCGGCCTCGGTTGCCAGTGTGCCCGATATTTACATCACGTCAATTTTCATTTATCTCTTCCCGAGAATTTGGCTAGACATGTCTTCACGGTCACATGTTTTTACATGTAAAAGTGCCAAACTTCATGTGAGGTTTTATAACGCCAAACTGAAGATTTTTGCGGCGTGAATACTACTTTGGTTTTTATGCTAACGTGACCCTCAGCCGGTTCCAAAGATGTGTGTTAAACGGTGGACAATTTTCAACTTGATCTCTACAAATTTTTGTATACAGATTTTGAACGAGGCAATTTATGTTGATAAGTAATAATGAGGTGGGATGGCAACTCCAGACTTCGTTCATATTTTGGTAGCTTGCGGTTGTGTGTACGGTAGTTCACATGTGTGTTGGACTGCTGTGGTGGGCTCGTCATAGACGGTCAACAAGAGTTCCGCTCTTGTTCTCGTTTAGGTTAAGGTCCCGCCTGTTAAAATCTGCAGGCCTGTAAATTCTGAACAGCTTTGTCAGTTTTTCTGTGACGATGACATTCTCAGTTGCACTGCTTTCCCTCATGAAATTATCACTGTCACCATAGTCAATGCACTAAGTCACCATCGCGCGTCCTATTAGTGACGTCACAGCTACTTTCGCCAAAACGGGGCGAGCTCGGCAATTTCCGGAAAATGTCGCCATGATTGAAGTCAAAACGTGCAACTTTTCCCATGTTTTCGTCAAAATAACACAATACAACCGTCTAAAAACCGCTCAAATAAGCTTCAGTTTGAGTGTAAATGTTTGTTTTATTAATACCAATTTCATTGACAACCAGAACTAGAGTATAGGCCTCAAGTCAAACGAAAAAAGCCTCAAAATTTGGCGGGACTCACACTTTAACCAATAACCCCCGCCGCAGGAGGGTATATAAGAGATTTTGGTACCATGCGCGACATATAGCACGAGCCGATAGAGGCGAGTGCTATATGGAGCGAATTGTACCAAAATCGAGTGTATACCCGACTGCAAAGGGGGTTATTGCTATTATATTATATCAACTTGCGTGTCTTTGTTGTCTTACTCGGGTATTTTCATCACTCTAAGCGCCAAATGCAGAAAACGGATGTCTGAGATCGAACGTCGGAAATTCTGCGCCCGAGACCGAGCATTTTTATAAGTTACGATTACGCACAGGCACACAGTATCCTACGACAAATGCGCATTACGTTCATATCGTCATTGCATTTTATTCGCATGCAACACGAACACTATACCTGTCAAAAATACCTGTTGCAGTCAAACAGAAAATGGGTCAAGAGTTCAAATCAAAAGAAAAAAAAGTAACATTTTTTTAAATTTACATAAGAACAATAGTCCAAACTTTCTTAGCATACTAAAAATAGATTTGTCTCATTCTGTACCGCATATGCGTATACGGTATACTTCAACCCGTCGCGACATTCAGTGGTACAGTGAAGTTACAGGATCTACATGTTTTTTGATGAATGATTTGGACGTTAATTGTACCAGAAAACAAGCAGTTCTGAAATAATCGAGACTTGCGATGACTGCAACTGTGATGAACAATTGTGCAGAGTGTGCAGCTCGATGCAGGGAGAGGTGGACGCTGACACTGCTCGTTGCATTGTGTTGTCAAATTTAATTTCGTCGCAGTCGCCAGGAGTCATCCCATTGTTATTTGGACTTCTTGGTGTACATCTTTAGGACACCCCAGTCTGTTACAGCCCAGACTTTGGTAAAGAATATCTGACATACCGTTACTGTGAGGAGTCAATTTATTTGTGTATGAACGAATACTATCTTCATTTTAAAAGAGCGGTAGGATATATCGCATCTCGACTCACCAATATCAAGCAAAGTGCACGGTGCGCTGTCGCCCTAATATTTGTGTGCATCACACCCCAAATGTGCTGCTTCAGAGATGTCTTTCATCATCGATCCCGACTTATTTACACCAAAAGGTGAGTACAGACCCTCACTTTATCTGTGTATCAAAATTCAGTCTTCGGTCTTTGAAACAAAGTGGACTGTTTCGGTATTTCTCGAGGGTTTATGGTTCAGATAGGTACGTTCAAATGCACCGACCGGGCAATTTTCGAAAATGCTGGTTTAGGGGCCCGTTTTATCAATGCTATCAGTGCTAAAACATTATTTTAGTATCGGTGGAATGAACTTTCGTCCGATCAGAATGGCACATGGTAGCATGATATAATATAATTATGTTATTTCTTACCTGAGTGAGTTCAGTCCACATGTTATCACTCGCTGCGTTGCTGTAATTATATTAGTTTTTGTAATCTATGGCACCGTTGAAAGCAACATCAACTCTCAAGAAACTACACACCATCCCAAAGGCTTATTCTGTGCGAACCCTGGCAAGGAAATAAGTTAATAAAATAGATAAATAAGTCGGTAAACGTATTAAATAAAACGCATTTTATAGTCTTTTGCTACGTTATTGCTTGGTTATGGATTGCCAATATCAAATCTGTGATTATATGAACATTGATTACGTGTCACTTGTAAGTACATAATTTGCCAAATTTCTCTAGAGAATGCCACGACATCCGAATGTATGTCTGTTTGAAATATAGAGTGAGCGTTTTGTCAAAATGCCCTAATTAAATTAGGTAGGTCGGCCAGGAACTTTTGTATTTCTTACTTTTACTAGGTGTGCGAATCAAACAGAAGCATTTCGCAAAATCATGGGTGATTTTTAAAAATGAGAAAACCAAAGTTTAGGGATACTTTTGATTACAGGAAACACGCATATTTTTTATTTAGTCTGGAAATTTGACGCACCGATATGGATAATACATGCAAGCTTGTCAAAAGCCGACAGTCTTACACGGAACGACGTGAGAGCCCGTATGTCCAATGAGAGAAATTAATAAATGTATAAATTTGTACTACAAGATTTCAATTTAACGATAGACTCTGCGATTGAAATTCAAAAATTATTAGCCTGCAATCTAAGAGGCCTCGCAGTGAGCTCGGCATACAAAAAGCACGTTTGGTATCCAAACCTTTAATTGAAATGGGAAGGTTCAAGAGTCTAGCTAAGCTATTGATATTTTGACAATGGACTGACCTGAGCTCTGTAGAGAATTAACAAGTACTGCGTCGTCAACAATGTTCATATATAATGGTAATTCGGTTCAATCCTCGTTGAGAATTGACTGCTTTATGTTTTCGAACTGATTATAAAGTTACCTCCTTTGAAATTGGAAATGTGTGATTATACAGGTTTTATAGTAAATATGGTTTACGTGGTAGATTTAATGACAACGAAGCCGCATTGTGGCAGTACTTTTGTTATTATAATCTACTAAGTTATTCCTGAAATAGCAAGACAAGCTGAAATATAAATATTTATTCTTTCAAAAAAGTCATTTTGGAGATTTCCCAGCCTGTTCTCGTTAAGCATAGAGGTGCGAATCAGTATCGGGCCACTTATCTGAATGCCGATCTAGTGAGTTCAACCAAAAATGAATGCACATTTTTGAAAGCCACGGAGCGAAGCACAAAGACTGGGTCACCAATAGTTTGCTGTTTACAATTGAACGAGCAAACCTGACAATGGTCGCCGTTGGCAATCTGCCGACACAATATAGACCTATTTGTTGTGACCATACGACTGTGTTCGCTACGACAGACACGGAACATAAATAATTTTATACGGTTCCTCAAAGGCCGCAAGAGGCTTCGCTGAGGTACGAGAACTCTTCGCTGCTCAAAACATAGTTCTTGTTTTCGTAAACAATAGTAATTTTGTTCGATCATTGTTGTTGTAAATTATTTCTTTGTCATATTCAAATTTAATATTTGTGTAAGTATCAAGTTCTTCTACATTTTAGCGTCTTGATTTGTCACATGACAAGTGCTTGTACCCCATTCTATTATTGTCTACAGCCAGGTCAGAAGATAGTCCTACGCAGCTGCAATATCGACGCTCGTTTCATTCAACCCGTAGTAGAGAATACCATAGTTACCTGTCTCAGATGACCTTTAGTGAATCATCTTCGGGAAAAGCTTTTGTACCTTCAGTATCGCAGTTGTACAGACGTAGTATAGAGGACAAAATTGACGTGAGTATACCTAAGAGGAATTCCTGGACACTTCGTTCGTCATTGACCATGGCACAGAGTCTACTCACTTTAAACGTAAAGACTCGTCTAATACGACTTTTGATCAGTCTTTAGTAAACGGTCTCTTTTTACACGTTGTCACTGATGCAGACAAATCGCATTAAATGCTGTCAATGTCATATAAATATTGTACAGTCCTTTAGTTTTAGAGAACTGTATTTCTATTGATCCCTTCTGTGTAGTAAAGCCTACCTCAAATCACTTACAGATCGCATTTGAATGCAAATAAGGGTGTGTACTGTCGTGCAGGGTATTTAACGTGAACAAGAAGCTGGCAAATAAAGTAAGGAATCTTTCTGCCTGTCTGTCTGTCTGTCTGTCTGTCTGTCTGTCTGTCTGTCTGTCTGTCTGTCTTGTCTCTCTCTCTCTTCTCTCTCTCTCTCTCTCTCTCTCTCTCTCTCTCTCTCTCTCTCTCTCTCTCTCTCTCTCTCTCTCTCTCTCTCTCTTCTATAAAATCAATGATTTATTTATGTTTATTTCTTACCTGAGTGAGTTCAGTCCACATGTTATCACTCGCTGCGTTGCTGTAATTATATTAGTTTTTGTAATCTATGGCACCGTTGAAAGCAACATCAACTCTCAAGAAACTACACACCATCCCAAAGGCTTATTCTGTGCGAACCCTGGCAAGGAAATAAGTTAATAAAATAGATAAATAAGTCGGTAAACGTATTAAATAAAACGCATTTTATAGTCTTTTGCTACGTTATTGCTTGGTTATGGATTGCCGATATCAAATCTGTAATGATATGAACATTGTTTACGTGTCACTGGTAAGTACACAATTTACCAATTATGATAATTTTTCAAGAGAATGCCACGACATCCGAATGTCTGTTTGAAATATAGAGTAACGTTTTGTCAAAATGCCCTAATTAAATAAGGTAGGTCGGCCAGGAACTTTTGTATTTCTTACTTTTACTAGGTGTGCGAATCAAACAGAAGCATTTCGCAAAATCATGCGTGATTTTTAAAAATGAGAAAACCAAAGTTTAGGGATACTTTTGATTACAGAAAACACGCATATTTTTTTATTTAGTCTGGAAATTTGACGCACTGATATGGATAATACATGTAAGCTTGTCAGAAGCCGACAGATCTTACACGGAACGACGTGAGAGCCCGTATGTCCAATGAGAGAAATTAATAAATGTATAAATTTGTACAACTAGATTTCAATTTTAACGATAGACTCTGCGATTGAAATTCAAAAGTTATTAGCCTGCAATCTAAGAGGCCTCGCAGTGAGGTCGGCATACAAAAAGCACGTTTGGTATCCAAACCTTTTGAAATGAGTTGGTTCAAGAGTCTAGCTAAGCTATTGACAATGGACTGACCTGAGCTCTGAAGAGAAGCACCAAGTACTGTGTCGTCAACGTTGTTGATATAGAATGGTAATTCGGTTCAATCCTCGTTGAGAATTGACTGATTTATGTTTTCGAACTGATTATAGAGTTTCTTCCTTTGAAATTGGAAATGTGTGATTATGCAGGTTTTATATTAAATATGGTTTACGTGGTAGATATAATGACAACACAGCCGCAATTATAGCAGTACCTTTGTTATTATAATCTACTAAGTTATTCCTGAAATAGCAAGACAAGCTGAAATGTAAATATTTATTCTTTCAAAAAAGTCATTTTGGAGGTTGTCCAGCCTGTTCTCGTTAAGCATAGAGGTGCGAATCAGTATCGGGCCACTTATCTGAATGCCGATCTAGTGAGTTCAACCAAAAATGAATGCACATTTTTGAAAGCCATGAAGCGCAAGTACAAAGACCAATAGTTTGCTGTTTACAATTAAACGAGCAAACCTAACAATGGTCGCCGATGGCAATCTGCCGACACAATATAGGCCTACTTGTTGTGACGTTACGGCTGTGTTCGCTACAACAGACATGGATCATAAAAAGTTTATACGCTTCCTCAAAGGCCACAAGACGCTTCGCTACCAAGGTGCGAGAACTCTTCGCTGCTAAAAAATAGTTCTTGTTTTCGTAAAAAATAGTAACTTTGTTCGATCATTTTTGTTGTAAATTATTTCTTTGTCATATTCAAATTTAATACTTGTGTAGGTATAAAATTCTTTATTATTGTAGAATCTTGATTTGTCACGTGACAAGTGCTTGTACCCCATTCTATTATTATGGACAGCCAGGTCAGAAGATAGTCCTACGCAGCTGGAGTATCGACGCTCGTTTCATTCAACGCGTAGTAGAGAATACGATAGTTACCTTTCTCAGATGACCTTTAGTGAATCATCTTCGGGAAAAGCTTTTGTATCTTCAGTATCGCAGTTGTAAAGACGTAGTATAGAGGACAAAATTGACGTGAGTATACCTAACAGGAATACCTGGACACTTCGTTCGTCATTGACCATGGCACAGAGCCTACTCACTTTAAACGTAAAGACTCGTGTAATACGACTTTGATCAGTCTTTATTAAACGGTCCCTTTTTACACGTTGTCACTGATACAGACAAATCGCATTAAATGCTGTCAATGTCATATAGATATTGTAAAATCCTTTAGTTTAGAGAACTGTATTTCTATAGATCCCTTCTGTGTTGTAAAGCCTACCTCAAATCACTTAGCTACAGATCGCATTTGAATGCAAATAAGGGTGTGTATTGTCGTACAGGTATTCAACGTGAACAAGAAGCTGGCATTTAAAGTAAAGAATCTTTCTGCCTGTCTGTCTGATCTGTCTGTCTGTCTGTCTGTCTGTCTGTCTGTCTATCTGTCTATCTGTCTGTCTGTCTGTCTCTTCTCTCTCTCTCTCTCTCTCTCTCTCTCTCTCTCTCTCTCTCTCTCTCTCTCTCTTCTCTCTCTCTCTCTTGCACACTCTCTCTCACTCTCACTCTCTCTTTCTCTCACTCTTCTATAAAATTAATGATTTATGTTTATTTCTTACCTGACTGAGTTCAGTCCACATGTTATCACTCGCCGCGTTGCTGTAATTATATAGTTTTGTAATCTATCGCACCGTTGAAAGCAACGTCAACGCTCAAGAAACTGCACACCATCCAAAAGGCCTATTCTGTGCAAACCCTGGCAAGGAAATAAGCTTCATAAAATAGATAAATAAGTCGGTAAACGTATTAAATAAAACGCATTTTATAGTCTTTTGCTACGTTATTGCTTGGTTATAGATTGCCAATATCAAATCTTTAATTATATGAACATTGTTTACGTGTCACTGGTAAGTACACAATTTGCCAATTACGATAATTTTTCTAGAGAATGCCATGACATCCGAATGTATGTCTGTTTTAAATACAGATTGACCGTTCTGTCAAATGCCCAAATTAAATTAGGTAGGTCGGTCAGGAACTTTTGTATTTCTACTTTTACTAGGTGTGCGAATCAAACAGATGAAACATTTCGCATATCATTGGTGATTTTTCAAAATGAGAAAACCAAAGTTTAGGGATACTTTTGATTACAGGAAAGAAGCATATTTTTTATTAGTCTGGAAATTTGACGCACTGATATGGATAATACATGCAAGCTTTTCAGACGCCGACAGATCTTACTCGGAACGACGTGAGAGCCCGTATGTCAAATGAGAAAATTAATAAATGTATAAATTTGTACTACTAGATTTCAATTTTAACGATAGACTCTGCGATTGAAATTCAAATTTTATTAGCCTGCAATCTAAGAGGCCTCGCAGTGAGCTCGGCATACAAAAAGCACGTTTGGTATCCAAACCTTTTGAAATGGGTTGGTTCAAGAGTCTAGCTAAGCTATTGACAATAGACTGACCTGAGCTCTGTAGAGAATAGCAAGTACTGTGTCGTCAACGTTGTTTATATAGAATGGTAATTCGGTTCAATCCTCGTTGAGAATTGACTGCTTTATGTTTTCGAACTGATTATAAAGTTTCTTCCTTTGAAATTGGAAATGTGTGATTATACAGGTTTTATAGTAAATATGGTTTACGTGGTAGATTTAATGACAACGAAGCCGCAATTGTGGCAGTACTTTTGTTATTATAATCTACTAAGTTATTCCTGAAATAGCAAGACAAGCTGAAATATAAATATTTATTCTTTATTAGATATTACAAAGGTCTTAAAAAAGTCATTTTGGAGGTTGTCCAGCCTGTTCTCGTTAAGCATAGAGGTGCGAATCAGTATCGGGCCACTTATCTGAATGCCGATCTAGTGAGTTCAACCAAAAATGAATGCACATTTTTGAAAGCCACGGAGCGCAGTACAAAGACCAATAGTTGGTTTAAATAAGCACCAATAGTTTGCTGTTTACAATTTAACGAGCAAACCTGACAATGGTCGCCGTTGGCAATCTGCCGACACAACAAAGACGTATTTGTTGTGACAATACGACTGTGTTCGCTACGACAGACGCGAAACATAAATAATTTTATACGGTTCCTCAAAGGCCCACAAGACGCTTCGTTGAGGTATGAGAACTCTTCGCTGCTCAAAACATAGTTCTTGTTTCGTAAAGAATAGTAATTTTGTTCGATCATTGTTGTTGTAAAATATTTCTTCTTTTTTTTAATTTTTTTATTGGCTTTCAGAAAAAGAAAGACAAAACATAAATACAGTGGTAACAACAACAGAAATGAAAAACCAAACAAAGAAAAAAACAAAAAAGCAGGACAGTGCTTCGGTTTAAAATCTCAAAATTCTATTGGCAAAATAGACTTAATTTTGACCATTTTGAATCCGTGTCATCTTTATCAAAGAAACTTAATTTATGTTTATGTTTTTCTACTGTTATTCTTTCTTGTACCCATATTGTAAATTGTTGAATCTTTGGTATTCTGTGCAATCTTCTGCAATCATATATGTATTTCTTACCTAAAATTACTAAAACATTAACAGTGAATGTATCATCTTTCGTTATAATTCCCAATATAACGGTTCTCTGGAATCAGTGTTATTGGAATATTACAATTTTTCAGCAAAAGCGATTCTACATCACTCCAAAATTGAAGAATATGTTTGCACTCAAAAAAAAGATGGACTATGTCTTCCACCCATTCATTACAAAAAGTACATTTGTCATTTGTGATTACATTTCTTATTTTTAAAAATTTATTGGTAGCTATTGTACGTGTAAGAATCTTGTACTGAAAGCTTTGCAGGGCAGTATCGTCTGTAATTTTGAAGGTCAATGGAAAGAATTTTTTTAGGTCACCGACATGAAATCTTTCTATCCACTTGGTCGTACTGACTTGTGTTTTAACTTTGTTCATTACCGTACTTTGAAAAAGACTTAAATATACTTTCCTACATATTTTTTCTGAAAAACGCTGGTTTATTAATCGATTATGTGTTTTATTTTTTATTTTTGCTTTCAATTGCTTAGGAATAGCATCAATAATACTTATGAACTTCAACCTTTCTGATTGTGGTATATTGTATTTATGACTAAATTGATTAAATGTCATGACACAGTGATTTTCATCTAGTAAATCTTCCAAATTGCAGATACCATGTCTATGCCACTTAACATAATGCACTGATTTATTATCGATTTGAATGTTTGGATTGGACCAAATGCACTGTGTGACTGGATCGCTATCTTCGTCGTCTTGATTCAATTGTTTCAGTTGGTCAGACCATGTCAAAACATAGTTCTTGTTCTCGTAAAGAATAGTAATTTTGATCGATCATTGTTGTTGTAAAATATTTCTTTGTCATATTCACATTTAATATTTGTGTAAGTATCAAGTTCTTTTACATTATACGTCTTTATTTGTCACATGACATGTGCTTGTACCCCATTCTATCATTGTCTACAGCCAGGTCAGAAGATAGTCCTACGCAGCTGGAGTATCAACGCTCTTTTCGTTCAACCCGCAGTAGAGAATACGATAGTTACCTGTGTCAGATGACCTCTAGTGAATCATCTTCGGGACAAGCTGTTGTACCTACAGTGTCGCACGTCATACAGACGTAGAATATCGGACAAAATTGACGTGAGTATACCTAACAGGAATACCTGGACACTTCGTGCACCATTGACCATGTCATACAGCCTACTCACTTTAAACGTAAAGACTCGTATAATACGTTTTTGTTATTTGTTACACGTTGCCACTGGTGCAGAAAAATCGCAGTAAATGCTATCACTAATATTGTACAGTCCTTAGTTTTAGAGAACTGTATTTCTATTGATCCCTTCTGTGTAGTAAAGCCTACCTCAAATCACTTACAGATCGCATTTGAATGCAAATAAGGATGTGTATTGTCGTGCAGGGTATTCAACGTGAACAAGAAGCTGGCAATTAAAGTAAGGAATCTTTCTGCCTGCCTGTCTGTCTGTCTGTCTGTCTGTCTGTCTGTCTGTCTGTCTTTGTCTGTCTGCTCTGTCTCTGTCTCTCTCTCTCTCTCTCTCTCTCTCTCTCTCTCTCTCCCCTCTCTCTCTCTCTCTCTCTCTCTCTCCTCTCTCTCTCTCTCTCTCTCTCTCTCTCTCTCTCTTCTCTCTCTCTCTCTCTCTCTCTCTCTCTCTCTAATTTTGCTAGGATAAACCAGTCTATATTCCCACTAAAAATCTGTTGAATTTACAGTCTGTTTATGTTGACAATGAAGTGTTGACCATATCCCTTTTTCTGATCTTATTCGCTCTTATTAGAAAAGAAATGAACGTTCGCATGTTAACAGGTTGCTGACTATACTGAACAAATTTGAAGAGGGAATGTCAACTGGTTTCTCCTTGTAAAGACAGTTACTTATCAAGCGCTGCTTCATTGTAGAGCAATCTACTCTCTCACACACACACACACACACACACACACACACACACACCACACACACACACACACACACACACACACATATATATATATATATATATATATATATATATACATACATACATACATAATATATATATATATATATATATATATATATATATATATATAATACAAATTACTTCAAGTACAACGTAATTATATCTATTATTTAATATATGTTACTTTTCATATGAAGTAATTTTTAGTATTATTTATAATGCTTTGCTTTCCGCTCGAACACTCTAATTTCCCACGAGTACATCTGTTTACTTTGAGGTAGATAGCAATAAATAGAAAGATAGATAGATAGATAGATAGATAGATAGATAGATAGATAGATAGATAGATAGATAGATAGATAGATAGATAGATAGATAGATATTATGTATACTTATATAACAGAAATTGTAAAATATTCCTAAATTTCCAAATGTAAACATTTATCTGTAAACTGGGCATAATTTGTTTATCTGTTTAGATGCCCTGAAGAAATAGGGTAAGAGCATGTACGTAAGGATTTATTTTCATTTCATGTGGATGTGAGCCATCAGAAAGCGGTGGCTGTTTGATAAAAGCATACACGATTTTTGAAAATGTTATGAAGTTTAGGGCATGGAAAGGTTTAAAATATAATTGATCAGGTTACTAGGAAAGACAATTTTTTTTAAATATGGCCGGAGACAAGATTTAAAATTGAGTATTTCTAGGAATATGTCCGTGTATAATATCGGGCAATAATACCAATCCATAGTCTAATAACACTAGGTCGGAATTCATCATATATCAAAGCCATTGAAAAAGTCCTGAGCAGGATTTTTGGAATGTGTTATGTATGTCATTTTCCCCCACACTCATCATGACCTGAGTCTTATCAGTCTAGAACATTCTCAAGGTCACTGCCCTTAATGAACTCACAACCTTGAATTCAATTAGTCACATTTGGAATGTTCTGGAAATTTAATTGGTTGTGTAAGAGAGATAATTTTAGAACAGTGACTAGCATGTCAATAAAAGTTCTAGATTGTTCTTATATGCTCTTATGTAAGCACACGGGTATAAAAGGGACGTACACAGCTTCCAGTCAGACTTTTGGGATCGTGTCTCTTGCATGTTACTTCAATACTCAAACTCCAGCAGTATTATTTTCAAGACTTTTCAAGACCTTCACTGCCAACGCTGGATTTATACTGTTGGACTTTGTGCAAACTTCAAGCCTGCAAGCCAAAGGACTGTTCATTCATCCGACTGACTGTTACAACTCTGAGATCGGAGCTGTGCCGTCCCAGCTGAGATAAGTAGTCTGTACACTTTTACAGCTTGTATTCTATCCCTGACTTAGCAATTAGTTTTATTTTTCGTAATAAATTTAGTTTAAACGGAAACTGCTGAGTTCACCCTTTTGTTCGTTTTCTCTGCACGTAACAAATTGGGGGCTTGTCCGGGATACGAATATTTTGAGCCGTTTGACAACATTTTGCCAGCCTTTCCAAACTACTATATACGGTGAACTAAGTGAAATTCAATCATGGCGGAATTCAAGCCAGATGAATTTATGGATGACCTTGATCAGGACACATTTGATTCCCTCAAAAAAGACAACCTCATAGCACTGGCCAATTTCTCTTAAAGTAGAAGTCAAAAGATCTATGCGCAAGAGGGAAATACAGTATGATATCGCAAAAAATTTAGTTAATTTAGGCATATTTGAGGAATCCGCTTGCATGATTATGAGCCTGAGTCTTCCTTTGAACTCAGAAAATTAGAATTAGAAATGCAGGCAAATTTGGAGATTAAGAAAATTACAATTACAATGGAATTACAAATGGAATAAGAGAGACAGGCATTAGAAAAGGAAAATTTGGAAATGGAAGAAAGACAGAGAGAGAAAGATAGGCAGGAAAGATTAGAAATGGAAGAAAGACAGAGGGAAAAAGAATTGCAAATGGAAGAAAGACAAAGGGAGAAAAAGAGAGAGAAAGGAAAAAGAAAAGGAAAGAGAATTAGCAGAACCGACTGCAGTTAGAAATGAGACGTTTAGAGCTTGGACAGTCAGGAAAATTCTTCCCTTCAGACGGTTTTGACATCACTAAGCATTTCAGGTTAGTTCCCCCTTTCAAAGAAAAGGATGTTGATAAATATCTTCTTGACTTTGAGAAAAATTGCTCAGAATCTGAATTGGCCTAAGGAGTCATGGTCTGCTTTTGCAGAGTGCTTTGGTGGGTAAAGTCAGAGAAATTTATATTCAGTTGTCAGTAGAGCAGGTTTCAGAATTATGATTCTGTGAAGGAATTAATTCTCAAGGGCTATGAGTTGGTGCCTGAAGCTTACCGTCAGAAATTTAGGGATTGTGAGAAGGCGAAGATCAAACTTGTGTTGAATTTGCTCGAACAAAAGAACAACTGTTTGATCGTTGGTGTCTTCTGTAAAGGTCAGTCAGAATTATGACAAATTACGACAACTTGTTTGATTGAGGAATTTAAAAGGTGCATTCGGAGTGACATCAAGACATTTATCAATGAACAAAGGCAGATACATTGGAGGTTGCTGCACGTTTGGCCGATGATTATTCATTGACCCACAAATCTTCATTCCTCAGCAAACCATCCCAGTCCTTTTCATACAGAAACAATGCAGGTAAATTTAACTCCTCCTTTCATCCAAGAATTTTTCAAAGGAGAGTAGAAAATCAAATGACAACATTCACATAGTTCAAGTAACACTTCCACATCATCAGATCCCAAGTCTCAATCTCCTTCTGACAAACAGTTTGGTACACTTTCTTGTAATTATTGTAAGAAAGACGGCCATTTAATGTCAGATTGTTTCAAATTGAAAAGAAAACGTGAAGGTCAAAGTGGTCAAAGTGGATCTAAGCCAACCGGCTTTATTTCTTCATCAACTCAATTAGAGTCTAATAATGTGTGTAACACATTTTCTGAGGTTAAACCCCTCTTATCCCCAATTAATGAGGTCAAGGTCAATTCTTCTCAAGATAGCATTATGGGTATTTTCGAACCATTTATTCATGATGGTTTTATATCAACTTTCTAGTGATTTTTCTTCCGCTACCCCTGTCAAAATTTTAAGAGATACCGGGGCTTCCCAGTCTCTTTTGTTGGCAGATACCCTGCCGTTTTCTGAAAAGTCATTTTCAGGTTCTAAAGTTTTCTTATTAAGGGGGTAGATTGTAATGACTACATTCCTGTTCCTCTCCATAATGTCTATTTGTCTTCGGACTTGTTTCTGGACCTGTGGCTTTAGGTATTAGGCCTTTTTTGCCTTGTGAGGGATTCACCTTCTTCTTGGAAAAGACCTTGCTGGGGACAAGGTCATTACTAATCCACTTGTGACTGATAATCCTAGTTTAGATCAGGATCCGAGCCAATTGAAAAGAGATCCCGATTTATTTCCTTCATGTGCCATTACTCGAGCCATGTCAAAGAAAACTTCTGAGAATCAAAATACTCTCAAAAATAATGTCACAGATGTTGACTTAAATGACACCTTTCTCAGTCAGGTGTTTGACACGGATCATTCCGTTATCCTCGTGGATTTGAAAACTTCTCTTCTGCTGACCAAAAGTCAGACATTTTCTAGATCAAATCTCATTGCAGAACAACACAAAGACCCAGATATTTTGTGTTTGTTGACAGGGTAGCTGATGAGATAAAACTTCAGATAGCTCTGTTTCCTATTATACAAAATCTGGTATTCTCATGCGTAAATGGAGACCTCCAGATGTCTTGGTTGATGACGATTGGGCTATAAAACATCAAATTGTGGTTCCAAAGCCCTATTGTGCTGAAATATTGCGCCTGGCCCATGAAACCCCCTGGGCTGGTCATTTAGGAGTAAGAAAAACTTATCATAAAATTCTCAGTCACTTTTATTGGCCTAATCTCAGGCAGGATGTAGCACATTTCTGTAAAACTTGTCACACATGTCAAATGGTAGGAAAGCCAAATCAGACCATTCCAAAGGCCCCTTTACAGCCAATTCCTGCATTTCAAGAACCATTTAGTAGGATACTAATAGACTGTGTTGGGCCCCTACCAAAAACAAGATCAGGAAATGAGTACATGTTGACAATAATGTGTACATCAACTCGGTTCCAGAAGCCATACCTCTGAGAAATATAAAGACAAAGGACTATAGTGAGCTGTGGTCCAAACCCTTTGAAAAGGCTCTGGAAGTGATTTTTTATTTCAGGGTATTAGGGCATATTGATATGATGGGAAATGACAGTTGACAACATGCTTGTATGGAATCACATGCTTCAATTGCAAGATCTGGAGCAATAACTAGAGTTTTTGACCAAAAAGCTCATTTTTTGATATTTTCAGTAAAAACGGAGAAATGTATGTTGTTGCTCTGTTAATGATATTTATTGCAGAGTTTACTGATTAAATCCATGAAAATAATTAAAACCAGTTTTTTTTCATTAAAAAACCACAAAAAAGCTGTTTTTACAAAAAAACACCGTAAATTTGCATTTTTTTTCAAGTAAAGAGTGAGGCGATGTTTAATGGTTTACTTTCAGTGAAAAAACATTGAAACATCTCCCTTTTCATGACATGACATCCACATTCATTTATTGGAAATGTCTAAAATGTATATTTTAACCAAAACTGCAGTTTTTAAGCTTTTTTCACTAAAATTGAAGACATACTTAAAGGGCATTTCAAATGGTTTAATGGTTTACTTTCAGTGAAAAAAACGTTGAAACATCTCCCTTTTCATGACATGACATCCACATTCATTTATTGGAAATGTCTAAAATGTATATTTTAACCAAAACTGCAGTTTTTAAGCTTTTTTCACTAAAATTGAAGACATACTTAAAGGGCATTTCAAATGATTTTAGTGAAATGGTTACTGATCCGATATGAAAAGGTGTTATGTGTTTTGTTATTCCTTCTTGAAAAAAACTGATTAGTGTTTATTTTTTGTGCAAAAGTATTCGTAATTACCAAATATGGAGAAATCTTAGGATCTACCATTCTAGTAATTTTGACCATTATGTGCTAAACTCTTTCAGAGTATATGATCAAAATAAAATGGACGTATGAAAATATGTGAAGGAGAAATGACCACATTTGTTAGACTTTTAACAGGTTTTTATTCTCCCTGTTTTCGTGAATGCATCAATCAGCAGAAATACATTTCGATAGGCTGAAAAATTTGAAATTTGAAATTTTCTGCATTTAAAAGACACAGATATTCCTCATATTTCTCTTTCATTAGCAAGTATTGTCCAATTTGTTATCACTATGACTGAGCGTTCTATTTTGTCTCCCATACAGTTAATTAGTTCATTCAATGTCACTTTCTATGTCTGAGAAGCTATCATTCTCTTCATCTCCCAGTTCACTTTCATCAATGTTTGTTGTGTTTGTACAGGAAACACACTGACACAGCTCTGTGCAAAACAATTCCACTTCTCTACACGAACATCTTGATGAGCATCCAGACTTCTTGCATTTACAGCTTACAAAATTGATGATAGAATCTGGTGCAGGGGAAGTGTCATCCACTGGATTGATACATCCGAGTCTTGCACTATCCATCCATGTCCATGTGGGCTTGGTGCATCCATTTTGGCTTGCAAACATCGCCTGTAGATTGCTGTTTGGTAGTTTGCACGCTGTGTATGCAATTTCAGGCTGTCTTTGTTTGGAGGGAGGGCACCATCACTTTGTAGGCCAAGACGAAAGCAATTGTATCTTGCTTCATTCACATTACTGCATCGGCTTTGTCCATACAAATCACAGACAAAGGACTCTATTTGTGTCATCAGTGTATCAGACAATGTCCATGACATTCCTAACTCATGGAATGTACAAGTGTAGGTAGCACTTCCCAGCAGCAGTTTTATCATCTTCTTCTTGCCTTTGCCTTTGAAAGCACTCACGCTATCACAGCCAGAGAACACATGAAGGCTGAGGAGAGCCAGGGCAGTCTTGTCTCCCAAAGACTCTGATATTTTGTTTACATGCAGTATTTTACCATTTTTGCTGGTTTGATGAAGGAACAGCTGGCCCTGTAATTGATGAGCACAACTCACAGCTAACATCAAGACATCTGTATCAGGACTGCGAATGACAATGTTGTCTGCCTCCCCAATGTATGATGCATGTTGAGCATGGAGTAGTAGTCTTGTGTCAGCCTCTTCATGGTCACAATACAATTCTGGTATTTCAGTTACATCCATGACACCATCTGCAGATTGCAATCTGTAGCATAACTCGCCATTGGTAACATACATGGTGATACCCTGCAGGCATTCTGATTCATATTCTTCCATGATTCAAACAGAAAGAGTAGGAGAGATTCCTTATTCTTACCAGAGGCAAGATACTTTTTGAACTGCCTTGGCATATTTAGAGTTGGTCTTGTGATCCGGATCTCAGTAAGAGTACCTATTGTTGCCCTACATTTTCTCTCTGCATCTTTTATAGACTGTTCTCTCTACTGATCGATGACAAAGTCAATTTTTGTGGCACCATACTTAGCGGCCATTGCTCTCAACTGGTAAAATATGCTGGATGCAAATTCTCCAAATGTGGCCGGTATCCTACTCTGTATTTGTATCGTCGCCATAGATCAACCATAATGGCAGTCTTGCCTTTGAAACTGAGGACAACAACAGCTTCTCGAAATGTTGCCTCCAGATAATGAGCAAGAACAGCTTTATTTGTCTTGGTCATTGTCTCATCAAAGTTAGCCAACATTGCTGGAACAGGGCCTAGTGGGTATGTCAGGGCATCATGAAGATCAAGTTGTCGTACCTGTGCAATCAACAGCATTCTCTGGAGAAGATTTCTATTTTCTTTCAGTGACAAGCAGTTCATGGTTACTTTTGACTTTGGTTTCTTGGATATATCTGCAAACGTTTTCCCTCGTACCACGGACATTTTGTCAAACAAATCTTTTACTCCTTGTGTCAGACGCTCATTCTCAAACTGTAGGTAGGCCTCTTCACCTCTTGAATATGCATTGGTAAGATCTGATGTGATCTCTTCACTAGCTAGGGCACCAGCTGTAAGATGAACTAATTGACTATCTTTATCACTTGTGAACGGTGACCCGACTGACAGCAAAGTTGACATCACTTCCTGCACATCAGACTCATCTCTCTTCATTCTAGATTGTGTCAGGTCTTTGTATTCTGACTGCTTGTCTGTCTTACCAGCTTGGGTGAAGCAACCTGTTGTGATAGCTGAACGTGCAGGATGACTGAGAATCCATCGGTTGAGTGCCCCTTGTTCTGCGTGAAACCAACCAGACCACCTTTGGTCTTCGACTCGCGATTAAAAGTCTGCTCGATGACTTGATCACATGCTGTCATTGAAAATGGATGGTCACATGATCGCTGTACAGCAAATTCACCTTCACAAAATTTCTCATATACATGGGGATGTGCTTGTGGCAGAGCTAACATTTCCTGCAGATAGACTGGAAGATAACGTGAATAATTGACCTTCCCATATGCAAAGTACCATGGTAACATCTGTCGTATAGCAGCTAGATGTAAATGCCAGTCCCCCTCACGTGTACCTCTGATGAATAGGAGTAGTAGCTGTACCATGTTCAAATACGAACTCCAGAAAGCATAATTGACGTTGCTTTCACAGCACTTCTGTTTCACAGCACTTCTGTATGTGGTCTGTGTATTTCTGTTGTAACTGCTTCATTTCTTCTGTATTAACTGCATCGGTGAACGAATGGGGGTAGCTGTCTCGAAGATCAAGCAGGTAAGCAATCACCGGTAAATGTTCCTCTTCAGTCAAGCTGTCGAGGAATTCATTAAAGCGGAGACGGTGCATAGCCTCTGCAACCAGTTTATGGCAGCGAACACTTCGGTTGTAATGATGTCCGCTCATTACACCATTGACTGAACCTTGGGCTAAAATACCAGACTCTATCATGATATCCTCCAAGCCAGCATCTCTGAAGCGCTTTCCTATTGCAGAAAGAACTGACATTGCTGGTGAAATTCTCCAAGACGTAGTATTAGGCGTTGTGTGTACTCTTCATTCTGCCATCGGATTTCCTGTGCCTTTGAATAAATTGCCAGATCCATATTAAGTACCACACTTTGCAGGCGGAGTTTATTGGCGATATCAACACTTGTACTCAGTACTGTGTTTATTGTGGACTTGTCTGTTGGACTGGCATCTATCACTGGTAGGTAGCCAATTTTGCTGACAGGCCGGATGATGTTGCTTGAGAGTTGCTGATTAAATCCAGTCCATGCCGGCAAAGTCACATTACCTTCCTCGACCTAGTAATCGAAAAATGAAAAAATCAAAGTGCAACTGTTTAAAGTAGAAACAAAATGTAGAAATAAAAATATCAACAATCATGTGTAATTAAGGGATTGAAGACTTTGCCGACTGAATTAGTCAATACAAACCTGCACAGTTTTGCACATCCAAAATGCCAAGTCTTTAGTAAGTGGGATATCAGTCACGCTGTCCTTGCTTCGAAGCATGCAGTCAGCATCTGACCCTACAAGTAGCATAAAAAAATTGTTGTATTGAACTGGATATTATTTGTATGATAGTAACAATGTTATATCTTCTGATTATAATGAAATTTGAAAATTTGTAATAATAATACTTATGTTATCTCTTCTATGAAAATATTACAATAAGAAAATGGACACTAACATGCAAAGTATTCATACAATTACAATATTAAACAGTAAGATAATGCATATTGGGGTTTATTAAAGGGATATCATTAAATTGGGGTAAAAGACACTGTATATATGAAAAGTAATTGGTTTGATTGTTTATGTATTGTGTAAACTGCATAGATGTAAAATGATGAAGGTTTCGGATGAAGGGGAAGGGCAAGTAGGGCATAGTGCAATTTGTGCAATAAATGGCAACATTTCATTAATGAGTGTGCACTTAAAGTACTTACAACTGTAATATAAGACCATTACATCATGATACATGGTGACTGTGATGATTATTGTATTTCACAATGTACAACCTGACGGTGCAGGGCCATGGCGGGGTTTACCATGGTACTCAATAATGTTGCTTGGTGGAGCAGTAAGTGTCCTTTGCTTTGACTTTGTAATGGCAACTGCAGTTGAAAGGTTGACAGCAGTACTATCAGCTTCATCTCCAGAGTTCCTTTGAATTATGATTCCATTGGTGTTATGAGTTGTACCTTTTCCTACAATGAATGAAAAAAAATATTGTAAAAAATTACAATATAAGTGTGCAATTATCTCCTTGTAGTAAAACTACAAAAAGTAACAGGACATCAATACTTTTCAAAGTCATTTTTTTAAATTTTTTCCATGGTGTCTTGTCATAAAATCAAAACCTTTAAAAATAAAAAGCTAACTACAGTATGTGTATCTGAGTCTACTTACCACTTAGAGTTTCTTCACCAAAATCATTATTGTCCCAAACTAAGGTGGTAAACACTTCTTGACAAAATCCTGGTGGCAAACCATCACTGTGAAGTTGTTGAAGAGCCAGTGCTGTGTCATGCTCTAAAACCGATGAATGTGAAATACAGTGGCCCAAACCATTCAGCAATCCTATCAAAGATGAAGACCCTGTCATGTGACGCACTGCCATACCAAGGGACAAGTGTTTTGGGGTGACTTTCCGTCCTCGAGATGACAATGATACTAAATCCTGACATATCGATAACAATTTGCTTTCTACATCTGCTGGGACATCCACACGTTCACTTGTAAGAAAGTCCTGTGATGTGCCAGTACACCAAGCTAGGAAATTGAACAGCTTTGTTGGCACAATACTTCTACTTTGCTGTATTGTAAGGTCTTCTTCCCTTGGAGGCCAGTTATGAACGCCTTCTGTTTCATCAAGAATACCTCGAATATTCATTGCAGTGTGAATCATCTCAAGCCTTTCATCTTGGCTGTTATCATAGCTTGTTGTCATCGACTGTGATTCCATTTCATTTCCACTCTCTTCACTTTCAGAATCTGTATTGGTAATATTCAAGATATGAAAATCTGCAGCAGAATCTTCCCTTGTTGCCATCAGTACTTCGCATTGCCGATACTTAGGTCGAATAAACACAAGTTTGTCACCAAACCTTGTTTGCAGTCTTCTTTTCAGTGACGAGTTTTTATACGTGGATGCATCTATGTCTTCATCATCATTGATCATTTTAATGAACATATTTCTCATCACGTCCATTGAAATGCACTCCCTGCCCTCGATAATTCTCTTCTGTATAACTTCATCGCAAAATTTCTTAAAGGATGGCGCGTACATGATACTGCTGTCTTCCTCTGCTTTTTTCTGGTACGTGTTAGTTACGCATCTGGTATAACTTTTGTAACATGATCTGTGATACTTCACTTCAATACTCACTAAGTCTTGACCTCTGAGTTGAATCAAAAGTTTCTCATCTTTCCTATATTCGGCGGCTTTAATTAATGTACGTCCGTCAGTTTCACATGACGTAAGTTTTTCAGTTAACTTCTTTCTTGTTATCGGATCACGTCTTTGTTTCCGACGTCTGCACAAAATGCATATCGGTGGTAACACATGTATACTTCGGCGTTTTGCTGCCGATATGGAGGTGGAAGTAGGGTTGGATCGAAGGTGTCGCTTTTTAGGAGAAACATGGCATTGACCATCGTTATCAAGTTCTGTCGGCTCACTTGATTTGCTTGTTAAAAGCATTTTTCGCAGAGTACCTTTCTCTTTGCGTGTCCGTGCCTGAGTAAGCCGGTGTTTATCTGTGAAACGCTGATAGCATACACGGTGAAAGCCCGCCCGATCTCGGCATTCAGCGCTTACCTGCAACGCTATTTCCTGCTCCAAACATCAGAATCCTTCCATACTTCAGTACATTGAAGCAATTTAGCCCATGATTTATCTGTGAAGGAACAAATAGGCTCCTTTCTTTTCGTCTTCACGACGTGGCATACACACTGCATATCAACAGGGGCGGCCATTTTGTGCGACTATATAACGCATTGTTTGATTGGACCATGTGCAGGGAATGTTGCCGCAGCCGCCAATGAGAACGTTTGTTACTATCGGGCACAAAGCTCCTGACCTTTTACCCCTATTTGCATCTGCTTCGTTTTTGAGACTTTTCGGTCAAATTTAGCGCAACGCCCAGCAAACGGGATTGAAAATGACTTTTCTGTAGCTCCTAAGCTAGGATTTATGAATGGAGTTGATAAAAAGAAGTTCTCTCAATAATGAAACATTTTTGAAACGATAGACCGGGTCGGCCCACAGACTATAATAGTGAAATCTTTAGTCAAATTTTTCACTTTATTTGGCCTCCCTAAATGTGTCCAGTCTAAACCAGGCTTCAACTTTATGTCTGGAATTTTTCAACAAGTAATGGATCAGCTAGGCATTAAACAGTATAGGTCATCCGCCTATCATCCAGAAAGTCAGGGTGCTCTTGAGCGATTTCATCAAACTTTGAAAAACATGATAAGACCTTGTTTTGACACAGAGAGGCAGTGGGATGAAGGAATTCATTTTCTGCTCTTTGCTGTTAGAGAGTCAATTAAAGAGTCTCTTGGTTTTAGCCCATTTGAGCTTGTATTTGGACATACAGTCCGTGGCCCACTTAAGCTCTTCAAAGAGAAATTCCTATCAGATGATGATGATTGTCTGAATATTTTACAATATGTGTCAGATTTTCGTACAAAACTCTCTAAGGCATGTGAATTAGCCAGAGAAAACCTTGAGTCATCTCAGCAGTCAATGAAAATCAAATACGATAAAAACACCTCAAAACGGAAGTTTGAACCAGATCAAAAAGTTCTTGTTCTTCTTCCGGTTCCTGGCAAACCACTCCATGCTCGTTACTTTGGGCCATATCTAATTGATAAGAAATTGAGCGATTTAAATTACATCATAATAACACCTGACAGGCGAAAACAAAAACAGCTATGCCACATAAATATGCTTAAGCCATATTTCGGTAGGAATAATCCTACTATAACATAGCCTGTCAGTGCAGTCAGTTCAAAATATTATGAAGATAGCGATACTGAAATTGACTTGAGTGAAAATACTCTAAATTCAAAGCTGGGCTCGGTCAAACTTCAGAATTCAGAAATCCTGGAGAATCTTGAGTCTACAAAGTTGGCACACCTCCAGCCGTCACAACAACAACAGGTGAAAGAACTGATCCAGGAATATAAACACCTGTTCCAAGATATTCCAATGAAGACAAACATCATCTAGCACAACGTAGATGTCGGCGACAGTTATCCTGTGGAACAACATCCATACAGACTGAATCCAGCGAAAGCGAAATATCTCCAGGAAGAAGTCAAGTATTTGCGGAACAATGACTTTATCGAACTTAATAAAAGTAACTGGACTTTGCCGTGCATACTTTATGCCAAATTCAGTGTCTTTTCAAGTTTTCCAATACAAAATTACAAGAGGATACTCATGGGATACATCATCCTCTTTGCTACTTTTCACGCAAATTCAACAAATCCCAGAGAAAATACTGTACAATTGAAAAAGAGTGTTTATCTTTGATTTTAGCTTTACAGCATTTGAAGTTTCAGCATTTTGAAGTTTATGTTACTTCTTCAAATCAGCCAATAGTGGTTTATATTGATCACAACCCTCTTGTTTTACTGCAGAAATTTAAAGGCAAAAATCAGAGATTGCTAAGATGGAGTTTAATGTTACAGGAGTTTAATCTTGATATTAGACATATCAAAGGCAGAGACAATTTAATTACAGAGCGTCTCTCTCGTATTTCAAATGTTATAGTTGTTCACACTTTTAAGATTACATTTGTAAACGAAAGATTTTTCTTTGAAAAAATTTCTTTTTTGAAGAGGGGGTGTTTTATGTAGGTCATTTTCCCCACACTCATAACGTTAGTCTAATTAGTCTAGAACATTCTCAAGGTCACTGCCCTTAACGAACTCACAACCTTGAATTCAGTTAGTCATGTTTGGAATGTTCTGGAAATGTAATTAGTTGTGTAAGAAATAATTTTAGAACAGTAATTAGCATGTCAATAAAAGTTCTAGATTGTTCTTATATGCTCTTATGTTAGCACATGGGTTAAATAGGGACGTGCACAGCTTCCAGTCAGACTTTTGGGATCGTGTCTCTCACGTGTTACTTCAATACTCTGGAAACTCCAGCAGTATTATTTTCAAGACTTTTCAAGACCTTCACTGCCAACGCTGGATTTATACTGTGGACTTTGTGCAACTTCAAGCCTGCAAGCCAAAGGACTGTTCATTCATCCGACTGACTGTTACAACTCTGAGACTGGAGCTGTGCCGTCCCAGCTGAGATAAGTAGTCTGTATACTTTTACAGTTTGTATTCTATCCCTGACTTAGCAATTAATTTTGTTTTTCGTAATAAATTTTGTTTTACACGGAAACTGCTGAGTTCACCTTTTTTCGTTTTCGAACACGTAACAAATGTTTAAAATGTAGACAAATGATGTGTTATTTACAGCTGATCCCGTTGCTATTTATTCAGGGCAAAGATGCAGAGTCCTGAGGAAGTGCTGTGTATCTCAACAATATGGGATAAAACAACCCGGAGAGTGATCAGTAATTTCTGTAAGGCGACATTACATACGACTCCTAACAGTAAGATTCCTACAGTTTACTGCACTTTCCTTGATGTTGAAGTGAGTGAAGAAACAAAGAATGAGGCAGCAAGATATGGAGTTACTTTGATTACTGCTTCACGAAACGAGTTGATAGATCCCCTTGAAGACCCACCAGGAATACATTGGCTTATCAATCACAATAACTACTACCCCGGACTAAGGGAGCTGAAAACTATTGGGTATGTGGTTGGTTTGTCTACAAAGACAAAGAATGCTGCATGCGTAATACACCGAAGTCTTTTCCCTGAAGCCAAACTTCACCATATACCTTCCAAACCCGCAGCAGGGTTTGTTGCACATGCCTGGGATAAAGATGAGCTGGGTCTGACAGGATTTCACAGAAGTCTTGTCGAAGATTTCTGTGAAAGGAAGGCCAAGGCAGGAGAAGTTCTGAAAGCCTATTCTACCGTAGTTGACGTCAAAATCAGTGATGACCAGAAGAAAGATGCTCAGAGCTGTAGTGTAACCTTACTTCCAGCTCAAAGAAAGGAGGAGGTTGAAGCAAAAGACGACCCTCCAAGTTTGAGTGGCTGGTGAATCATGAAAGTTACTACCCTTACCTTGGAAAGATAGAAAATGTCCAATACGTGATTGGATATGCTCCAAAAACAGGACTTGCAGCAGCTTATATCCGAGAAAAACTTTTTCCTGGTGCAAAGCTAGTTCTCATCAACCATGCATGTCCTGAATCAAACTGCCTTCAAGTTGAAGAACCTGGATTTGTGGAATTTGAAGAGAAGATGTTACTTATGGCTAGCAAGGCAGACCTTGTCTTTTCCATTGGACCTCAGATCCACCAGTATTTCCAGAACGCATACCGTACAGAGGTCAATAGTAAAATATTGTCAGAAATACCGCATGAGGAGATTCTCCCAAGACCAATCAGCTGTACTTTGTGGGAAGAACCTACAGAAAAAGAGATAGGAGAACACCATATAGTGACATGTGGTCAGATAGATACAAAGAAAGCCATAGAAAGATGTGACACTATGGCAGCTTCAATAGGTACTGCGGCCAATCTTTTGAAAGCAAGCCATGGTGCATTAAACCCTCCTCGATGGAAAATACAGGGGGTATCTGATCAAGCGGGCAACAAAATAGTGCAATATTTATCTCATAAAATGCAGTGTCCTCATATCAAGCCAATACTTTATCCAGGACATTCAGCAAAATATCTGGTCAGATCTCTGCAACAGTCTCACCTGTGCCTGCCTGTACCATCCTATGTAGATTACAGTTATTATGGCATGGAAGCAATGGTATCTGGTTTACCAACAGCTGTTGATGAAGATTCTCATCTAGCTCACTTCATCAAAAAACACTTCATGGAGCATGCTACCAACTGTATTGTATCAGCACAAACTGCAGAGAATAATCTGACTTCCAGAATACTAAAACACATACAGAATGCACCTGTGGCTTTCAAGCAGGCAAAGGCTCTGAAAAAAGACTTGGAAGAGAGTGCAGTCATAGCAACAGCTTGTGCCAGGTTTACAACCCTGTTAACATGTACTGTGAAGCGAGGAACAAGGGATGCAAATAAAGATTATGGACTACAGAGTGCTATTGAAGGTATCATACATATTTATGTCTTTTTTCAGCATTTTCTTATAATTAAAACATATAAATTATATGATGTGACTTTAGGAATCTTTAGGTTAAAAATTATTATTTTTTCAGCTTCCAGGTATTCTGCCAGCTGAGACACAACAGCAGTGATAAGACGCTAAGTGATATGCAGAACAAGTGAAAAAATATACACCTTCGTTGGCAGATTTAAATCTTTTTACTTTCCTTGTATGTGATGTAAAATCTTGGTTGGTTTTTTTCCTTTCCCTTAAATTTACTTGAATGAAAAGGGTTTTTCCCGTTGCACTTTCGGTATCTATAGATTTATTTATGCTCCCCTTTCCAAATGATTAGTTGGTCAATTTTTTAAAGAGTTGCAATGTTGACGCGACCCCGCCAAAATTATTTGAAAAAATAAATTGAAGGTTCTGTAAGAGAAGCTTATTATACGCTGATACAAAATGTCGGTAAAAGTAGATCTTTAGTAATTTATTTGTACAAAATTTGTTTCTTGTTGTATTTGTAAATCATGCAAACATAAT
The DNA here is from genome assembly GCF_041260155.1 of Ptychodera flava. Taxonomy (NCBI): domain Eukaryota; kingdom Metazoa; phylum Hemichordata; class Enteropneusta; family Ptychoderidae; genus Ptychodera; species Ptychodera flava. The sequence continues at coordinate 38,196,197 of NC_091928.1, forward strand.
TGCCCTCACCATTGCCTTCTTTACTAAATATTCCCTTTGGTATTTTTGTATTGAAAACATATCCAGTGGCTGTTGGTGACAAAAAGGGTCATTATTTGGCTTTATGTGTCAATCAATGTCAGTGTCATATTGAGAATTATACCGCGTCATGTAGCAAAAGACACGTCAGAAAAATATCGCTGATTTTTTTGTATAATTATTGTAATAGATACATTGTCCGCAATCTTGTGAAATAAGGATGTCACTGCATTGATTTGTTAAAAAGCTTTGATCACAATTGAATTTCATATCTCTACTTCCTCAGATATCCTAGAAGTACAGATAGTGTTGGATGACAGCGTTCTTCAACAGCATCTAAGAGAAGAAACCACTCAAGCACAAATTAGCCAAGACCATGCAGAGAAAACAATTGATAAACTGAAGGCTGCACTGAAACGGAAAGTGGACGAAGTGGTGGCTGACGAGGACAGCTGCAAAGAAGTTAAGGAAATCTGCAAAAAGATACTTGATGATGTGGATCTAAAAGGTTTGGTGGCAAAGTCCTTGGGCATCTTGATCAGGTTCCTTGCTCTTTACACTCTCTACAAGTTAAAGCACACTTGTAGATCCGGAAGCCTAGCAAAAGCATTTGAACCACTTCTGATAACAGATGACATGAGAAAGATGGCTGCAGCAGCAGAGATCAAACTGCAGTTAAAAGCAACTTATGACACAAAGAAGTTTAAAGAGGTTGAATTATTCTTCATTAACAGTAAGTTTTGTTAAGCCTTTAGAAGTATTAATCTCGAATAGCCATAACTGTGGACAATAATGTTGCCCCAGTTCAATAGATAGCATCCGGTATATGTGCCGATTTTCACCATTGGTAATTTTATCGATGATAATGTAGTAGTGGTTTAAATATTATTACGGGAAACTTGAAGCATTAAATTCTCACAAACATGCAATACTGGACCAGACTGCTTGTGAATCATTATGAGCATAGACGCAACTTGCAACTGTGGCAAAGAAGGACTCTAGTTTTGTGATCCCATTACTCTATTTGATTGGTGGGATGGTGCAATACATTACTACTTTGATGAAATATTTGAATTAATCAACCACCTGTTGCTGACTCCCTTTATACAAATTGTGTCCTTCCAGGAGACGGCGGTGGAGTTCAACCAGTGAAATTCTCCAATGCTTTTGCTAAAGAAGATAATGATGGAGATACGTTTTTTGATTACTATGACAGTGGTTTCACGAAAGATAGCAAGGTACAGTTCAAATCAAATGTAAGAGAAAAATGTTGTTTTATGAAAATCGAAACATTCTTAAAAATAACTGAGATTCACTCGTTTTAACCATTGAATAAAAGATCTGTTTTGGTAAATTAGAAATACCAGTATGTAAGCAATTAAAATATTGATGTCTTTACTTCTTCATTTAGGATACTGAAACTAGTCAAACAGATATTGATCTGAAAGACACAAGAGAAAGTAAGTAAGAAAACGTCAATTTTTCCAAATATTGACTGGACATGAGAAAAATAATCCCACTTCCCAGTGGGCTGAAACGGAATGTCTCACACGAGTTGGGAATTTCTATATTAAAATTTGATACTGTCGACAGGTTTTTATTAAGCATTTAAAAGATCATTTAGCGGCATCAGTAAATAGTCAGAAGTGAGTAGACTATGGCTCTGTTATGTCATTTATATAAATAAGGCAGTTAAGCTAGGAATTGAACTTTTAATTTGGTAGGCTAATGGGTTTCAATGTAAACAATAATGGAAAGTTTCCAACTGTTTTAAATAAGAACTCTAGTTTTGTGACCCCATTACTTTATTTGATTGGTGGGATGGTACAATACATCACTAAATTCATGAATTGTCAAGATAATGAAACCTGTGTAATTGGTTACCATTTAAACTATAAAATAATGTATACGAAGCAGGATGTCATGAGTGAATTTCATATATGCAACAAAATGTATTGCATCAGATATTATCTGAAGTTGAAATAATATGACATTACATCAATCTCTGACATCGCTTTTCATGCACAGCAAGTAAATCACTAGATCCAAAAATAATAATCCAACCTCTGTTCAACAGGGATCAACTATTAATTGTCTTGGAAATAAATTGTTGCTTTGAGAATTTTACAGTCATCTAAGGTTACAAGTGTTGTTTTTGTGTCGCTTTCACTTTCAATCGCTATATACGAGAATATAAACTATGAGGCCTCAAATCTCATGAGCGCTTCATCAGGGACTAGAATACCAGAATATTAATCAGGCAATGGTCTGAATTTGCATTAGTTTGTGCTAGTTCATTGTTATATGACACAGGTGAGACAGACATCACAACGGTAATCAATTATTTTATTTTCTTGAACAGAACAATACTTTGTTTTTCCGATATAACATTTGACTGCAACTTTTTGGAATATGGAACAAAGTTTCTAGTCTAAGAATATTTAGACTATTTATTTTTAGGGGATGTTGGAGGAATTCAACCGGTGAAATTCTATGGTGATGTCGTTGAAGAACAGGATGTAGGCTGCATTGATAGAGATGGCAGTGTTGTTTCAGAAGACACAAAGGTAAATTTCAATTCAAACATGAGTGTAAAACGTGTACAATGAGAATCAAAATGCTTTTGAAGTTACTGAGAGACAGCAGCAAAATACTATTTAATAACATGAGAATAATAAAAACTGTTTAAGTAAGGTATTTAAATTAATATTTATCACTTAGAGTTAGTAACATTTTTATGGTTTAATTCAAGGTTATTGAAATCGGTGCAACAGACTTTGATCACAAAGACCATGGACAAAGTAAGTAATCAAGTATCTGTATATTCACTAAGTTCACTTCTACTTGAAACAGACATAATATTTCTTTAGCTAAATCCTACTGTACTTAGCTCCAGGGGCATATAGCAGAGAAAATGTTGATTGCAGTAGAAATTTCCTAGGTAGCAACAAAATGTTAACTTTCTGACATCATCTGTTCCTTGTGTCATATCTTCATCCTTGTTTTAATTATGCTGCATCACAAACTCACCTTGATTTCATTGTTGACACAACTACAATTATATTCATACTGATACACGGTATAGAAAGAGCTTTTCATACTGGGTATATGACCTAACTTATCACACAAGCATGTGAGGGATCTACTTGTATGGGCCAACAAATGCATATATATGGCAACAATATTTTATGTAAATATGCTCTCAAATATTAACAGACTGAAAATATAATCTTCAATAGTAGTATTGTCACACTAGAAGATGCGCTCAATAATTCAACTTCTGTTCAACAGAGATCCACTGTTCATCTTTTTTGAAATAAATTGTTGCCTTGACAATTTTATAGTCATATAAGGTTACAAGTATTTTGTTTGTGTCACTTGCACATTCAAACGCCATATGTGAGACAATAAGCTAAGAGGCCTTACTCTCGCGATCATCATTGACCAGAATACCAGAATATTAATCAGATAAAGTCTAAATTTGTATCAGGTTGTGCTAGTTCATTATTATATGACACAGGGGAAACAAATCACTACAGCAATCAATTATTTTATTTACTGACACAAGAAAACGTCCGTCCGGTATTGGCTTCTACTGCAACTATTTGGAATGTTGAACAAAGTTTTTGGTCTCGGAATATTTAGACTATTAGTTCCTAAGGGATGTTGGAGGAATTCATCCAGTGGAAAAAAGTTTTCTCTTAGAGTTGGCACATCAACAGTTGATGCCATGATGGGAATAGTAGCATTTGAATGTTTTTCAATGAGAGCTACAGATTAGCAGGTGACTTTTATACAACATAATGAGACAACCTGATTTGTACCTCGTGTCATGGACAGTTAAATGCAAGGAAATTAGAGATCAATACGCTATTCAATATAATTATTAATATAGTACATTATTATAATGATTACTATATTGCTATATTTGATTACATTACTATAATGATGATACTACATTACTATGATGATTTATATTAGATAAGAAACGCTCTACGGCAATGAAATTTACATGCTTATCTTGATATTTACTTTAATGCATAAATCCGTAAGAATGGAGCGATAGCAGCTTACATTATTGATTAAAATTATACGGCTTGGCAGCTTATCAGAAATAAATAACTAGAAATAAAATCCAGTACTGCCACTGAACAATGTACGGCTACTGATATTTAGCAATCATTTGTACCACATAACCACATACATTAAGCATTCCGTGGATAGGCCGTTTAAGCATCACTGATGCAACAATGGCATCATGGCAAATCATAGCAGCTCTCACAATTGGCAATCTGGTAATACTTTTTTCCGATGGTAAGAATGTCAATCATATCTTATACAGATCTTTCTAGAGAGAGAGAGTGGCCAACGACAACTACATGTATTGTGTAAATGAATGAAAAAATCACCTCTTAACCTTATTAACACCACATGGTTATACATATATACATTACAAAATTAATAATCATGGGTATTTATTTAATGCGACGCCCGATCCATAATTTGCTTCATTAGGAGAAAAGTCGGTAGGCGGATCCACATACGCGTGAACCATATATTACATACTTTCGAATATCACAACGTGAATTTTATCTTTAGTTAGATAAAAATTACCAATGACCTGGACATGTCTACTCAATTGAACATAAGAAAGCACTACACCTACACACCTACCTACCCAGCCATCCACCCAATTAATAACAGTTACGTGTCTGTTCTTGTCCCAGACTTTGAATGTCCTCGTGAAATTAGACGGCCGTCTCCCTTCTTTACTGGAGTTAAACATCAAGAAGCTCTCCAGAACATCACAATTCATTGGAACGAACATTGTAGCAGATACCAGGACAATCGTAAGAGACCGGTTTTAATTGAGGTGACAAACATATGTTGCTCCATACTTCATCACTTCATTTCCGTATGTTTCGATAAATCATACTTTCAATCGCCGTTGTAGATAAGAGTATCAAAAACCAGTCGACAGAGAATATTGGGCTTTCATAGATAGACCGCGCCTTGGGGACAGATAACCGGACCCTCAAACTTTTCCAATTGTTTGTTTATATACCGCTTGTTGGGGTTCAAGTAAAAGCCTTTGGTGTGAGAAAACGTTTCACCGGCTTAGCTTTTCTAAATTCGAATCATAATTTTTCTCCATAGAGCTAAAACAGTTTCTCTAGTACTATAATTTGCACGATGACCCCGATTTTTATTTTTGATTTTGAAAGAGAATAGTTGAAAATACCTTAAGGAAAGTTTGAGCAAAAGTTTAAGTCTTTCACTTTCGAGGCGCATACTACTTAAATGCAAAAGTGTGTCTGTCAGAGTGTCTACAGCAATCGCATTTGAAAGGAAGTGTATGAGAAATATTATAGAATTTTTGTCAAATCCTATGTCTGATGCAAATATGATGCGGTGATGCATTTTGTTATCTCCTCTTATTAGTATTTAAGCAGTGTTTGGCAAATCATATCTAGTTTTTGTACGTTAAAGGAAATAATTCTTTATAGATTTTTCCGTCCATCATCAATCGGTGTTACTTGCAATATTCTGTGTAATATTGGTCAAAGGCAATATCGTATATTAGTGATTATGTCATGCCCCCATTGACAATTTGATGTCGGATGCCTTTGCTTTGTGACGAAGAATTCTTTCTGGTATCAATTTTTTCAACAGATTTTTGACGGTCTTGGAGGATGTGGAAAGACTGAAATTATCAACCAGTACATTTGGCAAAATTGGAAGAAATACAATGGACATCTATTCATCATGAATGGAAGATCACACACGTACTTAGACTTTGGTCTCAAGGAGTTGCTGAAGGTACCATTCACATCCATTCAGTTCAAGTTTTAAAGTACTTTTTAGTTTATCTGTCATGCATTGGATTGACATTTAAGTTTCGGTCTAATAATATTGTTTATCTACTTCGGGCAAGAAGTACAATTTCAACGATAGCAATTCATATCGAAAAGTACCTTAGTTGATGCAGTCTTCACTTGACCACACGCACCCTAAACCAACACTTGACGAATCTGCATAATACTAAGTTTTCATGATATTGTATCATATGGATTTTTGCAAAATATTTTACATCAATGGGCAATTAGTAAATATTGATCATGTATGCATTTATGACTTCAACAATAGTTGAAGTCGAATGACCATACATAATATGGTGTTGATAGTAAATTAAGTCATTATTGTATGTCCAACATAATCACGCATCCCTTCATGTACAGAATGAGTTGAATGCAGATGGTCAATGGGCTATCAGTAAATATTGATCATGTATGCACTTATGATTTCAACAATTGTTAAATCGAATGACCCTCTGCATTCAACTCATCAAGTTCTGTACATAAAAGGCATACGTGATTATGTTGGATATACAATAATGACTTAATTTACTGGTAATATCAACAACATGCCAGGGATGAATCTTACTTGCGGCTTTCACTGTAAATTAGACGAATTTATTTGATCTTTCTCATTTATTGCAAATATTTTGAATTGAAGAACACGTTTTATGGAAAGCGCTGATGATTGGAAACCATATATGTATCCCCCTTATGCAAGTACAGTGTAAAATACTGCAGAATGTTTTTTCTGTTAAGAAAACTGGAAGCTTTGGTGAAGACGATGAGCTGCCACCAAAATACATACGTCGAGACGCTATCGCATGGCTTCGCCAAAACGACAAATGGTTACTCGTGATCGATGATGTCGAAGACCCAGGCGTTATCAGCTATCTATTCCCGGAGGCTCTTCCATTGTTAAATGGTCACATATTGATAACAACGAGATCCGCCCGTGGCTGGGAAGGCTGGTATAATGGTGAGCGCATCCATACCCAGATTGATTCTTTGTCTTACGACGATGCAGCCATATATTTTGTTCGTATGTTAGCATCGACACCAGGATGTATTCCAACATCTATCGATGGTGCGAGAGATGCCATAAAGATAATGGAGAAAGACAATAAAACAAAGCATGAGGCATTACTTTGGTTAGTCAGTGACCAAGCTCTGCACGGTCTACCGATAGCACTGAGACAGGCTTGTATGTACATGGTAAATTATGGTGTAACGATGAAGGAATACAAACAGCTTTTCCAAGACTGCAATACTAAGGTCCTGCGTGGCATTGTGAGTGACCCAATAGCAGGTTGGTTGAAGGCAAATGGGATGGACTCCATTTTCGCACCGACTCTTTGTCAGGCAGTCATTGGTGATCTACTTCAATTGAAGAGTCTGCCAGATAAAGTCTTGAGCGACAGACCAATCTGTATGACAAAGCAACAAATCAATCGTTTCAGAGCTGCCTGTGACAAAACGGAAGACAAGGCGTTTGCTCGAATGCCTGATCCCTATAAGGGAGATGTATTCACGACATGGAAACTGAACTATGAACGTCTCTGTAATAGCAATGATACAGCAGCGGAGTTTCTCCGGCTTTGCTGCTGCCTGTCCACCAATATTAACACTGCAGTGTTAGTAGACGGGGCCAACCATATACAGCCTGGAAAGCTTAAAGATCACCTACTAAAACGTGACAGCAGAAGCAAGTACGCAGATCCCTCTTCCATCTATTCCCGCATCATGGAGTTGTTTGATGAGTTGAGAAAGCACTCTTTTGCCTCACCGCTCACTCGACAAGAATCCAATGGCATCTTTACCAACAAACACGATTTCACGCGTCTTGGTTCATTTGCCGTCCACCATCTCGTTCAGCTGGTGATTTTCAAATTAGCAACCGAACAGCAGAAGGCTCGAAGTATAAACACTGTATTGGCTATGCTGGAAAGACTGTTTCCTAAGTTTGAAGACGTTTATGCTGACCAAATCGAGGTTCTCTACGCAGAGTCAGTGCGGAAGAGTAATTCAGTTATAGCTTCACATGCTCTTGCCCTAGCTAGACAAATTGGATGCTCATCGGTTGTAAACGGCATTGATAACACCCACGCTTTATTTTCACCTGTTGCGACATACCTTCGTCGAATGGGATTTGCCGACGATGCAAAAGTGCTGTATAACGTAATGGCAAGATTGAGTAATTGGCGTGACCCAAAGTTGGAGACAGAATTAGCCAGAGGTAGGACAATATAACTGTGCAGTAATGACAAACTGATACGATATCGAAATGAGTAATGACCAGTGCATCATAAAGTTCAAGGTAGACTGCACCTGAAGAAAAGATATTCAAACTCTCAAAGTTTGAATTTTTTCTGATTCACCACTTAAAGAGGCTTGTTTTGAAGGTCTGCGTACAAGAAAAATTGTAATTTCATCGTCTTGATTTAACAAGAATCGAAAATAGTTTTGTTTTTATAGAGTTAAAGCAGGGATTGTGTCTGTTATGAATTTCAAATGTCGGTATATTTTGGGTTTTGTGTTTCTCTAGAACCAAAATGTGCACTGTGACAGACCCAAACCCCGATTATGCTTTTTGTTTTTGAAAGAAAATGGCTGAAGAAAAATTCGTTGAGGGAAGTTTGAGCAAAAGTTGAAGTCTTTCATCATCGAGGCGCATGCTACCTTAAATTTTTTTCAATTACTAGGCTTCGTCCTTCATTCACAAATCCTTGATCAAACATTTAATTGTTCCTTTGTGTTCATCCGATTAGCAAAGAAGTCGAAGAGACGGTAATATTCTTATAGGTTATTCAGTGTTTTAACAACATGTCGTGATGGAGTAACATATGCAGAGAGACAAAAGTAATCAGAATAATTAAGAATACCGTATATCATAGGTTTGGTTTTACTTATGGCTAAAATATCTTTATTCCATATGTCACAATAAAAAATAAACATAGTTTAGTATATATTTCTTTCCAATCTTGCTTACGACAAAACAAGTACAATAATTTTAATTACTCTGCACATTATAGAATATTCATTATAAACCGATTTTAATAACACTTTTGTGTTGTAAGTTAGTAACACCAAAAGAAATAAAAAATGTTAATTGTCTTCAAATTGTATTTATAACTGCAAAGTTCATGAACAAGCATCGTTTTAGACTGTAGACGACATTGACTCTTTATTGCCTGGCAAGCAATAAAAAATAATTGTGAAGTGAACTTAACCTGAACTTTATGGAGTATCTTAATTTCGAACACATTGTAACTAGTAAAATCGTGTGCTGAAGGGAGGTTCTGCATTATATTTTTTCCATTTGCAGAGATGTATAACCTTGGAAATGTCAACTACGAATTAGGTCTCATCAAAGTCGCTGAAGAGAACCTACAACTGAGTATTAAGCTCTACAGAAAACTATCCGGGCCAGATACATTCGAATTGGCTTCGGGTAAGAATTCTTACTTGATTATTTTACAAGTTGGTTTTGTCATTTTAATGAACATAGAGGGTACCAGGATTAAGGACACAATATTTCTTTGAAATTTCCAAAAATTTGTCCTCGATCTTCCAGCAATGCAAAGCCTTGGAAGGGTTCAGCAAAACAATCACGAGTACATGTGCGATGAGACCAAACGCAAAGAAATAGAAGAACTCCTAAGGGAAACGTTGAACAAAAAGGAAACCATCATGGCAAAAGATGAAGACAACGAAACTATCGCAAATGGTATGTAAAGTCGCCTTTGGTCACAATTGTTGTATACATACATATATACGTACATACAATACTTTTGTTTTATTATGATATTATTATTCCTAGGAATGTACACTTTAGTTCATTCGACATTACATCAGCCAGAGGATATCATATATATATATATATATATATATATATATATATATATATATATAATATATTATTATATATATATATATATATATATATATATATATATTAGCGAGTACATAAATGTCATCAAGTTTAAGACATTTAAGCCTTTATCATTTCATACGCTCAAACGTTGAATGTTATGCTAATCTATCTAAAAGCGAAACAGCAACTGGGGCGTTTCTACCAGGATGTTGGAGACTATAAGAGAGCACAGACATATCTCCAAGACTCTGTTGATATGAGAAAACGATACTGGCAGCGCAAATACGACATCAACGAATCAGTGGCAATTGCAGTTGGTATGACAAACCTGGCCAGGAATTATCTCATCTGTGATTGTGAGGATCGACAGCCCGATAAGGCTGAGGGGTTGCTTATAAAAGCATACAACATGAAAAAGGATCGGATGCCACATGATATTGACTCCTATCAACTTGGTGAGCAACAATTTTTAATCATTGTTCAGGAATTTTTTTGACTTTCTTCTTAGTTTATTAACAGTAGCATTGAGCAAGTAAACTAATTTTCACTGTACTCCACACACTATTTGCATATTTTGTATTGTTATGCACTTATCATTTGGCCATTGAAGAAGATGCTGAAGCCTAGTTAAATTAAAAAATGTATGTATGTATGTATGTATGTATGTATGTATGTATGTATGTATGTATGTATGTATGTGTGTGTGTATGTGTGTATGTATGTATGTATGTATGTATGTATGTATGTATGTATGTATGTATGTACGTATGTACGTATGTGTGTATGTGTGTATGTATGTATGTATGTATGTATGTATGTATGTATGGTGTATCTGTGTCTCTATGTATCTATCTGTGTATCTGTGTATCTGTGTCTCTATGTATCTATGTATAAAATATGGATGTATGTATGGAGGAAGGGAGGGAAGGAGGGAGGGGAGGTTGGAGGGGTGAATGCGATATCGATGGGATGGGATCGGAATCTTTGGATGGACGGACGGATTGATGGACGTGTAGGTGGACGGGTAGGTGGAGGCATGGACTTACAGACGCACGAATTGAGGGGGAGAAGGAGGGGACGGACGGATGGACGGATGGATTTTTGCGTTCAAAGGATTATTTTTTTCATCGTCGACTAATTCAATTTTGTATTTTCTACTAGCTGTTTATTACTTGGCTGTGCTTTACCATGACCGAGGTGAAAACGACAAATCCCTAGAGTACCGGAACGAGATAACATCCACAAATCTGAATGATATGTTTGAAAAGGTAGCAAATGACAGCATGGACTTGGCAGAAAGTAAGTCAAGGTTATAAAATAATACTTGTTAACAAATACCGATTTGCTCCCCTCCCAACTCAAACTGCTTTCAGAAGTGAGTTCTATATCAGGACTTATTCGTTTCCCGATATACTTTCAATAGTTCAATTCCGCTATGGGCGTTTGATACAACACATGGATTGCGTCTTGCTATCTTTAATCGATGCGTGATTTTGTCGAACGAAAAAAGCACCGACTAAATGCAATTAAGAAAAATTTCTATAGGCCCTGTCATGAGCACCGTAATTTTACGCAAAACTACAGCGTTACCCGATGATATTAACCATGCATTAGTGGCATTGTCTCACTCACAATTATATCAATTTTATTTGCAGAGTATCCTCCTGAAAAAACGATTTGGTTGTGATGGAGCCAACTGTACCATGCAAGGATTACAGTTCGGGTACCCCTGAAGTGAAACGATGCACATTTTGACCCTCAAAGAGTGACTACATTGATAACCTGCAAAAACGATATTGACAATGAATATGAGTACATGGGATTATGTACTCGAGGATATTGACCTTAGTTATGTTTCTGAGTATTTCGTAGTAATGAACGCTTCTTTATGTGAGTAAGGGAACTGCTAACAGTGTAACTCTGACAAAGGGGACCATCGTCTTAAGACCCGTTCACTATGTCGAAGTAAAGGTTATCGTTCAATTAACATAGGGACAAGATTGATTGGTACCGACGAAATGACGGATTAGTTAAAATTTGAAATATATACGAACCAAAAAAAGGTGGGGAATATGTATGTTGATTCAATTATATATTTTATATCAATGCAAGTACTTTTTAATATATAGGGAGTGGGCATTGTGGTGTGATGAATTTAAGTCGTGATGAATGCTTTGTTTATCGTGTCTCTCTGGCAATATTATGGGCTATGCTATTTCTGAGATAGATTTCAGATATGCAGGTAAACTTTACTTTGTGATTAACCTGACGAGCGTTAAGAAACACTGAATATTTAGTCTTTTTATCAAATGCTCTATTGATCACATTATTCAAATTTATCATATAACCTCCTGTAGAAATGCCTGATTGAATTATATATTATTCTTCTAAAAGGATTTTAGAATAAGTATATTTAAGTACATTTGCGATTCTTTTGTAAATCATTGAATACGCATGGAGAGTGCGTCGGTGTCTATTGAGTTGTTCAGTTCCAATTCTCATATCTACCAGTGTGCCCATTCCTATATCCTGTTTTTTTTTGCGCTGCTCATTTTGTTTCTGAACGATGTATAATGTAGATTGTTTTATCCTACTTGTGTTGAGAAACGTTCCTCAAAGATAGCTACTTCAGCTTAATTCCTTGCCAATGAAGACGTGTTATCACCTTGTCAGTTTCTTCCTTATATCCTGTGTTGACACATAGTTTTGATTCTTTCTGACGTGATTCATCCCCAACCAATCAAAGTCAAAGACACTTCTTAGCCAAAACCGGCTATATCACAGCCTGAATTAGTCACTTTACTTTGGTATATGTTCGTGTACAGTATAGTGTACCACATCGTTCACCACTGGAGCCGGTCCTCACTTATCCCACCCACTGATACATTAAGCTTATGTTAGTATAGCATTGGTTCAACTTGACGTAGGTGTCTGGTAATAAAGTGTGAAGAAATAAAGCCGCCGTCTCTGTCTCCATCACTTGAACTCAAAAGTTGTTTTTGTTGCCGAGACCAGGATGAGTTCAAAGAAGGAGGCAAAGTCGAAGTCAGATCAGGCAGAGGGAACCCAAGCTACGACCAACCTAAAGAGATCACGAGTAGTAACAAACCAACTCAAGAAAGCCGAATCCACAATGTCTGCGTTTCAGGGCGACCCGAACAACTGTTCATACTGGAGATTATACTGGCAAGAATAGAGGGAACGTACGAAGAGATACACAAGCTCGACAGTTTAATCATCGCTAACGCCGAAGATGAAAACATCGATATTTTGCGACTTCCGGCAATACAAGACACACACGTATTTTTGAGGTGACACAAGGTTTTTGGAAGATATTCAAATGTGTCCATTGCCTGGTTTTGCGGTCTATAATACAGTGTATAGAGTTCTCATTAATGTACCTTAGACCAATATAAAATAACAAGGTCAAGTGGCGATATTTGTGTGGACTTACAAGTGATCAATGTTTAAATGTCTCATGTACGTCATGAATGTTTGTTATAATACCGGAACAATGATCACGTGTTCCCTCGAAGATTATAAAAACATATCTCTGAAATCTTTCCAAAAATGTATTCCGCTTTATTTTGCTGTTCTACAATAACTGCGGTGATCGCTAAGATTGTTGTGTACATGGCATCACATCTGCTGTTTTAGTTGTAATGACATTGTGGTTCCTAGAACGGCACTGAGTTTGTTGATAAAATTCATGTTGCCTGCGATGTAGGTTGGTTATTTTTGAACTATCACCAAGATAAGACAGATATTTCTAACAATTATAATAAGAATATTCTGAAATTTGTACGTTTCCTTGTTTATTTAATTTGCTAATTGTGGTACATTCTTTGAAGATTTTGTGATTTTTTTTAGCTTCTATGTCAGTGTTCATATTTTGGGGAGTATTTTGGTACGCTAAGTTTCGTTTGAGATCATTGATAATAACTTTTTCAATAGTAGTATTGCTCTTTCTTCGACGAAAGGTGCAATTTATTGTATTATGTAGTAATGTTTCGATACATTTTGACCTCTAGTTGACCGATTTCTTCGAAATGAGGTATTCATAAGATTTTAAGAGTAATCATTTCCCTGATCAGAGATAAGTTACTCTGCATTACTTCAACCAGTTAGTTATATGCAGACTTTGTAAAGATTTGAGTATTACATTCATTGTTGGTTTGCAAATATTTGAAAATATTGACATCAGAGTAAGTTGATGAATAACAATTTATTGAATAACATTGTCTCGTTAATTGCAATGTAATCAGAATGGAACTTTGCGGTAAACCATATTTGTTTGGTTGTTAGCATATATATATATATATATATATATATATATATATATATATATATATATATATATATATATATATATATATATATATATATATATATATATATGCTATTTGTCCTAGCCAACAAAGCTTATAAAGTTACATATCACCTGACGCTGACGCTTAAAAACCATTGGTCATGTCAACTGTCCCAAAACCTTCAATGCCGCAAAGTTCAGTAAAGGTTAACGAAACTGAGAACCCATATCCATCTTTGTGTTGTCTATCAAACGACATCGACTTCAATGCGATATTGTGCCCCTTTTATAAACTTGAATATAAAATATGAAGTATAGCCTTTATTTTCGGCATCATTATGCACCTGCCGAGTAAATGCAAAACTATCCTAAACGACTTATCTAGATCCATGCATGATGCTCTCTGTAACCGATTTGCACTTCTTTCTCACTTTCCTGTTGTTTCTACTTTTGCTGTAGCCATTCCTCTAGTTTCCTATAGTTACGCGCCATCCATTGAATATTAGCGTTGACTTGACCTAACGCCTTGTAGAACCCTGTGACCTGGCTATTTGGCATGTCATTGTATTTCCTGGCAAAGTCCTCCAGCTGTAAAAAGAACAAACGATTAATAGTGGAATATGCCGACCAGGAGACGACAAGTGAATATGTAAGCCATGTCGACTGGTTCTGATTATTTCCGGAAAGTAACGAGTTTTCCCAACTATTGTAACAAATGGCACCTTAAATTCCCTCTTCATGTCTCTTGAAAAATATCCTAAATGATTCTCTCACATAGATTCAATACATTGTATTGAGTAAATAACCTTCGAAAAGGCTAAAACTTAGTGCTTCATAAATTGATTACAAACCTCCATCTGTTGAGTAGCAGTGTTCATCTTCATGGCAAAACCCCAAACAAAACTGAAGGCTTTGTTTTCATCACTGTGAGAAGAAGCAAAATCTGTTATTGTTGGTGTAGCACTCCAGCTGGTGCAAAAATGTAATTTTACTTGTGTGTTAACCTTAGAAGGATACACAATTGTTCAGAATCTTAAAAATGTTAAAAGTTACAAAGTATATATATATATATATATATATATATATATATATTATATATATATATATATATATATAGTCAAAAGTAGTTGAACAGTTTAAATTCACTCGGATGGAAATAAATACAGCAATGATGTAAAGTAATGTCATGCAAGTGCAAGCAATAGATCATTATGGGTTCTCTATGATTGTGTCATATGAATGATGAAGATATGACATCAGCAGGATTAGTTTATAACAATTAATATACAGCAAAGAAATAACATCATCAAAATCTCCTAGGTGTTCATCAGTTATTAACCAAGGCGACTGTTTCGGGGATTTGAAAACAATACAGTCAACTGCCTTGGCTCCCCAAGCAGTACTGATCAGGTACCACCACACCTTAAGTTATTCTGAGTCTGATGTTATATATGATGTCTTTCGGTGTTACATTGAATTTTTCAAAAAGTTGAGGATGTCTTGACATAGCCTTATGAAACTGTCTGATAATTTTAGGTTGTTGTCCTCCTTGAGACAACATCCTGTTGTACAGGCTGGCAACTCTTGGAAGAAAATCTTCTATTAGAAGTGTTGCGCGAGCAATGCGAAGATATTCTGACAATACAGTGCCATAAAAAATATACGAAGGGATGTTACTTTCGCGATCTGGCATTCGCACTATAGAAAACTTGAAATCATCGCGCTTGTCAAAGAGTTTATAGACGAATATTCCATCTACTATAGATATGTCCAATTCGAGAAATGTAGCATGTTGTCCATTATGCTCACACTTCAACGTGAGCTGTGCAGGATATATTTGCTCGTATGATCTACAAAACTCTCCACCATCATTTAGAAAACATATGTCATCGATGAATCGTGCGCATCCATGAAATTTCCGAGCACGAGCTATATCGGTATGAATGAGTTTTGACATGAATCTATACTCATGCCTGTGTAGATATAAATTTGCCCAAAATGGTGCTGGATCAATACCCATAGGAATGCCTGTGTTTTGTAAAAGGAGTATGTTGCCTATCTGGAAATAGCTTTCAAGTATGAGATGTTTTATAGCAGACTTTAGTGATGCCTGAGAAAAACAAAGGCTTTGTTTCTCTTTGCGCCAAAATGCCTTAGAAGAAGAGAAATCAATATATCGTTTAGTTCCACCTCAAATACAAAGTCAACTACGTTGTACAATTCTTTCAGTAGATCCTTATGTTCAATTTTGGTGTATAGTGTACTGAAATCGAATGTTGAGATGCATTTGGCCTTATATATATATATATATATATATATATATATATATATATATATATATATATATATATATATATATATATATATATATATATATATATATATATAATATATATATATATGTTACTTAAGTAGTTTCATGCATCCTGCAATCCTCCGACAGAAGTGAAAGGATTAGTATATAGAGGCTGACAGACATATACTGAGACGAACAGGCCGATAAACGAACAGACAGATTTGAAAACATATTTTGCCTTATCCAACCAAATTGTAAGCACCCAAAAAGGATTAAACCTAAATAAGTCGTAGCGTTGTAAATAAAGGACATCTTACATAGAGCGCAATTCATCGAAGTGATCCAAAATAAATTTCCACGTCGTTAAAAAGCCTATCGGTGATTGGTCTCTGACAAATCCGCACAGTCTGTAGAAGTCGTTTGGCGGTCCTTGTGTCGTCAGCTCGGTCGGCATTATGACGTCATCACTTTTCATTGAAGACACGTCCTTATAATGCTGCAGTGATTCTGCTAAATACATGTTGAGAATCCAGAGTCTTGGAGTACAGGCCAGAGCATATGCAATGTCACTCTGTAGTGCATATGTATAGTCCGAGGTGTTGGCGAAAGCCTCATATGCAAATTTCCACTCTTCGTAGTCGCCATGTTTGATCGCCGTGCACATCACTGTTGCCCGGATGTCGTCACGTATACTGGATTATGAAAAGTACCAAAAAACTCTTTGATAAATGAAATAATGGTGTTCTCAATTATTTACTGTTAAGATGCACGAGCTGGTACAATAGTATCGATGTTGATGCGTATGATATTCTGTGCAAGATGTTACCATTGAAAGGTGTAACTGCCGAGTATTTGAATTAAAGTTATCGTGTAGTAAGAAAAGTATCGATTTTGTTGTACGTGACATTATGTGCATGACGTAACACCATGTCAAGTATCCCACAATACGTAGAGCGTATTTTGTAGTATTTGCAGTAGATTGAAAATCTCAAGAGTTTTCGCAATGTTTTGTGTATTCTTTATTTGAAAATACAGATTATCCAGGTCCATGATATGTTTGCTTTTGAGATGTTCCATTGATACAACACCCATATTAGGTATCACAGCAACTCTCTATATTTACCTGTTTGCGTCTTGATCTTCCATCCATCTTGAATAGAGACCCTTGGCTTCGTCTACACAATCTTCGTTGTACAATTCACAGGACAACTTGAGAGATTCCATTCGCAAATAACTGATGGAAGAAAGGAGTAGTTATGTGTTAAGAACTAGCTCCATGACAACAGTGATGATTGAGTTTAGAAAGATGACTTCAAATGTTATATATCATATTTTGAAAGCTACATTACTAACATTTGTACTGTTTTGAATCTATTATTTAAATCTTTTCATAGAACACATAGTTAACTGGTAGATTTTAACCCTTCATAGAATTGTTTGATTGTTCAGATGCGTGGCATCAAAATATTTAGCTTTTTTATAAATGTGTACTAACTATATTAGATGAGTGTCGTCGTTTGAGAAGTCCCAACCAAGATCTTCATAGCTCGGCTTGATTAAGTCTCGAATGTAGCGCTGAAAATGAAAAAAACCACTATTAGAATGCGGATACTTGCAAATGCCAGCCTGTCAAATGCTTGGCAAAGTCAGAAATTTAAAGTAGAGAAATTTGTCAACGCCTTTCTTCCTTTTCATTATCATATAACATCACTGTATGTCGTGATAACCCTCAAAGATTCATTGAGCATGTCTCTTAAATTCAGAATTTATGCGATCACATAAAATGTTCTGCTCCGCCGTCTTGGACAATAGTCCTACAATTTGATATAACGTCACAAACTAGCATAGACCTAGTCTCTAGTCTGCTTGTAGAATTGTTGTATTTCGCACCTGCAGGTTTCCATATGAGGGCGATGTCTCCAACATATCCCTTACATAACGTAAATTCCTGATTGCTGCATTCCACGGTGAATACTCTTTCTCATCTCTGAGATAGCCAATAACACTCAAAGCCAATACCGCGTCTACGTCACCGGATCTCGCGAGATTGAAAGCGTCATCAATCAGAGCAGCTCTGTTTCGGACAGGTATCGATTCGTGGTCTGTCTTCAGCTGATTAATCAACTTATTCCAGTTTTCGTCGTCGTAGTTGACACGATAGTAACCAGTGTGGTTTATGTTGGCCAGGATCCAATCGTCATCGCTGGCACCATTCAGGGTCAATGTATTGTCTGGAGCATAATAAAATCAGATTATGAAATGCAAAGGGAAATTAGATTAAATTGATCTCAAAGTGTTGAACTGAAGACACGTCAAAAGCTCTCCATCTTGAACGAACTCGCTTTCAAAGCGAGTACGTTCAAGATAGAGATAAATATTCATCTCAATTATGAACGCTTCTGAAATGAATCTCGGAGTGCTATAAAAATAATGTAGTTCTATATGAAGTAAAATGAAGTAAACTCCTTATACATACCTGCAGATTTGTTCAACCATGTTATCGATGGAGCGTCTTGGTTTCCAGAGTGCACAAACGTCAATGGAATATACCAAGAATATCTGTGGTGATAGAAAATTATAAAGTAGATTTGATCGGCATATGGCTTTGACATTGTAACATTACAATTGAATGAGACTCAGACGACAACTCCAACGCCAGAAAACCTGCCAAAGTCTGCTATTTTCTTTGAATATTTCTCAAAGGCATTATAAAGTATTTCTATGTTCTTTTTATTTCCATCTTGGATATCATTTCTGTATATAATTCCTTACCACCAGAAAAGTAGAGTTATCATAAATTTATTTTCTGCAAACTATATTACACTTTTCGATGATCACATATGTACGTACTCGTTGCCTCCGGGAATGTCGTCGTCAGGGTCAAGTTTGAACAGCCTTTGAGAAGCAGATGCTCTGTCCACACCGTCACGTGACACCGTTACCACGGGAAACCCTAGTTGCACTATCCACGGGTTCATGATGTCTGCTACGTTGATTTGACCCTTCCCAGCATCCTTTGCACTCTTAAATCGGAAATAATGGCATGGCATCGATTACAGTTGCACCTCTATTGAGGAAAACTCCTATCTATAGGATAAGCATTGACAAATTTTGTGCCAAATCAGAAATTCACGTCATCTGTCTAGAGTTGTGTACATCGTTATTCGGGGGAAAACTTGCAAACATGAATCAAGTTTTAGGACCTACGTGCATGCATAAATTAATGCCATTAACTTCAACAAGGAAAAGCCAATTATATACATTTTGATATTTTAGCAGCAAAGTGTTAGTTCAGTCACCTCTCTCTCCTCTCTCTCTCTCTCTCTCTCTCTCTCTCTCTCTCTCTCTCTCTCTCTCTCTCATCTACAACAATCAATGATTTATGTTTGTCTTACCTGAGTGAGTTCAGTCCAAAGGTCATCACTCACTGCATTGCTGTAATTATGTTTGTTTTGATAGGCTATGAAACCGTCGAAGGCAACATCGTCTCCCAAGAAACTACGCACCATACTTATTATATGTGAGCCCTGGCAAATAAATAAGTTGATAAACTATAGATACATGAGTCAATAAACACATAAAAAACCCGCATTTTGCTGTCATTTGCACGGCGCTTTTGAACATCATGGTGAAAATTTGTAATTACGTGAAGATTGTCTACGTGTGGCTGATAAGTACAGAATATGCAAATAAAGATAACTCCTCTAAAAAAATATCATCCCAAAATATGTCTGTGTGAAATTCAGAGTGAGTGTTTTCTTAAGAAAAATGCCGGCCCCTTCCTCAGGAAATAGGATAAGTCGGTAGGGAACTGTAATATTTCTTATTCTTACAGGGTGTGGCAAATCAAACAGATACATTTCGCAAAATCATGGGCGATTTTTGAAAATGCGAAAATAATACAGGTTAGGGAGCATGAGGTTTTAATTACAGAAAACACATATATGTTTTAGGTCGCCGAATCTTATCAGAAAGTGACAGATCGCACACGGATCAATCGATTCGATTTTACATTTTAGCTTGTTGTTTCTGACAGTTTCTGAGTGATGGAACGAATATCCAGTTCAAAGGTCATACCCTTTCGTAGACTCTTGTGTCGAACTGTGTCCATATTTGGGACAGCCATCCGACTTCTGCCTGCACCGTAGGGTGGGATTCACTGCTTGCGTCGTTGTCCATAGACGTGAAAGTCACTTCACTCGGATAAAACTGATCGTACTGATAGAGAACAGAGAGTTATTTTGACAAGTTAGTGTGTCCCAATTCTAAACCGTTATGTGTCTGGTATATAACCAGACAAGAGGGCGTCGTTTTCTGTTACATACGACACGTCGTATAATATGTAACTTCGGGCCAATCTTAATGATAATTTGATGTTATTTATGTAAATCAAACTCGTTTGTGCAGTATCCTAAACGATGGCCTTGACGGTTCAAACATCAATGAAGTTACCTTTGATGAAGCATTCTCGGAGTATTCAGTAACAATTAAATAGCATTGGTATTTTCACAAGAACATGGAATTTCAGCGCGGAGTACTGGTGGAATTTACCGGGCAACAAAAATAATATGTTATTATCATTAACACACAAGTTGTAAGTTCAGAGGCTGAATACTGAGGTGCTGGAGAGGACATAAACTATGTAAATCGATTAAATATAGGTTATTTCGAAACTTTTAGTACTCGAAAGTACAGTAACGTGGGATAATAAAAATGAAATGCCTCCAACTCACGATGTCCCAATCCGGCAGAACTTCATCCACAGCGATGAACTCAAAGTGTCTTGCGAAACCCTCATTCAACCAGGTAACATTCCACCACGCCATCGTAACCAGGTTACCAAACCACTGTATAGTTATTGAAAGAGCGGCTTAGTATCAACTTGCAGTTCAATGTTACAGTAATGTAGAACTTTTGTTTCATTCGACATCAAAAACGATGTAAGGCTGGAAAATATTACTCTTTACTTCTCATAATAAAAGATTTGTCTGAATTATTGTAAAAATTCTGCACATTTTAATAATCATGTTAATTCATGGTTCTGATACGACATCGAAAGCGCATGCTTTCTGCACCATTATATTAGTTTCTTTGGAATTTTGATCTCGGACTGGTTCTTTCTTTAGTTATAGTAACTTAGGCAATAAAAATATATGTTGAACTTGCCTCGTTGCCAATGAAAATATTAACAAATCTTGGCGTGTCTATAATTTATTCCCGTTAGCTGTTTATATTTGTTATTCGAGTCTTATTGTACTTAAAGGGATACAGTCGTCGGAACTGCGCTCAAAGGTAGTATGGGACCCGATCAATGTAAACACTGTATCCATGGTGCGATGGTGATCGATGAAAGTTAAAACGTGCATAGATATCGTCCACGAAATACTTTGTCAGTAAACAATTAACTCGACAGGCGTAGTTCCGACGACTGTTTCCCTTTAATATTCGCCACTAATTAAACATCTGTTTGCGATGAGATTGACTTCTGAGCTAGACTCACCATATGGGCCAGCTCATGGGCGATGATTCTGGCAACACGCTGACCTCTTGGTGGATGGTGAACCGTTTCGTCATAGAGAATCCAATCGTGTTTGTACAAGATCAACCCCCAGTTTTCCATCGCCCCATAGTCGTTGAATACCGGCAGAGACACCATGTCTGTTGACATAGATAAAAATTATATGGTTTTAAGTTCTCGTCGAATATTGGGTGATGTATTCTAGTATAGCTATCTCGTATTTTCCGCCTGTCTCAAAGCCCGGTTTGCTGTGCCCTTTTTCTTACCATAAAGAACATCCTATTTTCGAAGAGTTGTTTTTGATACCCATTATTACATGCATTGTCAATGAAAATGTCACTATTTCAACCTGTAGCGATCGTATTTATGTTAATTCACATTTTTTGTTTTGTTTTGTTTTGTTTTGTTTTGTTTTGCGTTTGGTTTTGTTGTTTTGGGCGGGGGTGTACCGCAGCAGCCACAGTGGCTAGCAAGTCGAAAATATCTAGTCAATAAAATCGATGATGTACGCCAATTTTTGAAAAAGTTTTTGTTGCCATGATTCAGCGATTATTTTGACAAAATTGACTTTTGACTCGAAACCATCTTAGCGAAAAGAATACAAAAATGACGCACAGGCAATGAGGCTGTACGTAGTATAGACAATTGATTCCGCGCCAAAATAAACACTTTTAGACGGTATGCAACTTTGATTTCTAATATTTTACTGCCGTAAATGCGAGCCTCGAAACCTATAGGCCCAGACTCTTAACTTTCCGCAAGATAACTTAGGGACAAATGTAATATGACAAATTTTGCTACTCAGTAGGGAAACTAATTGTTGAAAATTTAGCGAAATTCGAAATTCAAAATGACCGCATCTCACTGTTAACTCTTTTGGGAAAAAAATATGTTCGGTTCTCACAAAAAAAAAACAAGACAGTAAAAGTCTAGTTGGTTCAAGAGCGCAAAATGATCCAAAATGAGCATGTAGAATCAATCAAGTGTTGCAAGAAATAAACAATCCAAATATCTGCCCCCGAGCACCATCCTACATTACAGTCTTAGAGAAAATATCGCGCTTCTGTTTCCAATATTTAGCTTAAAAACCCTTGTAGTTTGTGGCTCAAAAATGGCACAAAGTCATACTGTCTCCAGTTTCCGTGCTCACCAAGTTTTGGAAGTGGATATGGAATCTGCAACAAGTCTTCGAAATGCTGCAAAGACTTGACGCCAAAATCCAGAGCGAAGTCCGTGGCATTGATGTTAGTTTCTGAAGCCCAAACTCGAAACTAAAGATGGAGAAAAGAATTAAGTTATGGATATGTCAAAATTCCTTGGAAAAATTTGGACAGTGCTAGAGCGATAGGTTATCTACGACATTAATTACATGTACCGCACGCAAAGGTTTAGTTATGTCCGAACCATTTCGACAATGACTGACTTACTTTCCCCTGAAAATTACCATAAAACGATCAACGAAAAGTTTTGACAAACTTAAATCATTAACTCTAAGACACAGCAACAGATGAGAAACATTTAAGATTAATATTTTCTAATTTCATACAAACTCCATCCCAATATTTTAAAGGAAATAGGCCTACCTTGACTCCAAGGTTCGTAGTCGCTTCTTTGCAGACAAAATCGGAGACTACCACAGCCAGCAAATAGAGTGGCATTACCGGCGTTGTGTTGAAATACGCCGTATTCCAATCTCCGTCGGTTTCGTTTCTGATGTTCGGCATGTTAGACAGAGCCGATCTCTTAGTGCGGTGCTTGATGATGACGTCAAACGTGGCTTTCAAGGCAGGCTCGTCGAAACACGGCATAACTCGCCTTCCGTCCGTAGCTTCGAGTTGACTGGCCAGCAAGTACCTGGAAACCCAGTCAAATGAAAAGACGCATTTCAAAGGAAATAATATGACAGAGATTTTACAACAATGATATATAGATCAGGTATGTGTACTTGCACAGTTGCTACAGTTGCTGGGGGGGGGGGGGGGTAACTGACCAAGAGACTGCACCGGCCGCATTATCCACAAGCGCACCAAGCATACACTGATGAGTTCCAGCATATGTATGAGTGGACACCTCCCACACCCAACGCTTATACCCAACCCAACCCCACACGCACACACTCACGCATTTGAGGCACTATTCTCTCGATGTATTGACACACCTAGGGAGATATTCTACATCAAATAAAGTTGACAACAAACAAGGTCAAAGATGCTGAGAGACCGAAAATAGACAAGTTTCAGAATTACATTCACACCACGACTTCCTTTTCTTTTTGCTATTCAAATCACGCTTTCGCTGTAAAGTTACATTACCGACATAGACCCGGACAGTCACTCCACACAGACTACGCCTAAACGTCGCTTTGTTACAGGTAGAATGTATTGATGTTTCTCATAAATAACAGCATTATCGTACGGGCGATGTATGCCTCTGAGCTGAATAATACCGTAAAGTCGACTTCTCCTTTTCATTTGTCCCCATTTAACTTTTTACCGCAAAAGAAATATTCTAGAGACCGCTTTGAATACGGCTCCAATATGTTTCATCATAATTTTTTGATATTAAACCCCAGAAATGAGCCGACAGCCTCCACAAATATTCAGATGGTATCTTCCTGATTTGGAACACTTCAATGGGAAGAAGATGTACATGACATGTTCACATAAAACCGAGCAGAGCATAAATCGTCTTCAATGTCAAAATATAATTATCAAGGCAGAGTGTTTGTCCACGCCCTTTTAGTACTCACCTTGGTTCGCCATTTTCCTCGTAGACATTCAGAAATAGCGCCACTAAGTCAGTGTTGTTCATTTGCCCGACATAGTTCATGGCGATGTAATACTTCTTGCCACTTTCCAAAGTTGTCGCTGTTTTAATGATGAAGAAATCGTATTCCTCGTCAACGCTGATGTCCCTAACGTCAATGCTGCTCCCACTACTGACTTCATTCACTGTTACTGTGTCTCGGTCGATATCTAGTTTCAGCGCATGGAGGGTGATGGTGTTGGTCGACTTGACACAGTTCACGGTGATCTGGACTTCGCCGTCGATGAGGTATCGCTTGTCGCCGTCCTCCTCGTCCATATACGGGGTGAACTTGACTCTGTAGTTGATTGGTTTTAAGTCATCAGGCAGTCGCCCGTCAAATGGTTTTCTAACGCTCGTCGAGGCTGCTGGCAGGCCATCAGTAAGGTCGGTGGATGTCGTCGGGCACGGCCATCCAGGGTGAAGAAAATACACCATCACTATAACCAGACCTAAGACTACTAGCACCAATATAACGGCGATGACAAGAGCAGCATATTTGACAAATATTCCATTTTTCTCTGGCGCGATCCGATACTTTTCCTCTTTCGCCATGTCCGATGCAGAAGTGACTGACAACCCGTATTATAATTCAAGGATCCCTTTCACTGCCAGAAAATCTATTGACCTGGAATTCTAAACACGATCAGTGAACTTTCACAAATAGACTGCTGACCTTAAATTTCTAAAGACACTCGCTGTATTCACCCTACGCCCAAGGAAAGCTGAGCTGTCACGTGACCAAACAAGAGCGCGGGTGGCCTTCGGTGTTTTAACACCATTCAAAATCTAAAAACCATAGACCCTAAAACATTACATTCAAGTAAGACGCGAATAGCAAATCGTCGATTTTCGGCTGACAAAGATGAACGAGAATTATGTGAGCCTCTCCCCCGGCACATTGATCGAAGATGACAGCCGGGTACGCGTACCATTGGAAAGAACAGCAACAAAACTACAGACCATGATATTAAAGGGGCGTTTCTCAATCCCTGGTTCTTGCATTAGCGGCTGTTTATATTGACTGTTTGTGCGATTATAGTCTTTTGTTCTCCCTTTAAATGTTATTCTATTTGTTCAGATATAAAACTGATAAAGAACTAGTCCTTTTAAATGACAAATGACAGTTAGAAAATCTGAGTTACTCGAGAAATAAATCCTAATGGCAGGACAAAAATCGACTTTTCTGAGCAGTTCATCGAAAGTCGACCTGAATCAGGCAGATTTGTACGCCCTGAACGTGATTCAAGATTTCGTTATCACATAAATAGGCCTGTAGATTATATCGTCTGTTGGAAAAATAATTGTGAGAATTTCTAGTATCACCAGTCACGGTGAGAATTTGTTACCATCGTTGATTCTCACAAGCAGTGCATTTCTCACTGCACACCGGTGAGAATTCAAAATCGTCTCACTGACAGCCGTAAGAATAACAAGAGGTTCTCACCGATTGCGAGAAAGCGTCACTTTCTCGCTCCAATCTCGCAATTAATTCCTTGAATTGAGAAAAGGCCGAAAAGTTCGCCTCTCCGTACGTTCACTGAACTTTATGTTTGACCCGTAGTTTGCGGAACCGGGACAATGCTAACCTATTAAATCTGTCACTCTCTTCTGGAATTTGAAACTGAATATGGTTGACGCCTTGAATCAGGCACTCGAAGTTTGCTCGTTGCCAGGCAACCTGCCATTTCCTTCGCTCTATTTCTGGCAGCCCCAGTTAAAAGTAAGGCTCTTTCCAGCGGTAAACGATCTACAATATTCGAATATTGTTGTGTTCATTCTTGGAAGAGGAATATCAATCAATCAAGATTATCATAGAACGCCAAAGCCATAGCGAGGAAAAGTTCTAGGGAGCTAAACAGATACAGTGAAATGTAGAAACGACATGCGCATATTACATAGACAAAATGTGCTTTGATGTGAATATTCAATTTATCAACGTACAGGTAATGAATCCTCGGTGCAAATATTATTGTGCCAGACATCGTCAATTTGGGTTCACGTTTTCAACAATGAACGGTTACTGTGATGCTATGATTGTTGCATTTTTATTCTTATATTAAAACCTGGTCAAAGCCCTTGGTAGTGAAAGCAACTGGTCGCCATGTGATAAATAAACCTCTGTCAGTAAAATCGTGACTTAGACGGTGTGATGCGAGCACGAAATGAGACAGGGATAAAATATGGAAGCATTGATATTGCAGTTTTAGGTGCAAAAACTCCTTTGTATTGCTTTGCGTGATACCTTTGTTGTTCCAAATTCCAATATGTCAGTCAAATCCTTGTAAGCGTGTGTATCTTCCTGCCGGCCCAACTTTTTACTATGCCGAAAACGACGAAGCGCATGCGCAGTAAAACGTACTGCAAAATTATCCAGCTGGAGTGGGTAAACAGATACGAATACAGTGCATGCATGCCTTGCATTGTATGTGTCCTATGGTGAAAGTTAAAAATGACTCGACGAATGAGGGCGCAGTCACCGTGATCTTCAGCGGTAAACAAAAAAAATATAGGTTGTACACATGCAAGGATATAAACCAGACATGAACTGAATATGCTCACGTGTTTTACAACAGAATCATTAATAGTAGTATGCTTCACAGAACAATAAGATATATGTTATCACTATATGTGACAGGTTTTTTTCAACTTCGCACAGTACTCTAAGAGTTTAATCACTAATTAAAAAACTTTATTTAATATGCAAATTAATTATTAACTTGACACTGCTCAATGCTTCTCAGTACAATTGGATATTTATCAGATCAACATCTGTAGCAAGTTTCATCAAATTTAACGCTGTAATTTTGGAGTAATATCACTAATTACAAAGTTCATTAAATATGCAAATGAACCCTTAATTAACTTCACACAACTAAATGCTCTATACCACAATTAGATATCTGTCGGATCAGTATCTGCAGCAGATTTCATCACATTTGGTGCAGTTATTTTGGAGTTATATCACTAATTACAAAACTTCATAAAATATGCAAATGACCTATTCGTTAACTTATCACTGCCAAATGCTTCTCAGTAGAATTAGATATTTATAAAAACAATATCTGTACCCAATTTCACTGACTTGGCTGCCGTAATTTCAGAGTTATATATGTAATTAAAAAGTCCATTTAATATGCATATGAACCCTTAATTAATTTCACACTACTAAATGCTTTACACTACAGTTAGATATCAGTCGGATCAGTATCTGCAGCAGATTTCATCACATATGGTGAAGTTATATCGGAGTTATATGACTAATTACAAACCTTCATAAAATATGCAAATGAGCTATTTATTGACTTGACACTGCCTAATGCTTCTAAATATAATTAGATATATATCAGATCAATATTTGTTGCAAGTATCATCAAGTTTGGTGCAGGAATTTTAGAGGTTATCTCACTAATAAAAGTTCATTAAATATGCAAATGAGAAGATAATTGACATGACACTCACAGTATCATCATAATGTTCTTAGATTGTCATCTGTAAAAAGTTTCATGAAATTTTGTGCAGTATTTCTTGATATATGTCTACACTGTCGTTACCGTCTCCATAGGGAAACCATTGTACGGAAAAAAAACAATATTGCATAACTTCATTAATATGCAAGCCACACTAACCAAAATCTAATCAGTTCTTGCAAGTAGCATATGGTACCTGTGTACCAAATCTGACTTGAATCTGTTCAGGCGTTTTTGAGTTATCGTGTAAACAGACAGACAGACACACACACACACACACACACACTAACACACACACACACACACACACACACACACACGGACAGACAGACAGACATCGCTATGACATTAGCCCACGTGTTTACACACGTGAGCTAATAAGATAGCCTCTTTGGTCAGATGAAGAGTACGGGATAGTGTGATGGAGTATAGTATTGAGTAAAACGAGAAATGCGGGACAAGTTTAGAGACAGAAAATTAGAAGATGCATTACAACTGGTAACTTAAAACAAGACAGAAATGAATGGCCGAGTGAAGTCGCTTATTCATACACAAACTCGATGTACTCATGATAAATTTGAGACATATGTCAGATGTTGCACAAGTCAAGCTCACAACGCTTTTGTCTTTGCATTTTCTGAAATTTATTTCTTGGACATAAAGAGTTTAACACTCCATACAAGTCAGGACTTTTATTAACTTACTTGCAGTACCTGAAAATACCCAAAAAAACCCCCCGATTTCATTCTTTTATTTGTCAGCCTGTCCTACTGTTAGCATTACATGCTCAGTCAGCAATATTAAATGGCTGCTTCGTATAATTTAACTACTCTATGTAAAAATATATCTATCTGAAAAATAGAAATATACCAAAGGATGAGATACAAACCATCTGTACAATATAAACACCTTAACAGCTGATACATTTGACGTAATAATTATTTTTTGTTTGAGCATAGACCCTTGAGAATTTCTCGAGGGTCTATGGTTTGAGAAACAAGTTTACAAAAACTGCAACACATACAAACACTGATACTCTACAATTGTCACCGAGAGTAAATGCGTTGTACACTGACTTACAAAAAGGTCTAAAGAACATTTTACAGTTACTCACTTACATTACAAAAAGTACTGTAACATAATATAAACTGGAAATCAGAATAGTTACTGGGCCATAGCTTCAATTAAGCCGTAGGTGTAGCATGAATTGTTGCTCTACAGATATATAACTTTATTGTGCATAGTACGTTTTACTTTGATGAAACAAGCAACATGCACTGACTTTGTTATGACCGAAAATCGGGGACTTAGTCATACAAACTTACAGTACATAAATATTAAACAAACAATAAATGGAAGATATTGAAAATTTCACACGGAACTTTACACAGAACTATTGCTATGCAAGAATCTAGCCTTAGAAGAAGGTTGAATGCCTTTGATGTGAGAAGCCTTGGCTGAAATACAAAAGCGGAATCTCTTTGTGAGACTGAGATCAAGTTTGGATTTCAGAAATTGGAACATTTCAGAACATTTTTACTTGCTCTCAAATCATTTTGAACACCAATGTATGATCTTGGAAAGTACAATATGCTATCCAGTATACAGAGATTTTTGAAGATTCCAATTCAAATTCGGGAATTTGCAAGAGTCTGAATCTGAATCATATATTTAAAACAAAACTATTTAGCACCAATGAAGCCTTTATTGCTTCCTAAAATACTGTGATTTAACTTAACAATAAGAACTAAAACTATTTTGATTTATAGTCTGAATCACATAATTTGTATTCACTGACAGCTCAACCCATACAATATCTTGAAAGATTCTGGATTCAAAATTCTTCATAATATCATAAAACCTACAGCATTTCTCAATGCAGACTGTATCTTGTAAATAAATAAATTAACATATAAAGTACTGTTTAATATATGCTGGCATGGAATATTCCCATGGACAAGGGACTTTATCACGTAGTTGCGAGCAGAAGTAAAGATTGGTTGACTGGCATTGTCAGATACCAAATTACAATGTTTAAACCCTAAATGATTCCCGCAGTTGCTGGGGATTAATGCCCGATAAGTGTGACTCTCCCGGTTAATTAATTAAGCAATAAACAACACCCAGCGACGGTATACCACGAGACTTTGACCAGTTCATAACATATGTGCACAAGCAATAGCAAGTGCATATATGGAGCAAACTGGTCAAAATCTTGTGGTACATTGTATATCCATTGCTGAGGTGGTTTCTTGCTAAAATATCATAATATCAAATTACAATTCTGCTGTTAAGCATCAAAAAGGGAATTGTTTGTGCCTGTTTTGACTGTGCTACATGTATATTGTGAATATGGGACGGTTATTTTCATGTCTCGACATCAACATACTGGTATGATACCATATAGATTAAATGCACAATACACAAACCACATACCCCCTAGGTTACTAATGATTAATTCAAACAGCTGTCCCTGTCCGATGATCACCACTCTTGCTGGCATAGCTTGGCATAAACATTTGCACAAGAGTACATACTAACAATGCAGCAATAAATATTTCAATGACTTCTATGTACAAAAATATTTTTTGTTAATTTGCTGATTACTCTGAATTTCAGATTTCAATCCTTGATCCCTTCCACCCCATTCCCAAGTAGAAAAGTCCAACTTTACCACAGAAAACCATACAATCAGGCCAAACCATGAAGGTAAATAGAGAGGCAAAGAAGTTTTTAGCAAACTGCTTTTTGAAATCTCTTGAAGTTTCATGCAATTCATATCATTACACGGATAAATTAGTCAACCTTCCAAATGTCTACGACTGGTTTACATTTTTTGTTCAACAATTTGTTTCTCAAGTTATATAACAAAATCATTTTATTAACTTTCTCACAAATAATGTCACTGTGGCAGTTTATTGAGACAACATGTTTAGAATTTCCCTTCAATCAGTGTTATTGCGGAATCACTTGCCATTTCAATGTAGTACTTCACATTTATTAATAAATACTACAAGGTCAGTTGTAACTATGGTAACCACCCTTTTGGCTTTGCTTTACTCCCCTAGCTACTGTAACTAAGGAAAAGGAAACAGCAAAGCATAATTTTCAGTTAATGTCTATGTACGTGAACTTTTTTACAGATCACATTCATGCAGACAGCTGCAAATTTGACTGTTACTGAGAAAATCAATGAGAGGTTTACAGTTAATTTTGCGAGTAAAACTTTTGCATGTAAGGGTTGAAAAAACTTTCATGTAATGGAATCAGAGAGTGGCATTTCCCCATCAACTATTTTGGTTATTTAGCATCACCAAAAGCATCAGAAAAATTAAAATTGGCATGATTATATGACATTTGTCTAGTAAAAATTATACAGAAAATTCCAACGCCTAACATAGTGACAGTTCTGCAGGTTGTACACGGAACTATAGCTGTATTGTAAGAATTACTGTCATGGCAATCCCACATTGCAGAGTGCCCGTTAGGGTAGATGTTCAGAATACACAGCTTTATGAACAAATGTTCAAGGTACGAAGTTTAATGGGTAAGTGTTTAGTACAAGCTTTTACAGGCAGAAGTTCATATCAACACACTAGTATGATATGTTTGCATTAGACAATTATACGGTAGATGGGTGTTCATTGCCAGAGTTCTATGGTTGGTTGTATACTCATACAGTAAAATTATAGAAAATAGATTATGGCTCAGACACTGCAAAATACACTGTGAAATTTCAATTGACTCTGCTCTTGAGAAATGCACGTATATCCAGAAGGTTCTTGTCCATCCACTGGATGTTGGTGTTCAGTTTTCTCAAACCAGTGTAGAAACCCAAGGCACTATCAGCTGGCATGTCATTGTACTTCCTGCCAAAGTCATCATACTGCACATACAGAGATACAGAGAAAGATGAAAACAATTTATATTCTATGATGAAATAATTTGACAAAATTTATGAAACAGCAGACTTGTGAATTTATACTGACAGGTTTTCTGAGCAGAATCTGAAATTCATACATCTCTCCGCTTTAAAAGACAGACATAATTGGTATTTAAGTATTACACTTATTACACTTTTAGTTTCCATTGCACCAGCATATTCTTCCATATGTGAATCAGTGTTGCTTCATGACCTTTGACCCTTGACCTTAAAACCAGCAATAATGTTCATAAGTACATTCATGTATTTTATCCAGTAACGTTTGCTAAAGTTGGAAATGTGAAAGGCCTTCACAATTATTCAGAATTCCTGTTATTCTTTCATTATCAGCATATTGATGTAATGTGCTTCTTTGACGTAAATGGAGGACAACATTTCTTCACAAAGCTTACCTTGTCTTTATCAGCCTGTGTGTTCATAGTGTTTGTAAACTGCCACATCAAATCATACGCAGCTGTTTCATCCCTGGAAGATAGATATCAACAAACACGGAATGAGACTAATGACATTTAAATTTATGCATACATGGGATGAGGTCACAAGTTCACTGCAGCTGTTGAGTCTAACACAAATCAGCATAAATTAGACATTCCATCTCATACTTGAGAGAGATATATTGGCAGAGACATGTAATAACTCAAACTAACAGAGCTTGTTTGAAGTCAAGGATAAATGTAAATATATTTGAAATACAGGTGAACTCACATTTGGATAAGTTCATCGAAATGCTCCGTTGCAAAATCCCACGCTAAGAGAAAGCCCACAGCTGTTGTGTTACTGACATGGCTGATAACACGTATGGCTTGGTCGCTGTCTAAGTATAGAATCATGTATGCTTTTAACACCCAAGGTCTTGGATTGCAGGCCAGAGCTGCCTGGATGTCGGTGGACAGTTTCTCATCTTGAGAATTCTCAAGAATGCTGTGTGCGGCGTCCCAGTCATCTTCGTCTCCGTACATCAGAGCCGTGCAGATTACACTCTCTCTGATGTCTATATTCAGACTGCAAGAGATGAAATCATCTGTAAAACCTTTCAAACTTTAGTACAACCCTCACTGGCTTTTGCACACACCCAACAGCCCTGAATTTAAGTGTTGATGATAAACGCTCATCTTCAAAGCGCATTTTCCTGGGCCATCAAATCACAAACTTCTCCAAAGAAAACTCATAAGGTACACTGAATATGCACAATTTCAAGGTGTAATACAAAAAGGTAGGTATAAAAATTATGTTTTCAGGATGTTAAAAAGCAAAAATGCCACTCTAAGTGGCAGAATATTGTACATCTGACATCTGCTGCAGTTTGCATGTCTTAATTTCTTGTCATATATATTCTCAGTTGATAAGCTCTCCATTCGTCTGGTGTCAGTCAATATTGTGTGAAGCGAGTGACTACAAAAAAAGTGCTGCTTCTTGTTCAAAATTGAAAAACAAACATTAAAAAGACCAGGGACAGGAATGTATCTCACCTGTTTGACTGTGGATTGAGTGACCAATCAGCAAACACGTCTCTTGCCTTGTCGATGCAATGTCCATTGCCATAGCGACATGCAAGTCTTATCCCAACAATGGCTGCATGGCTTATACAAGGGAAAAAATTACACTCTGAGTTAAATCCATGTCTAATTTTGTAAGTGAAGGAATTGTGCCAGGGAAAAATGCAGTGTCACATATTTGTTGGCGGGAAAACAAAGGTGGGTGGCAATGTATTGAATGCATTGTTTCTTTGAAAATGTACATTTTGGCAATATCCTAATGTTATACTATTGTCTTCTCTGCAAGTGAGTATCAACGGTAGACAAAAAGCACTCAATTTTGTCTCCAAGAAATGTAAGTTCATCATTGAAACAAAGCTCTGAAGTTTTTTCTGATCATGTAGAAATAAAAGCAATGCAGACATACTATTATTTGATTTCCAGCTTATATGAAAGCAAATTGATAGTTGCTGAAGGAAGACAGCAAATCAGCACAGATGTTCTCACATTTGTCCTTGAACACAGTGTTGTTATGTTCGGGTCGTGGGAACTGCATTTATAATATAATCTACCATGTGTGTACAAGGCATGCATATTTTTGATGAGAAATCCCACTCAGATTGTATTAATCTTTATGAATGGCTGAGAAGATACAATTACTGTGAGCTGCATATTAGTTGTTTCCTTGGCAACATGCTGTAGAAGTGCAGCTTTCATTTGGTGAAAAACATCGATATGTCACAAATGACATATTTAATTAAATCAGCATGGAGATTACACACCGCTATAGCTGGATTAATATTCCAATGAGTGCAAAACTGCTACATAAGAGGTTAATCTATCGGTGCATTAACTACAAAGTCCGCTGGAATTTCTCTTCAGTACACAGTCACCTTTCTCCAGTCATCATCATTCATATGTGACAAAGTAATTCTTAAAAATGGTCAATAGAGGGCGATAGACAAAGCCACGCTGTAAATCATCCTTCACTATCCACGTCAAATACTTAAAGGGACAAAGTCGGCCATTTTTTCATGAATTTTGTTTCATACGAGATACTATTTATATTGTTTGACATGTTGACAGATACTAAATGAATGGGTGACCATTTATATATTTGACCCCGGTTTTACAAACGATACATAAAACCATCGCGAAAATGAATTAATGGTCATGAGCATTAATTTATTTTGCGCTGGTTCCATTTAATTTGTCTAAAACCGGTCACTCATTTATTCAGTATCTTTCAACATGTCAAACAATATAAGTAGTATCTTGCATCAAACAAAATTAATGAAAAATGGCCGACTTTGTCCCTTTAATGAAGCTGTAATTTAAAAAGGCTTTTCTACACTCAATCTATGCATATATACCTTGCTTATTATTATTTCTTTGATTCATTTACTGTATTCATTTATTTATATTACTTATTATCCATTCACTTATTTGTTTATTTATTGTTTGTTTACTTACTATTCAACATGGCTGAGTGCCGTTAGGTTCCATCCCATCTCATCATAAAGAGGACTAACTTGAGATTTTATAAATTCCTGAAAAAAGTGACAATCAGCAAAAGGTGAAATGTTTATGATATTGTACAGGAAATGTAAAAAAAATATCTTGAAGTAACATAAAATAGAAATGGATTAATAAACGTTATTTGACTCAATGAAAACTGATCATACAGGTGTATAGAAATCAACACCACCACATAGCAAACACAGGCAACCTGAGACTCAAACGTGAAATGGCTGATGCAAATAGTGTGAGTGCCGTTGATCCAGTTAAGTCATAGGAAGACAAATTTACAGGAACTTCTTGCAAGACTTAGGGATAGTATGAACACAAGACTCACAAAAAATGTTTCAATAATTGTAGGAATAAATGTTTTAGTGAAATACAGGCAAATTCATGTCAGCACCTCCAACTACAAGCTGCAGCAGTAAGTACGGGAACAAAATGCAAAATTTGTCAGATTTCTTGGCAGAAGTCAACGATGCTGTATGCATCATGCTACTTTCTATGACAAACCTAAATAACCATCATCGCTAAAGAATATCAAAAGAAAAAAAAGATGTGAAACAGTTTGTGGAAGTATTAATATTTCAAAACAGACGACTTACCCTAAAGTCTCCATACAGTGAAGTTCTCTTCAGCATTCTGTCAGCGTACTCCATGGCATTCTCAAGGGCCATCCATGGTGCAGGGTCTCTTTCACTCTTCATGTACTCCATGAGATGCAGTGAAATGTTGTATTGCAGTCTCTGAGCCTGGCCCAGATTTAGACTGTCGTCGACCAGCGTGACTCTGTTTTGCGTTCCAAACACTTGATGATCTGTCAGTAGTTGATTGATTAGTTTATTCCAGTTGTCTTCATCGTAGTTGACACGATAGAAGCCAGTGTGGTTGACATTTACGAACAGCCAATCGCTTTCTTCTGCACCAGTGAGGTCAAAGGTCGCTAAATGAGAACCAATCAAAAGATGTTATTTTTTTCTTGTAAATTGTGTTCAATGACTGTCAATACACAAAGCACTGCTGACACTTTTTTCAGAGTAAAAAACCAAAAAGTTGGGAATATTTTCAATTTAAGAATCACAAGATTATTTATAAAAAACACGGTGCTGTTGAATAAAATTATGCTGAATGAGCAGTAATATGACTTCATATCGACCCTTTAAGTCGTGAGCTGTTCTGACACGTATCTAATGAAAGGACCGGTGAAGTACATGTAATTCTCACCTGACTGGGATTTTAACCAGTGAAACTCAGGTCTGCTTGCATCAAACTCACCAGAATGGATGGAAGTCAGAGGTATGGACCATGGTCTGGAAAATCAACATTTACAATGAATAAAGAACAGTTACCCTACATAAAAACTTCTATGATTGTGTAACATGCATATTGATTGACTGAAGAACAGAATATTCAAGACATATTTGAGCAAAAATGAAAATCTTTTCAATGTGTAATTGAACTCGACTTACATTCCTACACATATAACAATGGATCTCAATCTCATGTTCAAAACTTACAATGACCTGTCATTGCTAAGCAATGTGACCACACATTTATTCACGCAATGCATATTCATAAGTTCACATTCTTACATGTACATGTCAGTCAAACAGTCTTGAATCATTCTTGTCTTCATTATGATATGCAAATCTGAGAAAAAAAAACTTTGCATTGACTTTTTTCTCCTCATGTAAACACAGGACAGAATCTACAATACACGTAGGTCAACTAAGGATACTGCTGAACAAAAAACAATAGGGAGATGGAAATTAGAAGTGTGAAAACTTTACTCAAAATTGTTAGAACTTCTAGTTTGTTCTGTTCACAAACTAAATTACAACACCACTACAATAAAGTTAACAAGGTATGGCATTGTATAAAGTTTCCATTTTTTATTAAAATGAAGATGATTATTAAAGCATACTGTACACTAAAACTCACAACTTTCCAGGAACACTGACTTAAAATGTCCATGATAACTAGCATACTCACATACCCTGAGGGGTACTCCCCTGGTATCAAGGGTGTGTCATTCGGGTCAAGTAGGAAGTGCTCCTGAGTTGCCGTCATTTGATTGGCTGACTTTGTAACCATGACAACAGGATAGCCCAGCTGCAACAACCATGGATCCATAATCTCTTTGATGTTATGATTTCCTTTATCAATGTCAGCCTGGAAAATGTGATCGGAAGGCATGGTATTATGCAAAGAGTTTCTGTTTTTTCTTTCAAACCTCAGAAATCTCGCCGGGTAATCCTATCCCACAATTCAACTGTAATGTTCAAGAAAAAATGCCTTCACCCTCATCACAACATCATTTATATCATCATCATCATCATCATCATCATCATCATCATCATCATAATATTGTCACCAACACCATTTTGATGATAATCGTCATACTCTCCCTTTGATGGCACTGATTATAATATATTTGTGGGTTTCTGACATAAATGCGTGCCCAACATTTGGTTTTGCCAACAGAAATTTGGACAAATTTTGTCTTTGTGCATCTGTTGCTATTACTGCATCTGATAATTGGGTTCTTTGTTGTGATGTTTGTGGTTCCAGTAAGAACACTGGTGGCAGCAAAAGATTAATTTCCTCATTGCTGTACGAGGACTGGGTAAATTTTCAAGATTTCATCCAAATTTTCGGAGAAATATTTATTTTTGACAGATTAATAATTGAACACTACCATCATCAGAAATGACCCTTATTCTGTACAGATCTGCCTCTTTTCCTGAATACAAGGTTCTTCATATTTTTAGATAGAAAAGCTTATACATATTTCTGACAGTCATTTAGAAAAAAAAACTGAATTTTTTTAACATTCGCAAATTTCTATCTTTCTCCTCTATCTTTCAAAGTATCAAAACACTGTATCACCAGTCACATATAATACTTTATATGAAGAAAAACTAACACAAAACACATTGCAAGTACGAGTGCAGCTACAAAAGTTATCAAATGCACAGAAAGAAAGAAGTATGGTTTTCAAAATGACTGTGTTGATAATTCTCTTACCTGAGTGAGATAATGCCAAAGATCATCTGTGTTAACATCGCTGTACTGATTTTCTACAAGATAGTTTCCCAATCCTTCATAGAACACATCCTCTCCGAGAAAAGACTTCATCATGAGTAACATTGTAGATCCCTGTAGGAAGAAGTACTCCATGTTCAGAATGAGATTTCAGACTCTGATCGCCAGAAATTTCTATTTTAGTATTTGAATAACCATGACAATTGAATGAGAGAAAAGTCACAAAACACCGGTAATCTTTATTTGCAGGCATTATCATCTGTTCAATATTACAAGATTTGCTGTTGTAGAGTGTATCATACACTATGTAGTACATTAAGTGTTTCACATGTTAGTACATGTACATGTAGGACCCAACACCATCAGACTGATGGTGTAATCATAGAAAATACCCTCTCTATGTATTTTGATGGTTGAGTTTTTACCATAATGCATGCATAATTATCATACATTTTCACTGGTAAACATGTAACGCCCATTTTACCTAATATGGATATTCATACACATGCAAATCTGATACAATTTGGAGCTGGTATAAACTAGTACAACAAAATGTAGTTTTCAAATGAAAAATCTGACACTAATAAAGGCAAAGACAGAAAAATCCAACATTCCCGCTATATATCACTAACCCTGTTTTTACAGCTTACCCGTTCATACGACTGTTTTCCAAACTGGTCCAAGATATCATTATACCAGCCGACGGATCTGACAGTGGGATGGGTAACATACGTGCCATCAGCCAGCAAGGCAGATAGAGTGACTCTGTCATGGTAAAACTGCTCACCCTGTAGAGATAGTGATTTAACCCGTTCACAACCATGGTTTAACCCAATGCCATTGTTTTCTATGCAAGGTTGGACCTCTACATAGGGTTAAGGGGGTGAAAGGGTTAGATATACTGAAAATTGAAGTTTGTGACCAGTTTGCCTCCTGGACAAATTTCCGTGTCAATGATCCTTATTATTCTCTCTTGTTAGAGAAAATTTTTCGGATTTCATACACTGGAATTGAGCTGACACACAGATATTTCAAGAAATTCTTGAAATAACACAAAAGAGTTCAGAAGTTGGAAGACAAACCGTTCTGGTTGTGAGTTATCAATTACATTTATGTCTGCTCCGCAAGCTATTAACCACAGTGGGTATGTTTTTGGCAACAAAAATATCGATGGAATGGGATATAGTATGAAATTAGTGCCTTCAAATTGAAAAACCAAAAACCAGTGAACAGGTCATTTCATATTGATGTAGTCAAATCAAATCAGAGTTAATGGTGATTGTCAACCCTTTTACCACCATGGTTTGACCCAAACCCATTGAAATGTGGACTAGTTTATAGGGAATCAGGGGTGAACAGGTTGAAAGTAATTGATTTTCACAAAACCAAGATGGTGAAATTTTCATTTACCCTACAGGCGTAAAAAATGGGATTGAATGCACATAAGCAACAGACCAGAACAGTTTTATGAAAATATGAAAGTCTGGAAAACTGAACCCCTGTGCCCAATCTACCTTGAAATGATAAGGAATGTACCGATATAGATGAATACATTGTCGACCTTTGGTATTGACCCCTTCACAAGTCCATTGTGACCTGTGTGAAGGGGGAATGATGTCGATCTGATGTACCAAAGTCTGCTGATGAGAGAGTTCAAGAATTGATCATAATACTGGTCTCAGGATTACCAAATAAACGGATTCGCACACCAATGGTATTCATTATAGTGACGGAAAAAGTATTTGGCAGTTCCCAGGAAATATTACTGGGTGAATCTAAGCCTGGTACAGAGACAAAGTCTGGTCATCTGATATTTATACAATCATATTAGCATATATATTATGTATCATGGTCCACTGAACTACTCTTGTTGATTCAAAACGTCAAACCAATCAATGAGTTCATAACTATCCATGTATGTTATAAAGATAGTGTTGGTTGCTGTGTTCTTTGACTTATCAAGTGACAAACACAACAGCGATGGTTGATTAAACAAAATGCATGCAAGTTTAAAACCAAACATACCATTTCCCAATCCGGGTACATGTCACCCACGGCAACATACTCCAGGAATCTGCCGAAACCTTCATTCAGCCACGCATCATTCCACCAGGAACAAGTGACCAGATTTCCAAACCACTGCAACGTAATGGCAATGACAAGTATCATATTATAGCTTAGTCAATACCAGTTCATTTCGTGACGTCACCCCCCCCCAAATTATATACTGATAATGTATCCGATTATCCATCATTATCCATCATCCAAGATGTTTTCTACACCTACAAATTCACTGGCATCACCAAATCTGTAAAATAATAGCAATAATGCCACCCCTCCCGGCCCATAATGGAATCCAGCGAACCTTGCACTCCACAATGCACTCAGCTTTGCCTCGTACATTATGTCATGCAAAGTTTGCTTTCATCCATTATGGGCCAGGAGTGGGTACGCTATTACGTACGTTATTGTACATTATAGAGTAATCATGATATGACAATTAACAAGTATTCTATTAAGCTGATATCACAATAATTTGAGTTTTGATGGCAATTTCTGAGTGATGACGTCCATTGGTAATTAACAAGCACTGTACAGACCCAAATTTTGGGTCTTTTGTTACAAGTGAACAAAGACATGGTCACTCTAAAAGTTTGAAAGAAGTGTATAATACACATTACAAAATTCATTAAAATGAAACTCTGACAGAAATGACAGAGATCAGTCATCTTCTTTCAAGAGGGAAAGACAGAAAATCAACAGAAAGAAAATGTAGAATTACACCGGAAAAATATGAGAAATCTATATGTTTCTGCAAAATATTTTCGAAGATTTCAAATATTTTTTGGCAATATCCTGTAGAATGCAGATAATATTAGCTGAAAGGCTGAGAAAAATGATCAAAATCAATCAACTATCAACATCAATATGAGAAACTTGAATATTTCAAAAAATTTGTGTTTTGAACAAATGACTGCGCTGTTTTTCTTTCTAGCAGAGACGTGTACCCTGTATAGATACTGCCTCTTGTTTGTATGCCTTCCCATCCTCCATTTTACTTGTTTATTGTTTGGCATGTATGAGGAAGCAGTGTGAATAAAAAAACAATTAAAGCCCCAATAGCTGCAAATGTTTAATAAACCGATCTCAAAATATCCTTAGTTTCCCAAGAGGTTTCTTTGAATAAGACCCATTAGAAACTGAAAAAGTGTATAACGCTGCCATGAGTGTCATGAGTGGCATGTAAATGCAAAGGTTTGAACTTCATGTTAGATTTCCCGCCATTTTCAAAAACTTGTCATATGACAAAGAAAATAAAGATTTCAACAACAAAATGTTAGCCACCATGTGATGCATTCAAGTAAATGGCATCATACTTGTTTCTGTTATGATCGCGATGTATTTGAGCAGGAAAATACTGTTTTTTGTATTTTCCCGTGGGGGCGCCATTTTATGGGTGTGGCACCCATTTATTATTAAACCTGTGAAAACGTGTAGGCATGGTCCAAATCAGCGAGCAGTGATACTTCAATACACGTCCTTCAGCAAGTAGATTTAAACGAACCAATTCTGGTTTGAAAATAAAATCATGAAAATAATGCATAAAATTAGCAGCTATTGGGGCTTTAAGATTTCCAGAGTTGATTGCATACTTACAATATGACTCAATTCATGGGCTACGACCAGAGCTACTGCTTGTCTCTGAGACGGCGGATCTATACTTTCACGTACCAGTACTCTGTCTTCATGATACGTTGTCAAACCCCAGTTGGCAACTGCACCAAAGCTGTCCATCACTGGTATAGACACCATATCTAGAGTGAAAGTCAATGAGAATATGTTTACATCTGTGCTGTAAATACTGTATAGCCCCTCTAGGCCATTCATCATAGAAGAATGCAGGTGCGGACCAAAGCATGATGCTGTATTTTGAATTGATGGGGTGAGCACATCCCCCCTCAGGAGCATCCGTCCCTGAGTGCTAGTGTCATGCACATCTGCTGTGTGTGTTCCTGTTTGTCATAACACAGTACTTGTAAACAATTCATCTGCACTAGCCTAAGTGTATACGAGCTGAAGTCATTTTGACATCAGGGTTTGAAGTGTTTTGCAAATTTGCTATTCTCAGCAAGAGCGCTCTCAGTTGTCCAGGTCAGATGAATGGATCTGCTGAGCTCTCTTACATGTATTTTACCGCTTACTCATAAACAGTCAAAGTGACAACAAAACATTGCCCTCCAACTTTTTTGATATTTTTG
This sequence comes from Ptychodera flava, assembly GCF_041260155.1. Classification (NCBI taxonomy): domain Eukaryota; kingdom Metazoa; phylum Hemichordata; class Enteropneusta; family Ptychoderidae; genus Ptychodera; species Ptychodera flava. Next base: position 38,238,582 of record NC_091928.1, read on the forward strand.
AACACTTTTAGTCAATCTACATGGTTTTTGAATTTTCGTCAAAAGCAGTATACCAATCAATTTATGCAATTTATCAATTTTTAAAAATTTACTGGTATGTGAAATTTTCGTTTTCTATTTGCAATGGGTGTTCAGAAGAAAGCCATAATTTCCATCTTTGACTGTTTTTCAGGCAAGGCTCACATAACCGACACCTCTTGGTGGGAATTCAAAATATTATCAGGAATATCATTTTATTGAAACTGACCTACTTTAGGCATTGGATCAGGGATTTGCCACATCTCCTCAAAGTAGGTCAAACTCTTACTTCCAAAGTCAAGGGCGTACACTGTGGCGTTGAGTTTATCAGCAGCTGACCACACTCTGAACTGTCAGAACATAGTAAGAAACAAATGAATATTGTTGATACCAGAATACTGGTATATGGTATACTGTATGAGATCAGCAAATCTTTGGAGGTTCCCTGACAATTAAGTGACTTTGCCATTCCTCACAGGTTCACAAGTCCAGTAAATGTCTAGTGTGGTTGGATCAATGATGAAAGATGTATGCAAAACTAGCAAACTAGACTGTAGGACTTGCAAACTAGATTAGCAAACTAGACTGCAGGACTAGCAAAGTAGACTTGCAAACTAGACTGCAGGACTAGCAAACTAGACAAGCAAACTAGCCTGTACGACTAGCAAACTAGACTGTGGAACTGTGAAGCAAAATAGCCTGCAGGACTAGCAAAGTAGACTGCAGGACTAGCAAAGTAGACTAGCAAAGTAGACTGCAGGACTAGCAAATTAGACTGCAGGACTAGCAAAGTAGACTTGCAAACTAGACTGCAGGACTAGCAAACTAGACAAGCAAACTAGCCTGTACGACTAGCAAACTAGACTAGCAAACTAGACTGTGGAACAAGCTCGCTAGACTGTGGTATAAGCAAACTAGATTATATTACTGTATTCTAGACTAAAAGGACCAGTAAACTAGAGTATGAGACTGGCAAATTAGACTGCTGGATGGGCAAGCAATTAAGCTTGACTACAGGACTCGCAAAACTAGATTGCAGAACTACTGCAAAGATATCAAACAAGCTTGTACGACTTGCAAAAACTAGACTACAGAACTAGCAAACTAGACGGCAAGCGCACTGGACTTGTGTTGATACTATGGCTGGACAACACACAATACTGGATTACTGAATGGATTTGCTTATAAATATTATAAATGTCTATGACAAAGCATATGAGACTGATTATTACTATAAATTTGATTGACAGACTTGTATCAGTATATAGCCCTGGCTTTAAGGGACTTAAGCCTCCTTGTTTGTTTGTTTGTTTGTTTGTATATATTCATTGACAACAAAGAAAAAGACCAAGAGGTGTGTATTTTTTCATTTTGTTTTGCATATACAAATGAATGTATCCAATGAATATCTATCATTTGGTGTTTTTTTTTACTTTGTCATACACAAATATAAACAAACAAACAAACAAAAAAACAAGCTTCTGTACCCTGTGTTTCTCTCAAATACCTTACCAGCTTACCTGTGTCCCTCGTTGGGTAATTGTTTCTTTACATTCAAAGTCTGACACAACGACAGCAACCAGATATGGCGACATGACAAGGGTCGTGTCAAAATATGCCGTGATCCATTCACCATGAGTCACATTTCTGATGTTTGGCATGTTCGAAAGTGCTGATCTCTTGGGCCGATGGGTGACTGCGACATCAAATGTTGCTTTAAGGGCTGGCTCATCAAATGATGGGAACACACGTCTGGCGCTGGTCAAAGCTAACTGTGTTGAAGCTATGTACCTACATGACAGTGATGAAAAAAAAAAATTGTCAGACAAATTTTATTTCTGTTATTTTATGGTCTATTATGGCAGAGGGCAAAGATTTCAGAACGGATATACTATGTGACGGTAGCATAAATTGAAATCGGCAAGAGTTCCTTTAGGCCCCCTCATACTTAGAAATCACTTTACTCATTATAGAAGAAGAACATCAAATAAAACTTTCGAAGAGGTTTAGGGTTAGGGTTAGTTTTAGGTTTTAATAGCATACCTTAAAGTGTTGTATATCCTACCTAAGAAAAAATAATTGGAGGGAGGGGGCGCCTGATAGGAACTCTCCTTAAAATCACTAGTTATAACCACGTTGATGTCGAAAATGAACTGAGAAACATTTTCTGATGTATTTGTCTGAAAGGTGAATAGGAATTGTTTGTGACTGTGCCATAGCACGTCCTTGAATGACGTTAATTCCCTGCAAAGTTTCGTCCGATTAGAACAATTGGGCCAATCCGCAGGTCCACTCGCAAATGCCATGCATCTCTTTGACTGCACAGCGACGCGACGGCGTGACGACAAACACGGCACAAGCTGAATTGTGTTTTTAGGATGTCGGCTCACAATCTGACCTATTGAGCATTGTGAACAAGCAATGAAGTTTAATGTTCTGATAACAGATCAAAACAGATCAAAACTGAGTACAACATCTCACCTCACTTCACCCTCGACTTCATAGGAACTGGAGTAGAAGCCAACCAGCCTACCGCTGTCATCAACACCGTTCAGTGAGCCGATGTACCGCATCGATATAGAAAACTGATGTCCCGACGTCAAAAAGCGGTCGACGTGCACAATAAAGAAATCGTATTTTGGATCGGTTGACATTGCTGCGATGGGCATGTCAGTGTCGTCAGTGACATTTTTGACGACAACAGATCTGAAGTCTATGTTCAAATTCAAAATGTGCAAAGTTATGACCTTCGTTGTTACGATGCAATCCATTATTATCGTAACCTCCCCGTCAAAGGTGAATCTCCTGTCGCCATCTTCTGCATCCAAATACGGGGTGACTCGAATGTTGTAGTTGACTGGTTTTAAAGTCTGTGGCAGCCGTCCGTGAAACGCTTCCCTCGGCTTTGCGTCCGGCCTCGGCGGTAGACCGTAGGTTTCGATGAAATGCCTGCGGGTTGGAAAGTAGGTGAACAACATCGTCGCCACGATTATGGTCACAGACAGAAATGCGAGGAAAATACACCAACGTTTTGTTACAAAGCATCCTTTTGACGTGCACGAACACTTGTTCGGTGGCTGCGAACTCGAACTTCCACCCTGATCGGCGCCTATGAGTGGGTCGGTTTCTCCAGGTTCGCGATCACCGTCTTCCACACTTTGATAGGACTTGTCGTTGGCTGCCATCGTCTTCTAGTCCTTCGCCTCACGTAGATACACGTGTCTCTTTTGTTCTTATACAACAGCAGGCTTGCGTCGGTCAGGCATAGCGAAAGTGGCGTCTACGTGCGATCTACGGCGGCTTACAACGACTTGAGTGAACCCTGACGATGTTACCTTTCACCGATGATATCAAGACGCACGACTGCAAGAGAAAGCTAATGTGCACGTACCGAACACTGAGAACATGACTTCATGACCTGAGAGTGACCTGACTGAGAAAAATGCAGCACTGCTCGCTGCTGACATTGAGGGCGCTCTTTGATAGGGCTCTTTGCATTTACCAGAGAGAGAGAGAGAGAGAGAGAGAGAGAGAGAGAGAGAGAGAGAGAGAGAGATGTACAATTTTGTGGAAAAGAATAAGAATGTACCATCGCAGACAAGATAATTGTTTCGTTTTCAGAATACAAGGTGACATATTTGTAGGGGAGAGGTAAAATAAAGGAATAATCTAACATCAACGCGTTAAATCTTCAAATCCAACAAGGCCCACACTATGTTAAGTAATACTTCAGACCAAAATTAGCGGATGTACAATCTTTGTCGTCGTTGTCATCGCAACAACCATCATCATTGTTATCGACACGGACAAGAACGGCAACAATAACAATACAGTATCCACGTATTAATTCCGGAAGTTTATGTATTCATACGGTACTGAACTCTGAAAGCTTTGAGACAAAACTTCTTCACAACATAAGTGTAGACATTCTTAGACTGATGTTGATATTGTGTGAAAAAACTGGTTTCAAAAAATTTGCCTCTGGAATCTTCTCTTTCCTAATCAAATGAGAGCTAGCCTTTTATTCGCAATAATATAATTGAACCTCGCTAGAATCTGTGATACTCCATGCAAATGATATGCGCAGAAGCTGCTTGTGAGTCAGTCAAAGATTTGTGGCATGAGAGAATTGTAAAGCACACAATATTTTCTGAATACCTTGGCGTCACTTCCATAACAAAAAGTAGAGGGCCTTTGTGATGTCAGAGACTTTGGCGGCTGTTTGCTATTGAGATCAACTGGTGCATGTTTGCTAACTATCCTTGTCCCCGCGTGCAGTGAAATATAAAGTTTTCAAGTTTTTTTTAAAAAGTGCAAAATTTTGCGAAATGGCAGATCACTTGTTTCGTCATTCATACAACATCCGTCAGTATTTCAATATATACGCAAAGTTTTCAACACTATCTTTGAGACAGCCCGTCGCTACCGTAGTGGGCTCATAAATAATTAATTAGGACGGCTACGCTTAGAACAAAAAGAGGCCCAAAAATCCTGCAGTGCTAGTGCCAATCTGTCAGATACCCTATATCGTGTTGTTCAGAAGGCAGACGACACCCCTATCAATATTGTTTTGTCCCACTGTTACAATGATCATTCACTTTGACGTCAACTTTGCCATTATTATATAATAACTACGTTTGTTACCTCCTCGCCTAGTGACAATAAGTCAAGAGCTCATGAAAATAACCCAGAACAGGTAATGATATTGACATGGCAGTGTTAGGAGAAGGTTCAATCACGCGTTACATCCACATGTATATTTAAATGTACATAAAATGCAACTGACAGCAATATAAGTGTACTGAACACGTATGTAGATTGTACTGATAGGCTGAATACTGAATATTTCAACATAATAAAATGTAAAATAAGGGATTAGAGTTCTCACTTACGATCGATATCCTGAACCATTCATTTCAAGTTCGTGCAGTGAATGAATGTTCACATTCTCACCGTACAAAAAGACACAAAAGTAAAATTTATGAACAGTGAAGATCATTCAAATGAAGAATGTTTCTCCAAATTTGCCACTATAACACCCAAAATTTCAGAGATTAAAATTTGATGGAATAAATCCACCTTCCAGTATTGACAATTTTGTAAAAACTTTATAGGTAGCATGTAGGTCATATATGCCTTGTTTGTTTTTTTATGATTTTTTTTCAGTAGGTAACCGTGCTCAGTTTTCCACTATCTGGCAAAGTGTAGCCAGGAATTCACAATTTGCATTCACTCTCGTGATCGTCGTTTTGGGTACTAACTCTCCAGTGGGTTCAATTGACCCGACCAGATCATTGGATGGTATAGCGCCACCACTTCTTGGAGTGGCTTGTCCAGTCGATCAAATTACTCCTGTCCTTTTAACGGAACGAGGACGTGATATAAATTGTCTAGCGTAATATTCAATCAATATTATCAATATGCAACACGTCATGTCAGCTTTCCGTACTTGATTTGATAGTCGCAGTGAACTTTCATCCTTTAATAACACCGAATTATCAAGTTTGAATTTCACAAAATGTCCTTAAATAGAGGTCAACAGCGCCCTCAAAACTGTCCCTAGCTGTTTTTACATACCTGATTAAATAATGTGGCTCTACAGCGTATGATCATTCTGCAAACAGATCGACTCAAAAACGCAGAAAATAACTTTTTGAGATCAGCGTGAGTGAAGGGTTGACATATTCATGCTTATTCTGCCAAAACGAAAATGTCAGGACGGCATCTGTCCAAGGCTGTATCTTTCGCTTACCTCATCAAAATCAACATATTTGTCATTTTGAAAATCTTAGCCCAGTGCTGTGATTTTTAAGGCATATGAGTACGGGTTACTCTTTCCTTAATAAATTAATACATTTTTTCATCAACTTCTTTCCGAAATCCAATAATGAAGATATTTTTTTCCCAAAAAGAATTATGTGAAAAGAGACGTATTCATCCAACTTTATAATTAAAAGTACTCACTAATCTAACATTTTAGTAATCAGTGAATTTAAAGGTTTTTAATTCTCTTTCATTCACTAAATGGCGTCTTTTCCATATTAAATAAAGCGTCTTTTGCGTTTCGGGACCGTTGGTTTTGCTCCATTCTCTCTGTGAGTCATCCAGTGATACTTGAAGTCACCTAAATTATTATTTGTTATGCTTCTTGGCATGATATGAAGTATATCATGGAATGGACGAAAATACACTATTTTTGTATTTTGATTCTCATTTCCTTGGGTTCTTTTCAATCTTTAACTGAGTTGATATCATACTGATTTGATCATCTTGGAAAACTATGCATGATCTCCCATGCATCGGAGACCGATAGGTAAACAATACGCCATTGCTATTGGGTCGAAAAGAAGGTTTTATTGCATATCAAAGCGGTCATTGTATTTCCATTGATGATGGTCGGAAATAAGTCACAACAGGTTAATTTGCTCGGCCTTATCATACGGTGCTGAACTGAGTTTCAGAGGATGACATCGACTGAAGCCAGCGAACTTATTTCAGGCCCAAGGATTATGAAATCCTTCATGCATACAACTCTTCACAGCAGGACTCCCATGCCTTCGGCACACTCTCTCATTTAATATCTTATCCGGAAATATGATCACCGATTCCCTTACATTAAACCACATTCACACTTCGAATAATTGTTCACTCTGAGTATAATTTTATTGACATCAAATCCACATCCACAATTTATGTTACAGAGTCAATATGTATACGAAAAAGATATTTTTCAATGTTCACCGCATTATTCACCGTAGAGGAAACAATTTTTTCTTGAAAGGGATGTTAACCCAAAGTAAAGTTTTGTAAAATCTGCATTTGTATTTGTGTAGACATGGATAAATACATATACATGTTCGTGGTTGTGTGCGTATGTGTATGTGTCTGTCTGTCTGTCTGTCTATCTGTCTGTCCGTATGTTTGTGTAGGATATAGTTACATTTAGAATGCTATATAATGATATATACAATGGAAATTCAAAATACCTGATATCATATTGTCGATAGTTTTGACGAAAAATCAACCTTTCATCAACCAAAAAAGATACCTGTATTTATGTTCAATCACCATACGAGAAATCTGACTAAAATTGACACTATGATGATAAGCATTCACATGCAACGCTTCGAATTCGTTGGCGCCGATATTTCACTCTTCATCTATATAGCATTGACAAACTTTATAATTCAAGTTAACCCTTTTAGTGCTAACACGATTGAAACTACTTTGGGATAATTGCATCTTTACATTTTTCAGATTTCTCAAAAGTGTTAGGTGCCCTATAGCTGAATGTTACAATATTACAAATTACTCATAAAGACAAGTGTGAAACTTTAAAAGAAAAGCAGATGAGCTAACATTTGCTGATCAAACCAACATTACTTCACCATCAAATTATCCCAAATTTGTAATTTTTCTCACAAAGTTCAGTGTAACATTTTGCGAATTTTCATTAACTTGCTGTATTTTATATGGTAGTTCTGGACCAAATGGCCATAACTTTTCACTTGCTACAATTTTTGACCAAAATCTTTGGGAAAATCTGAAAAAATGTCGACATCTGAAAAACGTTCTTGGCATTATATTGTATAAAGGCAACAAAATGTTGACTTTGGCACTCAAAGGGTTAACACGTGATAGTTCAGACATTTAGCGTAGCAGGAGATGCCCTAAAAAGTGAAAACCCTGACCAATCTGCCAACTAAAAAGCTGCATCTTTATCGAGTGAATAAAGTGCCTGAGTAAATACTGCTGTATATTCTAAGATATGAAAATCCACAAAGCACATCAATCAATTAAAAATGGATTTATCAGTTTTAGAAGATTGAAAAATCCTCTTCGTCTCGACAGAAGTGAAAGTTTCAGTAGGTGGGTAAAACGTGTTCTATAGTATTAATGAAACATGTGATTTCCAGCTGATTAACCGGATCAAAGTTTAATCCTGTAAGGTAATAACTGGCCATAGTATTGCTATTGGTTCTCTGTACATTTGTCTCTTATTGTGATTTACGACTAGAAAGCAGTACAGAAATGGAAACTCAGAGATCATTAGGAAACATCATGTACAATAAATGGGGAAATTTCAAACGCATATTGTTCATGCTAAGGTGAAAAACAATGATTAAATCAATTGAAACTAGATCTTAAATAGTATAGAAGTATTTAAATCCTTGGCAACTAAATGGTGATTGAATACCAGACGCACACAAAGTAAACCCCTTGATAGAGGGAAATCAACAAGCCTGCTATTATCTACGGAAACATAACTGGTTATTTTTGAACAAATTCTTCAAGGCTTGTATTGTGATGGGATCTTCACTCTCAAAAGAAACAGTTCTTATATATTGAAATATGAACCATATCAAAGACATTTTCTGTTGTTAAATCATGGAACTATTAATAAACCAAAACTTGAAAACATACAAGTTTAGTGTGAATCTGACATTGTACTGAGCAAATTCTGGTGCATTGTATTTAACTATCCTATTATTTCTTCGTAGAATCTGGATTAATTCAAATGTGCAATGCAATACATTCATCTAATATACACTGTAATCTCATTTTGGTGACCTGCTTTGATTGAAATAAGCTTCACAACGAAAGAGTGTATGACACATTTGGAGTTCATAACGAGTTAAACACCAGAAAGGTTTGATGAGGATTACTGTCTTTGGGATACATCGCCAATTAAAAAGTATGCGAAAATGTGTTTGCAAAAGTAACGAGCTAGATGTTCCCAGTAACATTGCCCAATGTCAACACTGCATTCCAATATTGATTGGCGATAAATGATTTGTTGGTCCTGTTGTTTAGCAAAGTTGACTGTGCAGTATAAAATATATTGTGCATTGTATATCGTTTATTTCTTAATAATTTCCGTCTTGAATTTCCTTGCTTTATAATAAGACACTTATTTCCTCTAGGCTACCTGTAAATGTTTGTTTCATAAAACACCCTGAAGGTTGATTTGAATGAATGTGACAAAAGTTTTGGGCTAAGGTGCAGCATCTCGGAAGCTGTTATCCAATCGGTTGGGTGAATCTTACCATCATTGATTTATACGCAATAGGCTCCCTAAGTTGCTGCCTATAGTTACACTCGACTAATCAGATATAACCTTCTGAGCCAGCTGCATATCAGCTGAAAGATTCTAATGTCGTTTTTGCTACTGCTATACATAATATGGGTCGTTTCTCACTAAAGTATTGTAAATGATATTCGTGGTTACATAAATGATGATTAAATGTTTCCATTGATATATTATTCAAATTCCTGATTATCAGATTAAGAGATACATGAAAGGGCTTTTTATGCGAAGGTTCAAAATGTGTATAATTCTCAAGCATTGGCCCGGCTTAGTATATCAATTTATCAAAGTACAAGGAAAGGGACACGATAAGTTTCTGGCATCTATTGATATCAAAATAGAAGTTTGCAAATACTTTATATGGTAATTCTTACGTTGGACAATTTACTAGACGTAAATCATGCGGGTCTAGTTTGCCATCATTTAATACTTTGCTACTTGTAGTATTAAACGATCATTAATTCCGTCATAAATGAAAATTGGCAGTAATAAGCTATAGTTTATGTCTTTTTCACGATATTTCTAATTGGCCGATCGAATTTGCCTTTAGCAGCAAGGGGAACAAATCTGTTTTATAAGTTGATGGTTTTAGCTGAATCGTCAATTCCGTTTGACATTCAAGCGCTATGTTCAGTAAAATTGGCTGAGACTGCCATTGACGAAGGTTTCTCCTACTTGGACCCCCATATCAACTTTTCCTGATTTCAATGTTAGGCTTTTTTCTGCCACCACACCATTGAAAGAAACAGGAAGAGAACTCAATATTTCCTTGATTATTGTCTGTGAACAGGTGGCAAGGAAAAGATGCCGACCTGGAACAACAATTCGTTTGAACTTTGCAAGCTTGAAGATTTCCTTCCTCCAGCCTTCCACCATGTCCTGTTTTACATACTCGTCTTTCTTGCCAGTAAACACGGTAAGATCACAGGGTAACTGTGTCGTTTTACTACCCTGATACATTTTGCAAATGTCTAAGCCGACTTCAACACAGGGAAGGAGTCTTGCCAGTACGGCTGGATTATTGAGGACGTCATTGTCAATGAATTTAAAGTCTGCCCCATACTCTTTCAGAGTGTTTGGTACATTTGTCGTTGTACGTAACACAGACATTGGAACGTTGTAGTCATTAGGATAGGGATATGACATTGATGGTGCATACCACCCACCAACATAAAGATGAGCCGGGCAGATACCATACTTTTCCAACAGATAGTGAGCCACTTCAAACGCAATCAAACCACCCATACTATGACCATAAAAGGCAAACCTGCCTTGTATGAGGATTGGCTTCAATTCTTCAGCCACAAGAGATACAATGTCCCGTAACTGACCAAGAGGCTTCTCTTTCTCCCTTCCCTCCCAACCTGGAAGTTGGACCACAATAGTCTGTACCCCTTGTTTGTTCAAGGGGCCATGCCAGTTGTGATAAAGTGACAGTCCTCCTCCATTAGGTGGAAAACATACAAGTTGCGCTTTGTAATCCTCTGTTGGGCCTTTGATCACAAGAAGTGATGGTCCTTGCTTCTCAGTAGTTGGCAACTCTGCTATTGACTGATCTTTGCCTTTGCTCATCAGCTTTCGATAGACAATTTCGCTGAGGCTGATGATAGTCACTTGGTCATTAAGGAAATCAACTGGTGGAATCAAAACATCGAAATGCTCTTCAATCAGAAAGCTAAACTCTGATGACTTCTGGGAATTGATTCCCAAAGCAAAAGGTGACGAGTTTCTTGGAATCTCATCACCAATGCCGAGAATCTTCTTCAGGGAATCGCAAAGATCATCTTCAATTATAGCAAGTGCCTTTGATGGTTCTTCTGAACGCAGTTTGTTGGCAAATGTATCATCCTGAGAGTACAGATATTTGTCTTTTTGTGTGAATAGAGCCTTGAATACAGAAAATCGCCCCTCTCCACTTCGGGCGTGTGTCAAAATCAGATGTTTATTTTTGCTGAAGTATTTCTCTTTGCTGTATGTTGATGTAAGACCGAGTGCCTGGCAATCAGCTGTCAACATTGTACCCAATACAGCTAGAAGTTGAGCGGGACTGACACTTTTCACCCCTTTATCTTCCCACAATTTCACATAGCCCTGCCTTACAGCAAAACCTGTGCTGTTTATCACACCACCATAAAGAACGGTAGCAGGAAGACCCTGACTTCTCCTTAGCTCTCCCAAACTTGCAAGATATCTATTCGCTGAGCAATAGTTTGCTTGTCCCGCATTGCCAAGAAGCGCTACAATGGAAGAGAGCAGGACAAAGTGTTTGATGGGAAATTCCATCTGCACAGTCAGTTTATGAAGCACAAGGGCGCCATAACCCTTAACAGCTATCACATCATTCCAAATTTGTGGTTTCAATGCCGGTAGCAATGTGTCTGCGTACACTACTGCACAGTGAAATATGCCTTCAACTGGTGGTATAGCATCATCCGACTTGATCTTCCTTAATGCTCCTTCAACCTGGTCATACCTTGAAACGTCCACCTGCATGACCTCAATACTGGCACCAGAACGTCTCAGTTTTGTGAACCGCTTTTGGATTTCTTCTTCAGGGTTCTTGTTCCTAGAAAAGATAATGACGTGTTTTGCCCCACATTTTACCAGCCAATCAATCATCTCACAACCAAATCCTTTTGTACCGCCAGTCACAATATATGATGCATTTTCATTTGCTATGAAATCAGTACTTTCAAAGTCAATTGGAATTGAGAACTCTTCTTCGTCCACGGTGACAATAGTCTCATTCAATTTGATATTTCTTTCTTTCGAAATCTCTGACATGTGAGTCTTATCAGTGAGCTTCTCCAGGACTTTGCAAAAGTCATCTGGAGAATTTGAAAGAGTCTGTAGCAATTCTGTGGTTTTCTGTCGAAAGAAACGTGAGGAAGCTAGGTTTGCCATTACTGTGTGTGACTTTGTGATAGCTACATTTGCAAGTGGCGGAAGTGCAGATCTGGTTTTCTCACTTATCATCTCATTCTTCAAAAAGACAATTTTTCCCATTGGTCTAAGTTTAGAACACAGCTTTTGTAACTCATTCTTTTTCACCGTTGTGGCATCAGTGAAGACGATCACGTCATACTCGTCATCCATTTCATTCATAGGACTTGATCTTTCACTGCCTGAGTAATAATCACTTGTTGACTGGTTTTCCCCTCCTTTTGAGTCAAGCATTACTGTTTGAGTTTTTAACCCCAGTGACCTTGCCAAGTTTACAGTTGCTTCACCTAGAGTGTCACTAGTGTCATCCACGTACACTAGCACTCTCAGGCAACCATCCATGTCTGATGCATCTGTAATATTTATGAATGGACCGAGCAAATGGACTGCAGCTGTAATTGCTTCAGCTGCTGAAATTGCCTCAGGTATTTTGCAGAGGAAGTTTGCATCGATCAAAGTAGTTGACGTCAGTTCACTTTGGCTCACACCAACCACCAAATCACCTTCTTCAAGGGTTCCCCACACTAAATCACTCCCGTGTACTCTTCCAGAAAAGATGAACATGACACTTTCTGGGCTTTCATTGTTTTCACCCTTGTTTAGAAGGGGCATGTAACATATGACCTCCACTTCGACTTTTCCTTCAGGGAGTCTTTCTTTGTATTCATGTTTGTGTGTTTGGATCTTCCATGATGTATCTCCATTGTCCACAAGCTTCCACGCCTGGGTTTTGATACTTCCATGGTAGCTTGTCATGGGCTGTACTTGGATACGTGGTGCATACACATGCAAAGCCCCTTCATCGTCTCCACAAGGTCTTAAGGCGATCTGATTTTCATACAATAAAGGTTTACAAAGGAAATGGAGAGTGGATGTGGCCAAATCTGAACTATTGTGATTCAGAGGCAAATCTACCATGTAGACAGGAAACTCTGGATTCTCATGCATTATTGTTGAACCCACAGCTGTGACTCCTGTCATAGCTGGTTGTGTTTCCTCTAGATCAGTAGCCGCAAGAGCCCCTTGGGTAATCAACCATAGGTTTGGATAGCTTTCTTTGTAAATAGTGGTGAGTGAATTATATGCACTCACACACAAACTGCCGCAGACATCTTGTGTTTCCTCAAATGTGCTCCACTTCAGAAGAGATTCTGAATCATGTTCTCCTGTGAGCGGAGCAGCAAATACGATGTCAGTGGGACCATACATGTTGCAGACTTCTTCAAATTCTGCTTCCCATGATTTGTTCGTAGGTGATTTGCATGAAATGCCCATGTTGTCGTCTCCGTTTTCATCGAGTTTTGATCTCAAATGTGATGAGAAATTTGTTTCATCTCCTATGATAAGATACTTCCTTAATTTTGGACTTTCTTGCGTTTCCATGTCATGAGTGTATTGCCCATCATTTGAAATAGTTGAGACTTTATCCCATTGGGTATACCACAGCAGTTGTTTGTCAGAAGACGACCGTATTTCTGCAAACTTGAAACCTTTCATCTCACAAAAGATTTCCATGGTTTTTGCATTTGCCACGGTTACGTCAGCAAAGAATTCATCACCAGCTTGTGTCAATTTGGTGTAGAAAACCACACTTCTTGGTGCTCGTCCTTTCAGGACCATTTCATTCATCGAACTTGGCACACCAAATTGGGGGTTGAATGGCAAGTTAGCAGCCTCGGCATTTCGTTTTGTGATGAAGTACTTCAAAACAGCATATCCTTGGAAAATTGCGTCCAAAAAAGCGGGATGAAAAATGTATCTGCTTGATTCCCGTTGTACTTCTTCAGACATTTCAGAAAAGACGATACTTTCAGCACTATCAATACTGAAATGAACCTTTGTGGTACATAGGAATGAACTACCTAATTTAAAACCACACTCTGCTGCTAACTTGAAGAAGTCGTCAGTTTGCAACACCATGTTGAATTTCTTCTCAATGCTTTCAATATTGAGTGTGGATTCTGGCTTAATTGTGTTGATGATGATTTCGTCGGTGTTGGAAGATGAGCAAATCTCCATGGTAGAATGTTGTACCCATGCTGCATTGTTTGCATCCTGACTTCGTAGGAACAGCTTTTTGTACTCTCCGTCTTCTTCCTGTACTGTTGTTTCAATTGTTGTTGTGGCTACGGCAGAATCGGGGGCAAACAGAAAACGCTCAAACGAGAGATTCCTGAGTATTATATCTGCGTCAGATGGGTCCAACTCCCTAGCTGCAGCAAGAGCTGTTTCCACATATGCAGCAGCTGGTACAATGACATTTCCTTGTACCACATGGTCCTTCAGCCATGGAATTGTGACAATGGAAATCTCAGATTTCCAGACTGATGAGGGAGAATTGAGAAGATGGGACAATTCCTGTCTTTTACCAAGCAAGGCATGGTTCTCCATAGGGAATCTATACAAATCTCTGCTACTTGGGGTTTCGCATGAACACTTAACACGTTGCCATGGATAGGATGGTATGGGACATTTTTTGTACTGACCAATACTGAACAAACTTTCTAAGTCTACCTGACAGCCTTCGACATAAAGCTTACCAAAGGACTGCATAAGATCTGTCAGATCGTCAGACAGTGTGTTGATGTCACGTGGTCGTTTTAGGGAATGTGTGGTGAATGGCTTGGAATGACGGGACTTATTTGCGGCAAATATATCATTCATTGCTGGTTTGAGTGCTGGGTTGGGGCTAATTTCAAGGAAGTTAGTGTATCCCTCTGCTAGTAAGTTTTGAATAGCTGGCAAGAACTTTACTTGTTGTCTTATGTTACGGTACCAGTAGTTTGGATCTAAAGCGTCTTTCCTTGTAATGAATTCGTTGGTGACTGTGGACATCATGGGAATTGTGGGACCGTATTTTGATTGTGCATTCTCAGCTGACTCTGAAAGAAACCTGACTTTCTTGAGAAACCCAGATTTAACAACCTCTTGCTGATAGCTATGGAATGCATTGTTGACTTTGAGAACAACGTTTTTGATATTTTCTTGTTTGAGAGTGGAAGAGAAAGCCTGTATGACAGATGTCTCACCAGACAAGACTATTTGTGTTGGGCTGTTAATGGCAGCTACGTCAAGAGTGTGTTGCAGGGAACTTTTCTCCAACTTCATCTTCACTTCTTCAACAGGGTGTAACACTGCCAGCATCGTACCCGATCCGCTTGTGTGCCTAAGTTGACGCCCTCTGTTGTAAATGACTCTAACTGCATCTTCTAGGGTCAGTAAACCAGCTGTGTATGCTGCTGCAACTTCGCCAACACTGTGACCAACGATGGCATGTGGATTAACTCCACATAGTCTCCATAGTTCAACCAGTCCGATCTGTACAGCACAAATTGATGGCTGCGCAATTTCTGCGCAAACAAACCAGAACGAGAACAAAGAATTAGTCAACTGGCTCTCTTATTGAGAGCATTTGGTGTGCTAAAACATTTTTAAAATTTTTTACTGACTTCACTTCCCATTGTGTTTGAAGAGAAAGTAGTTTTTCATCAAGCTTCACACTTAAGTTCAATAGACTGCTTGTAGTACAATATATTCAAATGTTTTAAATAGATTTCAATCCTACCTGTCTTATTTATAAGATCCTTGTCAGTTTCATCCGTCAACAGCTTTACCAGGGACCACTTCGCACCACATTTTCTGAGAATTTTGTCGATTTTCTGTGCAAGACAAAGAGTCACGTGGTCATCACATTGGCTAAATCACTTTAACACGTTTTGCTAAACATTTTTACAAGTAGAAACCTGCCCTTGACTATTTGGATTTTTTAAATTTTCACTCTAAATACTGTAACAGATGGCAAAAGTAAAGGAATACATATATTGAGAGTATTGCAGGACAATCCACTGCTTGAATTGAACGAGGATTCGTACCTAGCATTGACCCTTGTTGTTAAATCAGTTTATTAGTTACCTTCATAGTCTCCCTGAATGAAGAAACAGTGTTCATCAGCTGTCTCGTCATACCCCACCATTGTGTGCCCATACCAGAGAACACGAAGACCAGATGCGACTGATTAGAGTCACGTGCCGTGCTCTCGATGTAATTTTCTGATGGCTTGCCTTCCAGTTTTCCCTTCAGCTCACTGATAGCCTCTTCTTTCCTCCGACAAATGACAGCACAGCGGTGACTGTGGTGTTGCGTTTTCAGGGCTGATGTGTACGCGGCATTGGCAAACTCTTGAAAATCTTCTCCGATGTCATTTTCCAGATAGGAAATCCAATCAGATATGCGTCTCTCGAGTCCTTCCTTTGTTGCTGCAGACATCACCAAAAGCATTGGAAAGGGGTCTATGTTGCTTTGTTGGTGTATTTGCGCTGAAATTTCTGCAAACTGTCTTTTAACTTCCATCTCGATGTTCTCGCTGACAGCATCAGATGAAATGAATTCTTCGAGAACAATGTGTGCATTTGCACCCCCAAAACCAAACGAACTGCAACCAGCTATCCTTTTGCTGACTTGCGGCCAGGCGGTCAGTCTATCCGGTACTTCTACGCCGTTTTTCTTGAAGTCGATGTTAGGGTTTCCTTCTTGGAAGTGTACAACTCTAGGAATCTTTTTCATCTTTAGGCACAGGGCTACCTTTATCACCCCGGCAACACCAGCGGCTCCTTCAGTGTGACCGAAGTTTGACTTGACTGATCCTATGTACAGTGGTTTCTTTTGCTTTGGTCTCATTCGTGCCATTCCCTCTCCAAGGGCATTAGCTTCTGTAGTGTCGCCCACTTGAGTACCAGTGCCATGAGCCTCTACGTATTGTACATCATGAGGGCTCACCCGGGCATGTTTGTATGCTCTATCAACAAGATCAACCTGGGCTTCATAGCTGGGGTTGGCAATTCCAGGTGTGCGACCATCATTAGTGAGAGCGCCTCCACGAACCACTGCATAGATCTGATCGCCATCTTCTACCGCTTTTGCAAGAGGTTTCAGGATCACAACACCAGCACCTTCACTTCTAGAGTAACCGTCAGCTTTGGCATCGAAACTTTTACACTTCCCATCAGGAGACAGCATTCCGGCCTGACAAAAACCGATACTCGTGTCCGGCAGGAGTAGAAGATTGGAACCCCCGGCAACAGCCATATGACAGTCACCATTTCTGATAGCTTCACACGCTTGATGTATGGCGTATAGAGAGGATGAACACGCCGTATCAATCGTGTAGCTGGGTCCTTTCAAGTCGAACTCATATGATATTCTATTGGAAGCCATGCATGAGTTGACACCAGAGTTTGAATATTGACTGACGTTGCCGGGAGGGTAGGATGCAAGCGAGGCATATTCACTTGCTGTAAGGCCCACGTAGACACCGGTGTTGGAACCTCGAATGCGTGAGGGCGGTAATCCAGCATCTTCCAAACCTTCGAAGACAACCTCAAGAAGCAGGCGTACCTGGGGATCCATATATTCTGCCTCATCTACAATAAAGATATTGATAATACTAAGCTAAGAATACATTCAATAGTTTTAAGTCTCATTAACCCTTTGAGCACCAAATTCAATTTTTGTCGTCTTTATAAAATATACCCACATGATTTTTTTTTTATTTTTACCAAAATTTTGATATAAAACTGTAGCCAAAGAAATGTCATGCCCATTTGGTCCGAAATTATCAAAAACTTACAGAAAATTCATCGAAATTGATAAAATGTCGGTCTAAAGTTTTGGTGGGAAAAAATTACTGCACTCGAAGGGTTAACATATTTGTGCACTGGATGAAACATTATACACATATTGACTGGCCATGAGGGCAACAGCATACGTCTGTACCCCGAGGGACTGTGAGTCACCCAAAAACAAACTGTTTCCCGAGGCCTTAGCTGTCGCCCGCATGGCCAGTCAATATGTGTTTTATAACACACCTCATCCGTAGCCATGAATAAGAACGTACTATACACAAAACTTGTCGCATGAATGATGTAATATGTTGAAGTGGTTTGGCAAAAAAAAGTTTTTCCCGACAGGGTTGCAATACTTCTGCAAAACGTTCAATGCACCTTTGATTATAATTTTCGTTCGTTTCGAGTCCTTGTTGGAAACTAGAGCATTCAGTTCTTCTTCAGAAAGTAGGATAAACCGAGAAATTTCTCGAATATCGTTTCGCTCGGACACAGACGACATCTTTGTTTACATTCCAGTTCGCGCATGCGCCAATAATTTTTTGACGTCAGTGGGCATCATTTTTCGGAACTGATGCTTGGCAGGCAACAGTTCCGACAAATTATGCCTGATGACGTCGTTTACGTGGATCAGCACAAAAAGAACGCATCCCATGTCACTATCAATTGTCGAATTAGAACACAGACTGCGGATGAGGTGTGTTATAAACTCTTATATATAGTGGATATCTGTTGGTTTAAGGCATGCGTACACTGCTCTGCGAGTCATAAAAGGGAAGTGATCATGAATGGGAGATGCCATCCTTCGTAGACTTTTTTAGAACTTGGCCGTCTTAATTAACTACTAACTGGCTGTTGTTATAGATTCAAGACAAGCACATACACATCTCAAACTTGTTTCTTACTATGCTTTGCATTTTTTTCTGAACTATAGAAGCAACTCCCGTGTAAAACATAACCAGCGCAGAATGCGAGCAGGCTGACAAATGTTACAAATAGACTGCAGTTGGAAAACTCGACCTACCTGGAGGAATCTTGAAGAACTGCCTATCAAACGAATAGACATCGTACTTCAGATAGCCACCGCGCTGGTTGTACATTTTGCCGGCGACTTTGTTGGTCGGTCCACCAGGATACACGAAGTAAGAAGTGTCAAACCTAATAGAAAAGAAATGGGAAACAATCAAGCAATATGCAGAAAGTTTTGACGAGGGAAGACAGAGGGGTAAGTGAGTGAATCGCTTTTGAAATATCATACAGGGATAGATGCATGGATTGTTGAAATGGAGAGGCAAGCGCCCTCTTTGATCACATATTATCTTCAAACAGAAATCAAGAAGTAATTCAATCAGTGCGATGCATTTCCTGAAATCTAATATGTCTTCGCCCAACAAATATTTCCTTTCTCTGCGTGACGTCAGAGCGCCATCAACATGACTGTCTTCAAATTGCATACTTTTCTGTAACAGAGACCATTTTGTGCAAAGAGACGTAATCTATCTGTCATCTCCAGCTTGAAGAACTTTAAAAGGAACAACAAAAATGTGTCGCCGCGTGTTGAAATTTTCACATGCGATTGATTGCATCAGAAAATTACACTTTACGTTGCTAGGGGGCGTTGTTTTTCCCTGTGTGCATTGGTATCGCTGATATCGATTTCTGTCGCATAACGAATTGAAGATACTTGTTAGTTATTAAATCTGTAAATCAATTACTAAATCAATTAATTTTACTAAATACTTTGCTCTTTGACGCGTTTAGGCTAAACTACATGACTACACTGTATGCCCTAGAAGAAAGGTAGGCTTATCAATTTTCTTTCGAAAGGTTCAAAGGTTGAAGAACATGACTGTGTATAACAGACATTCGCGCCCAACTTTTCCTGCTTTCATTGAAAATGCTATAATTATCGTTAATGATAGCTTTTAGACATACCACTCAGTCTTGAGTACATGTCAATATAGGTCGCGATGTAGACATAAAAAAGCCTCTTACTAACATCTAAGTAGACATTACCCAATGCATTAACACTCAGTAATTTCGCAAAATTCGTGTCTCGCTAATTAAAGAGGTAATGTCACCATTAACGTTACAATGCTCCTTTGACGTGTATAGTATTACTGTCATTAAGAGAATTCTGTAAAGCTGGCGTCACAGGGGTGAGAATACCCCAGAATTTACGATTCATCTTTATGGAGGTGCATTCATATTTAATTGTGACGTCAATGCTTGTTTTGAAAAGTTAACAAAAAGTAAAAAGACTTTAAGAGAGCTTTAAAAAAATTTCGGTCAGTACGAGTATATAAATCGAACAAATAACTGGTAGCCGTGTTGATTTTGAAAGTTAATACAGGAATATTAAACGATTAATATAATTGAAGCTACTTTTTAGTGTCACAAACGTGAAAGATTAATCATAACTACAAGTCCATGAAGCAAGGGAATACCGTTCACAATACAGATCTAGCACCTCTACTCTCCCGTTACGGCTTGCTAACTATTATTTTTAATATGGTATGAGTTTTTTGTTTATGGCTTTCTTTGAAAGGTCATAAAGTTTTTCAGTTTTGTTTCAGAGAAAACTTCAAAACAACGAGCGTCTTAAATGGACCAGGAAAGTTCAAATATAAGTTCCATAATTTAATATCGGTAGTATGCGCCTCGAAAAAACGGGATTATACTGTTGCTGAAATTTTCCTCTATGAAACGTTCAAACTAAATTCAGATTACAAATCCGAGATCACAGTGCAAAGCTGGGTATTCGTAGAGAAACAAATCACCTAACATTTTATGAAATTTGTAATTGCCGCTTTTCCAGTGTCAACTCTCTAGGGAAAACCACATTTGCGATGATCGATTAAGTATGACAGTGAAAATATGTCTAACTTGAGGAGCTTCAAAATGAGCCCCAAATAGAACCGCAGACCAGAAAGTATTGAAAAATTCGAGTCAGAATGTCAGTCCCCGCTGCACATTCTACCTTGAAGTTAAGATGTAACAGACAACATGATGGCGCTGTTCACTTTTTGGGGGAAAGCAAATGATCGATTTCGACAGAGCGAGATTTTCCCAACAAGTTTTAAATGGTCAAAACAGCTTTTAAGGACGTTATTGTAAATTCAGAGACCGAATATCTATCCCAGGTGCACATTTTTCGAGAATGGACTTGAATGACATGCCGACACATGAACTTTTCTCACAGCTGTTTTGTTAAGATGTCAGAAGGATATTGTGTTGTGAAAAGCTTAATAAAACTAAAAATACACGATAATCGTATACGGATTTGTCTGGAATCCTATAGTACAAGAGTTGTAACAATGTGGGGTTAGATTGGCACACAGGAAAGAATATAAAGAACCCTATCTTGCTACATAAGGAGTGGACAGATTTGCTAGAAATCCAAATTAAAAGTTCAATTGTACTGATCGCTAAAGAAAATGGAAAACGAAGCTCGGGTCATGAAATGTATTTCAAGATCAATAGAGTAGCATTTAAAATCGAACAAAGTAATTGTTTCAATGTAATTAAGCTCAAGTGTCACGAATCTGTATTGGGTTTGTAACAAGAGCCTAGGAATTGCCTTTATTAAGATGTTATATTTTTTCTTTTCCTCTTAAGACGTTTTACATTTGAAATGTTTCATTTCAACTCCAACACTTTTCTTTTGCTCTCTCTCGTCTGTCTGTCTGTCTGTCTGTCTGTCTGTCTCTCTCTCTCTCTCTCTCTCTCTGTCTGTCTCTCTCTCTCTCTCTCTCTCTCTCTCTCTCTCTCTCTCTCTCTCTCTCTCTCTCTCTCTCTCTCTCTCTCTCTCTGCATATGTCATCGTAACCCAATTGTCATATCATGATTTCTTGCAGTCATTCATGAATAAATCTCACCTAACGGCATTAAATATCTTGTTTTTGTTGTTGTTTTGAAAGACCGAAATTACTCAGTATGTCGAAACAACACCGACAATATCAATGTGTATGCGGATTTAGTTCTAGAATCGTCCGAAACGGATGTTCCTGTATCTATTATCGTTTTCACATTAATATGTAAACTACGCAATGACTAGTCTTTTGATAGCTTACAAATTTGCAAATAGACCATTCATTGGTTATGTATTGAAAGTGGTAATAGCATCGGCTGTGTAGTATGAGCGACAACATTTTCAGTGTTAGGGGGAAGAAGAATGCGATTATATCGGTTGGGTGTAAATTTTTAAAATCCCTTCGTCCCGGGGAAGTCGGATAATTTGAATCGGCCCACTGTAGTCCTCCAACAAGGAATACAGTTTTGAGCAAGTTTTTTTCAAAATTAGCAACAAAATAATGGTGTCAAGTTTAATAAACGCATTCTTTCATGGACAAAATGTCGCTTTAAAAAGAACAAATAGTTTCTGACGAGTTTTTAATTTAAAGAATAAAAATGAACAGTCCGAATCTAAATTATAACACACTATTTACATTAAGAAGGGATATGATCGGCCCGGAGCAAAACGGACATTTAACGTAGAATTCGCGCCGGGGACAGGTATATTCGGACTATCAAACCCTTTTAATTCTTTTCTGATCTACCACTTGTGGGGGTTCATTTTAAAGCTCTTGGTGTAAGAAAACTGTTCCCTGTCTTAATTTTTCGAAATCGGAATTTTTATTTTTTTGCTCCATAGAGTTAACACAGAGATGGTGGCCATTTGAATTTCAAATATCAGTAAATCTTGGGTAATTTGTTTCTCTGATACCAAAAGTTTGCACGGTGATGAGTATGGTTTAAATATTCCTCAATGAAAGTTTGAGAAAAAGTTTAAATCTTTCACTTTCGAGGCGCATACTACCTTAAAATGGTTTGTTATCAAAGATATTCAGATACGCTATAAACATTGAAATTAAGAGTCACATTTGCTGTAAACTTTGATGTGTTTGCTATAGATATTGCCTTGTGCAAATTTCATGTTGAATTTATAACGAGTAAACAATCCTTGAAAAATGAGATACGTTGATCTCTCATTATTTCTATGAAATGTTGTAGTGTTTGTAGTTCGTACACCCACTCTTAATTATGCGTCTTCTGAGTGTGACTTTGAAGTTCACTGCTATAATATGGTTCACAGAATGCAAAAAAATCGATTACCCATGATGCATTCAGGATTTTCCAGACCAAATCAAAGAGTATCAATTACAATGCAACAAAAGCACCCTAGATCCGGTAAACATTTTTACTGTCTATTTCCTTGTGAGTTTAATCGATTTCCATTGTCTTTTCAACCATATTTTTAGTTCATCTTTCGGTGTAAGAAGGGCCATTCATCGGTACTACTTTAGAACAATCGGACCAGACATTATCGACTAAAGCCCGCATTTATACGCCGCTTTCTAGTTCTCTCTCACACTGACTGTACACAGCCACAACAAAGAGAAAGTCCGGTTTTGTTATAACAAGATCCGCATTCCTCAGCGACGCGACGATCATGCGTACTCGACCTGCGAGCCCCTTATGAGTCACGCAGTTGTCGGAAAACTAAGCTTTTCATGGCCGAAAGCTATACAACCCTGACCCTTCAATACACTGTTTTTTGGTTTTTGGTTTTCACTCTCCACGCCTTAGCAGGTAAGGAGTATGTAAATAGTTGCACAGAGAAAAAAAATTACCCTTGCAGAGGCCGAAGGTTTTAGAAGATATTTTTTAAAAGTTTTCAAAAGATTGCCGATCGTTGAACTGCGTCCAAGTGGAAAACGAGCCCAGATATCAGAGCCCTTTTCTTGTCGCAAATTGCTCGCATATATAATGTTTTCGAGTACCGCTTGTTTTGGCGAACTTTTAATGCAAATCTGTGTACATAAGTGGTACATTTATTTAGTGGTGAAATTTATTTATTTAGTGGTGAAATTTAAGTCCTTGCAATCTACTTTGAACATTTGCATGTTTTGCAAACCCCCAGGAAGATCTAAACAATGTGATATCATACTTCACCTCGCAGTAATTTCAAATATTTCAACAATTATGTCTTCACAATCGAGACATTTTGGACACAAACAGGCCAAATACAAATTTACTTCAACTCAGCCGCGTACTGACTGTGTGTCAGATTGTGGTTCAGCGCAGACCCAGGGAGGACGATGGATGATTGTCCTTTACTAGCTCTTTGTCGGGTGATAAAGTCAATTTGCCATTCCTCCTTTATGACCATGACGTTTACAGCGGGGTTTTCAGTACTTTTCGATGATTCACAAAGCCACGGTCCGTCCGGAGGGACCATGATAAAACATTCACATTTTACCTGTGATGAAAGATCATTCCATCGATTCTGTAAATTGGACTAAAGGCCTCTTTCGCACACATTTTCGCAGCCAGATTGCAGAGCAGAGATGCGGGAGAGCGCCCGGGGCACAGAGCCATGTTTTCAACCGTTTTCATATCAGCTTTATCAGCCAATTGCAGTAAATCTCCACAGCTCCAATCCGCCACGGACAGCGCCTTAGCGAACTTTAATAGGCTGTTACATTAATTACTAACCTCCCATTTTAGCAAATAATCGGCTGTTACATTGATTACTAACCTCCTCTATATCTCAAATGCGCCCTCTACGTTATGTTGGCTTTGTAACTGCTTGAGGTACTAACCTCCCTTTTTAGCAAATAATCGGCTGTTACATTGATTACTAACCTCCCCTATCTCAAATGCGCTCTCTACGTTATGTTGGCTTTGTAACTGCTTGAGGCTGGGGTGGGGGTGTGTGGGCAGGGCTGCAACATATTCCTGTTTGTACGTATGGGTACAATAACTGTGAGCTGATTGTAAACACGAAATGGTAGATATCTACTGACCTGTCATCGGGAGGCGGTGACGTACAGTCCATACCATCCACCAACATCTTCCAAAACTTCTGAGCGTCATCAATGCCGTTGGCATAGCGACAGCCGATACCAACAATTGCAACTTTGCGATGTGTTGGGAGACTTGGATCGTGGTCCACCACACGTCTCTTTGGGATCGCCTTGCTGGTTGCGTTGCCCATCTCTGAATAAAATGACAGTAATTTCCTTGTTAGCGCATGGATACATAAAAAAATTTAAGAGTTTCGATTGAAACTCGAAAAACAAATGAAATTCTTCACTTGGTTCCAGAGGGAAACAATATGAATCGTCCTTTACAAGTTTTGATAGATAATTTGTGTCTATTTTGACAGACATTACACGATGCAGTGTCACGTCAATTCACGTCACGTCACTGTCAGAGAACACGGATACAAATCTCCACATAAAGAAGAAAAAAAATCTCGAACGAGAGTGCGCCCAGAGAAGTTTTTTCGATCAGTTGATCTCCTCACTGAAATGATAATTTTATAACAAATGAAATTTTCATAATGCATCGCTCTGTTTATCAGCTTACGCAAAGAAGGAAAAACTAAAGTTGAAGCCGATAAGATTATTTTTATGTATATGCTATGAAAAAAAGCAGTAAACAAACACACAGACAAGCAGACAAGGTGATTTGTCTCCAAAAATGATAAAAAAGACGTGGGAAAATTTTACCTTTTGAGTTCGAGATGGACACAAGAGTGACGGAGACCAACTTGCAGTGGCTGTCTTGAAGTGTCGTCGATTCTGGAGAAAATTGCAGAGTATCTTGCAATAAAAGGGTCGAATACATGCATGTGTCGCATGGAATTGACCAATCGCAGGTCACCATCACTCTGGACAAGTTGCGTCACGCAACCGTGTCGTTGCTAGGGCCAATCAGATTCCGAGAAACGTATCCCATCCATACAAAGTTTCAACAATAGAGTTTTTGAAGCAGTCTGTGCATTTCACATGCAACCGCAAGTTATTGGTCGGTTCGGGGTATCAAAGGGAAAGTCCCTAAAGTACTCGTCGGTAACTTATATTTGGACATGATCCTTTCTCATTTTTCCCCCGCGAAGTGAAAGTTATTGATCGTTTGTAGAGCAGTGTTTTGTTTTATGTGATCATAGTCAACGTACAACGACACTCACACGCTCGTATTTGCAGGTCATTCCTCGCAGCTAAAAGGCCTTAGGAGGCTTCTTGGCAGCCATATCGAACAATTAAATATAAAGTTTATTCGAGCATCTTGAATACAACTTACAAGGACGGTAGGGCGCCACCGGCGGTGCTCCTGGAGTACTGTGACCGCCACTGCTATTGTTGTCTGGGCTGGGCGTGCAGGAAATATCAATACGTGGACTGACCGCAGTAGCTTGTGCTTCGATACATGACAATGACCGGCCGCTGATGGTATGCCTTAGAAAAGTAGGAAGTTGGGAAACGGAACGGCCGCTATAAGCGCCTATCGCCGATTTCGGAGTCGTATTTAAAGCCACAATATTAAAGCCACAATATTAAAGCCACAATTATTCAATAAACCAGCATCGATGGCTTTCAGTACATCTCTGAATTCAGTCCTGCCATCCTCGTTGCGTCAAAACGATCTTCTGTGCATTTTTTAGTGGAATTTCCGACGGAAACCGCGCTTTCAACATGAATATTGAAGGGTGTAAAACACAATTTATGTAGTTACAATCCAAAGAAAGACAGGACACAAAATTATCACAACAGACCATCTTTATAATCTGCGTTACTAATTCTGCGTCTTTTTAAGGCTGAAACTCATGAAGACTTGTCCCTATGATGACAACAGAAATACATTTAGGTCAAGAATCTGTGATGGACTGCACGGTAGGAATGTTTCTGTAAGTCGTCATGTCCCCTTTGTCTTTCATTTTTACTTCCTGATCAAAACCAACATGACGACGAACAAGAAAGCGGCTAATCTCTAAAAATAAATCGCTTTAGTATTGTCGGGAGTGTTGTGGCGATTTGAAGTCTCGGCGAAAAAAAAAGCGAAAGCTGTCGTTTTCCTGGATTTTGGAGTCAATTTTATGTCCAAATACTGCTGGGCATCATAAAACTGACATGCACAGGCCCGATCAATGCTGGAATCGATACGTAAATATTACAACGACGTTGACACAGCCAGCAATGATATGGGCAGGTATTTGTTACTCGTGTTATTGGTAGAGCAATTTTCATAAGCAACGGGCGGGGCGTACTATTACTTTGGAAAGGAAAAAAGTAGAAACTCAGGAACCCTAGGTGGTATTCGGGTGTCTGCTTAGCTTGACCTAAATTTAGGACAAATTAAGTGAGAGCTGTTGGGAACTTATGTATAGTCGGGACTCGAGAGGGGTCGGCCAGGAGTTTCCCTCGTGCCGACAGGAGAGAGAAGGTGTTTCTTGTGTATTAAATTTCATTTGTAATTCTACGAAGAATGTACGTACATTTAAACACCTCCAGCTACAATTTCTTTATTTCGACTTGTCTGCGCTGCCCCGTGGAAAGGCAATGGGGAAACGGCTACGATAACTCTGCTGTTTTAATCACTGCAAACTGTCCATTGGTCTTTCTGCTTATTTATTTCACTGGACCGTGTGTTTGCTGTTACCGTGGAAACTTGTAAAATGAATTAGGATATGGATTTCTTCTTATGTGCAGTGAAAGTGCATGGCATGGGTATTTATTAAGTAGAATAGACCCTTCAAGATGAACTCAAGAGCTCACCTCAATTCATACTAGTATATATATATATATATATATATATATATATATATATATATATATATATATATATATATATATATATATATATATACTCACTATCAGATACATCTAATTATAACGACCCCCTAGGCTACTAGTGATTAATAAGGAACTGAATTTGCTTATATAAAACTTCATTTTTGTAAAATTTCTAAACATGCGACAACTGTAATTATGAGTCACATCAACCGCGATCATTCTACCCTAGGGGGTTGCGTAAACGTGAATCAGCGCGAGCTACAACTTGTTCCCTGGAATACGAGCCCAGCAAATCTAGCGCGGAAGGGAAAGCTCCCTTCTCTCGGCACTTAGACAGTGTGATAGCTTCTTGCGATGCCGTGCAACTGCCGAGGTTCTTATCTAATGTCTGTGAACAAATGTTATCCGATCATAAAAAACAAACACATTTGAATATCCAACGTGTGGTTCTGATATCCTTGAAACTTGTAAGGGCAAGGGCGATGGTATTTAAACAAGCATGCGGAGGTTGAGAGCAGGTGGTTATGTCTCTCAAGTCAAAAATAGATTTAGCGAAGACAAAATGGTTCCGTAGGAATGTCTCTCGAGTCAATACATGATATGACCTTCGAATGACAAATTATAGACTTAAAGATTATAAAAGTAAATGTTTTCAAAAAGAAACCAAGGGCTCAGTTGACGATGAAATATTGGACTGTGGGTTTACCATAAGGTCATGGACGAAGGGAAGTGCCGATGCAAGGTGTACTCAGGACACAAATAGTTGCATTTTGTACTAGCAATGTACTAAGCAATAATGAATGTTGTAAAATGTTTGGATGCTTAAAATTGATAAATCGGAAAACGAAAATCCCATGGACAAGCTTGTCCCTACAATTGTGTACTAGTCTGTTTGTTTCTCTGCCTGCCTGCCTCCCTCTCTCTCTCTCTCTCTCTCTCTCTCTCTCTCTCTCTCTCTCTCTCTCTCTCTCTCTCTCTCTCTCTCTCTCTCTCTCTCTCTCAGCCCCCCCCCCCCAAATGCAAGATTGGGGCCAAGCGACGACCTTGGAAATGCATTGACCAGTTTTCGTCGGAAATGCCTGCGTCTTAGTCGGGCATTGGAGACGAAAATGTGTTAAACACTCACTAATGGGTATCAGTGAAATAATGAGATGAATATAATGGGTGATTATGGCTTTGAGTGACATGGTTACGAAGAAAGGTGGCACAGAGACCAACGCCAACAGCACTGATTCATGCAGGTCATTTTATCTCGGTTTCACTGTTTCATATGGGCTATGATGTAACATAGTACACATACGTGACACCATTTGGCCATTTTCACACCCGGAGATCAAGACTAGAAGTCAAGACAGTGGCAAATTTCGTTATTTCACTACTTCACAAGACCATTTACATTAAAATTGGACCAAATTTGAATGTGCTGTCTTAGCACTGTATTTCTGAATTAGGAACAACACATTCAATATCTTTATCGTCCGGCCTAATTTATAATTAATTTATATATAATTAATGCACACAAATACAATCATGATGTATGGCTGAGACGAGACACTACCGAGCTATCATTTTGTACCGTGCAAACACCTGAAAGCACAGGGTTTTATAAAATAAATAAACAAGGGGTTTTGGGAGAAATGTTTAATTCAAAATAAGGATACTTCAGGGAGACTGTATCTTTCACAACAGCTCATTGGGCGTGCGTCATCCAGTAAACATTTCCACACATTAGCAGTTTCACTCACCCACGTTCTGCGCGATTGCGTTACTTTCTTCAAAATGTCAACATTCACCCTCTATATTTTCAAACTCAGTTCATAACGCAGACGCGCAAACACTACGGGTCAAAGGTCAAGCTCTCGTTCTCATTGACGACAGTAGTATTCCGCGTTTTGTAGTTTTACTCGCATGGCTTGCCGTCAACCTGAAACAGCGACTCGTAACTGCTGACCACGAAAGGAAGGGGCCACTTTAAAATCAAATTCCCATGTACACCTCACACTGAACTGAATTTCTCTGCCTGCCATAACAACAGTTAATCAGGTGATTTTATGTTGACAGGTGTTAATTATACAAATACACTGTTCGTACTGAAAGGGGGAAATTAAAAAAATCAGTCGGTAGAGAGAAAAGGTTAAAACTTTTACTTTGGGCAGGAAAGAAATTTCAGATTTTCAAGTAGGCGGGGATAAAATGTCTGGCAGTTGGAATCGTAAAAACAAAATGTAGGGAGAGGGGGAGGGGTGTTTTGTAATAAAGGGAGCAAAACAGCTCCAGACATAGTTCACATCTTTGTTGTTCAACGTTTGCAATTTTTGTCTATGGCAGTGTGCAATTGGTTTTATGCTTGGCTGTTTTACGTACACAAATCACTAGCCGTGGCACACTTTGGTTACATTTTTTAATTGTCTTTTTTTTTTAAAGATCCATCATCCAAAGAACGTACGCCCGTTTATAGGATGCGGTACCTGCTTCCTATCACCCAATGGAGCAATGAGGAAGTAAAGTGCCTCGCTCGAACTCGCCATCCTTTAACCCTTTCACCACCATGGTTTGTCCCAAATCCATTGTTTTCTATGGTAAAGTTGGACCTGTATACAGGGAACTGGGGGTGAAAGGGTTAAAAGTGAGTTTAGTACCCAAACCACCGCCCCATGGATTTCCTCTCCATCTACCTATTTCAATGATGCCTTCTTTGGTTGATAAGTAGTAACATATAGGTATGTGTATGTTGGCAAAACGGAACTGTCAGCAATGGGGAGAGGCAGTTGGGAGCTTTAATTATTGCGGGTAGAGGGAAGCGGGCGGAGGGGGGGGGGCGCAGTGGGCATCACAATTCAGCGGAAGGCAATGTGTTTCGCATCTGCATGCTTTAGGGCAGTTACAAATATCTTCACCCCCCCCCTTCAAATTACCAAGGGTGAAGGTCAATTCAAGGTCAATTAATCAGCGTATACATGAAACATGCATTATGTTTTGTGACCATTTTAGTGAAACTGACTGAATTTACCAATTGGTTGTACCTCCTGAGATGTTGATTACACTTTTCTACCTGAATGTGACGAAGATCAATACAAGGAACCCGGATATCCTATTCTTTGTATAGTACACCATGACAAACGTCCACATTACTTGCCACTTAACTTTGATGACGTTCGGTCTGTCGTTTGCCTCCATTCAGACCCCTGGGACCACTTCACTAGATCCGTATTTCAAAACAAAGGCAACTTGTACTCTTTCCAGACTATTTTTCTCTGACATAGAAAATCTACATGTACGTTTTGAAGGCCATATGCAGATATGAAAACTGCAAAATCTTAAAAGCTACAGATTTACGGCAAAATTATCCATGAAACCAGAGTCGGGTTTTCTTTTCAAAGGTACTTTGAAAATCGCATCGAAATGACTGCAGTGCGATTCAGCGCTTAATACAAGCATTCATTGTTTCGCTGCGACTGCGAGTGGGCAACTTCATATGAGTCCTTTTCTTTGTTATTGAATCCGGGTGTTTGGTCCCACCCGGAACAAGAGACCGTAGTTGAGGGACTGAGCATGTGCGAATAAAATGTACCGATTGGGTATATTGCGGATGGCCTGTATGGAAATGATGAGCTGGTGTGTGGTTGAATTGCACAGTACCCCAGGAGTCGGTCGTCGTTAACAGGGGTCGTATTCCCTTGCAGAGAGTTCACTTTCTGTATGTCGACTGTAGAAAGCATTGCGTGGTCGTTCATAGTCCGTGCTCATCTGCATTTAACATGTGTTCCCAAAGAAATAAAAAAGAGAGTCCAGCGGGAAATGTACAATTGAACCGCTATTGTTATGCAAGCTATCACCGTGTAAAGCCGGTTCTTCATGACGTTAAAGTTAAAAGGGTTATTCAGTAACGGTAGTAGGTCACTTTGACCCCTGCTCTTTCAATTCAAGTAATTGAGAAACCCCTTTGAAGCAGGCTGTCGTCACCTCGACCTCGGTACCGTGGTCACATCGAATCGACTTCGTTACATTATTCTTGTTGTGTGACAGCACTTTATATATTATGCGTCTCGACCGGGAGAAATTGTTTCTGTGATAACCCTTCGTGCTACAAACAATATCAACCGAAGTGTTACTCAAAATACATTTATTATTGCCTAGCGCCTGCTCTTACGCCGCAACAATTGGCCTGTCCATGTACGAGGCGCCAAATGTAAAAAATTAATTTACAGAATCACGCTTCTTTCAGAGTTAGAACAGATGGGAAATGTATATAGAGAGGAACTTTTAATATATATATATATATATATAATATATAATATATATAATATATATATATATATATATATATATATATATATATATATAATATAATAGATCTTTGTTCTTTCCTGAATGGATTACTAGCGATATTCTGTATGTTTCAGATTTGTTTCAAAATGGTAATTTTATTAAGCAAAGTTATTTACTAGAAAAATTAAAAAACAAGAGAAAGTGGATAATGCAGTACGTAACACTGAAAAACTCCATACCATATGAATGGAAGAGGTGTATGATGTTGGCAAAGAATTATCTCTGTGTTTATCGGGTTAAGGGCCAACAATGATGAAAGACTATATGGGAAGATATAAAGACATAAGTATGTTCTCATGTAAAGATTTTTACTGGAATTTTGTTCGCAAAGTAGCAGTAAAATCGTATGTGCCGACGATTTGGGCAAATAGGTGCGAGATTGCTGGCATAAACTGGTCTTCAATAATGACGTTAAAAGTAAAAAAACATGCTAGTTAAAAAAATTGCCCAATTTAATTATTTCCTGTTATATGACAGAATTCCACATGGATTAAATCTCTGGAAATGGAGGAAAGTGGAGCATCCAGAATGTAAAACATGCAAGTGTATTGAGGACTGTTCACACTTTCTGTTTTATTGTCCTGTTATAAGACAGTTTTGGAGAAGGTTGAATGACTTGATTAACAGAGTGTATAATACCAATATAAAGTTGATGTGGAAGCATGTTTTATGTGGATACATGCTGGAATACGACAGACTTGAACTACTTAATTTAATAGTAATTGTGGCAACATTTTGTGTTTACAAAGCAAGAATTATAAACGAAAGTAATGTATGGAGATTGTTAATTGAAGAATTAACCTGTATTCAAGCTATAAAGAATGACATGAAAATTGAAGATTTTTTAAGCGCTATTTGAGGAAAAGACATAATGCAATGATTAGGAGTTGCCTAAAGAATCAAGGGTAATATGAAGCTTTTTTCATTTTGATACTGTCATGTAAGAATGAGAATACCAGAGATTTTCAAGACAAATTCTTACGGATAGTCCAAGTCGAAGATAATGAGTGGTCTTAATCTCTTTCTTTCACTGGAAACAAGAGAAGTGAATGCCTTACCGATGAACTTTGACTTTTTCTGATAATTTATATGCATTGTATTCAGCATTTCTTATTGATGCTGTTACTTCAAACTCGTATTGGAAAATTTTGCAGATTTGAATAAACTCTACTTAAAAGAAAATATATATATGTATATATATATATATATATATATATATATATATATATATATATATAATATATATATATATATATTTTTATATATACGTATACTAGAGATGTACAGATAGCTCCCAGTATTGTTCGTAGCGTGGTTTGGTAATAGCGGATGAATAAAATTGCACACGTCTACTGATCTGCTTGCATATTTTCTGTTTATTCTGTTGGTAATTTTGATACAACGTTTCGTCCTAAAAGTAGGACTTCATCAGGTTGAAGATGTCTACAAGGGAGAAAACAGACAAATACAGAACAGTGTAAGGATAGTGTTGATCCTAATTAAATGCTAAACGGACTTTATAGGCTGAGTAAATTAGAAAGTTACAAAGGATATAGAATATGACAATTCTTACCGTTTATGTGTGGCGCAGATGGAAAGTGGCAATTCAAAATTGGCGGTAATGGTTATTTATAATGCGCTGTGAGGGCGCTGTGAGCAATTGTTATTTAAATTACTTTTAGCTAAGAATGTTGAGGCCGTTTGGTGACATTTGGAGTCTTTTCCATATCAAATGAGCCATTTTTAAAGTTTGGGGACAGTTGGTCTTGCTCCATTATATTCCCAAGGAAGTCATCCCCTGATACTGGAAGTCACTTTAGTTATTATTTTTAATGCTTCTTGGCTTGATATGAAGTATATCATGAAATGAACAAAATACTTTTTTTTTTGTATTTTCATTTTCATTTCCAAGGGTTCTTTCCAGTGTTTCACTGAGTTGATATTATACTAATTTGATCATCTGGGAAAACGATGCATGATCCCCCTGCATCGGAGACCAATCGGTATAAAGAATACGCCTTTGCTGCATGCTATAGGTAAAAAAGAACGGGTTTTTTTTGCATGTCAAAGCGGTTATCGTACTTCCTTTGATGATGGCCGGAAATACACATACACCATAAAAGGTTAATTTGTTCGGCCTCATTATACGGTGCTGAACTGAGTTTCAGAGGATGACATCGACTGAAGCCAGCAAACTAATTTCAGGTCCAAGGATCATGAAATCCTTCACCCGTGTAACTCTTCACCGCAGGCCAACCCCGTTTCTTAATTTAATATCTTATCCTGAAAGATTGCCGATACCCTTATATTGAGCCAAATTCACACATCAAATAATTGTTTATTGTAAATGTAATTTTATTGACATCAAATCAACACCCACAAGTTATGTAACAGGGTAATTGTGTATACAAAAAGATATATAATTCAATATTCACCACAGAAGAAGCAGTTGTGTTGAAAGGGAGGAAAACTCCAATAACGTTTTGTAAAATCTGCATTTGTAATTGTGTACAAATGCATGAATGCATATACACTTGCATGCTTGTGTGTATGTGTCTGTCTGTCTGTCTGTCTGTCTGTCTGTCTGTCTGTCTGTCTGTGAAGTAGTTACATTTAAGATGCTATACAATGATATATACACTGGAAATTCAACATACTTGATGTGCTGAAAATTATATTATTGATGTTTTGTTGTAAAATCAACCTTTCAACAACCAAAAAAGATATCCACATTTGTGTCCAACCAATATACGCAAAATGTGACCAAATTGACACTATTGATGATGTGCACTAACATGGAACGCTAAATTGGCTCCGATATTTCACTCTTCTGCTCTATAGCATTGAAAAATTTTGTAATTCACCCATAGCATTGAAAAACTTTGTAATTCACCCCTTTTAGTGTTGTAATTTTTCCCACCAAAATGTCAGTGTAACATTTTACCAATGTCTATTAATATGATGTATTTTATTTTATAGTTTTGGCCGTAATGGCCATAACTTGACATTTCCTGCAATTTTTGACCGAAAATTTTGGGGAAAATCTGGAAAAAATGTCTACATCTGAAAAAAGTTGTTGGCAATATAATTCCATAAAGGCAGCCAAAGTTTACTCTTGCACTCAAAAGGTTAGTATAAGGTAGAAGGTGATTACTTTGAACAGATGTTAATGTTTGAGACATTTAGCGTAGCAGGAGATGCCCTAAAAAGTGAAAACCCTGACGCAGCTACCAACTGAAAAGTTACAATTTTATCGAGTAAACAAAGTGCCTATGTAAATATTGCTGCATTCTGTGATATGAAAATCCACAGGAACATGGATAATGAGAAAACAATGATTAAATGGATTGAAATTAGCTCTGAAATAGTATAGAAATATTTTTAAAAACTTGGTAACTAAATAGGAATTGAGTACAAGATGCACAAAAAGTGAATCCCTTGCAAACTTGCACATAATAGAGGGAAATCAACAAAATGACAAATCTGCTCAAATCTACGGAAATATAACAGGTTATTTTTGTACACTTTCTTCAAGTATATATAACAATAGATTCGAGGCTTGAATTGTGATAGGATCCTCAAGCTCAAAAGAAGCAGTTCTTATAAACCACATCAAAGACAATTTTCGTTGTTGATCACGGAACTATTAATAAACAAAAACTGGAAAACATACAGGTTTAGTGTTAGTCTGACATTGTGTTTAACAAATCCTGATGCATTGTATTGACCTATCCTATTATTTCTTAGTAGAATCTGGATTAATTCAAATGTGCAATGCAATACATTTAGCTAAATACATACTGTAGTCTCGTTTTGGTGAACTGCTTTGAATGAAATAGGCTTCATAAAGGGACAGCGTATAACACATTTGGACTTCATAACCAATTAAGGTAGAATGCACCTCGTGGAAAGACATTGGGACTCTCAAACTTTTGAAATTTTTTTTTTCAGATATACCACTTGTGGGGTTTAATTTTAAAGCTCTTGGTGTAAGAAAACTTTTCACAGGCTTAGTTTTTCGAAATTCGAAAATTTTATATTTCTCAAGAGTAAACACAGGGATGGTGGCCATTTTTAATTTTAAATATCGTGGGTCATTTGTTTCTGTGACGAAAGAAGGCACCGTGACCCTTCATTTTTATTCTTGATTTTGAAAGAGAATGGTTGAAAGATTCCATAAGGAAAGTTTGAGCAAAAGTTTAAGTCTTTCACTTTCGAGGCGCAGACAACCTTTAACAGTAGGAAACGTTTGATGCGTATAAGGATAACTGTCTTTAGGATACATCTGCAGTGAGTATGCGAAAACATTTTTGCAAGAGAAACGAGTAGAATGTTCCCAGTAACATTGCCCAATGTCAAAAAAGCATTCCAACATTGATATGCGATAAATGATTTGTTGGTCCTGTTATTTAGCAAAGCAGGTTTAGCAGTATCAAAATATATTGTGCATTATATATCGTTTATTTCCATCTGAAATTTCCTTTATATATTCAACAAAATGAAAGCTTTTGTTAAAGAGAATAACCTTAATCATGCCATGACGTGCACAAGATAAAGGATACAAAGGGCATGGTGCTTAGCATATCGTAGCCATAATTCCTACACTGTATGTTTTATCGAATCTTATAAAAAATTAGCCATAAATCTGCTTAATAAGACACTTACTTCCTCCACCCGTAAATGTTTGTGTCAAAAAGCACCTTGAAGGTTGATTCGTATGAATGTGACAAAAGTTCTAGGCTTATGAGCAGCATCTCGGTTGCTGTTATCCCATTGGTTTGGTGCATCTTACCGTAATTATTGAGTTATACACAATAGACTCCCTAAGTTGCTGTGAATAGTGACAATCTACCAATTAGATATAACATTCCGAGCCAGCTGCATATCAGCTGAAAATTTTTAATGTCGTTTTTTCTGCTCCCATACATTATATGGACCGTTTCTCACCAAAGTACTTGAGATGATATTCATGATTATATAAAAAACGATTAAATGTTTCCTTTGATATAACATCCAAATACCAGGTTTCTTGTATCTATTGATCTCAAAATTGAAGTTTGCAAATACTTTATATGGTACTTCTTTTGTTGGACAATTTACTCGTTAGTCATCATTTAATACATTGTTATTTGTAGTATTATAAGATTAGTAATTTCGTTATCAATGAAAATTGGCTGCAAACAGTTGTACTTTATATCTTTTTCACGATATTTCTTATTGGAAGGTTGACTTTGCCTTTACCTGCCAGGGGAACAAATCTGTTGAATAAGTTTATGGTTTCCGCTGAATCTTCAATTCCGTTTGACATTCAAGCGCTATGTTCAGTAAAATTGGCTGAGACTGCCATTGACAAAGGTTTCTCCTACTTGGACCCCCATATCAACTTTTCCTGATTTCAATGTTAGGCTTTTTTCTGCCACCACACCATTGAAAGAAACGGGAAGAGAACTCAATATTTCCTTGATTATTGTCTGTGAACAGGTGGCAAGGAAAAGATGCCGACCTGAAACAACAACTCGTTTGAACTTTGCTAGCTTGAAGATTTCCTTTCTCCAGCCTTCCACCATGTCCTGTTTTACATACTCGTCTTTCTTGCCAGTAAACACAGTGAGATCACAGGGTAATTGTGTCGTTTTACTACCCTGATACATTTTGCAAATGTCTAAGCCGACCTCAACACAGGGAAGGAGTCTTGCCAGTACGGCTGGATTATTGAGGACATCGTTCTCAATGAATTTAAAGTCTGCCCCGTACTCTTTCAAAGTGTTTGGTACATTTGTCGTTGTACGTAACACGGACATCGGAACATTGTAGTCATTAGGATAGGGATATGACATTGATGGCGCATACCATCCACCAACATAAAGATGAGCCGGGCAGATACCATACTTTTCCAACAGATAGTGAGCCACTTCAAACGCAATCAAGCCACCCATACTATGACCATAAAAGGCAAACCTGCCTTGCATGAGGATTGGCTTCAATTCTTCAGCAACAAGAGATACAATATCCCGTAACTGACCAAGAGGCTTTTCTTTCTCCCTTCCCTCCCAACCTGGAAGCTGAACTACAATAGTCTGTACCCCTTGTTTGTTCAAGGGTCCATGCCAGTTGTGATAAAGTGACAGTCCCCCTCCATTAGGTGGAAAGCATACAAGTTGCACTTTGTAATCCTCTGTTGGGCCTTTGATCACAAGAAGTGATGGTCCTTGCTTCTCAGTAGTTGGCAACTCCGCTATTGACTGATCTTTGCCTTTGCTCATCAACTTTCGATAGACAATTTCGCTGAGGCTGATGATAGTCACTTGGTCATTAAGGAAATCAACTGGTGGAATCAAAACATCGAAATTCTCTTCAATCAGAAAGCTAAACTCGGATGACTTCTGGGAATTGATTCCCAAAGCAAAAGGTGACGAATTTCTTGGAATCTCGTCACCAATGCCGAGAATCTTCTTCAGGGAATTGCAGAGATCATCTTCAATCACAGCAAGTGCCTTTGATGGTTCTTCTGAGCGCAGTTTGTTGGCAAATGTATCATCCTGAGAGTACAAATTTAACTCTTTTAGAGCGAATAGAGCCTTGAATATAGAAAATCGCCCCTCTCCATTTCGGGCGTGTGTCAAAATCAGATGTTTATTTTTGCTGAAGTATTTCTCTTTGTTGTATGTTGCTGTAAGACCGAGTGCCTGGCAATCAGCTGTCAACATTGTACCCAATACAGCTAGAAGTTGAGAGGGACTGACACTTTTCACCCCTTTATCTTCCCACAATTTCACATAGCCCTGTCTTACAGCAAAACCTGTGCTGTTTATCACGCCACCATAAAGAACCGTAGCAGGAAGACCCTGACTTCTCCTCAACTCAGCCAAACTGACAAGATATCTATTAGCTGAGCAATAGTTTGCTTGTCCCGCATTGCCGAGAAGCGCGACAATAGAAGAGAGCAGGACAAAGTGTTTGATGGGAAATTCCATTTGCACAGTCAGTTTATGAAGCACGAGGGCGCCGTAACCCTTAACGGCTATAACATCATTCCAAATTTGTGGTTTCAATGCCGGTAGCAATGTGTCTGCGTACACTACTGCACAGTGAAATATGCCTTCAACTGGTGGTGTAGCATCATCCGACTTGATTTTCCTTAATGCTCTTTCAACCTGGTCATAACTTGAAACGTCCACCTGCATGACCTCGATACTGGCACCAGAACGTCTCAGTTTTGTGAACCGCTTTTGGACTTCTTCTTCTGGGTTCTTGTTTCTGGAAAAGATAATGACATGTTTTGCCCCACATTTTACCAGCCAATCAATCATCTCACAACCGAATCCTTTAGTACCACCAGTTACAATATATGATGCATTTTCATTTGCGATGAAATCAGTACTTTCAAAGTCAATGGGAATTGAGAACTCTTCTTTGTTCACGGTGACAATTGTCTCATTCAATTTGATACTTCGTTGTTTCGAAATCTCTGACATGTGATTCTTATCAGTGAGCCTCTCTAGGACTTTGCGAAAGTCTTCTGAAGATTTTGAAAGAGTCTGTAGCAACTCTGTGGTTTTCTGTTGAAAGAAACGTGAGGAAGCTAGGTTTGCCATTACTGTGTGTGAATTTGTGACAGCCACATTTGCAAGTGGAGGAAGTGCAGATCTGGTTTTCTCACTTATCATCTCACTCTTCAAAAATACAATTTTTCCCATTGGCTTAAGTTTAGAACATAGCTTTTGTAACTCATTCTTTTTCACCGTTGTGGCATCAGTGAAAATGATCACGTCATACTCGTCATCCATTTCACTCATAGGACTGGATCTTTCACTGCCAGAGTGATAATCACTTGTTGACTTGTTTTCTCCTCCTTTTGAGTCAAGCATTACCGTTTGCGTTTTTAATCTCAGTGACCTTGCTAAGTTTACAGTTGCTTCACCTACAGTGTCATTAGTGTCATCTACGTACACTAGCACTCTCAGGCCACCCTCCATGTCTGGTGCATCTGTAATATTTATGAATGGACCAAGCAAATGGACTGTAGCTGTAATAGCTTCAGCTGCTGAAATAGCCTCTGGTATTTTGCAGAGGAAGTTTGCATCTATCAATGTAGTTGATGTCAGTTCACTGTGACTCACGCCAACCACCAAATCACCTTCTTGAAGGATGCCCCACATTAAATCACTTCCATATACTCTTCCAGAAAAGATGAACATGACACTTTCTGTGCTTTCATTGTTTTCACCCTTGTTTAGAAGGGGCATGTAACATATGACCTCCACTTCGACTTTTCCTTCAGGAAGTCTTCCTTTGTATTCATATTTGTGTGTTTTGATCTTCCATGATGTGTCTCCATTGTCCACAAGCTTCCAAGCCTGGGTTTTGACACTTCCGTGGTAACTTGTCATGGGCTGTACTTTGATGCGTGGTGCATACATATGGAAAGCCCCTTCATCGTGTCCACAAGGTCTTAAGGCGATCTGATTTTCATACAATAAAGGTTTACAAAGGAAATGGAAGGCGGATATGGCCAAATCTGAACTATCGTGATTCAGAGGCAAATCTACCATGTAGACAGGAAACTCTGGATTCTCATGCAGAATTGTTGAACCCACAGCAGTGACTCCTGTCATAGCTGGTTGTGTTTCCTCTAGATCAGTAGCCGCAAGAGCCCCTTGGGTAATCAACCATAGGTTTGGATAGCTTTCTTTATAGACAGTGGTGAGTGAATTATATGCACTGACACACAGAATGCCGCAGACACCTTGTGTTTCTTCAAATGTGTTCCACTCAAGAAGAGATTCTGCATCATGATTTCCTGTCAGTGCCGCAGCAAATACAATGTCAGTTGGACCATACATCTTGCAGACTTCTTCAAATTCTGCTTTCCATGATTTATTTGTAGGCGATTTGCATGAAATGCCTATGTTTTCGTCTCCGTTTTCATCGAGTTTTGATCTGAAATGTGATGCGAAATTTGTTTCATCTCCAATGATAAGATATTTTCTCAATTTTGAACTTTTTTGCATTGCCATGTCTTGAGTGTATTGCCCATCACTTGAAATAGTTGAGATTTTATCCCATTCGGTATACCACAGCAGTTGTTTGTCAGAAGATGACCGTATTTCTGCAAACTTGAAACCTTTCATCTCACAAAAGATTTCCATGGTTTTTGCGTTTGCAACACTTACATCAGCGAGGAATTCATCACCAGTTTGCGTCAATTCGATGTAGAAAACCACACTTCTTGGTGCCCGTCCTTTCAGAACCATTTCTTTCATCGAACTTGGCACACCAAATTGGAGGTTGAATGGCAAGTTAGCAGCTTCTGCATTTCTTTTTGTGATGAAGTACTTCAGGACAGCATATCCTTGGAAAATTGCATCCAGAAAAGCCGGATGAAAAATGTACCTTCTTGATTCTCGTTGTACTTCTTGAGACATTTCAGAAAAGACAATACTTTCAGCACTATCACTACTGAATTGAAACTTTGTGGTACATTGGAATGAACTACCTAATTTAAAACCACACTCTTCTGCTAACTTGAAGAAGTCTTCAGTTTGCAACACCATGTTGAACTTCTTCTCAATGCTTTCAATATTGAGTGTGGATTCTGGCTTAAATGTGTTGATGATGGTTTCATCAGTGTTTGAAGATGAGCAAATCTCCATGGTAGAATGTTGTACCCATAATCCACTGTTTGCATCCTTACTTCGTAGGAAAAGCTTTTTGCGCTCTCCATCTTCTTCCTGTACTGTTGTTTCAAGTGCTGTGGTGGCTATGGCAGAATCAGGGGCAAACAGAAAACGCTCGAACTGGAGATTCTTAAGTATTATATCTCCTTCAGATGGGTAAAATTCTCG
This sequence comes from Ptychodera flava, assembly GCF_041260155.1. Lineage (NCBI taxonomy): Eukaryota > Metazoa > Hemichordata > Enteropneusta > Ptychoderidae > Ptychodera > Ptychodera flava. Next base: position 38,280,007 of record NC_091928.1, read on the forward strand.
AGCTGCAGCAAGAGCTGTTTCCACATATGCAGCAGCTGGTACAATGACATTTCCTTGTACCACATGGTCCTTCAGCCATGGAATTGTGACAGTGGAAATATCGGATTTCCAGACTGATGAGTGAGAGTTTAGAAGATGGGACAATTCCTGTCTTTTACCAAGCAAGGCATGGTTCTCCATAGGGAATCTATACAAATCTCTGCTACTTGGAGTTTCGCATGAACACTTTACACGTTGCCATGGATAGGATGGTATGGGACATTTTTTGTACTGACCAATACTGAACAAACTTTCTAAGTCTACCTGACAGCCTTCGACATAAAGCTTACCAAAGGACTGCATAAGATCTTTCAGATCATCAGACAGTGTGTTGATGTCACGTGGTCGTTTTAGGGAATGTGTGGTGAATGGCTTGGAATGACGAGATGTATTTGCGGCAAATATATCATTCAATGCTGGTTTGAGTGCTGGGTTGGGGCTAATTTCAAGGAAGTTAGTGTATCCCTCTGCTAATAAGTTTTGAACAGCTGGCATAAACTTTACTTGTTGTCTTATATTACGGTACCAGTAGTTTGGATCTAAAGCATCTTTCCTTGTAATAAATTCGTTGGTGACTGTGGACATCATGGGAATTGTTGGACCGTATTTTGATTGTGCATTCTCAGCTGACTCTGAAAGAAACCTGACTTTCTTTAGAAACCAAGATTTAATAGCTTCTTGCTGATAGCTATGGAATGCATTGTTGACTTTGAGAACAACGTTTTTGATATTTTCTTGTTTGAGAGTGGAAGAGAAAGCCTGTATGACAGATGTCTCACCAGACAAGACTATTTGTGTTGGGCTGTTAATGGCAGCTACGTCAAGAGTGTGTTGCAGGGAACTTTTCTCCAACTTCATCTTCACTTCTTCAACAGGGTGTAACACTGCCAGCATCGTACCCGATCCGCTTGTATGCCTTAGTTGACGCCCTCTGTTGTAAATGACACGAACTGCATCTTCTAGGGTCAGTAAACCAGCTGTGTATGCTGCTGCGACTTCGCCGACACTGTGACCAACGATGGCATGTGGATTAACTCCACATAATCTCCATAATTCAACCAGTCCGATCTGTACAGCACAAATTGATGGCTGCGCAATTTCTGCGCAAGCAAACCAGAACAAAAACAAATAATTAGTCAACTGGCACTCGTATTTGGAGCATTTAGTTGCGAAAACCTTTTAATAAATTTTCCTGACTTCACTTCCGAATGTGTTTGAACAGAAAGTAGTGTGTCTTTCTTCAAGCTGCACACTTAAATTCAATAGATCAATGTTTGAAAATAAACTTCAATCTTACCTGTCTTATTTATAAGATCCTTATCTGTTTCATCCGTCAACAGCTTTACCAGGGACCACTTTGCACCACACTTTCTAAGAATTTTGTCGATTTTCTGTGCAAGACAAAGAGTTAAATGGTAATCACATTGGCTAAAGCACTTTAACACTTTTTTCTAAACATTAGATTGGATTTTTTTAAACTTTAACTTAAAACCTGTAATAGATGGTAAAAGTGATGAAGACATATATGGAGAGAATTGCAAGACAATTCACTGCTTGCAATGGACGAGGATTCGTACTTAGCATTGACCCTTTGTCGTTAAATCAGTATATTAGTTACCTTCATAGTCTCCCTGAATGATGAAACAGTGATCATCAGCTGTCTCGTCATACCCCACCATTGTGTACCCATACCAGAGAACACGAAGACCAGATGCGACTGATAAGAGTCCCGTGCTGTGCTCTCAATGTAATTTTCTGATGGCCTGCCTTCCAGTTTTCCCTTCAACTCACTGATAGCCTCTTCCTTTCTCCGACAAATGACAGCACAGCGGTGGCTGTGGTGTTGCGTTTTCAGGGCTGATGTGTACACGGCATTGGCAAACTCTTGAAAATCTTCTCCGATGTCATTTTCCAAATAGGTAATCCAATCAGATATGCGTCTCTGAAGTCCTTCTTTAGTTGCTGCAGATGTCATCAAAAGCGTTGGAAAGGGGTCTATGTTGCTTTTTTGGTTTATTTGTGCTGAAATTTCTGCAAACTCTCTTTGAACTTCCATCTCGACGTTTTTGCAGACAGCATCAGATGAAATGAATTCTTCGAGAACGATGTGTGCATTTGCACCCCCAAAACCAAATGAACTGCAACCAGCTATCCTTTTGCTGACTTGTGGCCAGGCAGTCAGTCTATCCGGTACTTCTACACCATTTTTCTTGAAGTCGATGTTAGGGTTTCCTTCTTGGAAATGCACAACTCTGGGAATCTTTTTCTTCTTTAGGCACAGGGCTATCTTTATCACCCCAGCAACACCAGCTGCCCCTTCAGTGTGACCGAAGTTTGACTTGACTGATCCTATGTACAGTGGTTTCTTTTGCTTTGGTCTCATTCGTGCCATTCCCTCTCCAAGAGCATTAGCTTCTGTAGTGTCGCCCACTTGAGTACCAGTACCATGAGCCTCTACATATTGGACATCATGAGGGCTAACTTGGGCATGTTTGTATGCCCTATCAACAAGATCAAGCTGGGCTTCATAGCTTGGATTGGCAATTCCAGGTGTACGACCGTCATTAGTGAGAGCACCCCCACGAACCACCGCATAGATCTGATCGCCATCTTCTACCGCTTTTGCCAGAGGTTTCAGGATCACGACACCAGCACCTTCACTTCTTGAGTAACCATCTGCGGAGGCATCAAAACTTTTACACTTCCCATCAGGAGACAGCATTCCAGCCTGACAAAAACCAATACTCGTGTCCGGCAGGAGTAGAAGGTTGGCACCCCCTGCAACAGCCATCTCACAGTCACCATTTCTGATAGCTTCACATGCTTGGTGTATGGAATAGAGAGAAGATGAGCACGCCGTATCAATCGTGTAGCTAGGACCTTTCAAATCGAACTCATATGATATTCTATTGGAAGCCATGCATGAGTTCGCACCAGAGTTTGAATATTGACTGACGTTGCCAGGAGGGTAGGATGCCAGGGTTGCATATTCACTTGCTGTAAGGCCCACATAGACACCGGTGTTGGAACCTCGAACGTGTGAGGGCGGTAATCCAGCATCTTCCAAACCTTCGAAGACAACCTCAAGAAGCAGGCGTACCTGGGGATCCATATATTCTGCCTCATCTACAACAAAGATAATGATCATGCCAGCTGAGAATACATTCAATAGTTTTGAGACTCGTCAACAAGTTTCTGCACCAGAGAAACATACTCTGATATATAGTGGTTATTCGCCGGCTTAAACTTGAAGGTATGCCTAGACTGCAAGTCATAAAGGGGAATTGACAACGAAAGGAAAATACCATCCTTTGTAGACTTTTTAGAAATTGGCCATCATGATAGTGAACTACTAACTGGCTGTTGGTATAGATTTAAGGCATGCACATGGAAAATACACATCTCAGACTTGTTTATTGCTATGCTTTGCAATTCTTTTTAAAGTATAGAATTGAACAACTCCCGTGTTAAATATAAACAGCGCAGGATGCGATTAGGCTGACAAATATGACAAATAGACGACAGTTCGAAAACTCGTCCTACCTGGAGGAATCTTGAAAAACTGCCTATCAAATGAATAGACATCGTACTTCAGATAGCCACCGCGCTGGTTGTACATTTTGCCGGCGACTTTGTTGGTCGGTCCACCAGGATACAAGAAGTAAGAAGTGTCAAACCTTATAGGAAAGAAATGGGAATCAATTTATCAATTTGTAGAACATTTTGACTGGTCTGGTTCCCTGCACCCTTTCTACACTGGCTGTGCTGTGTTAATGGGTCAGGTATACGCCTAGTCTAGTTCTCAGGCCCATTTCTACCGCTGGCTCCACTGCTAACGAAAATAGTGTCAGGTATGGGCTAAAGTTTCATTCAGAATTTTACTGCATATTAATGAGCTCAGTCGCCTGACAAGATCATGTGATCAGCACATCTGTACAGTGGCAAGCTCGGACATTAGATAATGAAACATCGAACCACAGTCCATCTATGGATACAGGGACTTTAATCGAACGTTGAAGTTGTTTGCACGACTTCACTTTTAAGTCTTCGACTCTGTTCTTCTATGATGGTATTTAGCGGTGAAATGACGATTATCATCATTGATTTTTTTCTCAGACATAACCTGGTAACCATGGTGACCTTTGGCATGTACGGCAATGACTAAAAAATAAATGACTTTTCGTTTTTTCATTCAATGACGAAATGGAATGCTTGGTTTGGGAAAGCATGGTGATAAAATGACTCCATGTATATACAAAAATCTAAATTCGAAGGTAGCTTCAATTTTGAAATAAATTTTAACACAATCACTGCACTCGTACTATTGACCAATGATAGCCATGGTTACAATAGCCCATACCTGACCAAACCTGACTTTCGTTTGCAGCGCAACCAGCGGTAGAACTGGGTATGCACCAGCCCTTTTGCCAACATTTAAGGCAAAATGGAGGACCCGCGTGGCGCGTGATGTCAGGCTGGAATGTTCGAAATAACTGCGCCCTTGACAGTAACTCGGCAACAAGGCATGGGGGGCAGTCACCAAGAACATTACACAGGTCTTCAAACAATCAATCTTGTTTCACGAAAAATAGTGTCATTGATAACACTGTTGCTCTTCAGTGCACTTAGCGGCAGGGATACAAACTTTATTCCTGTCATTGATAGCCTTGATTTTCTTTGGATATTGATATATTGATGAAAGACGTCACTTTAGCTTGTCCATGACAGTGAATTGATTTTTTGCGGAACTCGATCGGGCCCAGCCAAGTACACATGCTTACTCATAACAGCTGGACCGCGATGATCACAACGTTGTTTTGTGATATTGAAATATTGTGATTAATACGTCGCATTAACTATAAAGTTTCAAACACAAAATTTGTTTGCCTTTATTGGACAATTTTTCTCAAACAACATGAATACTCCTGTCAGAGTGTGACACACTGTATGATCTCTGTATGCATTTTCATGACAAATGGATCAAAATAAACAGCCATTTTTTGACGTTACGATTGTAGCAGCGTAACCTATGCAGCAGTCGGCCGGCCGGTGGGGCTTCGACCTGCACGGTGCACGGTATCTATATCCCCGCGACGGTATTCTAACCACAAACCACGGTCCTTAAAACGCAAGATCAATAGTTTTCACATGTCCAGAAATCTCGTAATTTTCATTGACGCGACAACAAACTTCAAAATTGATATATCATGGACTTTCTAACGTAAATACATCATTCTGTGGAGGGTCTAGTCGATAGTCTATCGCATTTTCAAGCACCGTAACGGTACGCAGTCGGCAGGCCAGCAGGTGTCGATCTCCGAGTTCTACCTGCATGGTGCACGGTAACTATATCCCCGAGAAGATATTCTCACCACAAACGCAAGATCAGTAGTTTTCACATGTCCACCAATCTCGTAATTTACACTGACAGGACAAAAAGCTTCAAAATTGATCGAGCATTGTCTATCGCATTTGCTTCGACCTCCGGGTTTGACCTGCACGGTGCACGGTATCTGTATCCCAGAAAGGACTTCCTCACCACAAATGCAAGATCGATAGTTTTCATAGGTCTACTCAGGTGCAGCCAACGGAGCTATTCATCAAAAAAGCTATTCCAGGAGCAATATTTGAGGGCAGGGGAAATTATAATATTGCTTGGGTAGGGGACATATTTTTAAATTAGGTGGTAGGGGAGCAAAGTTTAGTTTTTTTGATGGGCAGGGCAGATATCGGTTGGTTGTCCCAGGGACAGGGCTTTGCGAAAAATGAGGAGAGGGGAGTTATTTTAAAACAGGCCAGGGGAAGTTGAGCCATGGTGTTTTCAGGGGAAATTTTCTCACAGGACAGGGGAAAATCGACAGGTTTTTTCATCACAGGGTTTGGTAGCTCCATGTCTGCAGGGGAAATTGAATAACAAAATGGGGGGGGGGATTTTTTGCAGGGCAGGGGAAATCGGCAAGTTTTTCTCCGCCACAGGGCAAGGGAGCTTCAAAAATTGACCGTGGGGAGAGAAAACAGGCAAAAATAAGTGGGGAGAGGGTAAAAATGAAGTTTGAGTGTGGGAGGGCAAGTCGAAAACTTTTCAGTGGGAGAGCAAATTATGAACAGCTATTTAATTACCCTCATGACTTAAAATTAGACAGTTCACATTACTTGTCATGCACAATATATCTTATCATAGTAAAGACCCCTTTAAAAGTGCATTGTTTGTTGGCTGAACCTGTCTCCTACACTGACGACAAAATCAATTCGAAATTGATCGAGCATAGACGTTCTAACGTACATGCATGATTGTCTATCACATTTCCATGTAGGCCAATACACACACAAGTACGCTCTAACTTCCATTTTATTATTATTTTATGTACACAACTATCTCGCGTTTCCTTCTCGAGGTAATTTCATGTTGGTAGTTAATATACGTAGCACAGTGTGATCACGTGGTGTGACAAACTAGTTTTACGGAAGCTGTTGACGGATGTGACGTCACTTTTGCCTCGTCCACTTTATTAGCTTCCTCAGTTACGTAACTTCGTCGCTAAAACGTCGTATGAGGTGAATTTAGTTGTGAAAGAGCGTACTCCATCCGAATGACATATGACACCACTTGTTTATGACAGTGTACATCTTTCTTAGTACTCGAAGAGCTTTAAAATGAACTTCAACAGGTAGTGAACTAGAAAGTATTTAAAGATTCGAGATTCATAATGTCAGTTCCTGCTGTACATTCTACCTCCAGGTTCAGATGTAACAGACGGCCAGGCCTGGTGCTGTTAACTGTTGGGGAGAAATCACATAATCGATTTCGACAAAGCAAGATTTTCCCAACAGGTTTGAATTGGTCGAAACAGCTTTTCAGGGAATTTTTTAAATTCAGAGAGCAAATATCTGGGTGCACATATTACCGAAATGCACCTGAATGGCATGGCGAAACACGTTAACTGTTCTCGCTGGTTTTTTTTTGTTTTTTTTTTTTTTTTTGATTTGGCAGAAAGATACTGTGTCGTGAAAAGCTGAATAAACAAGAAACAGTCGAAAACTTTCGAGGCGTATACTACCTTAAAATTATTTCTCATCAAAGATGTTTAGATGCGCTATAACGCGCTTGAAAAATGGACCCATTGCGAATTTTGAATTGGGGAAAATGTTAAGCGAAGTGTACTTTACACATCAAAATTAAGCGTCACATTTACTGTTAAGTTTGAAGTGTTTGCTAGATTTCGCCTAGTGCAAACTTTATGTTGAATTTATAACAAGTAACCAATGCTTTAAAATGAAATATGTTGATCTTTCATCATTTCTTTGAAGTGTTTGTAGTTCGTACACCCACTCTTAATTATGCACCTTGTGAGTGTGACTTTGAAAGTTCGTTGTGTTGATATGGTTCACAGAATGGCAAAAATCGATTGCCTTTCAAGATCAAGATAAAGAGTATCAGTTACGAAGCAACAAAAGCACCTTAGATCCGCCAAACATATTTACTGTCTACTCCTTATCAGTTTAATCAATTTCCATTCTCTTTTCAACCATTTTAGCTCGTGTTTGGTGTAAGGAGGGCCATTCATAGGTACTACTTTAGAACAATTGAACCAGACGTTATCAATCAAAGCCCGCATTTATATGCGGCTTTCTCTCCCACACTGACTGTGCACAGCCACAACAAAGAGAAAGTCCGGTTTGTTATTTCAACATCCGCATTCCTTAGGGGTGTGACGACCATGCGTACTCGGCCCGCGAGCATTTTATGAGTCATGCAGTTGAAAACTAATTTTTCAATGGCCGAATGCCACAACCCTAACCCCTCACTTTCCATGCCTTAGTAGGTGAGGACTATTAAAATAGTTGCACAGAGATAGAAAAAAGATATCATATTTCATCTCGGAGTAATTTCAGATATTTACAAGTATGCCTTCACAATCGAGACTTTTTGGACAAAAGCAGACTGAATAACAATGTACGTAAACTTTAATACCATATACTATATACTAACTGTGGGTCAGATTGTGGTTCAGCGTAGACGCAGGAAGGTTGGTGGATTATTATCCTGTACTGCGGGTCAAGCTTTTTCTCCTTTAAGACCATGAAGTTTTTACGGCAGGTCTTTCAGTACCTGTCGATGTATCATGAAGTCTACCAATTTTGATAACGAAAGATCATTCTATCGATTCTGTAAATTGGACTCAAGTCCTCTTCCGCACACATTTTAGCAGGTAGAATGCGGAGAACAGATGCGGCATAGAGCCCGGGGCATAGAGTCTGTTTTCAGCCGTTTTCGTATCAGCTTAAAGTGACGCTTCGAATTGCAGTAAATTGCAGCAGCCCGATCCGCCCACAGGGTATTGCGAGCAATTATTCGTCAAGAAGTTATGAATATATGGTCAATAAATGTCATGTATTAAACTTTTTTCACTATACAAGCCTTAACTGTTTCTAGTGAGTGCCTATCATTTTACCCTAGCTATCTCTGTATAGTACTTCAAAGAAAACAGTCCATATCTGTCAATTGCCCTCCCTAATCCCCTTCATTTATTTGTTCTGCCAATCACCAGCGAGGGGGCTTATCGCCCTTACAAATAACTTGTTAGCAGCTCATAATGTAGTAGACCGACCTTATGAACGGCTAACGAGTTATTTGGTCTGGGCGATAAGCCCCCTCGTTGGTGATTGGCAGAATAAATCAATTAAGGGGATGGGGGACAATTAACAAATATGGACTGTTTTCTTTGAAATACTACACAAATATCGCTAGGGTAAAGTAATAGACACACACTAGACAGAGGTAAGGCGTCAATAATAAAAAAATTAATACATGACATTTATTGATCATATTCATAAAATCTAGACGAATATTGCTTGCAATACCCTGTGGTCCACCCAGGAGAACCGCCTTTCACCCAGCTGTTACATTGATTATTAACCTCCTCGTTTAGCAAATAATCGGCTGTTACATTAAGTTTTACCCTCCCCTATCTTTGGCTTTATAACTGGTTGAGGCGGCGGGCTGGCGGCAACATATTCCTGTTTGTACGTTGGGGTAAAATAACTGTCTGATTGTAACACGAAATGGTAGTTATCTACTGACCTGTCATCAGGAGGCGGTGACGTACAGTCCATACCATCCACCAACATCTTCCAAAACTTTTGAGCGTCATCAATGCCGTTGGCATAGCGGCAGCCAATACCAACAATTGCTACTTTCCGATGTGTTGGGAGACTTGGATCGTGGTCCACCACACGTCTCCTGGGGATCGCCTTGCTGGTTGCGTTGCCCATCTCTGAATAAAATGATCGTAATTTCCTTGTTAGCGTATGGATACATAGAAAAATTAAAATCTTCGATAATAACGTAAAAACAAATGAAATTTTCCCCTTGCTTCACATGAAAACAATATGAAACGTTCTTTACATGTTCCGATTGATAATTTGTATCTAATTTGACGGGCATTACACAATGCCGTGTCACGCCACGTCACTGTTGGAGAACAAGGATACAACCTGTACCTCTGCAAAAATATCCATATGAACAGGAAAACCATCTTGCAAAAGAGCGCACCTAGAAAAGTTTTTTTCGACCAGTTGATCTCCTCAAAGGAATGATAATGTTATGACAAATGATATTTTCATAATGCATCGCTCTGTACAAAGGCTTACGCAAAGAAGCAAAAAAGGTTGGAGTCGATAAGAGGATTTTTACTCACTATGTTATGAAAAACAGTTAACAAACACACAGACAAGCAAATAAGGTGAATTGCCTGCAAAATGATAAAATAGACATAGAAGACTTTTACCTTTTGAGTTCGAGATGGACACAAGGGTGACGGAGACCAACTTGCAGTGGCTGTCTTAAAGTGTCGCTGATTCTGTAGAAAACTTGCAGAGTATCCTGCAATAAAAGGGTAGGGTACATTCATGTGCCGCATGGAATTGACCAATCGCAAGTCACTATCACTCTGGACAGGTTGACAGGTTGCCAGGGCCAATCAGATTCCAAGAAAAGTATCCCAACAATACAAAGCTCTAACAATAGAGTTTGAACCATTTTTTGCATTTCACATGCAACCGCAAGTGATTGGTCAGTTCTGAATATCAAAGCGAACGTCCGTAAAGTACTCGTTGGCAATTACTATTTGGACATGATCCTTTTTCTTTTATTCCTGAAGTGAAAGTTATTGATCGCTTGTACAACAGGGTTTTATTTTATGTCTTAATAGTCTTAAGTTCAACGACACTCATATTTGCAGGCCATTCCTCGCAGCTAAAACGCCTTAAGAGGTTTCTTGGCAGCTATATTGAATAATTAAATATAAAGTTTATTCGAGCATCTTGAATACAACTTACAAAGACGCTTGGGCGTAATAATTGATGGTGGCCCGCACTTTACCTATGTTTCTGTAAGTCGTCATGTCCCTTTTCTCTTTCGTTTTCACTTCCTGATCAAAACCACCCTGACGACCAACAACGAAGCGGCCAATCTCTGAACACATCGCGGTAGTATTCTCGGGAGTATTGTGGCTATTTGAAGTCTCGGCGAAAATGGCGTCATTTCCTGGATTTTGGAGATTATTTAATGTCCAAACTATGGGCATCACAAATCTGACATCCACTGGCCCGATCACTGCTGAATTGATACGTAAATATTACAACGACGTGGACAACCAGCAATGATGTAAACAGGAATTTGTTATTCGTATAGTTGGGTGAGCAACTTTCACAATCAGCGGTTGGGGCGTACTCGGGTGTCTGCTTAGCTTAACCTAAATTTAGGACAAATTAAGTGAGTGCTGTTGGGAACTTATGTATAGTCGGAAAACGGCACTGAGGTAGAAGGTATTTTATGTGAGAGGGGTCGACCAGGAGTTTCCATCGTACGGACATGGAAGCAGGTGGACAGGTAGAAAAGGGTGATTATGGAAATTTTGCTTTGCAGCGCAAGGACTTTTACAGTTGCGAACAGCTTTGTGTACTTTTATTTCATTTGAAAATTCTCAGAAACGTGTACGTACGCTCACAACACCTCTAGCTACAGTTTCTGTTTTTTCCGGCTCTTTTGCTGCCCATGGAAAGACAATGACACTACAAAATAAGATAATGTCACTACAAAATAAAACGACGCGACGGCGGCGCCTTCCTTTGCGCTTGGTCTCCATGGTAATTTAGTTCACTTATAGTTATCGTGTCTTTGCTGTTACTGTGAAAACTTGCAAAACGAATTAGCCTGCGGACTTATTCTTGTGTGAAGTGAAAGTACCTTTTAAGGTGAACTTAAGAGCTCGCCTCTATCCATACGTAATGTAGTAAAATGCTAACTATCATATATATCTTACTGTGACGACCCCAAGGCTACTAGTGATTAATAACGAACTATATTTGCCTATAGAAAACTTAATTTCTGTAAGATTTCTAAACGTGCGACAACTGTAGCTATGAGTCACACCAACCGCGATCATTCTACCCTTGGGGTGGCGTAAACGTGAATCAGCGCAAACTACAGGTTGTTCCTCGGAATAGGAGCCCAGCAAATCTAGCGCAGAAGAGAAAGTGCCATTCTTTCGGCATTAACAGCGTGATAGCTTCTTAATTTTGTGTCCTTAATTTTGTGTCTTTCTTAATTTTGATAATTTTGTGTCCGTGCAACTGTCAAGGTCTTTATCTTCTCTAGGTATATAAATTTTATCTGGTCATAAAAAACAAACCCACTTGAATATTCAGCCTGTGCTCCTGATATCCTTGAACCTTGTAAGGGCAAGGGCGACTGTATAGAACGTGCAGGTAAGCTAATTAAACAAGCATGGGGAGGCCGAGACTAGGTGTATATGTCTTTTAAGTCAAAAATAGAATAGGGAAAAGGAAACGGTTCCATAGGAATATCTCCCAGTTCACTAAGATAAGTCAATACATGATTTGACAAATTATAGACTTAAAGGGCAAAGTCCAGCGCCGTGGGCGCAAATAGGCAATGTCGTAGTGACGTTGGTTGTTGTCTAACACTGGGCGGGATGGTTAAACACTTGCTTAGTCGTTGGCTTATCAGAGAAACATAAACTATATTTTACACAAGGGCCTATCGATTATTACCTCTGCCTGAATATTAAGTGTGCAGGGTTCACACAATTCGAGCCTACCTTATAACTAGGGTTTGTGGAGTGGCCGAGGGGCTGTGGTCTGGCCGACAGACCTTCCTCGACTGTGATTTCTTCGCCACTAAGGTGACTGTATGCCGTACTTTGTGCGTTCGAATCCCATCGAAAATTTACCGAATTTTAATCACAGTCGTTTGCGGTTCGATAGACAGCGATGACTGCTTTGGTATGCAATAGAAATATAGGAAGTTGCGAAACAGAATGGCCGCTAACGTATCGCCGAGTTCGGAGACGAATTTCCATCATACAATTTACTCAATAAACAGCAACGATGCATGGCTTTCAATACATCTCTGAATTTCTGCTAACCTTTTTGCGTCTAAGTAGATGTGTGCATATTCTGTTGCGATTTCAAACGGGACCCGGTTTTCAACTCCCGGGTTTCAACCCTGGCTTTCAACACGGAACGGATACTTTCTCACAACAGCAGCGGGTGATTTAAATGTGAAGGCGCTGTGATGGAAGTTGAAATGGACATATTACGAGCTTCGAAAGGAAGATAGAAAACTTAGTTCAGGAGAAAATTTCCTCGGACACTGTATTGAGATCAAATCTAGCCCTGAGCGTCTCGTGCTCGATACAAGCGCGCACATCAGACAAAAACAATATGGGGAAAGTCTAGCAAATAGATTATAGTCTCTAAGGACGGCAGCAGATTGTGATCGTAAGCAATCGTAAGTTAGAACCTTCTACTGTTTGTAGCTTTATGGCTTTTTGTGTAGGCAGTGATGTAGATAATAGCCGGTCACCGGTAAAAAAACGTCGGGTTACACGCAGCTTGCAACCAGCTATAAGACGCATGGAAACAAAAACTTTGTGAATTTGCAAAACAAATCTTCACCCATTGGTATTGTCAGTGTAAATTTAGGTATTTCGAAACAAATCACAGAAAAGGGTGCAGAAATTTTGAGTAAAACTGATCTAAAACGTTACGAGCCCCAGTTAGAGTTATCAAGGGTTGGTCAACATTGCAAAGATAGAGATGTAAATGAAAAAGGAGTTAGTAACCTTTCCTATCTTTCGCGATGTTGACCAACCCATAAAATCCCTGATATATCCACGAATTAGCATAATTAGTTGTGTTGACTAATTAATTACAAGATGTGTATATGAGAGATAAGCGTCCTTGTAATGGGGTGTAAAATGAATAAACAGTCAAGAGGCTAGGTTAGGGAGCATTCGTTATTTACGGGGAGGGGGGGGTTGGTGGAATTTGAGCGACAAATGAAACGTAAAAAGCGCCCCCCCTCCAAATCAAATTTCTAACATTTGACCCCCCCTCAATTCATCAATTGTAAAATGTGACCCCCCCCCCATGAAAAAAAATTTCATCAGATTTGATTCATTAACCCTTCGCACCCCGTGGCCCCGGGCTGAAAAAGTTTCCTCACATACTAGAGAATCAACATTTTTGGTGAAATGCCAAAATCAAATTTTTTGCACACACATGAACTTGTAATCGCTCTAGTCTAATCAAGTACACTAATATCAATAATCAAGAGTTCATAAATACACAGATTTACCTAGTTTTATATTGGAAAAAAATTATTCATAGTTTCCATATAGACAAGATTGTGAATCAACATTTCGGTGACATTCCAAAATCAAATTTCTTGCACAAACATCCACTTGTTACCACCCTAGTCTAATCAAGTAAATTAATATCAATAATCAAGCGTACATAAATACACAGATTTAACTAGTTTGTAATGGAAAAAAAAATATTCATAGTTTCCTCTGACAAGATAGTGAATTAACAATTCGGTGAAATTCCAAAATCAAATTTCTTGCTCACACATGCACTGGTAACTACCCTAGTCTGATCAAGTACATTAATATCAATAATCAAGAGTCTATAAATACACAGATTTAGCTAGTTTTGTATTTAAAAGGAATTATTCATAGCTTCTCATAGATTATGTATGGAGGACCTGTGTATTTTCTATTTTGCCTGGGAGTTCTTGTGTGTTATCACTGTATACCTAGGGAGTCCAAGACGGGAACTTTCCAGAGAGTGTTTTCCGTTGCATGCTGCACTGGCACTGGAAGGTTTGAGTGTCAGCGTGTGCTTTTTAAATCAGATATTTCTCTATTTTGAGTCTTACTCAAGTCAGCAGATATGTAAAGAAACTGGTGAGTGGCAGAGATCGAATTTTATGCGGATCGGACTGTTTATTTAAACCCTACGCCATCCTCTACTTTAGTCGATGGAACGAACATTGCTCACACAAGTGAAAGCCGTGCCGTATATTTGCAATATACGCACTGGCATGCTAAGATGATAATATCACCACAAGTTGAAAGCTGATCTTTCTGCAGCAAATTGTGTGTTAACTGTGAACTTTATTCCGTTTATGAGTTCAGTCAGATGTCTGAGATTGTCATGAGAACATTATTTATGGACCGTTCCACTGAACTTTTGTCGATGCGCGGAGTTAGCAGAGGAAAATTTCAGATTAGTTCGGCATGTCCCGACCGGAAGTAAACAAAAGATCTAAGATGGCTGCTCCCGTGGTAGCTGAACTGGACGCTGCTTAGCAGTGAATTGCGTGTGTTGTCGCCGACTTTCATGTGCAGACATTACACGGGACTTACAATTGTGCTCACCATCGAACATTAGTTAAAGTCGCGTGTGAACTATTTGTGTTTCCCAGCCGCATGGTCAAGTCTGAGGTACCTCTGCGGTAACGTTAAGTTTTCCATAGAAATTGTTAAACATTTAGAAAGGGTTTGAACAGAGTTTTGTTCTGAAAGTGTGTTCGACTCCTGCCGTCGGGAGGTCGATCAGTACGGTTACTGTTACCATGGAGTAATATTTATAGTTTTGAAGTACGGTTTTACTATTTTATATGTAGACCCCGATATTTGACACAATATATGTACAGAAGTTGTTTGTTACATTATATGACTGTGTGTCGGTTCCTCATTTCATGCCCCATGCTGTGTAGCCCTGCGTACAGGTGTGTGCCCGTGTGTTCCCAGCATTATATGGCCTCTACCAAAGCCCTGCAATGGTCTTTGAACAGACTTGACGTCTCTGCGGCCTGAATCTGGACCGCAATGAAGACTAAAGGGTCTTTTTGGCCAAAATTCTGCTCTATTGGGGCAAAATCCTTTCCCTGCCTACCTTTACCTCCTAACCAATCCCAGAAAAGATGCGATTGACTTCTCCTAACGTCCAAAACCGCTCATTTTCTGAAACATAACGTACTCGACAAGTTGTTTACCCATGGAGATCCCCATTTTGAATCTCGCTTCAGAGGCCCCAGTTATCTCCACAGACCGTTGCAGGGCTGTGATGGAGGCCGTATACGCCAAGAACACACAGACCTGTACTCAGGGCTACATGCTCTGTTGCTGCTCTAGAGAGGTTAACGCCAGTCTCGGACTTGTTTGCGCTGCTAGAGAAATAAATTTGGCTGCGCTTTGGTCGGTTATTATTCTGCCGTCTCGAAACATCGGTTACACAGCAACATTTTGGTGAAATTCCAAAGTCAATTTTGTTTTCCATAACTCAATACAAACCTTTGTAAAATTTGACCCCCCCCCTTCAATCATTGATTGTAAAATTTGACCCCCCCCCCTAAAAAGCGGTTTTGTAAAAGTCACCCCCCCTGATTTCCACCAACCCCCCTCCCCGTAAATAACGAATGCTCCCTTAGGTTACATAGCCATTTATTTTATTTACTCCGATCAGTCAGAGCATAAAGAAAAGGAGAGGAATTGATAGAGAAAACAGTGAGAAAAACTAAAAATCAAGCTTATTAATAGTGACTGGGCCGCCTGTGGGTATACATTCACAGGTATCATGTATGAGATTGGACGGAAATTAACGCCGTTCACACGTCGAATTTTTGGAAATTTCAGAGCAAATCGTTTGCGTCTTACCCATAGCGTGGCTTTTTCACATCTGCATAGTCTTATTATAAATCCCCCTTTTGTAGGGGACTTTTGCGTTTAAAGATTACAAATCAAAATGTTTTCAAAAAGAAACAAAGAGCTTAGTTGACTATGAAATGTTGGACTGTGGGTTTACCATAAGGTCATAGCGAAGAGAAGTTCCAATAAAAGGGTTTTTAAAATTTGGAATGGGGGGTCATCCTGTTTTCAAAATTTGAAATAGGGGATCAGCCACTTTTTGACGTCGGCAAAAAATAATCCACCGCTCCCCAAGCCTAAGAAACTGACCAGTCCCTAAGATTCTTATTTCAAAGGTAGGTAACTTGTAGTCTTTTCGCAAGCTATTTTTCCTCGATGCAGAAAATCTACATGTAATTATACGTTTTGAAGGATATATGTAGATATGAAAACTACAAAATCTTAAAAGCTACACAGATTACAGTAAATTTTACCATGAAACCGGACCAGTTTTTTCTTTCCACAGGTGCTCTGAAAATCGCATCGAAATTACTGCAGTGTTTGATTCAGCGCCTGAAATAGGATCTTTTCAATAGTACTTCACAACGTTTAGTAAAAGCATTCATTCATTCATTCGCTGCGACTGCGAGTGGCAACTTTATTGAGTACCTTTTCATTGTCATTGAATCAGGGTGTTTGGTCCCACCCCGAACAAGACACCGTAGTTGAGGGACTGAGTATGTGCGAATAAAATGTACTGATTGGCTATTGTGGATGGCCTCTATGGAAATGATAAGCTGGTGTGTGGTTGAATTGCACCGTACCCCAGGAGTCGGTCGTCGTCAACGGGGGTTGTATTCTCTTACGGAGAGTTCAGTTTCTTTAAGTCGACTGTAGAAAGCATTGCGTGGTCGTTCATAGGCCGTGCTCATCTTCATTTAATATGCGGTCCAAAAGAAATAAAAAAGAGTCCAGCGGGAAATTTACAATTGCTACTGTTAATATAATAATGAATCCTTATTGTTATGTAAGCTATATTCACCGTGTACAGCCGGTTCTTCATGATGTTATAGTTATTCAGTACAGGATTATTCGGTAACGGTAGTAGGTCACTTTGACCTCTGTTCTTTCAATCCAAGTAATAAGAACCCCTTTGAAGCAGGTTGTTGTAACCTTGACCTCGGTACCGTGGTCACATGGAAAAGACTTCGTTACATTTTTTCTTGTTGTGTGGCAGTACATTATATATATTTTGCGTCTCGACCGGGAGAAATTCTTTCTGTGATAACTCTTCGTGCTAGAAACAATTTCAACCGAAGTGATACTCAAAATACATTTACTATTGCCTAGCGCCTGCTCTTACGCGGCAACGATTGGCCTGTCCATGGTATAACGCATTTATACTATGCACCGCCGCGTCTCTGGGACTGGGCTAAGCCGGCCTGAACTGCAGGTCAGAGTAGTGTGTTTGCGGTGTCTGGCGCTTTAAATAAAATTCTTTGTTTGCCGTCCGCGTGCTGGTAGGCTTTCAGAGAAAACTAAGAAACCAACAACAATCTTAGCTCTATTACAAACAAAAATATTATTTTTCCAACCGAAACCAAATAAAAATTGAGCTTATTGAGTTTATAACAATGCACTTAATATGTTTTTTGCCTGTGTTTTCCCCGGCTGGCTTGCTTTTTTCCCTTTTTCCAAGGACGGCAGACTAAGAATTTTCTGTAAATGGCCTTATTCGATTTCAGTAAAGCCCTTCTGAGCTCTGTGAGCATCGAACAAAATGGGTGACGTGCTTACTAGACAATGATAAAAGTTTGTCTCTTTGATACAGAAGGAAATCTGTGAAGGGATGGGGTGCGAAACGACCAGGGTTGAAGGGTCGAGATAACATGGGTCACAAGTTCGAACCGGTCAGGGGTAGAATGGACTATGAGCTTTTCTGCAACGTTCCCTTAGCCGCCATGTACTGCACTATTCATGTGAATTTAAAACAGCATTTGTGTCCAACGGAATGGTTGGTATATTTGGTATGTGAATTCAAATCGTGGAGAAGATGATTCTTATTTGTTTACTTATGTAACTAATCGGAGGTGACGATGTCATGGCAAGCTTGAATACATCCATCCTCGAACACCAATGGCAATGTTGGACCTATATGTGTCATGATTTATGTGAGGGAAGCACGCCTCGCTTGCTATACGTGCACGGTATTCAATGATTGCGCGAAGTTGAGATTGTTCAAGCACGGAAGCAACAACTTCTTCCCATCACAATGTACCAAATATTTCAAGCAATGTCCGTTTTTAGAAGTAGCTTCACAGGAAACAGTTTGACTAGTTCTACTATTCATTTATCCATTTATGAAATAAACAACATTTCTTAACTTTCGTATCTTTATTCGATGGGCATGTGTTTACCACTTCCAACAACCTTTTGAATGCAGTTGCTGTAGGGCCAAACACACCCAGAGAGAGAGAGAGAGAGAGAGAGAGAGAGAGAGAGAGAGAGAGAGAGAGAGAGAGAGAGAGAGAGAGACAGACAGACAGACAGACAGACAGACAGACAGACAGAGAATTTTGTCGTCCAGAGCTCATACAAACTCGTCGTGAAACCAATAAAAAAAAACAAAAAACAAAAACAAAAAAAAACACGTTTTTGGTGAAAAGCGAAGAGGGGAGGAGCTAAAACATTGATTCGTAATAACTCGGACATTTAATTGAGATGACCTGCTTTCGGCCCTAGTAGAATCGTTTGCAGTGAGACTCGATTTCTATTCTGAGTTTCATCACTTATGAGAGAGATTGGTCTAAAATATCCCCCTGAAAAAAGAATAACCAAACATGTACGTAACGATTGCATTTGACGTACGTATAACCTTAATGAGATTTATGCAAATTTTTGTCAGTCAGGTATCCTCTTGCATAAATGCCCCTCATTTGTTTATATTGCAAACAATCACACACAGTTGCTACCAGATTAAAAGTAAAATATATTTGTTTCTCATTGAGTGTACATGTATTTTTATTCCAATTTGCAGGCACAAAGGCCGTTGTCTCGATATATTATTCACCAGTACTCATCGAAATATAATTAATATTTCAAGACAGAAACTGACCTTTTTAATCTAACAATTCTCTGGTGGTTAATAAGCTCAGAACCCTCGTAAACTATTCATTTTATGAAAGCATAGATATAGGGAAACATTTTGGTAACCACAGAGTCACCATTGTTTACATAACTATCATGTGACAGGTAATTTTCACAACCTTTCAAAAATCGGTTTTCCCTATGTTTTGTCTCAATACTTCAAAATATCTGATTCAAACTTGCTGGAATGCAAGCTGTCACAACGCTCTTTCAAAGTTTGTCTCAGATTTTTTATATCTTGCTTAGCTTTTTCGGAGCACAATTTTAAAGAAATCAACTAGGGTTAAATTCACCGCTCTGGAAGTGTTTTGGCATAAAATTGTTAAACGAGGTTTAAAAAATTCTGAGACACACTTTGGAAGAGCCTTCGGACAGCTTGCCCTCACACAAATTTCAGCCATATATCTCTAAACACTGAAATTAAACACAGGGAAAACCGATTTTTAAAAGGTTTATATAATATATAAACAATAATGACACTATGGTAACCAAAATTTTTCCTTATTAACTAGGCTTTTGCAAAATATATATTTTTTACGACGGTTCTGAGATTATTAACACTGGAGATTGTTAGCTTAAAAAGGTCAACTTCTTGTCTTGGAAGTGCGCATTAAAAACACAAAACGGGATATAAACATCATATTCAAATATACAAGTATATTGAGTTTCAAAACAAATTCCAAAATTCCAAACAAAAGTTACTTGGATAATATTGGAGCAAAATGTATCCCAGTAAAGTACACATAGTACAGCGTAAAATACGGTAAATGTGTTTCGGAATCATCCAGATGTCTTCTAACCGAATTAAAATACTCGATACAGATCGTCGTCATCATAAAATTCCCTCATTTACAAAGTTCTAACATCAGATATCGTTACCTTGTACTTGAAATAATATTATATATATATATAATATATATATATATATATATATATATATATATATATATATATATATATATATATATATATATATATGACACCAAGCTCTTCATTTATAAAATTTATTACACCGACGTTTCGCGGGAGTAATCCCACTTTATCAAGGTTAAAACAATCTGAAATAAAATAACAACGACAAACTTAAAGTAAAATACACATGCTAAAATAGATTGAATCATACAGAGACTGGAAAACGTGTAAAAGTAAAAAATAAAAATTGGCGCCAACTTACAGAAAAGGCGAGCAGGAAACTGCCCCGCTTTCCTTCGAACCCAGAAGTCGAATGGTCAAAGTGTGGGTATTGTTTCAAAACAACGTCAAGGCTTATTTATACTTGAAAGACATTTGCATATTAAAGTGTAAGAAAGGTGGCAGTGTATATATATATATATATATATATATATATATATATATATATATATATATATATATATGGGTGTTTATGTGTTATAGACAAATTTCTGTTACGAGAAGCTGGGAGAAGAACTTAATATGACGTAATGTTACTAAATACGGATACACACGGTGTTTTCAATCTGGTTCGAACTCACAACACACTACTGTATCCAGTCAGCTAACGGAGAAGCAATAGACAGAACCACTCGTCCAAATCCCCACTCTCAAAAAAGAGTACTTCAATAGCCGGGATAAGTTTTTACATTTTTCTGACTATGACTTCTTTAAATTACGTTGTCAGGTTGTCAGGTAGACCTTTATTAATTAAAATCATTAGCTGAAAAGTCCAGAGAACGGACTTTGTTGGGTATATTGTGTAAATCAATGAGAATGAAATGTTGTACACAGCATGGTTTTATTTAAGGGAAAGTCATCGCAAATTTTCATACATGCTTCTGACTGACGTGGGCATGTAAGTATGGCATATTTAAAATACTTAAATAAAGATCCAATTCCGTGTGATCAATCCCGTTCCAACAATTCAATGTAATTTGGTATATAAGAGATAGAAAATCGACAATACGCATACGATAGAAGTGGAAGATAAAGGTTTCCAGATATTGAGGTGCTTTTCTGGGAAGTTGTGACTTGCGATTTGAGGATTGAGTAAATCATTTCCAAATATAGTAGCAGGCCTGGATGTCCAGGGGTTTTAACAAAAATACCTACATCCATGATGCATTTCTGATTTCTTACTGCTAGAAATGGATACCTTATATGAGCATTGGCCTAACATTGGCAAAGGCAGAGAGCGTTTACCAAAGGCGGATCGATCGACGTAAAATATTACAATCAAAATACGGACAAGAAAACGGATAAAACGTTTTTAACGATGAAAAAAAGTGTCTATGTCCATTGGCGTTTGTCAATCGACAAGGCACAGAATGTTTACAGAAGACAGGACCCTGCAAAGCAGAGAAATATCGTACGGTCTCACGTTTATGAAATGATGCGTATCTGCTAGACTTGTGTTGGAAGACTCATGAAACAGTATTTGAGAGCAGAGAGCAGCCCTCGTTAACATACAAACAGTTAGATATGCTTTGACAAGAAAAAGTCCCAAAATTGAACAATTGTGACAGGAAACCTACAGAAAGTTCGTAGTTTGCTTATGCATTTTCTTCTCTTATCATGAAATAAGAAACCAGAGATTGTACCACTTTCGATTGGTATAGATTCAATCTAAGTGTTTGAACGAGGACTTCACTTAACATTCAACGAGCAACTCTGCTAGTAAAATATACTTTGCAGGGATAAACAAAAACACACAAGGGAAATACGAATTCGAAACACACATATACAATTTAATATGCCAGTTTTCAGTTTATAAGGTGCACAAGAACGTGCAAGGATTTGATATACAAAATAGTAATCCTAATCCTATGGGACTACATTTTCACAGACAGTACAGGAAATGCGTGCAAAATATGAACCCTCTAGAGCAACATTCATTGCAAATATAAAACGATCACACATCAGATGTTCAATGTAACTCTGCACAGCTATATGGGATCAAATATATTTCAATCTACAAAGGGGGGCAATGTGTTAAAAAGCATGGGGAAATCTAACTGCTTCCTATCAGTTGTCACAAATTCAAACATACTCATTGAGTAAAAGATACCTTTAACTAATTAAAGATACTTTAACCAAAAGCACTGATGTTGCCAACACTACCATTATGGAAACTCTGTCCTATTTGTGTGCTGGAATCTGCCTATTTGATTTACTTGTAAGAAGTATATCTTCTCTGTTTCTGTGCGGTGAATCTATAAGAGAATCAAGTATTTCTTGAACAAGCATCTCTGGACAAGTTGCAAGGAAAAGATGTCTGCCCGGAACAAGTACTTTCTTGAACTGATGTCGGCTTGTGATTTCACTCTTCCATCCATCAACCATGTTTGGCTTTACATATTCATCTTTCTTACCAGCAAACACTGTCAGAGGGCAAGGTAGTGGCATTGCTTGACGTCGCTGGTATGTTTTATATATTGCTAGTCCTGCTTCAATAGAAGGGAGAATTCGTGCCATCACAGCTTTATTATTGAGTACACTTTTCTCTAAGAACTTAAATTCTGCACCATACTCTTTCAATGTGTTTGGTACATTGGCTGTTGTACGAAGCACGGAGTTGGGGACGTTGAAGTCATTTGGATAAGGATATGGCAAAGACGGTGCAAAACAGCCACCAACAAAGAGGTGTACAGGACATATATCATATTTCTCTACCAGATAGTGAGTCACCTCAAAGGCAATCAAGCCACCCATGCTATGGCCATAAAATGAGAATCTACCTGGTATGAGGATTTGCTTTAATTCTTCAGCAACAAGAGATACAATATCCCGTAATTGACTAAAGGGCTTCTCTTTCTCCCTTCCCTCCCAACCTGGAAGCTGAATCACAATAGTCTGTACCCCCCGCTTGTTGAATGGATCATGCCAATCTTTGTAAAGTGTCTGCCCGGCGCTATTAGGGGGATAGCATATCAATTGTGATTTTGCATCGATTGTTGGGCCAGCCACTGCGAGAAGTGGTGATCCTTTCCTTTCAACCTTCAGCATTTCAGGAATTGAATGATTCCTTCTTTTACTAACCATTTTTTGATAAATAGATTCACCTAGGCTGGTGATAGTAAGTTTGTCGTTCAGAATATCAACTGGTGGAATCGTGACATCGAAGCGTTCTTCAATTAAGGTGCCAAACATGGAAGACCTTTGGGAATCTATTCCCAGAGTAAAAGGTGATGAACCAAGTTCAATGTCACTGCTTATACCAAGAAGCTTTTTCAAGGAGTTGCAGAGATAATTATCAATGATTGCCAGTGCCTTTGTCGGCTCCTCTGAAAGTATGTCATTCTCTAACGCGTTTGCTTTGGAGTACAGGGACATTTCTTGTTTGGGATACAGGGCCTTGAAGCTTGAAAATCGACAATCTTCAATACCTTCATGTGACAACATCATCCGTTTGTTTTTGGTATAATATTTATCTTTGCTAAACGTTGATGTTAGCCCTAGTGCTGGGCAATCAACTCTCAACATTGTGCCCAAAACTCTCAAAAGTTGTGCGGGACTAACACTTTTCAACCCTTTTTCTTCCCAAATTTCCACATAACCTCGTCTTGCAGCAAACCCTGTGCTGTTAATTACCCCACCATACAAAACAGTTGCAGGGAGGTTGAGGCTCCTTCTCAGCTGAGCCAAGCTAGCAAGATAGGTATTTGCTGAGCAGTAGTTGGCTTGCCCTGCATTGCCAATAAGGGCGACGATGGAGGATAGCAGTACAAAGTATTTGATAGGAAATTCCATCTTTACTGTTAATTTATGAAGCACGAGAGCGCCGTAAGCCTTAACAGACATCACATTGTTCCAAATTTCACTTGTCATCTCCGGTAACAATGTGTCTGCATAGACTACAGCAGAGTGAAATATACCTTTAACCGGTGGTATGTTATCATCCAACTTAATCTTCCGTAATGCTCTTTCAACTTGGTCATAGCTGGAGACATCTACCTTCATCATCATTATGAACGCACCATGACTTCTGAGCTTTGAAAACTGCTCTTGTATTTTTGGCTCATGAGCACTACTTCTAGAAAATGTGATGACATATCTTGCTCCACACTTTACCAACCATTCTACTATCTCGCTGCCTAAGCCTTTGGTACCGCCAGTCACTATGTAAGATGCATTCTCATTCATATGAAAATAATTGTCACCAAAATCAACTGGAACAAACAATTCCTCTCTGTCGACAGTGATTATTAGCCCATTGTCTCTGATATTCCTTTGAGCCGATATCTCAGATATGCAAACCTTTTGCGAGATTTTCTCCAAAAATTGGTTGATATTACTTGATGATGTAGAAAGACACTGTAGTAATTGTTCAGTTTTCTGTTGGAAGAAATGCGAGGACGCAAAGTGGGCCATTACTGCATTTGAATTGGTGACAACAACATTGGTAAGTATAGGAAGTGCCAATCTGGTTTTATCGCTCACCATACCATTATTCAGAAAGACAACTCTCCCCATAGGCCTCAGATGAGTACACAGATGTGGCAACTGATTTCTCATTGTTTCAGTATAATTACTGAACATGATAACATCATATCCATCATCTAACTCAAACATTGGACTTGATTGTTCACCCTCAGAGTTATAGTCACTTGTTGACCGAGTTTCCTCCCCCTTTGAGTCGAGTGATATAGTCGTAACATGTATTCCTAGTGACCTTGCGAGAATTACGGTTGCCTCGGCTTCACCATCATCGATATCACAAAGGTACACTAACATTCTTAAACCATCATTTACATTACCTATGTCTGTAAGAGTAACAAATGGAGCCAACAGATGGACAGTAGCTGCTAATGCCCCACTGGCAGAGATGGATGTTGGTATATTACAGAGCAAATCTTCATCTATCAAAAGAGTGGATGGCAAATTATCTTTGGTCACACCAACGACCAAATCACCCTGTTTTCTTGTGTTAAATGGCAGACTGACATCTTTTACTCTGCCAGCAAAAGCAAACACAAACGATTCTTGTTTGTAAATTGCTTCGCCTTGGCTTAAAATTGGCATGCAACTCATGACTTCTACCATGACTTGCCCTTCACAAAGGCAATCCTTGGAATCACCTATTTGTTGTTTGAACTGGCAAGATTTATCTCTATTGTCTACAAGGACCCAGGACTGTGTACTTATAGTTCCTGCAAAATCTGCCTTTGCCTGACTTATAACACGGGGTGAATAGATGTCAAAGGACCCTTTATCTTCTAGATTTTGCCGTAGGACGATGTGGTTTTCATACACAAGTGGATTCTGTAGGAAGTGAAAAACGGTAGAGGCTATAATTTGACCATCAGTATGCAATGGCAAGTCAATCATGTACACTGGGAACTCTGGATTCTCATGTAATATTGTGAGACCCACTGCGGTAACTCCTGTCATTTCAGGATTTGTTTCCTCTTGTGCAGTAACTGCTCGTTCTCCACGGCTAATCAACCACAGATTAGGATAATGGTTTTCGTGAATGCTTTTCAGAACTTTGTAAATACTCTGGCAAATGATTCCACTGAGAAACTGAGCGTTTTCAAATGATTTCCAGTTGATAAGACATTCTCTATCCTGCTCAAGACTTAATGCTGCTGTAATGATAACATCAGTCGGATCACATGATAAACACATTTCTTTGACCTCTCCTTCCAAAGAATCTATACTCGATTGGACAGGAGCAAACCTATTTATATTTCCATTTTCCTCTAAATAGGATTTCAGGTAAGATGAAAAAACATCATCAGCTCCAACCAGGAGATATTTCCTTTGCTTTGCATTCTGTACAGAAATCATCTCTTGAGTGTATTTGCCATTTGCAGAAATGGTTGTGACCTTTTGCCATTCACTATGCCAAAGCACTTCCTCATCAGAAGACGACTTAATATCTGCAAACTTGAAATCTTTCATCTCGCAGAAAATTTCCATCGATTTTGCATCTGCAATTGTGACATCGGAATAGAATGCATCTTCAGCTTTCTTCATTGTCATGAAGAAAACCATATTTCTCGGTGGCCGTCCCCTCAGTGTAATTTCTCTAATCGACCTTGGAACTCCAAATGTTGGAGTAAACGTTATGTTGGCATCTTCGTGATTTCTTTTATCAATGGAATATTTCTGAACAGCATATGCTTGGAAGATGGAATCTAAATATGCCGGATGAAAAATATATCTTCCTGACTCTTGTTGGACCTCTCCAGACATTTCAGAGAAGAAAAGTCCCCCACCTGAATTAATATTCAAATAAACCTTTGCATTGCATCGAAAAGAACTTCCAAGGTTGAATCCACTCTTTGCTGCTATAATATAAAAGTCATCTCTACTGAGCACAACGTCAGAAGATTGCTTCCAGTTTTCAATATTAACTGGGAAATCCTTGAATATCTTAACATTTGTAAGATGATTTGCGTTTTCACCAAGGAGCATCTCCATGCTTGAATGTAGAGCCCATGCATTTTTGCTTGACTCTTTGCTTTGCAGCGTAAATGTGGCATTATCTCCATCATCCTTGACAACTGACGTTTTAACCGTTGATGTTGCCAAAGAAGAAGATGGTGCAAATAGGAAACGCTCAAAGGAAACATTCCGAAGTTTGAACAAAGTCTCGGATTTGTTTAACTCTCGACATGCAGCAAGAGCTGTTTCAACATATGCAGCAGCTGGAACTATGACATTGTCCTGGACAACATGGTCCTTCACCCATGGTATTGTTACATGAGAAATTTCTGATTTCCAAACAGACAAGGAAGAGTCAACAATATCAGCAACATCCTGCGCTTCACCAAGCAAAGCATGACATTGCATCGGAAAAGTGTATAAAATCTTGCTCTCTTCTGATTCACATGAGCAGCGTACTCGTTGCCATGGATAGGATGGTACGGGGCACTTTTTGTATTGACCCATTGTGAATAAACTTTCCAGGTCTACCTGACAACCTTCAACGTAAAGCTTACCAAAGGACTGCATAAGATCAATCAGATCATCAGACAGTGTGTTGATGTCTCTTGGTCGCTTTAAAGAGTGTGTAGTGAATGGCTTTGAATGACGTGATTTACTTGCAGAAAAAATATCATTTATGGCTGGTTTAAGGGCTGGATTAGGGCCAATTTCAAGAAAGCTTGTGTAACCATCCTCAAGTAATATGTTAATTGCAGCCATGAACTTCACTTGTTGTCTGATATTTTTGTACCAGTAGTTTGGGTCAAATACATCTTTTTTGGTAACGAATTCATTTGTTACTGTGGATAACATTGGTATAGAGAGGCCACTTTGTTGTTGGGCCTTCTTAGCAGATTCCGAAAGAAATCTGACTTTCTTTAGGAAACCATTTTTAATGACCTCTTGTTGACGGCTGTGAAATGCATTATTCACTTTAAGAATTACACTTTTAATTCCGGCCGATTTAAGATCTGAAGAAAAATCTTGAATCACAGATGTATCACCTGAAAATACCATTTGAGAAGGGCTATTGATAGCAGCAATATCAAGCATGTACTTGACAGGATTTTTCTCTAACTCATCATTTACATCTTGGATGGGATGTATCACTGCCAGCATTGTGCCTGACCCGCTTGTATGTCGTAGTTGCCGACCTCTGTTGTATATTACACGAATTGCATCCTCAAGCGGCAGTAAACCAGCTGTGTATGCTGCAGCAACTTCGCCAACACTATGACCAACAATGGCATGTGGATTAACTCCACATAATCTCCACAGTTCAACCAGTGCAATCTGTACAGCACATATTGATGGCTGAGCAATTTCTGAAATAATTAAAATTTACAAACTCTGCATTATCAGATATATAGATTTTGCATAATTATATACATCTTGTTCTTCAGGAAGCCAGTGGAATTCAAAGAGACTGACGTTATGGTCTCCCTCATCGAAATGGAATTACATCATATCACACAGTCTTAAAAGACCATAGTCAATGTTGATAAAACCTTTCAGATTGATTATTTGTGGTATTTCAATTGATCATAGACAACCATTGACATGATATTGCATTTGCAATGCATTCTATGATTTGGTTGGTGACAAAATGGGACAAGCACATGAAAAAAATCAAGAGAATAAAATTGCTCTAACCGATCAAACATAATGCAGTCATAGGGATGATATGTTTTTAATGGTTCTTTTTAATAAGATGTCTTTCTTAATCGTTGTTACGTCAAACGATTTGCGAATGACTTGATAAGCAACATGCCATTAGTCCAACACAAACTGTACACACTTTCGGTACCTACCTGTTTGATTAATAAAATTTCTGTCACCTTCGTATGTCAGCAGCTTTACAAGTGACCACTTTGCACCACACTTGCGAAGGATTTTGTCAATTTTCTGTTAATTGAAATGAAAGATGTAAATTGAATCAAGGTACCACACATACTTTTGTCATGCCATTCAGAGTTTATGACCTCATTTACCTCCTTGACTGAATAAAATAACAGTAACTTAAATTGATTAAGAAAGTACCGCATAATTTATTGATTGTTCTTTTCCCTGTCTATTAAATATGTTCACATTGTTGATAACTACACACGTCTTAGTGCAAGTCGCTCAAAATTACTATATTTACCTTTATTGTCTCTCTGAATGATGAAATGTTGTTCATCAACTGTCTTGCCATTCCCCACCATTGTGTGCCCATACCAGAAAACACAAACACAATGTGTGACTGTGAAGGATCCCGTGCCACACCTTCCACCAAATTATCAGTAGGTTTCTCTTCCAATCTTTTCCTGAGTTCCTTGATCGCATCCTCTTTTGTCCGACCAATGATAGCCACTCGGTGATTATGGTGTTGTGTTTTCAAGGCCGATGTATATGCAGCATTTGCAAACTCGATGAAACTTGCACCAATGTCATGTTCCAGATACTCAATCCAACCTGACATACGCTTTTTAAGTCCTTCTTTTGTTGACGCAGATATAACCAATATTGTTGGTAACAGTCCCATATTGGTTTGGCCGATTTCTTCAAGTTTAACTGTCTGGTCTTGATTTTGGCTGATATCGTCCAAATTCGAATAGTCTTCAAGTACAAGATGGGCATTTGCCCCACCAAAACCAAACGAACTGCAACCAGCTACCATCTTAGAAACTGTAGGCCATGGAATGAGCTTTTCTGGTACTTGTATACCATTTTGCTTGAAACCTATCTTAGAATTCCCCTCTTTGAAGTGGACAACTTTTGGAATCTTTCTATTTTTCAGGCAAAGGGCTACCTTTATCACACCAGCAACACCAGCAGCGCCTTCAGTGTGACCAAAGTTGGACTTGACTGATCCTATGTACAGTGGCTTCTTTCCCTCTGGTCGTCCCCTTCCCATCCCCTCTCCAAGAGCATTAGCTTCAGTAGTGTCGCCCACTTGGGTACCAGTGCCATGGGCCTCCACATATTGGACATCATAAGGGTCCACCTTTGCATGTTTGTATGCTCTTTCAACCAGGTCAACCTGGGCTTCATAGCTGGGATTGGCGATTCCAGGTGTACGTCCATCATTACTGAGAGCACCTCCTCGAACCACTGCATAGATCTGATCACCATCTTCTACTGCTTTTGCAAGAGGTTTCAAGATCACAACACCAGCACCTTCACTTCTTGAGTAACCATCAGCTTTGGCATCAAAACTTTTACACCTCCCATCAGGAGACAGCATTCCCGCTTGACAAAACCCAATGCTTGTTGCTGGTAGGAGTAGAAGGTTGGCTCCCCCGGCAACAGCCATCTGACAGTCACCATTTCTGATAGCTTCACATGCTTGGTGTATGGCATAAAGAGATGATGAACATGCTGTGTCAATTGTGTAGCTAGGACCTCTCAAATCAAACTCAAATGAAATTCTGTTAGAAGCCATACATGTGTTCACGCCCGAGTTTGTGTATTGACTGACATTGCCAGGTGGGTGTGTTGCAAGAGACTGATATTCACTTGCAGTAAGACCGATATAAACACCAGTGTTGGAACCTCGAATGCCCGACATTGGTAAACTGGCATCTTCGAAAGCTTCAAAGACAACTTCTAAAAGCAGACGAACCTGAGGGTCCATATATGCTGCCTCATCTAATGTAAACGGAGAAGATGCATAAAGAATGTTAGCGATATCTCTTTGAATAGTCCAATTGAAAAAGTATTTGAGTGTATGCGCCAACAGAGAAAGATATTACATAATCATTGAGTGTTATTGAATGTTTTCTGTTTATATTACATTTTTAGTATAGTCACATTTTACCTCGCTGAGGCCAAAATGTAAAACGGCAAAAGTGTTTTCTGAAAACATCAGCAGCATAGCTTTCGAGCGTAAATAAGAGGGAACTAGCCATCATCGAGGCACATTTATTCACAGACGACTGGCATCCCTGTTTATTGGTTGCCTTTGTCAGTTTTAATAAATGTGGCACTGATGTTACTAGTATATAGAAGTGATATTACCTGGGGGTATTTTGAAGAACTCTCTATCAAAGGAGTACACGTCATACTTTAGATATCCACCTCGCTGATTGTACATTTTTCCAGGGTGTTTCTTCTCAGGGCCACCAGGATATAAAAAATAAGAAGTGTCAAATCTGAAATGAATAATGACACATCATTATCACCCTTGTTTTGAGATGTCATCTGAATTTTTCAATATTTGGATAGTAAATTGATTAAAGTTTACATGTTATTAAGAAAAGGGAACAGAACTATAAATGACGAAAGCGATCATGCATATGTATGTGCTGTATATGTGCAGCTTGTACATGTTTTACATTTACAGCTAGGTAGTAAGGGTGACGATTCCTGACAACCAAACAATTAAAAGCAATAATACCCATCCTACGTCCAAAAACATGCTTTAATAATCAAGTTGATTGCTTTAATAATCAAGATTTCACTGACTGCAACCCCCAAAAAAGTGATGAATGAAAGTGTGAAATTTTCATGCTCCACAAAGTCGAGCCAGTAACTTATTGGTCTTTTCGAAGATTGCCTGTTCTTAAAGTATGGAAAAATAAAGTATTTCTCACCCTCTTTGATACTGACAATGAGACAAGACCTATGTTTGCATAAAACTGTTAACTTGTCATTTAGAGAATCGTTGCGATTTTATTTACCGTCATTATCCCTCCTTTGAATATGAATAGAGAACATTGTCCTCTGGCGTGTGATCCTTTATCACCAGTCAGTCTTACATGCTGCCACTTTGCCTGCAAATACGTTCGATCTAAGTTGTCTTACATAATACAAGATGTTGTTGGCCACGTGATTTTTTTGGAAAAAGGAAGGACAGTTCAATTGGCCCTTAAAAAGTCACATTTATGGTATAATATCGCACTTTTTGCCATTCAAACATGCAAGATATGTAAATCTCCTTTTTTCTCCTCAAATATGTGTAGTTCCTTACTAATCATAGCGCTACATGAATGTGATTTGGAAGGTTTCCAGTGTTAATATTGCATTTGTACGAGTGATCTTAAACCATTCTTTACTTTCAAGGTCATGCTGTAGAGTATCAGTTACAAAACACCAATCAATGAAGATCACGTTAATACTTTTGTTCTCTCTTTAATCTGTACAGTTTATGCGATGTCCATGATCTTGTTGATTGATCATGTCCGATCCATTCATCATTGCCTCCCAGAATAACAAGACCAAACGTGTATCGATACATGGAGCTTTCTCTCCTGCAGGAGAGAGAGAATCCTCAATATTCGTTGAAAATTCAGATTGTGTAGGGGTATGGCAATCATGACGGCATTGTATGACTCAAGGAGACTGCATGTAACTGATATTTATCTCTAGATGTGCTAGTTTGTCACTTGATGCACATTACATATTTTATTACTATACAATGTATTTCACTCATGTTGCAATATGATAGTTCACTGATTTCGTCATCTGTGAATAATTTTCTGCGTATACGAGACATGGTGGTGCACTATATATTAAACACCAATCCTTGGAATGTCCATTAAAATTTGCATACTTTTGATCCTCTATAGGGACTCTCATATCGTAGCATTGCATCTCACCTTTCAACAATAGCAATTTTTATGAGAGGGAAAGGAAAAATCTGTCCAAGGGCGACCCACTTCAACATGACAATTCCTTACTAAAATCAGGCCAAATAATCTTTTACCTGAGATCTACAAGGATGGCAGATAAATGCCTCGAGTGCAGACCTCCTTTAGCCCCTTGAAATAAAATGCAGCAGGGTCCCTAGTAATTTTGACAATTCATAAATTTGTAAGTTTTGTACGCACATGATCAATTCATTGATTACTTGGCATTGCTGACTTAAAACTTTTTCCTTACAAAGTATACTAAGTAAGTTCTGATGAAGAGATGTGCAGTCTTCTTCAATGCGATCTAAGATATACTCAATTGGAAAATCCCTCGAAGAGTTTAATTTCGATAGATAAAGCATACCTCAGAAAGGTGAACTATATGCCTATTACGAAGCTGTATGAGAATATTTGTCTCACTTAAGGGGTCTTTTCTAAGGACTCTATAGCCCACAGTCTCTCCTGAGTCCTCAGTTACTGGCTTTGTAGACTCTTAAAAATAAGCACAACATTCTCAGATTGCCCTACCAACTAATAGTCTATGGGCCGACCGGATCTATTGTTTCAAAAATGCAACTAAATTGAATCTTGAAGTTATAAACGGTTGAAATGACAAATACTTGCCCAAAAGATATAGAAAACAAATTTTTCAACCTCCTTTGCCTGAGAGGGGCTTAGAATTCAACCAAAAAGTCCTAAAAAATGAAGTAGATGCAAATAGGGGTAAAAGGTCATTAGTTTGTTTCTCGAGAGCAACAAACGTTCTCATTTCAATCGCGTGATCCAATCAAACAATGCGTCATATAGACGTACAAGATGGCCGCCCTAGCCAATATGCAGTGTGTATGTCACGTTGCGAAGACGAAAAGAAATGAGCCTGTTTATTCCTTCACGGATAAATCATGAGCTAAATTGCTTCAATGTACTGAAGTATGGAAAGATTCTGATGGTTTGGAACAGGAAACAGCACTGCAGGTAAGCGCTGAATGCCGAGATCGGGCGGGCTTCCACCGTGTATGCTATCAGCGTTTTACAGATAAACACCGGCTTACTCAGGCACAGAAACGCAAAGAGAAAGGTACTGTGCGGAAAACGCTGTTAACAAGCAAATCAAGTGAGCCGACTGAAGTTGATAATGACGGTCAATACCAAGTTTCTCCTAAAAAGCGACACCTGCGGTCCAATCCTACTTCCGCTGCCATTTCGGCAGCAAAACGCCGAAGTATACATCACTAGTACAGAAATTTGCGAGAAATTTGCGAGAAACGGACACTTTCTCGCTGTATTGCGAGAAGTAAGCGAGAAAACATACTTTCTTGCAATCAAGCTGCGAAAACTGTGCTTTCTCGCATGCATCTGCGAGAAATTGAATTCTCGTAATCAATCAGCGAGAACTATGTTTTCTCGCTCTGCATCTGCGAGAAATTGTAAATTTTTTGTGAAATGCTTACATAGAAGAATACAATTTCTCGCAGATGCAAAGCGAGAAAACAAATTTCTCGCCGACTGATTGCGAGAATTCAGTTTCTCGCAGTTGCTGAGCGAGAAAACACAGTTCTTGCCAGCTGATTGCGAGAAAATTAAATTATCGCTAAGTTATTGTGAGAAAGTTATGCATTCCCCCTCACTTCTCGCAAAAAGCGAGAAAGTGTCCATTTCTCGCAAATTTCTCGCAAATTTCTGTACTAGTGTGTATTACCACCGATATGCATCTTGTGCAGACGTCGGAAACAAAGACGGGACCCAATAACAAAAAAGAAGACAAATGAAAGACTTACTTCATGTGAAAGTGATGGGCATACATTGATTAAAGCTGCGGAACATAGGAAAGACGAGAAACTGTTGATTCAACTGCGAGGTCAAGACTTGGTCAGTACAGCGTTGGAAACTACCGCCCGTCCTCCCCGTCCGAGACGGGTAACTTTCCAGTCGGACGGGAGAAAATTGTACTTCCACGTGCGTGTGTCGGGCTCTCGATAATAGCCCATACGGCATACCCAGTAATCTCATCGATCAGCTGCTTCTAGATGTTGTGTAAAATAAACGAAATGTAGTATACCAATACGTCCGACTTCGACGCGCTTATGCTACTGAAACTGTGCAACTGTGTGACGCCGGAACGCAATGCAAGCGAGACATGTAAACACGGATAAACAGGAAGTCGCTCATACTAGTAAATCTCACACTAAGCGAGATTTGCGCGATATCAGCCAGTGCTATAAATATAAAGATATAAAGGAAAGATATAAAGATGTAAAGGATATAAAGGAAAATGAGGGCAACTCCACACATCGGCTCTACCAAGATTGTTTAGTATTACGATATGGTGAATAAAAGGATCATTGCATTTATTTTGTGTGGAATATATATGGCGAGACACTGGTGAATCGATAGTGCTTTGACTTTAGTCATGTGATTTGGGTCCCTGGTAAACCGGTTTGTTGATTGAGTGATTCGTCTTCACGGTGTTTGGAACCAAAAATGGGTTCCTTCAGCAGTCGCTCTTTTGTTTTGTATCCCATCCGCTTGGTTGTGTGATGAAGTCATCTTCGTCTCGAGGAGAGAAGCCAGATTCGTTATTGAGAGAGTTAGCTACTATTGACTGACTCTATAGTGAGCGATCCAGTGTGTTGTGTCATATTATAATTAACATGACCCAGCATACAGCATCGACCGGAGTTTCTGGACGCTTATAAGGATTTTTGTTTTATGGCATATTTTGAGCGTTGCTAGTGCTCGTTATGTTAACAGTAAATTTGCACTAATCTGTCAACGATTAGTTTGTTTTAGGCATTTAAATCGATTATCCGAACTTTTAGTTTTGTGTCAATTTTTCATGGACTTTGTAAAAGATTGCGGGTCGATATTGGTGCCTGCTTTCCGGTGTTTGAAAAGCATGTTGTGAAGGGCTGCTTCGAGAAATAAATCTTGTTTCTCTGTGTTTAGCCATTCCCAGGTTTCATAGTTTCGTTAACAATATTTGCTGTAAACGGCCTTTGAAATCGGTTTGGTCTGAGGAGAGTATTGGTTTATTTAATTTATGCCGCCAACTTTGATTACTTATATGGCAGCTCTCTCAGTTTTTGATTTTCTTTGCCAGATGATGTTTTCTGTATTGCTCAGCAATCTTTTCAGTTTGGTTGATTGTAGTACCAATTCGATGACAGATTGCATCTTGGTTTTATACTATAAAGTGGCAAAAATGGAGACAAATTTTTAAAAAAATTGTTTCCCGTTGTTAAAACCGCTATCGTGAAACCTTTTAACTGTTTGAGCGATATGGGCAAAGTGTGTTTGAATTGACTAATTAATTAATCAGAATGTTATCAGCATTGTTATTGTAGAAATTTTGTATTCAAGTCCGGATTAGAATTCATTTCAAACAGTGGAATTCAGAACAGTTTGTTTGTAAGATCACAGTTAATACTCATGTTGAAAATAAAGTTGTTTACAGTTTGAAGTACATAATGGTTTTGTGTTTTTTGAATGAATGGATTTGTCAAAAATTCAGGACAGGCAACTTTCTGGCAGGACAGGCAAGTTTTGAAAGTTACCAGTCCTGATGTCTGGCAAATATTTTGGCCAGTTTCCAACACTGTCAGTACAGAATTTAAGTATCACCAATCATGTTACCTAAGTTATACAAGATGTGTAACTTACACGTATCAGAAAAAAGCAGAGGTAGACAGCGGTATCATGTATGCCCCATCCTTTGAGAAATTTTGTGATGAAGTTGTACAGAAGGGAATCATTGAAGGCAGGGAGTGCATAACAATGGATGTGATGAGAAATATTTTTATTAAAATGATTAATGACGAAGAAGACATAGATGCATCAACATACAAAAACCTGTCACTAAAAAAAAAGACTGCAAACAAGGTTTGGTGACAAACTAGTGTTTATTCGACCTTAGTATCGCCAAAGTGAAATACTGATGGCTAACCGAGGAGATTCTGCTGCAGATTATCATATCTTGAATATTACCAATACATCATCTGGAGGCAACATTTCATGAAGCTACTGTTGACCTAAGTTTCAAAGGCAAGACTGCCATTATTGTTGATGCTATGGCGATGATTCAAATACAAAGTAAAATACCGGCTACATTTGGAGAATTTGCATCCAGCATATTTTACCAGTTGAGAGCAATCGCCGCTAAGTATGGTGCCACAAGAATTGACTTTGTCATCGATCAGTACAGAGAACAGTCCATAAAAGATGCAGAGAGAAAACGTAGGGCAAACACAGGTAACCTTACCGAGATTCAGATTACAAGACCAACTATAAATGTGCCAAGGCAGTTCAAAAAGTATCTTGCCTCTGGTAAGAATAAGGAATCTCTCCTACTCTTTCTGTTTGAATCATGGAAAGAATATGAATCAGAATGCCTGCAAGGTATCACCATGTATGTTACCAATGGCGAGTTATGCTACAGGTTGCAATCTGCAGACGGTGTCATGGATGTAACTGAAGTACCTGAATTGCAGTATGACCATGAAGAGGCTGGCACAAGACTACTACTTCATGCTCAACATGCATCATACATCGGGGAGGCAGACAACATTGTCATTCGCAGTCCTGATACAGATGTCTTGATGTTAGCTGTGAGTTGTGCTCATCAATTACAGGGCCAGCTGTTCCTTCATCAAACCAGCAAAAATGGTAAAATCCTCTATGTAAACAAGATATCAGAGTTTTTGGGAGACAAGACTGCCCTGGCTCTCCTTGGCCTTCATGTGTTCTCTGGCTGTGATAGCATGAGTGCTTTCAAAGGCAAAGGCAAGAAGAAGATGATTAAAATGCTGCTGGAAAGTGATACCTACACTGGCACATTCCATGACTTAGGAATGTCATGGACATTGTCTGATACCCTGATGACACAAATAGAGTACTTTTGTCTGTAATTTGTATGGACAAAGCCGATGCGGTAATGTGAATGAAGCAAGATACAACTGCTTTCGTCTTGGCCTACAAAGTGATGGTGCCCTCCCTCCAAACAAAGATAGTCTGAAATAGCATACACAGCGTGCAAACTACCAAACAGCAATCTACAGACGATGTTTGCAAGCCAAAATGGATGCACCAAGCCCACTTGGACATGGATGGATAGTGCAAGACCTAGAGTTATCAATCCAGTGGATGACACTTCCCCCTGCAGATTCTATCATCAATTTTGTAAGCTGTAAATGCAAGAAGTCTGGATGCTCATTAAGATGTTCATGTAGAGAAGTGAAATTGCATTGCACAGAGCTGTGTCAGTGTGTTTCCTGTACAAACACAACAAACATTGATGAAAGTGAACTAGCAGATGAAGAGAATGATAGCTCCTCAGACATAGAAAGTGACAATGAATAAACTGATAAACTGTATGGAAGACATCGACAAAATCAAACATTCAATCATACTATCATAGTAATCACTATGCGGATAACGCTTACCGACAATAGAGAACTATGGACACTTCTATCTTTCAAATGAAGGGAGATTTCAAATTGAAATGTATTTCCACTGATTGTTTCATCTGACAAAAAACACAAAGAATAAAAAACTAGAGTGAAGACTAACAAGTGTGGTCATTTCTCCCTTGTAAATTGTGAAACTTCAATGCAATTTTTACCATATACTCTCAAATAGTTGAGTACATCATGGCTAAGATTACGATAAGTATGGACCCTAGGGATTTCTCCATATTTGGTAAAAATTAATTTAAAGAAGGTACTTAGCCATATGAAAGTAACACCAACCACTGTTTTTCAAGAAGGAATAACACAACACATCACACCTTATCATGTAGGATCAGCAACCGTTTCAACAAAATCATAGGAAATGCCCGGTTGATACATCTTCTTTTTAGTGTGAAAAGTTAAAAAAATTGCAGTTTTGGTTAAAAAATATATGTTAGACATTTTTAAGAAATATTTGTGGATCTCATGTCAGAAAATTGGAGATGAAAAGGGAATAGTTTCATGGTTTTGAACATAGAGTAAACCTATAAACACATCATCTCTTTTTTTTCACAAAAAACATGAAAATGTGTGTTTTTGGTAAAAAAGTGCTTTTTTCATGTTTTTCGATGAAATAACAGTTGTTTTCATTTTTTCTTATAATTATTTTGGTACACTCAACAATAACTATCATGAACAGAGTAAGAACATACTTTTCATCATTTTCACTGAAAATTACAAAAAAAACCAAGCTTTTTGGTCAAAAATCTAATTAATGTGCAAGATTTTGCAATGGAAAATTGTGATTTCCATACAAGCATGTTGTAAACTGTCTTTTCACATAATATCAATATCTACAAACTAGCCGGTAAAAAAATCAACTTCCAGAGCTTTTTCTAGGGCTTGGCCCACAGACTATAAGTCTGTTCACAATCATAACAAACCGAATAGAACCAATTGTCAAGCCTGGGAAGATGGACTTGAGTAATTTCATCTCGAAGGTAAGTATTATTTACAGGAACATAACACTGTACTTTTGAGACAGAAACTACATGCCTATCAGATTTCCACGGGCTGTGGGGGGTTGATATTGACAAAAGTAACCGAAAACTAACAGAAAGGATAACCTATATGACAGCCTATTATTGTTTCTTTCTGTTATAGAATCAAACCCACTACTGCATTGCACCTGAGCAAACTGACCCCGAAAAGTACATACGACCCTGCCCAGGAACATGCCTCGGATGTTGGCACAGGTAACAAAACACCACAAGATCTTTATTTCATTGCTTGCAGGGTATCAGGCAGAGATATACCTGGGAATAAAGCCCATGAAGCTGAAACTGCTCTCACACCATTGGTCCTTACTCTGGCTAAGGTACGAGACTTATCTGAAGCTGATGAATGAGAAATCCTAATAGTATCAACGGCCCACGAAAAGTAAAAGTGTCTGGAGAGACCGAAGCATCTGACGAAATATGGAGCGAAACAAACAATCGTTTCTGATTCCTCAACTGCTCTTCGAGCTCTAAATTTACCATATAAGGGCTCTAACAGAACAAAGAAGCGTTTCGTTTTACTGATTATCCACCAAATTTGTTAATCATCAAATAAGTTCTAATTGAGGTAGCTGCGAAGCAATCGTCATTTCAGCCACAAGCTAAGGGTAAGTCAACACAAGGTAACACTGTCAGCAGTGAAACGACAATACTGAGGCAGAATAAACAAAGCATGCAGTTACGTCTTAGTGCTATAGCCAAAGCTACATGTAACAGGTCTTGCAAGTGAGATATTTAAAGTTATCACATACATAGACCCAGTTATCCCTATAGTTTGACGTCACAATATTGCTATACGGCCATGACGAATCCATATTCAACAGTGGTTGAGATGGGACCTTGACTACTTTCAATATAAACAAACAAAATCAGCTGTTTGGAACTGGTTTTCAATTCCTGATTTGAAAAAGTTGGAGGATAACAGAGCATAGGGAATTATGTGGTATTTAAATATACTTGTACAATACAAAATGGTGTCCATACTATAACTGTTTATGACATTGTGTCTTTTGGTCTTTGATTTGCGGTGAATCATTTGTTATTCTTCATCACTGACGTTGCCATGTTGCCGACATTTTGTGTTGTCTACCTCGTCAAAAGGGTCTTTGTCAATGTCCAACAAAAGCAGCATAGACGATAACCCAAGACTCTTGCAGCAGCAAGGGTGTTTTCTGATGCAACACTGACAAGATGAAAGTTCAACATCACTATCAGCACTGCCACGGCTGCCAACAATCAAACTGAGGAAGCGACGAACGTTCTGACAGTAACGATGACACTTCTCCTGACTTACGACGTATCAGAAGAAATGCCATTTTGTTCTTCAATAGCGACGAAAGTTCAGAAGATTTTCATTACATTTGAATGTACAGGTTATTGCATTGTGCATACATATTGTGCATCACGTTTCCTGAATTGTACCTTGTTGTCGAATTTCTGTCGTCTGAGCTTCAAGATTTTCGCTGATCATATAGTCATACCGATTTTTTGCTCACGTGTTCATACACGTGAGCATATATCGCAGCGATATCTGTCTGTCTGTCTGTGTGTCCGTGTGTCTGTCTGTCTGTTTGTCTGTCTGTCTGTTGGTCCGATATCTCAAAACGGCTGATCAGATCAGAATCAAATCTAGTAAATAGATTCAGTTAGCAAACGGCAAGAACTGATTAGTTTTTGGTTGGTGTGGCTTGCATACTTTTTGCTCATTTGCATAATTAATGATTTTAGAAAAAACAGATATACGTTAAAAGTTGATGAAACTTGCTACATGTATTGGAGCTACTATGATACAACATTTCTGAAAGTCATTAAGCATTTTTAATGCAGCCAATTCCTAATTTGCATATAAAATGAATGTTCATAATTAGGGATATATATCTGAACTGACTTGATCAAAATTTATGAAACTTGTTATGTACATTAATGACACTATAATACAATATTATTGAAAGTCATTAAGCATTTTCTCTTCAGCCAATTTCTAATTTACATATTTAATGAACTTTGCTAATTAGGGATATATCTGAATTGACCGGACCAAAGTTGATGAACCTTGCTATATACATTAAAGATACTATGATACAACATTATTGAAAGTCATTAAGCATTTTTCTTCAGCCAATTCCTAATTTGAATATTCAATGATCTTTTCTATTCCCGGATATATATAAGGGATTTACTTGATCAAAGTTGGCAAAACATGCTATGTAAATTGATGATTGTACCAGGTTAAAATAATATCGAAAGTCATTTCACATTTTCATTTCAGGTAATTCATAATTTGCACATCTAATGAGCTTTCACAGTTCGACATATATGGCTTGAAGGACTTGGCCAAAGGTAATTACACTTTCTATATAAAGTGGTGATACAATGACAGAATTTAAAGAACTTTAATATTTTTATTTCAGCTAATTACATATTTGTATACTTCATGAACTTTTAGAATAAATCGGCGGTGAATATTGTTCATTATACTGATCATATCACTTTCAATGAAGTTGCAAACATGTGACAGAGGTTCAAATTTACATATAGTGCAATATTTAATGAAACGTGAGCATTTTCAGTTCATATCTGGTTGAATTAGAGCCGAACATCGTTCTTCATTATATTTAAACAAGATCAATATATTAGTAAAATATTAAACATACGATTGACAATTTCAAAAACATGAAAATTGATACTTTTGAAAATTTCAAGTTAGCAAAGCAGAATTCTTTGAATGGTGTTGGAATATTGACAAAAATAACAACGCGGCTGAGTGTAATATGTCGCGACATACCACTTTCACGGCCAGTTATTTGATGAATGAATTTTCACCCACATTGATGTTAAAGTACGTACCAACTGAACACCGCACCTTAAAAATCCCTCATCTTCGTATTTCCGCTTGATTCGTACACAAAAATCCGAACGAGAGATGCTATTAGTACCTTCGGCGGGTTCGATGGTAACCTCGACAGGCAGAGCTGAGCATGGTTAAGTCAGCTGTCGCCTAGCCATGATTGCATAACACAAGCGCATGAATGTTTTTAAATAGTCCTTATCGCTCTTTCCCAGCGTTAGCATGAAATGTCATGCCTGAAAGATTTTCTCCAAGGAAAACGGGGTCTATGCGTGTGATAAATATATAATCCCCCGTATTCCTCACTCGTGTGGCTGCATCGCGGGCTCGTGATTCCATGTTTGGTGGTGTGTGTCCCTCTCGCCTATGGCTCGGAGGGATACCGCCGCTACACGGGGAATCATTTATCCACGGCACTGCCACACAAGTGCGGAATACAGGGAATGATATAATTAGCTGACAATTCAGGCTCAAAAGGCGAATGCAATAACACATGTAGTACCTAAGACAAGCTCCAATAATTGCTGACACAGCAAATATCTTTCTAATGACACAGAAACAGAAAAATCTGCGAAATTGAGGTGGGCATACATCTAAAAGGATCAATCAAACTTGCCTCACATCAATTATTGCATGAAATCAACTCAGAGAGCCATCATTATTTACGGCTTTTTGATTGGAAGAATCAGAAGTGATCACTTAAGAAACTGAAAGCTACAAGCTACTATTAGCCAAAAGACACATCTATGCCATGAAAATGAAACAGAGTAAACCACACTTTGCAGCTTTTATGTTGCAAGTGAAATTCAACTACCATCTAGAGTACGAAATAGCTCTGGAAAAAGACAAACTAGAGAGACATTGCAGCAAATGGATTTCAATTTTACACAAAATTGTAGATAACTAAGCACTGTACTTCATTTTAATTTAAGTTCATGTTACTAAAGAAAATGTTACCAATAAAACAATTTAAATACAAAAAAAAAGGGGCGTTCAAAATGTGGTGAAGAATCAGAGGGGATTCACTCAAAAAGTTGAAAGCTACAAGGGTGACTTCTCAAAATGTGGAGAGACAGGCAGGAACTATTCAATTTGTTTTGAAAATGTACTGAAGCATTTAGCATAGTTATTGAATGAAACAAAGAACAGATGCACTTGTAATTTCTCTTCATTAATCAAGTGCATTTATATCAATTGTCCAACGTCTATAAATGCACAGATATTGTCAGTTTTAAATCGGAAAGACATTGTTTAAGGTTTTCTCATAGACTCTCATTTATAGTTTATCAACCCTTTATGATTTTCGGTGATATTTCAAAAATCAAATTCTTTTACACATATGCACTTTTAACCATCCGATTTTGATCAAGTACATTTATGTCAAATTATCTAAAGTCTATATATGCACAGATATTGCTAGTTTTATATTGGAAAAAAGTATTCATAGTTTTCTCATAGATTCCCATGTATGGTGGATCAACATTTTCGTTGAAATTCCAAAATTCAATTCTTTGTACACATACGCACTTGTAATCACACTTTTCTCATCGAGTATATTTATGTCAATTTTGCAATTTCTACAAAAGCACAGATATTGCTATGTTTATATTTGATCTAATTATTAATAGTTTTCTTCGAGACTACCATGTATAGTGAATCAACATTTTCGACAAAATCCCAAAACAATTTATTCTACACACGTGTACTTATTACCTCCCACTTCAAAGTACATTGACAAATATTGTCCAACATAATGTAAAAGTACAGATGAGTACAGATATATAAAAGTACAGATACAGGGTGTTCAGTTCAAGTTTCTGTGTTAGAGAGGATGGTTACTCTCAAATTCATCATGGTTGGTGTGTTAGGGGGGTTTACTCAAAATCTTATGGTTTCAGATGAATTCCTCCGACCCCCAGGCCCTTAAATAATGACTCTCCCGTACTAAAATCCTGAGGTCCAAAGAGCAGAAAAAGGCGCAGCTGACTCCCAAACTCGCTCAGGACACAGACAAATAGAGAAACAGAGTCGCAACGGGTATTGTTCAAGGCGTGAAGCGGTTACGTAACCTATCCATGTCCACCTCGCCTCATTAGCTTTGCCTTTCATTTCTCGAAGAGTGCCGACCATAAATCCTTCGGTAATTTTCGGATTTTCGCCAATTGTTAGGCGAAAGTATGTTCGGAAAAGTTTGTGTTTTTGTTGTCGTGTGGTGCTTAGCGGAAAATGGGAGTGTTTTGAGCT
This sequence comes from Ptychodera flava, assembly GCF_041260155.1. NCBI lineage: Eukaryota > Metazoa > Hemichordata > Enteropneusta > Ptychoderidae > Ptychodera > Ptychodera flava. Next base: position 38,323,783 of record NC_091928.1, read on the forward strand.
TCAGGAAAGTGAGTTTTACCATTCTGAAAATTCCTCTCATATTTTAATGAATATATAATGAGTGAATTTGAACCACATTTAAGAGTCTTTTATCGATACTGTCTGGTTTTACTCAATGGTTTATGGTCAGTCAAACCGTCTTTTACGCGTTCGTCAAGGAAGGACATGTTTATGAAACTGCTGGCGTGTTATGTTTTGATTGGCGTGAAGCAGTGTTTCTGCCCTGAGAGCTCACAAAGTAACCATGGGTGCTACGCGACTGGCAGCACGATGCCATCTCGTCGTATTTTTCGCATAATCTCGTGCAATTATCAACCACAAACAAAGTCTTCAAAAAGTTTATCACCTTTGAAGCTCATTTTAATATGAAAAGGCCATAGTCTACCGAGATAACCATGGAACAAAAGGCATGCCGCGTTGCCAGTCCGTTTTTCTATTTGTCTGTGCTCAGGAGAAACAGGGTACCAAAAAAAGGGACCAAAGCCATTATAGCGGGAATAAAAAAAAACCGGAAAATTTGACTAGACGACACGTACTCTCAAGACAATGGGACAATGGTGAAACTCGAAACACCGCCCATGCGAAAAAAACTCTTCGCAAAAAATTAACAAAAGGACAACAAGAAAGAAAAAGTACATGCTTACACTAGGAAAAATGTCTGGAATGACCTGGCTGAAAACAGCAAGCTGAAGAAGCAATACTCGTGTTTTTGTCAAGCGGCATATATGTCGAACGGCGATCGGGACAGGCAAAAATACTGTGCTGTAGAAGGCTTCAAAGAATAAACTAAGGATTTAAGAGGGGTTGTTAGCCTTTGAAGTGCCAATAAAAAGTGCCACATTCTTAGGTTGGTTCGTCTTGATTAGGAATGAATTATGGCATATAGTTTCCATCTAGAAGGCACATTGTTGTGTTACAGTAATAGAAAAAAAAACATGTATCTGCCGTGCCAGCGCGGCGTATTATATATGATGAGTGATCAGTTGTTAAAATTATTGTCTTATATTCCCTACCTGAATTGCGCTCTAAACTTTATATCGGGTAGATAATTAATCGGGGACAATATCTCCCTGCCTATCAGGAGACTGTAACTGTCGACTGACTTTTTCTGGAAGCTGTAAAAAGCCACTAACCTGTCGTCAGGAGGCGGTGACGTACAGTCCATACCATCCACTAACATCTTCCAAAACTTCTGAGCATCGTCAATACCGTTGGCATAACGACAACCGATACCAACAATTGCTACTTTGCGATGTATTGGAAGACTTGGGTCGTCGTCCACCACACGTCTCTTTGGGATCGCCTTGCTGGTTGCGTTGCCCATCTCTGAATAAAATGACCGTAATTTCGTTATTACAATATCAACATCTGAGAAAGTTAAACAGTCGATAACAAAATGAAAAACATGATAAATTTCAATATGCATTGCTTTTTGAAAGTAATATTAAACATTCTGTGTATGTCTTATCTACTGCGACAGACAGTACGTTGATGTGTCACTCTATTGTCCAAGAACATGAAATTCAGCTGGTATTTCTACAAGACGAATAATCCGCCGGTAAAGAGAGAAGAGACACCCTTAACTCGAGAGAATCTACAGAGGAATTTTCGAGCGATTGATATCTTACACAAACATTGAAATTCAAACAAGTGAATAATCCAACGCTATATTCAACGACTTAAGAAGAGTATGAAGAAGGGGGAAAGTCCTTTAACCCTTTCACCCCCAGTTCCCTGTAAACAGGTCCAACTTTACCATAGAAAACAATGAATTTGGGACAAACCATGGTGGTGAAAGGGTTAAGGTAGAACGCGCCTCGGGAACAGATCTTCGGAGGCTCAGACTTTTACAATTCTTTTCTGATATACAACTTCTCGGGGTTCGTTTTAAAGCTCTTGGTGTAGGCAAATTTTTCACCGGCTCAGTTTTCGAAATTCGAAACATATTTTTCTCCAAAGAGTTAAAACAGGGATGGCAGCCATTTTGAATTTTAAATATCGGTAAAAATCTTGAGTTATATGTTTCTCTAGTACCAAAATTTGCTCGATGACCCCGATTTTTATTTTTGATTTTGAAAGAGAATGGTTGAAAACTTCCTTAAGGAAAGTTTGAGCAAAAGTTTTAGTCTTTCACTTTCGAGGCGCATACTACCTTACCAGGATTGTTTTAAGAAAACATGTGTAAGTTAACGAAAACTATATAAACAAATACAAAGATTTGTAGACAAGGTGACTTTCTGTAAAAATGATAAAATGAGGTAGAAAATTGTTACCGTTTCACTTTGAGAATGGAACAGCATCGATGCAGACGAAATTGCAGCAGCAAGCCCACGGGATCGTTGATTCTTAACAAAACGTGCAGAGCGTCGTACAAAATAAAAGTCGAGCATTTTAATGTATGCCCAGAAATTGACCAATCACAGGTCGTCATAGCCAGAAACAAAGCTGTTCTGTGCCCAGTACCTATGAGGTTACAGAAAAACAGGGGTGTAAAAATCGATTAGTGGAAATCAGTTTCAGGCCAGGGCATATCATTCATTTGCAGACCTGGCTATTTTCCAAAAAATGCAAACTGGTGGAACGGTGCGGGGTTAGGAATGCGTTGTTGGCTTCGCTCAAAGTTTTCTGGGGCAAATCACCAGCGAAGACAGAGAAATGGTAAACTTTTAAACCTGTGTAGAAACAAGGATAAACGAAATAAGAAACAAACAAATCAGGTCGTTATCCAGTTACACAAGGCAACCCAAATGTTTATATCCTAGATTCATTGCAAGAAGGAACATTGCTGCCACAGAAAAGTATCACAAACACAAATTTAACAAAGAAAACACTTGGCAACCAATGAGAAACCAAACTCGGGCTTCGAAACGTAAGCGTTAAAGAATCACACCGGTAACCTTTGTTACAAATTAGATCCAATTGCGTCTCGCAATAGTTTTCCCTTCATGCAATTATCAAATTCACTACATTCAACACTTTCTTCAAGGATCCGCAATGTAAAAAACACAAATTTTACCAACAAAATCTTTATAACCGAGGTGGCAAGCCTCTTTCCCTGCCAATATAAAAAAAATTATAAGCTATGTATATATACGCAAACTTGTTTTTGCCAAATCGGTAATGTTCGATTACAGTAACAATGAATAAAATTAAAGAAAATCAGAAGTTTGAATACGCCGGCAAAAAAAAAATGCCACTTTGTGAAAAATGAAAATGTAATGTGGTAGCTTCTTTCAATACAATATTTATGTTGCGGTGCAACTTTCGAGTTCCTTATCATCACTTTGACATATAAGAAATATTATCATATACCTATGCCCATACTGCTACATCCTAGTGACGTTCAGCGTAAAATATCAGCCGTGATATTTCACGGTAAACGTCGAGATATGCACGATGAACGTCATCAGTTTTAGAGTTTTCCCGAACTACATTAGCAGTTTGTTAGTAAACAACGTAAACAACAAAATGGCTGCCGCTCCCCGCCTGCGAAGCGATGTCGCCGACGTAAAAACTTGAAGGGCTTCGAGGAACACGGGTATTTCTGGTTGCAAAATATGGAAGTAACATGTTGAGTCTTGAAATGTTTTCCCATGGTATTTTTTTGAGTCAAGTTCTAGCGAACATTCTGCCGTTCGCAAGGCGCCGGCACTGTGCTGTGCACGGTATCCCCCGAACAGGTAGTGAGCGCGTGGCATGACAGCGATGTCACACGCGCGACGACTGTTGACATGGCAACTCTCAGGGTAAATAAACAAAATGGCGTCCCCTCTATGGCAATGTAAAGATAACAAATGTCAATATTTACAGAAATATAAAAGACACTAGGCCAACGATGATATAGCTCATGAACGGTTTTGTACTTACGGCTCATCGTCAGGTCAAGCAAAAGCAAGTACCAATGTAAGGTGGATTAGAGACAGAAATAAAGTTTGAAATTCATGCATGTGATATTTACAATTTTTGTAAAGTATTGTGAAACTTGAAAAAGAAATCGGTGTTCTTAAAGCCGCAACTTTCAATCCCAGGTTCTCGCATTAGTGGAGTTCTACTCCCAGTCAAACACTTGGCCAGTACGATGTTTGTTTTCTATAACATTAATTACACAAACTGATCCAAACCTTTTGTCCACCTTTTGCTAATCCTGCAAACAGAGTTTATACAAGCGTTTGAATGACGGTCTGTCAAATCGCCAACGGTCATTGATTCCCCACTACCAACGCTTAAATTTCCTAAAAAAATCGTCTTCCAGTCGCGTTAGAATTTGAATATAACCACAGAGTTTGATCGGCAGCAGCTTTGTGCTAACCGCTTGGCAGTCTGTCTGCGTTTTTGCGACCGGAAAAAAATAAAAAGTGGCATTTTCTGGAGCGTGTGCCCGCGTGTTGCCTGATTGGTGTCCACTTACACGATGAACACCGCCATAGCTTCGCGCCCATTGAAAGAGAGGCTCCGCCTTTAAATAGACAAACTTGGAATGGGGTCAGGAAAACAAACATCCCATGTACAGCGCCTGTACTTCAATTCAGCTCTGTCACTTTTTGTCTCTCATTCTTTCAGTCTCTGTATTTCTCTGTCTGTCCGTCTTGCTCCACCCTGCTCTTTAGTAAAATGCAAGAATTTGGACCAAGTGACGATCAGGGATGACAATTTTCGGCCGAACGACCTTCTCTCGTCTGGTATTTGAGATGACATAGAGTGAAGCATTCATGACTGGCTGTCAGTGATGCTTTGCGATGGTTATTCTGACGTTCTAAGCGAAAACATATCACGGAAATGAAGGTATATGGCCGCGCTATTTTTTGTACATACTGTGCAGATACATAAATGGACTGCGATTACATACAATGTGCGGGGGGAAGCTTTTTGAAAATCTTTTTAAGTGTAGTTGATTACTAGAACGAAAATTTTACGCTTAGCTGCATCTGAAAGTGTAGAATTAAAATGGATGATGCAATTATCCCATTTTATCTCAGTGCTCTGCAAAACTTTGCTGCTTCATGACAATAATGTCATTTTCCGTTCAGTTTGCCCGGCAAAGTATAGATGACGTGTCAGCCAACGAGGTTCAAAGGTCAAGTTACTGTTTTAATCGATAATGAAAATGCCGCGTTTTATAGGTTTACTCACATGCCTTGATGTAACCCTGAAACGTCGATCCGTCACTGATGACAACTAAAGGAGGGAACGATTTCAAAACAAAATTCTAAGTAGTACTTAAAGCTCCTTAAGCTGTATCTTTTGGCTATTTTTTCAGATCTTTTGTTTTGTGGTTTTCTGCATTGAATCCCTAAACTGTAATTTAATGCCAAGTAGTTTAGCATATCAACACAACCTATATGAGTGTAATCTACATTGTTATTGTTGACAATTGTATTCAAGTCCGGACTAAAATTTATTTGTAAACAATAAACAATGATCACTACACACATACAAGCTGTGTTGACAAAAAGAATATTCGAAATTTCAGCATGACAAACGAATTGGTGTCAGACACGGTAGTTGATATACAGAAGCAGAAAACTGAAAAACTTGCCACAAGTTACAGCTTACGTCCCTTCAACATTGAATAACGGACATTCTCTGCCAGCGCCAGCCGCGGGTTATCAAGTTATTTTGTATTGGCAAAATCTATTTTTTTTTCTAAAACATCGCACCACGAAGCACGGTCACTAAAGACCTTACAGTCGAGAAAATTCACGATATTTTCGCCCTGAGCACTCCTACCTGAAAAGTTTGAATGGGTGTACCGAGAAATACCGAAGCGTAACGTAATCGCGCGGTGCCGCCATGATTCTGGATGCTACGCGTACTTTTGAGAGGTCTGTTAAACCTTTCCAGTTGATAGTGGTGCGGCATGGCAAATCCATTGTGCATTTTATGATAAAAGCACCAAATTTGGCTCAGGTGTGTCTTATTATGTGTTGAACAAATTCAGATACCGAGCCACTGAAAAGCTGTTGAAGAGTTGCCATGGCAACCATTTTTCAAAATGGCCGCCAGACAAGGTATTTCTCACCTAGTAAATGTCAACTGCACAACGCGTTGAGTAATTTTGGGTTGAATATTTTCAATTAGGAACTATGGGAAGAGTAATTTACAATTTTTTTTCAACTTTTCTTAATCGCCTGACTTGTTAAACGGGTAAATACAGACAAAAACACAATTCTTATGCATAAAATGCACGGTATTAGATCCTATCAAAGGACGACACTATGTCAGCAGTCAAGAAATATTAGGCCATGGGCTAGAGGGGTCTACATGCACCTCTAGGATATCAAACTGTATTTATAGAAGCCTTAGGATCCCTAGAATACGAAATAAAATTTTAACAGAAAAAAGGGGATGCAATAACTGTTACGGTTGTGTTTTGAGGAGTACCACAAAATCACTATTTTGCGCATACCCACGTGCATTTGTCTGGTAGTACTTGTAAGTCATCTGCTAAGCTTTTTTTAACATAACCTGACTTGTTGGGTATCATTAGAATGGAAATTTATTCTCCTTTAAAATGACATATGTAATATGCAATATCTTCCATAGATTTTTTTATGAAATGGGACCAAAACTTACCCGATACCCCAAAGTTTGCAATGCAAGTTATAGCTAATCTCAAATTATACCAATGTTTTACCTTGGCATCATACAAAAGGCAATGCTTTGTATGATATCTGTTTTATTTGCTACAGGGACATGTTAGTCATGTGAAATGACTTTTGACAGAAAAAAAGATTGGGATGCTATAGCTCTACCGGTCATATTTTGAAGGCAACCGCAAAATCACAGTTTTGCCAACTCTAATGCTTTTCGTTAAACCTGTCTTCTTGTAAGTCATCTGCTGAGCTGAATTGTTAACATAACATGGTTTATAGGGTTTCATTAGGAAGTAATTTTATTCTTCTTTCAGATGACATATTGCAATATGCAATATCTGCCATAGTGTTTATAAAAATGTTCAAAACTTACCGCATATCGCACACTTTATATTTCAAATTACTGTCACTGCTTATCTCAACTTCTACATATTTGTACCTAGACATATTACAAAGGGCAATACTTTGCATTAAATCTGTTTTAATTGCTACAAAAATATGTCAAAATATGAAATAGACTTTTAACAGCAAATATCGGAATGCAATGGCTGTTACGGTCATGTTTTGAAGGGTACCTTAAAGTCAAAGTATTGCGAATCGCATCTTTTTTTGTTAAGCGTGTCTCCTTGTAAGTCATCTGCTGAGCTTATATTTTAACATAACATGGTTTATGGGGTAACATTGAAAAGTAATTTTATTCTTCTTTTGGATGAAATATTGTAATATGAATATCTTCCACTGTTTTTATAAAATATGACCAAAACTTACCCCATACTCCAAACTTTATTGAAAATTAATGTCACTGCTTATCTCAAATTCTACAACCCTTTTTCCTAGACATATAGTATAGGCACTGCCTTGTATGAAATCTCTTTTATTTAGTACGGGAACGAGTTATAAATATGAAATAGACTTTTAGCAGAAAAAATATTGGAATGCAACAGCTATTACAGTCATGTTTTAAGGGGTACTGTAAAACTCACAATTTTGAGACTCACTGATATTTTTGTTAAACCAGTGTTCGTTTAAGTCATCTGCTGAAGCTAACTTATACGTAACCTGATTTACGGGGTTTCATTAGTAAAGCGATTTTTTCTTCTTTAAGATTACATATTGTGATATGCAATATCCTTTATAGTTTTCATGAAATAGGACCATGGTAAACCAAAGATTAAAATACACCAAAAGATTAAATAAAATTGATCTCTTATCTAACATTCTACCATTTTTGCTGCACATAATACAGATGGCAATATAATGCTATATGATCAGTTTTGTTTGTAACAAACGTATGTCAAAAATATGACATGAACCTTTAACGAGAAAATAATATGATTTAGTAGCCGTTGGGGTCATATTTGAAAGGGTGTCCAGATATGGCAAATTTCCTGAAACATTTTTTTTATCAAACACGCGTTTATGAAAGTAGTCAGCCAAAATCATAGTCACAGATGATCTCAAAATATTATCAACATCGCATATCAAAGTAGTTTGTTTCAAGTTTGCTTTGTAAGATTGGAACTAAAAAGTTCTTATCTGACAATCTAATTTAGTGTTTTTGGCAGAGCAAGTTTTTGAAAACTAAACCATGGTGTGCGTTATACCCGCTGTAAAGGAGATGAAAAAAAGAAAGGCATTAAACTGAATCATACAACCAACTGATTAGGAAGCAAGGTGCGGAATTGCGCCATTATAGGTTTTGTATGCTAAACTTTATGTAAAGTCTATTTGGCTAAACTAACTTTATATGTTAAGCACAGCTAATTAGGAAAAGTTTCGCTGATCCAATAATCGTAATCTAATCATTTACATTACATCAAGTTTACCTGGGCGTTCCTGAAGAAAAACTTGTATAGATATGTCAGAAAGCTGCTATACCTTCATTAATGATGGTATATATCTGAGATTAGCTTCTACACTTCAGAAATTTGCAAAAGTTTCTGTAAATATGTCAGATAGCTTGGATTTCTTCATTAAGTACTTTTCACTAGATATGTCCGATATTTAGACGATTTAATTATCATTTCTAAACTTTATAAGTTATCTCAGGTTTAGCTGGGTAATTATTTCTAGGATATATACGATGTTGAGCAGATCTAATTATCGCTTATGATCTTTAAGAATTAACTCAAGTTTAAAAGAATGTTCTATAGTTTAAAAAGCTTGTATCTGGTACGTAGTTGATCTAATTATTGCTTCTACACTTTATAAAGCACCTCAAATTTAGCTTGATTGACATTTTGTAAACGTTCAAAATTTTGGAATAACTTTGCTGTAATTGTATCTCGCTGAATGTACAATTTATTTATTGTGAATACTGAACTTCGTGAATTTGCTGAGGTTTATGTTTCGATCTTGACTGGAGTGTCACTATTTGCATAAGAAGAATACATCACATTTGATCAGATAATTGGCCAACCAACACTACCTTGCTTAGGTCTTGGGTGTACATGTCAAGTGGATAACCGAAATATGATTGGCAGTTGTCTAGGACTGTCGTTTAAACTTGTTGTCTCAGCCTCTGTAAACACCGTGGAAAGGAATAAATACTCGCCGGTTGACTAGCCATGCAAAACAAGCACAGGTCCGGGGAGTGCCAAGCGCGGACATCACTGACAAAAGTGCAGGATTGTGCTTGAGCTTTGCTTTCCGTACCTTTTATGTTTGTTACAATGAAAGAAAGTTGCGTAATACTATTTAATGACTATGGTACCATGTTTTTGCATTTGAATAGAAAATAGTGTACTATCAAGATTCGGACCAAAATACACGATGTTCAAAATATGATGGGCATGAATCTATATTTGTGCAATAGACCATTGACGTGACGTTGAAATAACACGTAAACTAATTTGTAAATCATGAAATTCATAGCAAAATACACAAGATCACTTTATGTTAAATGAATTATGAAAAGCACTGTATAAAACATAATATACATAGCCAAAAACAATACAATATGGTCGTGTTCTCCGCTAATGTACTAAATGTAGTTTACATGATAAATCTTTAACATTGACAATTATGGGGACATATAAGAGATTTTCCCCAAAAATGTTATTGCTTTCAGCGTTCAAACTTAAAGATTTGTTATACAGAAAATATTATTATGTTTTTGTATGTAGACCTAGGTATGAATGTAGATGAACAAGAGTGAGAGATTGGGTTAAATTCCCCGCACAATTTTCCATGTTAGGCCTTATGAGCAAGAACGCCCTGCAAAACTCGTCAATTGCTAATTATAAAGTTTAGAAACGATAATTAGAATGTCAAAATATTGCACATATCCAACGTTTTTACTCAAGAACATCCCATCCCTTGGCAGAACATGGGACACACTGTTCTTACACTCAAACACTTCATACCCTCCCCATCACCGCCATGGGCCGATCCAGGCGAATAGTTTGCAAAACCTGGTGAGTGTGTCGTACATGTGATGCACACATACCAGCTACAACCCTTAAAAGGTTGAAACTGGTGCATCAACGATTTCAAATAAAAATAAAATAAAAAACTCTGAACAGTATCTTCTGATAGTCTACTTACACAGGACAGCTAACAGCTGTTCATCGTTAAAAAACATTAAATTTGGCAATTTCGAATCTTCCACTTTGGCCTTGTGGCAGCCATATTGTCAATACTTTTATAAAGAGAACTCGCTTTTCTTAGAAAATGAAATAATCAAACAATAAACAATGCAAATAGTAATCTTAATATGCATTTATGATGGTAATATATCCACTATTCACCACAGAATCATCCGTAGAACAGCACCTATGGGATTTTACAGTTGATCGCTATGTTTAAAAATGGCCGCCACACCAGAACGAGGCTCTGTGCTCAAGGGTTTGTATCCAAATTAATTTTAAAACAATAAAAGTATGCAAATGGTAATTTTAATGGGCATTTATGATGGAAATACGTCCACAATTCCCCACATAATCATCCGTAGAGCAGCAACTAGGGGATTTCATAGTGACTGATGGTCGCCATATTTAAAAATGGCCGCCATACCAGAACGAGGCTCAATCTGTTGTGGCTCGGTATCCAAATTGGTTTATATTATGATATTCTACATTCATACCAAATTTCATGCTTTTATCACAAAATGCACAATTGTTATGAAAATTTGGGTTATGCCGCGCCAGTTGAGTGGAATGACGGTCAATACAAAAAACTCGAACATCCGTACTCCTGTGAATCACACACTTTAGAATGTCACATTGCTCAAGTTGTCATCTAAATTTGACATCACAAACGCCATTTGCTGGCTTTGTCAGGTTCAGACACACAGACCACTTTATGAGATCGGTATTTGTCCAAAACAAAGGAATCTTGCAGTTCTTGTCTTGCAATTCTTCAAACTCCTATTTGGAATTTCATGTACCGTGTGCTATAAGAAGGATATGTGCAGACTGCCAAATCTAAAGTTGCAGATTACTGTGCATTTTACTATGAAATAGGACCGGGTTTTTGTACACCTATGATGATTTACACTTGGTAATGCAGAATGCTGATGTGCATCATTGGTCAGAACTTCACTGTATGCTTATTATTTAGGTTGACGGACAACTTGAGCATTCATTCATTCTCATTCACTGATTCATTCTTATGTTGCATTTTTGAAATCTTCGACTTATAAGTCCAAATTACAAAATTATTAAAACAAAAGCAGAAACATTCACAGAAATGGTGAAACGTATTAAATTTTAGTTGGAAAAATTACAGCACTCAAAGGGTAATGACCTTTCCATTCCACAGGCCTCGGCGGCAGCGAAATCCTGCAAGCTCCATCCCACCAAAAGGAGAGATACAGAGGACATATCAGATAGCACCATCTGATCGAATATATGGCCATGGAGTTTGGATCAACAACAAGCGCAGAGACTTTTCATGTGTAATACCGTTATATGAATTACTCATTCTATTCACCTCCTGTGAATCCAGGTGAATGTAAGCCTAGTGTCCCCCGTTTCCCGGTATTGCATAGTATATACTAACTTTTTGAATTTATAACTGATGACAATGAACGAATCATCGCCTAAAATAGGATCCTTTGAATTGCACCTCATAATGATCCATTACAGAGCTCAACGTTTCACTTGTGACTGCATGTGAGCGACTTTGTGTGGGTCTGCTTCCGTCTTCTTTGCTGTGCACCTGGACGTTTGGTTTCTTTATTCAGTTTTTTCAACGCTGTCTCGATCTGTATGGTCTGTTTTTTCTTACTCCAATTGAAAAATTAATTCTGAGAAAAATTCCTCCAAACTTCCTGAGAAGTATTCCACTTCTTTAAGTCCCGTGTGTGCGATGGGGATTCGTTTCCTATTCAGCCAAAGTATTTCAGATCTGCTAAAAACACACTGAAGCCAAGATGCATCAATTTTTACGAATGTTCAGTCTTCATTGGAGTAGCACGCTTTTGGTCTACATTTCACAAACTATGAAACAAGCTAGAAGTCCACTGCCCTCAAAAGAGAACAAGTCAATGAACGCTTTTGTAGAAGGCACGTTACATGTAAAGGTGACAGCTTGCATATGTGCCCAGAATGCGAGCTTGTGGTCTCGTGACCTTGTATATAATTCACTTATTTTCGATACAATACGTTCTTTCTCAATTAATGTTCTCTCGCACAAGTATGGTTGTCCTGTTAACCGACATAAATATATCAATCTCAGCGTAAACAAAAGCTGTCACGTACACATAGTTAGGAAAACGGGGAAAAACAATTTAGATTCCCTAATTCATGTTTGTAACAGCTTCGTTTCGTGTGCTTAGAGTGTTTTTATTACAATTAAAATACAACAAAAACTTTTCTTACACAATTTTACATTGCTGGCTATATTGACTGAGCTATGACCTTAGCATAGCTACAAATTCTGACATTTCCAGTCATATCTGTGACTGTCGAAGCGTGTGGTGATATAAAACGGTATCTTCTAGAAGCATATAGTTATAGAATTGTGGTGTTGCCCGAGAAAACTCAAGTAAATTGTTTTATAGATTTTGTGTTTTTTTCTTCTAATCGTTGGTTACTTCCGCATATTTTTCCTTCTTGATTATACGAACACAAGTTTGAAACTCTGAGCACACGCCTTACTTGCTGGAATGGCAGCATTGCGTGCGTGTAACCGTTAAAACTTTCCTTTAGAACAGCTCCCTGTTAATAGTATATTGATAGTATTCAGTTGACCGTGGGGGAAAACGAAGGGACTCACAAGTAAATCATTGACCGATATGCTAAGGGGTTTCTCCTTGAGACGATTGTGTACCGGCGCCGCGTGCGTTGTTTTCAAAAGCGAATCCGGGTTCATGACCCCGAGTTCAGTGAAACTGAGCGAGCCGGAACGGTCACCATGCCAATTGTTTATACAGCTCAGGGCCGTGTCCCGTAGATCGGCTTTCACTATACCACAACAGACAAAATGGCCTGTGGATGCGAGTACGACTGTGTCGAAAGCCGCCTGGGCAAAGTCTTTTATAGATATGGGAAGTTCATCGGAAGAAACCCAGTTCCTTTCTTGATTGTGCCGTTGTTTGTAGCGGCGGCACTGACGGCTGGAATGGCGTTCTTCAAGCAAGACACGGACGTCGAGTACTTGTTCACTCCGGAGAACAGCCAGGCTATGAAGGACAGAGATCGCGCTGAAGAACTTTTCCCCCTCAATGATGTTGATGAATTTCAGCCGCTGAGGCAGAACAGGCTAGGTCGGTTCGGTCGCCTGATAGTGACGGCAAAAGACGACGGTGACGTTCTCAGGGAAAATGTTTTCTCTGAGGTTTTGAAAATCCATGACTACGTTTTGGAGATTAACGCTACCGACGACGGCAAAATTTACCAGTTTGACGACTTGTGCGGGAAATGGGACGGGACTTGCAACCAAAATGCTTTACTCCAACTCTACGATTACAACGCCAGCAATGTTGAGAGCATGTCTCTCCAATACCCTGTCCACAGGTTACCTCAAGGCGGACTTGTCTTCATCGGAAATGCTCTGGGTGGCATTGATTTTCAGAGCGACCAAGAAACTGTGAAAACAGCCACGGCCATAAATTTGATGTATTCACTAAGGTACGATTCGGCAGATGACGAGCGGCGAAGCAAAGCATGGGAACTTGAATTCCTAGACAAAATGTCCGCCTACGGCTCCGAAGAGATCACTATCGCCTACTTCACGTCGCAGACGCAGGAACTAGAACTTGCAGACAGCAGTCTCAGTGTAATACCTTTATTCTCGATAACTTTCACTGTCCTGATAACATTTTCGATTCTGTGTTGCATCATGGCCGACTGGGTACTCAGTAAACCTTGGCTGGGTCAGCTCGGCGTTCTGTCTGCTGGTTTGGCGGTCATCTCAGCCCTGGGTGTCGGCAGCTACATCGGCTTACCGTTTATCAATGTCGTCGCTTCAATGCCTTTCTTAATTCTCGGTAAGTTGGGGACAATGCGTTCATTTTCTTGCATCAACACTAACAATGTATATAATGCAGAGCTGAAGGCCATGTGACTAGTGGGAGTTCATTCAATTTTAGAATCAATACTTTTCGTCTTACGAGTCTCAGAATATCGGTCAGAAAACTGTCAAACTGGCAACCACTCTTTTAAAGTTTCGGCCAATGAATACATCATTAAATTTACTTCGAAACCTGAGTACGTTAAACGATTTCAAATGATTTTACTCGAAAGTACAAAACTATACACAACAAAACATTATATTTGGCCTGAATCCAACAGGTGTCTCGTCGTGGCATTATTGTGGTGCCCATTGACTTATTTTGAAGTACATTTTGTGCAATACACATTTGTCTGACATTGTCGACCTTAGACTTCAACAAACCTTGTCGCTTTTATGTTTACAACTCATGATAAGCTCTCTAGTGACGGTTGCTAAACCCATTGGCCTGCAGGTAGACTTAAATGCTCTTCCGATAGTTAAAAAGTCATTCGCCTGCAGTCCGAGGTGGAATCAAGTGGACGCGCGTTTCACTTTGAAAAACATTACTGTCAAAGTAATTACACACGTTATCATAGTCATTTTTTCCAAACATCAATAAACTGTGAAGTGAGATAAATACCACAATATTGCAGCTATTGCTGCAATGCATAACAATAATTATCTCGGTGACGGGATTTAGATAAGTCAAAATATGTCACGGCGGAATGACAAAAATTTCCCCAGCCTTGTCACTACTATTTCCCTATCTTTGGTTGCATCCATTTCATTAAAAACAACGGGAATGTGGAAAAATCCGGTTGAAATAGGGGTAACGTGCTTTATGGATTCCAATAATACATTTTCTTGTTTTAATTCGGTTAGGTATACTATGAGCAATAATAGAAACACACATTTACCATTTACCAAATGAATATCGAAAATTTGATGCCTTAAGCAGTGTTCATATATTACCTGCATATGGATTTAGCAAGACACCAGGCATTAACTTGCAAGCGTTATCAAAGTCTGAGATCTTGCTCAGTATTGCAAAGTATGACCGGTTACTGTTGAAACTGGTGAATGTTTTAATTTGACAATTGACATTAAAAATGCCGATTACTTATCACGATAACGTGTCGCTGATTATATGTTCTATCGATTTTTGTCTCGTAGGTATTGGCGTTGACGATATGTTCATAATGATTGCTGCCTGGCGTAAGACGTCGCCGAGTCTCAGCGTTGAGGAACGTATGGGACACGCATACAAAGAGGCTGCTATGTCGATCACCATTACCAGTATTACCGACCTCCTGGCATTCTTCATCGGCGCCATCACGTATTTCCCGTCAGTGAGAATATTCTGCATCTACACAGGTATAGCGGTGTTGTTCGACTACGCCTACCAGATCACGTTCTTCGGTGCGTGCATGACGCTATTCGGTAGGCGGGAAGCTGCCAATCGCCACTGTATGACTTGCATGAAAGTGCTACCGAAGAGAGAGGCTCCTTCAACTCGATACAAGATTTTCTGCGCCGGGGGTTCATCGGAGACGACGCCGCCGAGAGAAGACAGTGATCACGCTATGATGAAGTTTTTCAAGAACCAGTACGGCCCCTTCCTGACTTCAATTCCTATGAAAGTAATCACACTCGTGCTGTTTGCGGCTTATCTCGGCGTTGCTATCTGGGGTTGCACGCAGTTGCAAGAAGGAATTCGACTGAAAAATCTGGCCAACGATGACTCATACGCAGTCACATTCTACAACTTGGAAGATGAGTACTTTAAGGTCTACGGGCCAGTCGTTGCCATAGTGATCGACGAAGAAGTTGATTACTACGATACAAAGGTACAAGAAGCGATTGAGAACGTAACAAGAGAACTGGAAGAAAGCTCATATTTCCATGACAACAACAACGTCACTCAATCCTGGCTACGTGACTTTTTAGACTTCCTTACACTTCCAACTGTCCCGTCATACAACAACTCCGACGACTTCGTTCAACTTCTACGAGATTCTTTTTTGTCAGTTCGATCAATGCCCTACAAAATTGACATCAACTTCAACGAAGACAACACCAGTATCTTGTCATCTCGTTTCTACGTCTTTTCAAAGGACACAAACACAGGAAATCGTGAACGAGAAATGATGGTGGACGCTCGTCGCATTGTCGAGAAATCTGACATCAAGATGTTCGCGTATCATCCAGCGTTCATATTCTACGAACAGTACCTCGCTGTGTTACCGAACACACTACAGAATATCGGAATAGCCGCTGCCGCCATGTTTGTAGTCTCTCTGATATTAATTCCTCATCCAGTCTGTTCAATATACGTGACTTTTGCAATCGCTACGATTTCGACCGGTGTTGTTGGTTTTATGACATTATGGGATGTTAGATTAGATTCCATATCCATGATTAATATCATCATTTGCATCGGTTTTAGTGTCGATTTCTCTGCACATATCACGTATGCCTTTGTCATCTCCCCAAACCGGGACCGCAACAAACGAGCGATAGACGCTCTCTACACATTAGGTTGGCCTATCCTACAAGGCGCTTTGTCTACAATCCTTGGTATCATCGCTCTCTCCACTTCTGAGTCTTACATCTTCCGAACATTCTTCAAAACTATGTTTCTTGTTATCTTCATCGGTGCCGTTCATGGTCTGGTAATTCTCCCTGTCGTCCTGACTCTCTGTGGTCCTTGCAGCTCTGTTCGGATAGCTGATGGGGACGAAACAATACACACCGTTGACGCCGGCAAGCCGTCGAAGATTGCACCTGACAAACAAGGAACCTCTTCAACCTCATCCCCGAATTACGATCTGTTTCTTGCTGATGATTTCCAACAAAGTCCTCAGGTGGTAACGTTAAAAGTGACGTCATCGGAGATAGATAGTTTAGACAATTAGGGTAGAGAATGTGTGATTTCTGCATGCGAAGTTACATATTAGCCTGATAATCCACGATTCAACGTTCTTCTCTTCTCTATACGGGAATTTTTGAATCTCAGTCCGCAACCTACCTGTCCTTCTTTTTCTTTGAATGCGTGCAATCTTTCAAATGTAAAATTATTCACCCGACCTATGTATCCGTCCATTGATCTATCCCTCAATCTGTCCGTCCGTCTGTTACTCTATCTGTCTGGCTGTTTGTCCGTCCAACTGGTGTTACCTACGTTTGTTTCATTATATCCACATTAGAGTACATTTTACATGCACAAGACCATGACAAGTTCACTTTTACTATGTTTTGTTCTTCTGTTAAATATTTGTCTGCTGATCAGACAAACTATCCATACAGGGGCTTTGTTCCCGGTCAACGCCCGAAACACTTCTTAACATGCATGTCATGTCTTTTTTTCTTCGATATGTTCAAAACAAAATCCTAACCGTATTTAGATTTGTTTACCAAAGTATAAGGCCAACAATATTGCCACAGGAAAAGTTAGTGTAGTAAAGTCAGCGTACGGAGCTGCCTTCCGTCCATACCTAAATATATTAAAACAGGAAAAGAAAGTATTTTGCAGTCAGTTTAAATCTCATAACAAAAGTAGAAGGGAAAATTAAAATTGTGTAGCTCATCATATCATCAAATCACTTTAGCTGAATAACAAGGTCTAGCAACAGATAGCTTATCAATATCTCAATATCCATCCTATATGAAAAGTTTACTGAAAAGCGAAGACACCAAATGACAATCATTTAATGGTAAAGTAGTTTATTTAAGATATCGTTTAAGTTGTATATACTGTTAAAACTTTTGAATTTCATGTAAATATTTGATTGCTTGTACATTTGTATATTTTAACTTTGTATCCTTTTTGCTAACAGCTTTTAAAATGTACAGTCATTCAATGTCTCAGCCTACTGAATAGTACTATTACATGTACTTACACTTTTCTGCAGATACAGTTGTAAGTATCGACATGCAAGTTTATGCATTGCTGTTTAATGAAGTTAATGAAGTACTTAATTTTCAATTGCTGTTTAATGAAGTTAATGAAGTACTTAAAATTTCAAATCATATTTGAAAAGGTCTCTGTGTGTCAGTGTATTGTATATTTAAGACAAGTCAAGTGCCAGAGTGCACTGTGTGCTCAATTTGCCTACGAATGAATACATTGTACAGATAGCTGAATGTTTTTTTTAAATTCTAATCGATAATTTGATTGGTTTTGTTCAAAGTTTGTACATTTTTATGCGTTTTTATTTTAACTTGCTTAATTTTATTGCAGTTTATTTAAATAAATACATATCACATATTATCATCCTGTTTGTTGAATTTATCCTTTTTTTCTCTTGTATGTTTAGATTTTAAAATATTTCAAATATATAAATAGTCAAATGATGAACTGTTTAGGTGACGATTATTTTGTCATGGTGAATTTATGTGTTTATTGTCTTTATATTGACACAAGTTTAAAGCTAATAAGAAAGTTTGTAAAAGTCTGTATTTCTTACAAAGGAACTTGACTTCAAGTAAGACGAATCTAAGTGTTCCCATGCCTTCCCGAAAGATACAGCTCGGAATTACGGGAACAGACTGACGCCGTCCTTGAAATGGAAAAATACTCACAGTAATTTGAAGGCATTCTGTATGTACTAAGTAAGGCTTTTATATTTTGTCCCGCTAAATGAAAAATTCGGAACTCCCATCATGCATCAAAGCAGGTTTTCTGTTTCCTCAATCATCTTATTTACCAATTTAACTGTATTTCTATTCAGTCACTTGATGATTCATTCATTCATTCATTCATTCATTCATTCATTCATTCATTCATTCATTCATTCATTCATTCATTCATTCCTTGTTTACTTACCTACTTGACTACCAGTATATTAATCTATTGATGTCTATGATATTGCCTATCTAATTGGTCATCCTTATTTGTTTGGTTGTTTTCCGACTGCTTACTTTGTCAGTCAAGTGGATTCTGGCATCACATTAGGAAACACCTCTAACGGCGAGTTCATTATGGTGTGAAAACACTGGCCACAAAGGCTGTGTTAAAGTGATACCTAACTGCCCTCCATCATTTTCAGGTCGTATGTCAGAGGAAATGTGTAATGACGATGACAGTTTTACTTTAATTTGTTTTGTAATGTGCACTTTCCAAGCGTCAACGTTCCTAAGATTACGTACATGCTGCGTTCTACATTTAAATTGGAAGCTTGCGACACCGTGGTAATTCTGAACACCAAAGTAACAATTTTTTTCTCCGGCTGAAACAAAGTGTCGTCCACTGATAAATTCAATATCATCTCATATCACATGGATATTTCAAAGAATGCATACATAGGGCCCGGCTGGCAAATGTGTCTACAAAGTGTACTGGCGCTGTGCTGCAGCACTGAAACGCTTCTCAATTCAAAAAATACCAATATCGAAAGTATTCTACACAAAACATACTTTGGTCCGATTACGCAATAGATGACCACCAACACCGAGGAGTTTCTGGTTTAGAATAGCCGGGGCCATAAGCCGAGCCGATTCTTAATCAGACACTCCGAGGTCTAATATTCATCTTTGCTTTCCGGAACCAAGATGCCAGAAATCGCTTCGTGGGTCAGTGGCTAGCATATAG
Source organism: Ptychodera flava (assembly GCF_041260155.1). Lineage (NCBI taxonomy): Eukaryota > Metazoa > Hemichordata > Enteropneusta > Ptychoderidae > Ptychodera > Ptychodera flava. The sequence goes on from NC_091928.1 coordinate 38,343,403, forward strand.
GGCTCTCGAGGGAAATTATGTAGGTTCGAATTCTGGTGTAGGCTTGCTTTGTTTAGGCCTTGTAGGAGGTGTTAATGTTGGCTTTTGAGGCTTGGCCAGGTTGATGAAACGAATTCGTAGGAAGTGAAGAGGAACTAAGCACATGGGAAGTTTCACCTCCGTGGAAAATAGCGACAACTTTTTTACACAACTCAAACCTGAAACTGCAAAATATAGTAGGGACAGAACAACCGCCTGCTAGGTTCTGACAGAAACACCGCAAATTGAGCAGTTCGAGGTACACTGCTGAGAACAATACTGCAGTGACTTATCCCAGGGTTGATTTCTCAAGTACACAGGACCTAGTAAAATGCACGCATAGAAGTTTTAGGGTCCTGTTCTGACAAACTGAGAAAAGAGCGTGGGTTGAATTGCATTCAATGTTCAACAGATTTTGCACTCACATCAATATTAAGCCAACCAGAATACGCTCAGAAACGGGAGTTTTATTTGCTTACATTCTCTTATTTAGTTTACCTTTGTCTGGTCACCGGCGAAGCAGGAACTCAATTTTTACACGACAAAGAAATGTACATAAACACAGTAATCATTTTACGACTCCATTGTGTCGATTTCCGCCACGTACTGTTCAATGGACTGGTTCATGAAGATTTAATTTTAAATTCAATAATACAGAAATGTTCATAGCTGTACATGTCACTGGTCATAACATGGGACTACTTTCAAGCTTGGCGTTGGGGCGGGGGATGTTGGAATATCGGAATCAAAGAAAGTGTCATTGACTGATCTATACAATGTGTCAGTGCGCAAAACAGCCCATCGCATTGCGTGCAGAAATCTAAAATTAACAAGGAGTAATAATTGATTTTTAAAAATAACCGAGGATAATGACGTTTCAAATGACATGTAGGTCTATCAAGATGAAGTGATGTTGAAATACAACTACGGGTAAAAATCAATTACGTACAGGCGTTCGCTGAATTTTACATTCAGAAGGCTTTGCCTGCGCAGCGACGACTGGAACGAGAAAATTAAAATAAACTTCTTATTGTCTCGCCGTCAGTGAAGGCAGAACCTAGCCCCTCTTTACATTACAAAGGAATGGACGGAAATCATCCTTTGACGATTCAGTCTGGTCATTATTTACTGTGTATTCAATGGCGTGATTACACCTACAGAAATGTAACACCAGTAGTGAAGATTTGATCATGTCAAATGTATCAGCACCGTTGAGTGAAACCGTCACCAGTCATAATATGGGTCTGATCTTTAGTTTAGAGGTCCAGTAGGTGTGACTTTGGAATTTTTCACAGTCTTTGTTCTACTCCCCAACGGCACGTTGATGTTGCGATATATAATATTCAGCTTGTCAACTCTGCTTCAGCATCCTTTACCATACCGATCCACAGGCCACAGAACCAGCCTTATCCCACCAGCTCCATCTCACCAAAATGATGGCTACAGAGGACATATAAAATAGCGCCATGTCATCGAATATGTAGCAGTGGAGTTTGGCTTGTCAACAAGCACACTAAGATTTCTGTGTAATACCGTTATTTTTTATTTTAATCACATTTCATTAAACTGGGTGAATGTAAACCCAGTCTCGCTCCCTTCCCTGGTATTGCATAATATCTACACAGCTGCCTCTGTCTGTAAAATCTCTGTTTCCTTACTCCAATTCAAAAATTACTCTTGAGCAAAACTTCTCCAATCTTCCCGTGAATTACTCCACTACTTTACTTCGATTTGTTGTGTCGTGGAATCGTCTTTCATTTCGGCCAATTATTTTGAGCTTATCACTGCTAAAATCACATTGAAGCAAACATGCTTGGATTTTCGTAAATGTTCGACACTCTTTGAAATAGCTCGTTTTTTGTCTACATTGTACAAACTATAATACGATCTATGTGCTCACTGCACTCAAAAAATTAAAAGTTAATAAAACGCTTTACAAGACACGTTAGAGGTGAAGGTTACAGTGCCCTGAATATTAGCTTGTGTCACGTGACCTTGTCTACGTGACCTTGTATATAAGTCACTTATTCGTACTGCATTATATGCTTTCTCAACGTACATTCTCTATCACAAGTATGATGTGTCCCGTTAAATGACATACATATGTAATTTAGGTAAACAAAAGATGTACACGAATACACAAACAGTAGACGAGGAAAAAGAATTTAGATTCACTAATTTATGTTTACCGCTACTTCGAATATTTGATTTGCGCGTCTTTGCGTCTTCGGAGGTCCTTTTTTGCACGCTTTACTCAAACGGTTTTACAACGTTGGCTATATTCTGTAGCTTGACCAAGTCATGACCTTTAAATAGCCACAAAATTCTTACATTATCAGTCATATTGCAACTATTGAAGCATGGTGTCTTTTGGAAGCATGTGGTAACATAAAAAGATATCTTCTGGAACCATATGTGGTGTTGCCCGAGTAAATTCAAAGGATTGGCTGTATGTTTTTTTCCCTAATTGTTTGTCCGTGCGTATGTTTAAAACAGTTACCACTTTCGGAATTTTCAGTGGACGCAAAGCAAATAATTTCCTATTTTTCCCGAGACTTATGATGCTTACTCTTGTCCCGAAGACTTTGTGTTTACTCTTGCCCTTTTAAGGGAAGCAAAGTAATCGTACGGAAACCAGAAACGACGGTTGGAGTCATTTTGTACTGATTACAACCTTAACGGCTTCTTGAACATTTTAATACATTATGTAGCCGAAAACGCTCGACACTTCAAATTTTCAAAATCTATCTTTGGCATTTTTCTTTTTACTTCTGAAAAAAATCAGCGTATTTTCCCCCATCTCGAATTATATTCTGATAACATGCGAATATAAGTCCTTAAGTCTTCGCACACGACCAACTTGCTAGAATGCTTGTTACAATAAAAAGACTTATTAAGTGATGTATTTACAACCCAGAGTACAAAAAAATGTTTACTTCTATCGTTAAAACTTTCCTTCCAGACAACTCATTGTTAATAGTATTGGAAAGTGTTCAGTTTACCGTTGAGGAAAACGGAGGGACTGACAAATGAACCCTTGACAACAAGAATAAGGGGATATAAGATTTCGCCTTGATATCATTATACAACTCGTGTGTTATGTATAAAACCGAATCCAGATCTATTACCTAAAGTTTAGTGACATTGCGCAAGCCTGAATGGTCACCCTGCTAATTGTTTTTTACAGTTAAGGGTCCTGTCGCGTAGATTGGCTTTCACTATGCCCCGACCTACAAAATGGCCTTTGGATGCGAGTACGACTTTGTCGAAAGCCGCTTGGGCAAAGTCTTTTATAGATATGGGAATTTCATCGGAAGAAACCCAATTCCTTTCTTGATTGTGCCGCTATTTGTAGCGGCGGCACTGACGGCTGGAATGGCGTTCTTCAAGCAAGACACGGACGTTGAGTACTTGTTCACTCCGGAGAACAGCCAGGCTATGAAGGACAGGGATCGAGCAGAAGAACTTTTCCCTCTCAATGATGTCGATGAATTTCAGCCGCTGAGGCAGAACAGGCAAGGTCGGTTCGGTCGCCTGATAGTGACGGCAAAAGACAATGACAACGTTCTCAGGGAAAATGTTTTCTCTGAGATCTTGAAAATTCATGACTACGTTTTGGAGATTAACGCAACCGACGACGGCAAAATTTGCCAGTTTGATGACTTGTGCGGGAAATGGGACGGGACTTGCAATCAAAATGCTTTACTTCAACTCTATGATTACAGCGCAAGCAATGTTGAGAGCATGTCTCTCCAATACCCTGTCCACAGGTTACCTCAAGGTGGACTTGTCTTCATCGGAAATGCTCTGGGTGGCATCGAATTTGAAAGCGACCAAGAAACTGTGAAAACAGCCACGGTCATGAATGTGATGTATTCATTAAGAGACAATTCGGCAGATGATGAGCGGCGAAGCAAGGCATGGGAACTAAAATTCTTGGACAAAATGTCCACCTACGACACCGAAGAGATCACTATCGCCTACTTCACGTCGCAGACTCAAGAACTAGAACTTGCAGACAGCAGTCTTAATGTCATACCCTTATTCTCGATAACATTCACCGTCATCATAACATTTTCGATTCTGTGTTGCATCATGGCCGACTGGGTACTCAGTAAACCGTGGCTGGCTCAGCTCGGCGTTCTGTCTGCTGGTTTGGCGGTCATCTCAGCCCTTGGTGTCGGCAGCTACATCGGTTTACCGTTTATCAACGTCGTCGCTTCAATGCCTTTCTTAATTCTCGGTAAGTTTGGTACAATGCGTCCATTTTCGTGCACCAACAATAACAATGTATATAATGCAGTGCTAGAAGCCATGTTACTAGTGGGAGTTCTAACAATTTTAGAATCAATGCTCTCAGTCTAATGAGTCTCAGAATAAAGTTAATCATAATATCTCATGCTGCTTGTTATGATCGGTCAGAAAACTATCAAACGGGGAATCACATTTTTAAAGTTCCAGTCCATGGAATACCTCATTAACTTGCTTCGAAACTGCAGTAATTAAACTTGAACATCTCCGAAATGATTTTACTCGAAAGTATAAAATTAGAACTATACAACAAAATAATCTGCTTGCCCTGAATCCAACAGGTGTCTCTCCATGGCAATATCGTAGTGCCTTTTTGCTTATGTATGCGTACATTGTGCAAGACACATTTGTCAAACATTTTCGACCTAAGACTTCAACAAACCTTGTCGATTTGATGTTTACAACTCATAATCAGATCTCCTTGGTGGCCGTCACTAATCCAATTGCACTGCAGGTAGAATTATATGTAACGGCTCTCCCGGTAGCTCCAAAGGTCATTCACCTGCAGCCTGACATAGAATCAAGCGGACGCATGTTCAAAATGAAAAAGTACACATGTTATCAATGTCATTTCTCCTAACCATTGGCATCATTATTTAAACTGTGATCTCAGATAAATTCCGTAATACATCGGGCTTCGTTGCTCAGTTATTGATCCATTGTAGAACCAAATAAATATCTCGATGGCGGGATCCAGATAACACGAAATATGTCAGAGCGGGATAACATAAATTACCCCGGCCCTGTCAACCCAATTCCATGTATTTAGTTCAAACCACTTAATCAAATAATCAAAGCAATGAAAATGTGGAAAAAAACTGGTTGCAATAGGGAAACCTTCTTTGGGTATAGCAATCATACATCCTATGGTTGTGATTCAGTTAAGTAAACTTAGTCTCTAAGCATAAAAAAGCATTTTCCGTCAAAAAACCCACACATTTACCATTTACTAAATGAATATCGAACATTTTATGCTTTAAGGACTGTTCATATATTCTCTGCAGCGAGATTAAGAAAGACGCCCGGCATTAATCTGCAAGTATTTTCAAAATCTGAGATCTTGGCAGTATTGCACTTAGTATCAAACGGTTATGATTGAAACTGGTAAATGATTTAATTTAACGATTGACACTAAAAGGTGACGATTACTAGTCACAATAACGTGTCGCTGATAATACTTTCCATCGATTTTTGCATCATAGGTATTGGCGTTGATGACATGTTCATAATGATTGCTGCATGGCGTAAGACGTCGCCGAAGCTCAGCGTTGAGGAACGTATGGGACATGCATACAAAGAGGCTGCTATGTCGATCACCATTACCAGTATTACCGACCTCCTGGCATTCTTCATCGGCGCCATCACGTATTTTCCGTCAGTGAGAATATTCTGTATCTACACAGGCATAGCCGTGCTGTTCGACTACGCGTACCAGATCACTTTCTTCGGTGCGTGTATGACACTCTTCGGGAAGCGGGAAGCGGCCAATCGCCACTGTATGACTTGCATGAAAGTGCTACCGAAGAGAGAGGCTCCTTCAACTCGGTACAAGATTTTCTGCGCCGGGGGTTCATCGGAGACGACGCCGCCGAGAGAAGACAGTGATCACGCTATGATGAAGTTTTTCAAGAACCAGTACGGCCCCGTCCTTACTTCAATTCCCATGAAAGTAATCACACTCGTGGTGTTTGCGGCTTACCTCGGCGTTGCTATCTGGGGTTGCACGCAGTTGCAGGAAGGAATTCGACGGAAAAATCTGGCAAACGATGACTCGTACGCAGTCACATTCTACAACTTGGATGATAAGCACTTTAAGGTCTATGGGCCAGTCGTTGCCATAGTGATCGAAGAAGAAGTTGATTACTCCAATACAAGGGTACAAGAAGCGATTGAGAACGTAACAAGAGAACTAGAAGAAAGCTCATATTTCCATTACAACAACAACGTCACTCAATCCTGGCTACGTGACTTTTTAGACTTCCTTACACTTACAAATGTCCCGTCATACAACAACTCCGACGACTTTGTTCAAGTTCTACGTGATTCGTTTTTGTCAGTTCGATCAATGCCATACAAAATTGACATCAACTTCAACGAAGACAACACCAGTATCTTGTCATCGCGATTCTACATCTTTTCAAAGGATACAAATACAGCAAATCGTGAACGAGAAATGATGGTGGACGCTCGTCGCATAGTCGACAAATCTGACATCAAGATGTTCGCCTATCATCCAGCGTTCATATTCTACGAGCAGTACCTCGCTGTGTTACCGAACACACTACAGAATATCGGAATAGCGGCAACCGCCATGTTTGTCGTTTCTCTGATCTTAATTCCTCACCCAGTCTGTTCAATATACGTGACTTTTGCAATTGCTACGATTTCGACAGGTGTTGTTGGTTTTATGACGTTATGGGATGTTAGATTAGATTTCATATCCATGATTAATATCATCATTTGCATCGGTTTTAGTGTCGATTTCTCAGCACATATCACATATGCCTTTGTCATCTCCCCAAACCCAGACCGCAACAAACGAGCGATAGACGCTCTCTACACATTAGGTTGGCCTATCCTACAAGGCGCTTTGTCTACAATCCTTGGTATCATCGCTCTCTCCACTTCTGAGTCATATATTTTTCGAACATTCTTCAAAACTATGTTCCTTGTTATCTCCATCGGTGCCATTCATGGTCTGGTATTTCTCCCTGTCGTCCTGACTCTCTTTGGGCCTTGCAGCTCTGTTCGGGTTGCTCCGGAACAGCCGACACACCCCATCATCGTTGTCAAGCCGTCGAAGATTGCACCTGACGAACAAGGAACATCATCACACTCATTCTTGAATTACGAGACACTTGTCGTTCATGATGTCGAAACAAGGTGTACTGATCGTTGAAGGTGACGTCATCGGAGATGACAAATCAGTCCATGAAAATACTTTTGTAAGGACCTTAAACTTGACGTCATCTGTTAGGTAGGGTGACGTCACAAAGCCTGATTATCAACGATTCAAAAAAGTATTGTTCAGTCTCAATTGGTAACGGTCTTCGAAACCGTCTATCTGTCCGTCATTTTGTTTTTGATTTTGTATAGCAATAATCTTTTGGTCAAATCATTTGTCCGCTATTCGTTCTATCCGTCCATCGATGTATGTATCAATCTGTCAGCCTGTCTATCTATCTGTCTGGCTGTTTGTCCGTCCAAAATCTGTAATGTATTCTCATCAGAGTGTCTTTTACATCAACAAGGCCATGACAAGTCATCTTTTTGACACTTCTTGTTCTTTTGTTAAATCCATGTCCGATACTCAGACAAAATATACCAAGACAGGGTATTTGTCATCGCTTGCAAAACTTCTTGACACGTATGTCATGTGTTTTTTTCTTCTTTTATATGTTCAGGAACAATCCTAAGCGTATTCAAATAGTTACCTAGACATATGGCCAACGATATTGCAACAGCAAAACTAGTAAAGGCGGCGTACGGACCTGCCTTTCGTCCATATCTAAAAATACTGATACAGGAAGAGGAAGCTCACACCAAAGTGGTCGAAGGAAGAATAAAATAGTATAGCTCATCATATCATCATTTTTGGTGAATAACAAGGTGATCAAGCAGCAGATATAATTTTCATATTCAAACGTCCATCCCATATTAAAAGTTTACTGAACAGCGACAAACCCTACAAATAATAATCATTTACCAGTAAATTAATTTAATTTATGAAATTGTTGAAGTTTTGTACCCTGTTGAAACTGTTTTGAATTTCATGTAAATATGTGTTTGATTGTTTTTAGATTTATATATTTTGACTTCAAATTCTTTTTGCTGACAGCTTTCAAAATGTACAGTTCTTCAATGTTTCAGCTTACTGAATAGCACTACCACTTATACACTTTACTAGAGTTACATGGAAACATACCAGTATATGCATTGCTGTTCAATAAAGTGCCTACAATTTCAAATCATATTTGGAAAGGTCCCTGTGTGTTGATTGTGCAGCGCATATTTTAAAACAAGTTAATCTCACATGTAAGCTTGTAATGATTAGAGCTCATTAGAGCTAATTAGAGCTATTGAGTTGCACACTAAGCTTATGTGCTAAATTTACCTGCAAATGGATATATTGTAGATAATGCCGAATGTGTTTTAATTCAGATCGGTTATGTGCAACATTTGTACGTTTTTGTATTTTTCACAATATTTTCCATTTTTTAATAATTTCACTTATTCCATTTCATTATATAAATACAAACCAGACATAATTGTGTTTGTTGAATTTATACTATTTCTTCTTCTCTATATAGTTTATATTTTAAAATATTTTGAAATATATAAATAGTCAAATGATCAAAAGTTGAAGTGACGAGTGTTTCGTTATGTGTTTATCGTCTTAATGTGGATACAAGTTTACGGCGCCCGGTGAAAATTATATAAAAAATCTGTATTTCTAAAAGCACTTCGAAGTAGAATGACGAACCTGCATGTTCCATGCCTTCATGAAAGACACAGCTTAGAATTATGGAAACAAACTTTCTTTGTCTTTTGAAATGGAAAACAAACTCAATTTTATTTGAAAACATTCATTATGTAGGGCTTTTATATTTTGCCCTGCTATTTGAACAAATGGGAATATACGTCATGCAAAAAGCCAGATTTCTGTTTCATATTACACTGATCAATTCGTGCAATCACTTTATTTACCAATTTTACTGTATTTCTATTTCGTCATTTGATTATTCATTCATCCACCCCTCCATCTTTTAATCCATCCATCCATCCATCAATCCATCCATCCTTCTATCTCTATACCAACTTAACTTCCCATCTATACATCAATCAATGTCTATGAAACTACAAATTTATTCGGTCATTTTATTTATTTATTTGTTTGTCAGTTTTTCAACTGCTTACTTGGTCAGTCGAATGGATTCTGGCGTCACATTAAGAAACACCTCTAACGGCGAGCTTACATGTATCGTGGTGTTTCGTCATGAAAAAACACTGGCGACAAAGGCTGTGTCAGAAAGACACCAAAATACCTTCCGTTTTTTCAAGCCGTATCATGACAGAGGAAATGTGTAACGACACTTCTAAACATTTTGTAATGAGCACTTTCCAAGCGTCAACGTTACTATCACATTGCGTACATACTGCGTGTTCAGTTGTATTGGAACCTTGCGACACAGAGGTAACCCTGGATACCAAAATAACCCCTTTTCCTCTGGTTCAAACAAATTATCGTCCACAAATAAATCCAATATCATCACATGGATATTTCAAAGAGTGCATACATAGGGCCCGGCAGGCAAATGTCTTTCAAAGTGTACTGGCGCTGTAATACCAATAACGAAAGTATTCTACACAAAACGTGTTTTGGTCCGATTATGTAATAGAAAAGCACCGACGCCGAGAAGTTTCTTGTTTAGAATCGCTTCGGCCTACGGCGTCGGTGATTCTAAACCAGAACTCCGACGGGGCAATGGTTATCTGACTTAAACCACACGGTCATAACTATCATATATACTAGTAGCTCACTCGATGTGTGAGCCCATCCCAGTCGCAACGTACCTAAATCAATGGCTCTTGCCATAACGTTGTGCAGAACCGACCACTCTTTGTTTCAATTGTTTGAAGTCAATAAATATCAATAAATAAAAAGCAAGAGTGATCAATAATGATTTGCATATTGCGAAGGTGTCTAATGGGTACAGCGAGTAAGGTCATGTATTTGCATTCATATTTGGTTTCCAAAACCATACTGCCAGAAATCGATTCGTGGGTTAGAGGTCAGCGTGTAGGGCCAAATTCTGGTATAGGCATACCTTGTTTAGTCCTTGTAGGTGTTATTTTGGGTTTTGTAGCTTTGGCTATGTTGAAGAAAAGAAGTCGTAGGCAGGTTGTAGAATAGGGACTAAGCAGATGGAAGTCAGAACCGCTTGGTGGGTTCTAACAGAATCGCCTGGTGGTTCTGGCGGAAACACCCAAAATTGAGGAGTTCGTGGAAATAAACACTGCAGAGAACAATACTGTGACGTAGGGGGGTGTGGTTTAATACTTATTACCCCAGCATTGATTTCTCAAGTGTACAGTACCAAGTCAAATGCACGAATCGAAGTTTAGGGCCCTGTTGTGACGAGCTGAGAAAGGGCGTGGGTGGAATGGTATTAAGTGTTCAACAGATTTTGCTCTCAAATCAATATTAAGCCAACCACAATACACCCGGAAACGGGAAAGGGTTTATTTATTGACGATCTCTTTATTACTTTACCTTTGTCCCGCCATCGGCGAAGGAGGAACTCGATTTTTCACGTAACAAAGACATGGACGGAGAAACACATTCATTTTACGACTCCATTGTGTCGATTTCCACCATGTACTGTTCAATGGAATGGTTGTACTCACAGCAAAGGAAGACCAATGATGAACATTTAATGTAAAATTCAATGAGACCTAATTGTTCACAGATACCTGTACATGTCACTGGTCATAATTGGGCTACTTTTAAGTTTGATGTCGGGGTGGGGATGTTGCGATATCAGAATCACAGAAAGTGTCATTCATTGACTGATCTATACAATGTGTTTGTGCGCAAAACAGTCCATCGTGTTGCTGGCAAACTTCTACGATTAACATGGAGTAATAAATAACCGGGAACATTAAAGTGGTCAAATGACGTCTAGATCTATCAGCATTTAGACAGGTAGAAAAAGCATTGCAATTGAATACAGGCGTTCTCTTAATTTCATATTCAGGAGGCTTTGCATGCACAGCGACGCTTAGAACGAGGAAATTACAATTTTTATTTTTTGGACAATCTTTAATCAGCTTTCGTTTTTCCTCTTTCCAAAGGCAGAACCTAGCCCCTCTTTATAAGACAAAGAAACGGACAGAATTAATCCTATAACGATCAGCTAGGTCTTATACATAGGCGTGATTTCAATTACAGAAACAAAACACCAGTGATGAAGATTTGTTGTCAAATGTAAGAGCATTATTGAGAGATACTGTCACTGGTCATAATATGGATCCGGCCGTAGTTTCGAGGTCAAATCGGATTTGCGTATAGTTTTAGCTATATAGCACTTGAACTCTGCTTTACTATTGCAGAATTTACCGATGAGGATATCAGAATCTTAGAGAGCCATCATTATTTACGGTCTTGGGATTGGGTCGGAGGAATTCCATCGGAAACTTCGAAACTCTGGCAATATTGACTGCCCCTCCGAAAAGTTAAATACCAATATTTGTAAAATTTACAAAATACATGGACAGCAATAGAAAATACCTTTCAAATCTTGGTGTACCCTGCTAGGTTATCGTCAGTTATCTCATGACAGTTGAAAAAGGTTAAACAAACAAAATGAAATTCGAAGAGACAACAAAATACAGATGTAAAAGCTCACGCTATAACCAGTATTCAACTATATGGTATTGTTTAATTTGGATGAGTATCGTGACAGGGTTTTCACAAGGATATCCGACTGTGCAGAATTTTGAAAGATACAGGGTTGGGGGGGGGGACATGCAAGAGGCTGAAAGAAAAAGTTGCAAAGGAGGCTGCCCCCATCTTGCATGGGCAATTTTGAATAATTGGTGTGTGTAATGGTGCAGTCTGGTGCACTCTGAGAGAGGTTTCAAATTTGTCTTTTACTAGTAAAACTGTTTGAACACTTAAAGGGGCGTGCAGGAGACGGGGGTGTCTCCCCTCTTGCATCGAAAATTTTGAGAAATTGATGTGTGTAAAGATGCAATCTGAGAGGTGTTTCAATTTATTTTGCACAAAACATTTAGTAACCCCTTTCTTCCTCTCTACATTTTGAGCAACCCCCCCTTGAAATTTTCAGTTTTTTGAGTGACCCCCTCACATTCCTCCAACCCCCAGGCCGTAAATAATGACGGCTCCCATAAAAAGTACAGACTTGCGAATTCCTTAATATTAATTAAGCTCCGTGCATGTTTTTGACAAAAGAGAAGAGGGCATAGGTGTTCTGCTACAGGGAAACGACCGTAATGTCAGGCCACTGTACTTTATGCATCGGTTGCGCAGAGGCCGCCGGACAGACATGGTATGTATGGAAAGTTAATGAGGTATTGACGCAAGTGATAAACGACATTCTGACATATGCGGGTGTTATTATGTATCGGCTGGACAATAATCTGTGTTTTTGTGGAGAACAGCTTATGCGTGGGTGGCACATATCTGAAATCAACATGGCAAAATTGTTGACTCGCTACGATGCCCGAGTTTCTGTAATTATGCACATATCTGAAATCAACATGGCAAAATTGTTGACTCGCTACGATGCCCGAGTTTCTGTAATGATGCAACAGGTGGTTGAGAAACACGTATATATGCTGTATTCTGAAGTATGTAATATGAACTTCTAGTCTTCGTAGAAACCAACCAGGGCACTTTTAGACAAGTCGCGACGGGTATAGGTCAGAGTGCTGACCGTTTCAAAATAAAGCACTTATTAGGGTGACTACCGTACATCAGCCATGTATCTTCACTGCACTTCTAATGTTTTCTAAACTGGAACAGAGTAAAAGAGAAAGATCGTGCGAGGAATTCAAAGTTAACAAACGTTTGGAAAAGAAAAGTATGGAATTCTCCGTGTAATAACAACAATATTAGGCGTAGTCTGTTGACGCCCTTTAGTGAAGATTTCAACCAATTCCGAAAAGCAAGTATTGCTACTCTGTCAAATTTATAAGATCTCTTATCGCTGTTGCCATGGTTACGGACACATTCTACGTACAAACCTCGAGGAGAGTATTTTCACTCGTGTTGTTTTACGAATTATGCTGTATAGTAAACTCAATAAGTTTTCCTTCATGTATCCCACCACCTGGGTATGAGATTGACATATTGTCACTTTCTTTTTAGTAATTTATACTAGGTTCGAAGGGAAGAAAGGCCAACTAATGTTACTGATCAGGTATTTTTGAATCATGTTGGCTAATAGAATGAAGTAAACTTTCAACGAGAAGTAATAAATATACGGAAGGCTATAGGTTTATGTGGCGTTAGAAGAGACAAAAGTTCTTCATTTATGTCATTAAATATCTGACTTTTTCTCCAACTTACTATTTACAAAATCGCATCAAAAAAATTTTGCGAAATGGGTGTTGTGAAAAAAGTCGATGATGAGTAAGTTTACATTTGTCAGGGCACACAAATAATTCTGGACTTTCGATTTCCAACGTTTGTTTCTTGTTTCCTTAGAAACCCTGCATAACATAATGAATGCCTAGGGCCTGTTGATCCTTGACATGCATGCCCGCATACATCTGAAGAGATTACACATTCTCGTCAGCACCAAAGAGTAAGAATGAGTCATCTAATTTTTGGCGTCTTTCAAAATTAAACACTAGATCCCATTAGTCTGGCGTTGTGATGAAACAGGAGCATTGCAAATAAACAGGCGGTAATTTGAACAGGTTTTACCCCAGCGGATTGTGCAAAACTCTTCTGTAAGGGCAATGAATGTCACAGCCCGTTGAAGCCCCCTCCTGACCTCCCCCTTGTATTCACTGTTCACAGTTAGCTGATCATCCAACACATACACGTATACCTAATGGTTGTATGACTACAAACGCCGCAGCTGGCTGCAACATGCACCTGTATTCTCTTGCCAGTGATGATTCTCGCCCTGCCTAGGGTAAATCTCACTGCTGAGGGGGCTGAGAGGGCTTAAACGAGGAACGATTAATCGTGTTTTAAATATGAAAATTTCAAAAAGTATAATGTAATGTATTTTTGGTTCTTATATTAGCTTTCAAAATGTGACTACGACAGTAGAGGCCAGATGTGCTCAGTAGTTTTATGTATCACCAAATGACACTGCTAGTATTTCACTATTGTATTGTCAAAAGCTACGCCATTAGGATTGGTCCCCTTCGTGGCTTTCTAGTCTGGTCATTGCTTGAACGCTACTTGCTTAGTAACCAGAAGGAAGACATTTCATGTTTAAAAACATATAATTAAATTCAAACCTGCCTAAGTGTTCTATAACACGAAAATACATATGAGAGAGAGAGTATTTTCATCATTGCCGCTTCACGAAAGTGTGCTCTAACGTCACTTCAATACGTATTCCTTCTTATTCCCCCACCACTTTGTTGTGATATCGCCGTGACAATAGTTTTTTAAATGACAGCGACATATTTTCACTTTCTTTTTAGTAATTTATAACAGGTACGAAGGAAAGTCAGGCCCACATACATAGATGTCTTAGACTATGAAATTTACTGAATGGGAACCATGAATCATGTTGGCCAATTGGATGAAGCAAAATTCCAGAGAGAAAGAGTAAATTCATGTTGATTTATCTGATGTTTATAAGAGACAGGATTTAATCAGCTATGTTATCAAATGTCAGACTTATTGTTTCCTGTAGTTGCTCTCCACAAAAAATCACTTTAAAAGACATAATGCAGAATGTTGTCGTCAACAAATTTGATTATAGAGGATGCGTGAGCTTAGAATTGTCAGTTCATACAAAAAATGGACTTTCTCTTTCCAATGTTTGTTTCGTGTTTCCTGAGAAACCCTGCATTACATAATGAATTAATGCTTAGGGCCTGCTGATCCTTGACATGCACGCCTGTATATACATCCATAGAGAAAGATAGATAGAGTGGCAACGGGTATTGTTGAAGGCGTGAAGCGGTTACGTAACCCATCCGTGTTCGCCTCGCCTCAGGTTGCTCTCGCCTCTCTTTTCCGAAGAGTGCCGACCATGAATCCTTCGGTAATTTTCGGATTTTCGCCAATTGTTAAGCGAAAGTATGTTCGGCAAAGTTTGTGTTGTTGTTGTCGTGTGGTGCTGAGCAGAATTGACGTGCTGGCGAAAACGGGAGAGTTTTGAGCTTCAGGAAAATGAGTTTTACCGTTTTAAAAATTCCTCTCATATTTTTATGAATATATAATGAGTGTGTTTGAACCAAATTTGAAAGTCTTTCATCGATACTGTCTGGTTTTACTCAATGGTTTACGGTCAGTCATACCGTCTTTTACACGTGCGTCAAGGAAGGACATGTTTATGAAACTGCTGGCGTGTTATGTTTTGATTGGCGTGAAGCAGTGTTTCTGGCCTGAGAGCTCACAAAGTAACTATGGTTGCTACGCGACTGGCAGTACGATGCCATCTTGTCGTATTTTTCGCATAATCTCGTGTAATTATCAACCACAAACAAAGCCTCCAAAAAGTTTAACACCTTTGAAGCTCATTTTAATATGAAAAGCCAATAGTCTACCGAGACGACCATGGAACAAAAGGCATGCAAGTGTTGCCACTCTGTCTATGTTTCTCTGTGATACATCTGAAGAGAGTACACCCTCTTCAGCACCACAGAGTCAGAATGAGTCATCTAATTTTTCTAATGGATGTCTTCCAAAATGAAACACTAGATCCCATGGGTCTTGCGTTGTGATGAAATAGGAGCATTGCCAATAAACAGGTGATAATTTGAACAGGGTTTACTTCAGCGGATTATGCAAATAAGGGCAGTGAATGTCTCCATGCTGAAGGCCCCCCTTTTGACCTCTCCATGTATTCACTATTTACAGCTGACTGGTCATCGCCGAAAATACACGTATACGTATTGATGCAATGACTTCAAACACAGCAGCTATAGCTGCAAACTATCCCTGTATTTTCTTGCAGTGATATGTACGCCATGTCTTAGGTGCATCTCACTTCTTGAGGGTGCTGAGAGAGCTTGAATGATATAGATTCAGCGTCTTTCAAATATGAAAATATCAAATATAACACAATTGGAACTAATTTAGGATAAAATTGTATGGTGAAGTAATGTAAATGTAATCTAGAAATGTAATCTCATGTACTTTTCTTTTTATATTACACACTTTTTATGAGTAATTTGTATTATTAAAACATTCAACTATCTGGCACCTAACATTTTAGAGAAATTTAAAAAATATGAAAATCCAATTATCCCAAATTTGTTCCAATCGTGTTATATATAATGGATGTTTGATGCTCAACTTGAAAGATGTAACCAGGATAGAGGAGGTCAGATGTGCTTAAATGTTTCATGTATCATCAAATCGCGCTACATTTTTTAGTATTAGATTTTCAAAAGCCCATCCATTAGGATTGGGTCCCCTTCCTGGCTTCCTTGTCTTGTCATTACTTAAACGCTACTTCCTTGGTAACCAGAAGTAGGAGACACCGGTATTTTCATCTTTGAAAACATTAAATTTAATTCAATGCTGCCCAGGTATTCTGTAGTAATTACTTAACAAAAGAGGTTAACTTGCCTGCAGTAATCGAATACAAAAAACCAAACAAATGCACATGTATCGGTTGCAATAATGTGATTTTTGAATGAAACATCAAGTACTTGATGTATGTATAAGCTTAATATTTGTACAGGCTGAGTGCAAGACTGATTTGCACAAACCATATGGTTTCTTGAACCGGCCGACCTATCGACCTACCAACTTATCGACATACCTACCTACCTACCTATCCCCTACCGTCATCCCTCTCTCTCTTGCCGAACCACCAACATGAATATAAGAATATGAGAAGGAAAACACATTGAGTTTTCGTTAAGTATAATTTCGTTGAAACGACAAGGGATGAAGGTCAGTACGCATTGTGCGTTCGTAACCATGGAGATAGACTAACACGAGATCTTAGAAATTGGACAGAGGAGCAATTTTTGCATCTAGGAAAGTTGAAATCACAAGTCAACGGCGTCCACAGTCTAGTAGTACTCCTTATGTTGTTACGAATACTCAGATAATTCTAGACTTTTCTCTGACAACGATCATTGCGTGCTCACAATTCTTTGCACGATGTTTCTCTTTAACATCGACACCAGTAGAAAACGTGAGAGGTGCAGCTGCGGCGAAGATGAACCGTTGACGTAATAATGCAGAGTACTCGCCGTAACTCTTTTAAAAGGGGTCACTATTTTGACCTCTTTACGCATTGTCGAAAGATAATTTCATACCCCGTTACGGTTTGCTCAGAAAAGTGTGACTCAAAGAAGAGGACAAGTTCAAATTATTGCAGTCCTTTATTATAGCAAGAACACAACACATGAATGTATTTCTTCTTCTGCCTGTATATTTGACCAACACTTCATGTATGTGTATAGACCATATCGTCATTTCCCTGGAATAGTAAAGAATCAATATATCTTCCATGCTGACTCTTTATGTCTGCCACCCACGCATCGGCTGTTCTACACACAAACACGTTGTATTGTAGTCAAGCCAGTCAAGACAAGCACATTAGTCAGAATGTCGTATGTTATTTGCATCGTTGCCCTATTTACTTTCTACATATATCATTTCTACTTGGCTGCTTCTGTACAAGCGATGCGAAAAGGACAGTGACCCGACAGCCAAAACGGTCGTTTCCTTATAACAGAATACCTATCCCCCACCCAAAAACACCCGCCTCCATTAAGGAGGGCGTGCACGTAAATGCCCCCTCAACATCCATCAAAACCGTGCACGTAGTTGAGTTAGTCTTCAGTGGAATTCTGATATCTGATTCGGATTCTGATTCTGATATCCCAATCGGTAAAATCCTTAATAGTAGAGGAGATTTCAAGTGTTACATCGCTGCAACTACCCTCCCCTATATCAGAGGGAAAGTAGATATTACCTTTAGACACGTTTTCCACTACTTTTTGTTTTGTATGTCTGTTGTCAGTCATTTTAGGCTGCATTCAAAAATAATGGGTAGACATAGGCCTGGAGGATTTCGAGGCGGGCTTGAAAGTTATGGGAGTAGAGAGGGGTATTTAAAAAGTTTGCAAGGGGTAAAGGGGGTCTGAAAATATTTTGATTCCCTATATTTTAAACTTTCAGACTTCACAGTTTGATAGGCAAAGCAATAAACAATCATGAATAGCATTGCAGTGGCATCCAATGGCTCTAATGTTAATGAAAATTAAACAAATTCCATGATCACTTCTACTAGCATCTGTTTTAAAAAAATCTAAAATAGTATGAATGTCATTGATTTTTTATAAAGAAAACAACAAATAGACCTTTGCAACAGAAGCTGCAGCTATTGATAGTCTTTTTTTCAATATTGCCCATACCGTGTTTCAACTAGAGTCTCATTCTCGCTCCCTACAGCATGCTGAAACACAATATTCAACATGCCCAAAAAGCCTTTATATGTACACACTATTGTTGGTGATTGAATTAGAGTCCAGACTGAAAGTCATTTGTGTACGATACAAATGCACAGTACACAAACACAGGCTGTGTTGGCAATCTGAATATTCGATAGTGCAAATCTAAAGCGAGGAGAACAAGAACCCAGTTGGTATATGAAACAAAATACCGCTAAAATTATCAACATTTAATACCGTGCTACCCCTGTATGTACCATCAAAATGATAGCAAATAATATTACCATTAACAGTGACGGAACAGCTACTTTTTCCTAATCTCAGTATATATAAGTGACAGCAATGCTTGATATTTGTCAGCAAATTTCTATCAAATAAAGATCAGTTTGCCCAATATACACAACAAGTAATCCAAGGGAGTTTGTAGTTTGACCTGTCCCTTAGCTCTTACATCAGTGACATCGAGGCCGGCCGGCCGGCAAGGGCGTCCAATACTTGGAGTATATACTCCTTGTATATTGGACCCCCTGGCCGGGCGCGGGCAGCCTCGATGTCATACACAGCTCATGCACATACTGCATTTTTATCGAGTGCTGCTCTTCAGAATGGAAGCTCAACCCGGATGAAATACTAACTTGGTTTTAGTGACATCAATGTTTCATAATTACGATTTATTATTGTAATTATTATGAAAATAATATCATAGTTTTAGACTATTAATTCCCAGTTCGCCTGTGAAAAAGTACTGATATTGGAAGAAGTGGCAGAAGTAAAGCAGGAAGCAATGTTAAAAAAATAAATCATTTAAAGAACCTGTATGGTGGTGACATTTAAAAAGTATTTTAAAAGTATTTTAAAGTTCGATGGCAATTCCTCCACCCCCACCCCAGTATTTGTGAATGCAGCCTTACTGCCCCCAAATCATGTTCAAACACCTACTCCTTAACTTGCCGGCCCAGTGTCTGTTTGTTTGGAATGCCCTGAAATTGTTTGCATGTGAATATAATTCTAGTCCTGATCAGAATTGACTTGCCAACGGTAACCATGCAGTCTATACATGTACAAGCTGAGTTCAGTGACCAGCTGTAATTTGCGTATATCATTTGAGAGTAGAACAAAAAACTGAGGTTGACACCAAAACAATAGTGAAAAAACAAGAGTCATGAAAAGTTACATCATCTGGTCCTTTAAGCTCATATAATTATAATTGACAGTATTTCTAAACAATGCAGCACTGTTCTATTTTGGCATTAAATCTAAATGTTATTGTTCATTTCTGTTCGTACGATCACGCTTGTTGTAAATTGACCAAATGGGATTTGCCAAGGATTTATGTATATTGCTGTTTATTCGTCTGTCATGTAAAAACGAGGGTTAAGTTTCTCCTGGAGAGACAAGCTATGTTAACGGGAGAATAATCAATCAAATACTTTTTCCTTGTTCCGGGTGTTTCTTGTTTGTTAAATATTGCTGTTAGAGAAAAGCCGATTGAGCACTTAATAACATTCAGATAACACCTGCACCCGAATTTGTCAAAACAGCGTCATAAATTTTCAGTATATTTCATGAATTTTACTGTACTCTCGAGAAATTGGCCCTTTGAAAACAGGCATAGGTCGAATTAAAGTGTACTGTCTGGCTGAATTAGGGCGTAGTATGCCCATACAACAGCCTGGCAGCTCTCCAAAATGAGTTGAACGCTTGCTCCCAAAAACGGTGAAAATAATGATGCACAAGGCAATTTACCGCGATTTTACAGCGGTCATATAGAGCTTAATTAATATGCAAAGAATTGCATTGCTTTCATAATCTAGACAATATCAAAACAACGCTGCGGTTCTGCACGTGTGTAATTATTAAAATTCCAGTCTGCACGACGACCGGGCTTTTCCGGTACCATTGCATGACGGGTAATATAGGCAAGAATGGCGTCTTTCAGTGGCGTCATTGAAAGTAAACAAAAGCCAGCAATATCGCCAAAATAAAGACGCGGTTTTCTCATAAACTAAGGTATATTTTCACTGTTTTTGAGATGGTAAGTGTCGGCTATAGGTCTGAAGAATATTGTCGGCAAATGTTTTGGCAATATACATATTTTAAAATATAATTTTATCAATTTTCAATTGGGTAGCTAAAATTACTTGATTTTGAACGAACTCAACTTTCAAAACTTGTAATTTTTGGTCTAAAGAGACAATCGCCAAACTTTGCCGATTAAACGTACCCCATTGTCAATGTAAACGTAAAATAAAGTCATCTGGGTCACTAGACACGCGATCGTTGGCAGAAATGGAGCGAATTCACGTGTGTGAATATAGGGCAAAATACGAAAATTTTGTCAATTTTGTGGCATAATCGTGCTGTTGAGCACGACGCTGCTTGAAAAAGGCTGCAAGTGTCACTTTTGGCATAGCTTCCACAATACGGTAAACGGGTGCTAAAGTCCCGCCCGCTCAGCTGGTGACCTCACTGCACGGAGAAATGGAGGGTACATTTTCTATGGGGTTGACAGGACCTCTCTTTGAAACTTTGTAATTTTTGGTCTAAAAATCATGTTGACAATTTAGTATGAAAAATAAGGCCTTTAGGTATTACTAATTGTTTAAAAATGATTAATCGTTTCTGTGGGTCATTAAAATGTGTTCTCAGCACAGTTAACTTTTGAGCGAAACAATGAAAAACCCTAAAATTTTCAAGCCGATTATGTTCCACCTTAAGTACCGTCAGACTAATGCAAACCTCTCCAATTGGCAATGGTTTACTCCTGGCAACATACAACTTCATGTTACTCATCGGGGGCTTGCCCCCTCGTCGGTAATTGCTCTGATTGACACGATTTCGAGTAACTTGCAGTGAAAACCATTGATTGACACATGTCAAATCCCAGTCGTAAGGGCGCGAAGCGCGGTACTAGCCAATACCTTACCACTTTCTTGAATGCAGCTTAGCTGATTATTATTGCCCTCAAAGTATGACTCATCAGCTATGCCTTAATAAGGTAAAATAGGCGTAGATAATCAAGAAAACAAAGGCTAACGACGTGGCGGGAAAATCGCATATGTTGTAAACAAATGCTCATGAATAGTATCACATGACATCTCAAAGCTGCGCCTATTGGTTCAGAGGCTAGACATAATAAGGTCATGCATAATGAGCTGTCGTGTATTACTCACTCGTGCGTGCTCATGCACAAAACTTGCACAATACAGAATAACTCGTCGGCGTATGAGCACATTTTCTGTATTAATGTAATGTAGTAGAGGTTGCTAATTACAACCGCATTCAGAGGTAAACTTGTGGTAGCCCGTATTTGTTGAAAAAATCCCAACAACTAAAATTTCTGTCGATCTCACAACTGGTCTGCGATCGCAGGCAGTGTTGCAAGTGTTCGATCAAAGGGTCATACTGCTGCCCGTCACTGCCCTACAGGCAATTTACCTTCCAATATCTGTAATCAGTCGATATATCTGTACCTGAGCCCATTACACTCTGTAAAACCAAACAAAATAATAGTCCCAGCCGTCGTTTTTCCAGCGAGTGTCAACGATCATCTGTGGTATGTCCATGCAACGATGATCGTATCCGGTATTCACACACTCAGTGACACTGCCCGTCAGGAAATTATGGATGTCAGTTTTGAGACAGGATTCAGTAATTGTGAGTAAAAACAGACGCATATTTTGTAGCTTTCTATAAATGTGGTAGTACTCTTTAGGGGCTGGTACACATCAGCAGGGCTAAACAGCAGCTCTTTGGTGTTTTAGACATCGAATCTTGACAGTACGGCAGTCGACGGGTAGTTGGACCGGTCGGGATGTTCATGTGATCGCTACATTTAGACCTTTCAATGTAGGTTCGTTCCAACAAAGCCATTTTTGTACGGTTTGTACCTATCTTTATTTCTACTCTAGAAACATCATTAGCGTTAAATTTGATCCGTAACTTAAGAACCATGTGAGTTCTTGTTCTAATGTTTTGATGTTGTAGCATCGACAGCGGTCAACTCCTCGTCGAAGTGTCAACCATTTATGCGGAGGGTGGGAAATTTAACTCTCATAGAACACGTGCATACTGAGGTTGTCAACGTCTTCAAATCATCAACGAAATAATTATTTTAATTGAATGTATTACAAACAATATCAAATTATTGTAAAATATCTTCATATGATAACAAATATTAATTGTTATTTATACCTTAGCGATTGAACCCACCATTAAAGAAAATGGTTTCTAACATAATGTCACACATGCCAATCACCCTGCAATACCCAATCAAATCGCTGGTACCGGCCACACCTCAAAAGCCGGGTTATCGTGCAGACTGTTCAAGACGCGGTAAGTATCAGTTTTTGTCAGGTACGTTCAGCTCGGCTAGTGTTGTTATTGGCAAGCCGGTTCAGAAATACCCAGCGGGAGCCCAAGCAGCGGCGAGGTGCGACTGCCTTTGGAAGAATAAGGGACCATCTCAGATTGTCGCATAAGTTCAAAAAGCGAAATTCATTCGTTTAGGGGGGAGGGGGTTTGACCTCCATTCAATTAGTGAACTTCAATTTCGCACTTTTATTTTGTGATCACAAGTTTTCGTGTGTTTATTTTAAATTAAAGAAAAAAATGCACACTCGTGCCAACAACTTTGTAACTGTTTCCATCTCGTTCATTCCCAAACACAATTTACCGATAGTAACATTGTATCCTAAACCTTTCATTCATCAAATTATTCAAAGACAAAAAGTATCATTTTTTAAAATGTGCTATTTATAAGCGTCTGCTCTAAACTAGATGTCTTTATTCTCACTTGTCATGCACCTGGTCATAGTCGTTTTAATATATGATTGAACCACGGTCCCTCCGCAAAATTGAACATGCCTGGGCCCCCATGTCGAAGTTTCTCGCCGGAGTGACTCTAGCTATATGTCTACCTGGTGAGGAAAAACCACCATGCATGTAAACAGACTGATATAACCGAAGCCCAAATTCGCTGTAAGGAATCAAAGGAAGTGTCTGCGACAAAGCAATCAAACAGTCAATGCATACTGGAACAGCCAGAGCTGGACAGGGTTTCTAACAAGTGAGGGATATCCATATATGGGTAAATCGCCTGAACCGTATGACGATTACTTGGATGTTACTGCATTTGGAAGTGCATTATGGCATTGCAGACCAGCCTCGGTTGTCTAATGTTGTAATGTGGCAAGGGGAATACGTCTTTAGTAGCTATAGCAAAATGCAACATTGTACTCTCAGGCAGACATAAACATTTCGCACTTTTGAAGTTTCGTTTAGGGGGAGGGGGGGAGGGGGTTTTGATCTAAACGAAGAAATTTCGTTTCTTGAACTTCTGCGACAATCTGAGACGGTCCCTAAGTGTCAGAGACAGATGTTTAAAAGACTTGTACAGACTTAAAAAGTTTTACTCCGCTGGTACATGCATGGTGTGCTGCCTATATATCTGTGGATTAGTTGTAAAATCTTTCATGTACCGAAAATTTCACCTTTTTTCGTTTTTTGGGGAATAAAATCGGAATTTGAGTTTGCTCTCTATATTTGATCAAATTTTCATGTTTACTCTGTATCAAGAAGAACACTCCAGTAGAGCACATAGCATGATATATGGAGTACAAGGCAACACTACAATGGTGCTTTTTGCAAGGGTCGGGCATTCAATCACGTGACAAAACTCCCATCCCACACCAAGGCTCACGTGTTCGCAAAAAGTGCGTAGTCAGGTTTCTCAGATTTCGCCACACGTGTCCGATATCTGCACATTAATCACCTCATCTAGACATATCACTGCGGATCACTTGTTTTGAGGTTCTGTGGGAAATACATGTAAGCAGGATTCGCCTCGGGGAAAGATGTACTGCTAACAAAATTTCCCTTGTAGGAGAATCTTCTATCGATAAAACAAAAATTCAAAAAACTTCTTTATTTTAAGGAGGGACTGGAGTATAATGCTGATACCTTTTCATTAATGTCGTTATTTCAAGCTTTTGCCACTCTATAATATACATCGTAATATTTTAGATGTTTTCTTTCTTCGCAAGTGTGTCAATTGTTTGGCCGAATGTCCCGATATCAGGAAAAGGCTTAAAGCTGATAAGCTGAGTGTTAAATGTATTTCATATTTGTCGGTCTGTTTTTTGATATGCGGCATGTTTCTTTTTATGTCCTGTCCTGTATTTCACTTTGTTCTATACATTTTTATTGACTGCATTCAGTCATTTGGTGTCACCTGTTGGGTGTATAAATAAACAATCAATCAATAAATCAATATTGGACCCTCAAATTTTTCTCAATATAATTCTGGTCTACCACTTATTGTTTCATAATAGAGTAAACACAGAAATGGCGACCATTTTGAATTTCAAATATCGGTAAAGTTGAAAGTTCAAGTCTTTCAATGCCATTATTACCTGACTCACATAAAACAATTAAGGTAGTATGCGCTTCGAAGGTGAAAGACTTAAACTTTTCCTCAAACTTTCCTCAATGAAACTTTCGAGCATTCTCTTACCAAAGCAAGAATAAAAATCAGGGGTCACCGTGCAAAATTTGATACAAGAGAGACAAATTACCTAAGATTTCCCGATATTTGAAATTCAAAATGGCCGCCATCCCTGTGTTAACTCTATGGGAAAAAATAAAATTTTCGATTTTCGAAAAACTATGACTGTAAACTTTTCTTTCATCAAGAGCTTTAAAATGAACCCCCACAAGTGGTAGATTAGAAGAGAATTGATAAAATTTGAAAGCCCGAATTTCTGTCCCCAAAGCGCATTCTACCTTAAAGAGGCACTCCTACTTGGTAATTACATTTTTAAAACACATTTTTTTTAATGCCAACGGTCGATATTTGACGTGGCGACTGCGCGCGGATCGCGAGATATCGATAAAAACATGTCATTTCCCGAGCGTATTTTTCACATCCCGAAGTTTTACGATCGTTTCTGATTATGACCCGAAATCCCCCGAAGGTTTGTTGTTGTGCTGATTGACGATATTCTAGGGAGTCCATAATAAGTTCGAACGACGCAATTTTACCTCCCACTGTGAAGACTTTATATACAGCATTATGCCTTCACTTCAGGTAAGTTTTTTTTTTAACTTCTCCTTAGTTTTTGTCGTTTTTATTATTCTCAGTCAGTTCTATTATATTTTTAACCAATACCACATAGATATCAGTTTTTACGTGTAAAATATTAGCCGCCTCTGATGACTACATTTTGTCGTCTGCCAAACAGTTACGCGTGGTTCGATACATAGCGGCTGCCGGTGTTATGCGTGCACACCACGCGGCCGCCGCTATATCAATCGCACGTATCTGTGCTAGTCACCTATGCGAATTCTGGTGGAATCAGCAAACGTTGTTTTCCGTTTTTTTCTCAGAGTCAGTAAGACTCGGCTTTCCCCAAAGGTGCATGACCGATCACCGACGCGAGTGTAGTACTGTGGCGTACAGCAGCGTTACTAGACTCGTACTCCATAGCTTAGTTAGCAATGGCCCCAGTGCCGAACGTTCGATGTTCGTAAGCTGAATTTAGGTGGGCCACCGGAATTCAAACTTTTACTTTTTCGAGGACATGTTTTTATCGATATCTCGTGATCCGGCGCAGTCGGCACGTCAAATATCGACCGTTGGCATTAAAAAAATGTGTTTTAAAATGTTACCAAGTGGGAGTGCCTCTTTAAACCATAGAGAGTAGACCCCAAGCACTACTGTCTATGTTTAAATCGTATTTAGGCTGTCAGGGGGATTGCCACTCAA
This sequence comes from Ptychodera flava, assembly GCF_041260155.1. Classification (NCBI taxonomy): domain Eukaryota; kingdom Metazoa; phylum Hemichordata; class Enteropneusta; family Ptychoderidae; genus Ptychodera; species Ptychodera flava. Next base: position 38,369,630 of record NC_091928.1, read on the forward strand.
TGACACAGCTACCCAACATGATCTACGAAGCAATGCGACTAGTCTAACACAACTACGGATTTTTTCCTTGCAAGTTCTTGAAACCTCAGTCTGCGAAAAGCGATAAGCAAGAAACTGAACAAGAAGAACATATAGATCAACCAGAAACTGATGGCGGCGGAAATGATGTCCTAGTTCTCGCATCGTCTTCGCGAATTCGACGGAAAGTACCAGCGAAGAGAATCAGAATACTATAAAGGGTTTCTCCTCACCCTTCAAAGATAGAAAACTCACTAACGAAATGATAGAATTCACATAGCCCGAAACCACCTTTATTTGGCTAGAACAACATTCTAAACTGTGATATGTACGTAAGATCTTTTCTCGTAATTTCGGAGGCAGAAGATACCCATGGGTATAGATACACGCATTTCAATACGTGATTATTTTGTGTGCTAACTTGTGCGCTACTGTGGGTTACGCTGTTCCCACTCCTGGGAACAGAGTGTTCGCTTCGTGTTTTCCTAATTATGAATCGTAAATTATATTAAGTTATTTTCACAAGTCTTTTGATTAGGACAGTGGGACTTTCAGCAATTTATTCTTTTCAGCAATTTATTCTTTCTACGCTGTCATCAATTGTAAAGAAGCATTGATTTTGCTGGTTTGATATGCAAGACGGGTAAACTTACAATTATGGCTGTTGAATTGCAAAGGATTATGTCAGTCGCAACCTCCTCTTGCACTATTGAGGAATGCAGTACAAAGCAAATCAGTCTTCCATATCACCCATTGTTCGTCAGTCTACCTTAATCGCATAGCAAGACAAACACCATGGGTGTAATATTGCATTTGGAACCCTCCTTTTACCCTGTCCTTTTGAAGAATCGATAATCAGGGCAGACTGATCCTTGGTATGTCTGCAAGCACACAACCACACACACGTAATTTTGTTCCCGTTGGACACCCGCCATCAGCTGCTGTTTGGCCCTATGGAACCATCGTTTACGTTGAGTGTGTAGTACCTTGGTCATCAGGCTTATTTCCATTAAGGCCTTCTATCATCCTGAATGAGTGGAAATTGACAGATTTTTTTAAGTTTTGTTTATTGCTCTGAGTTTAAATACTAAAGTTTTGTTTCCACTAAGTAGAAGTAATACATGCAATCTAGGATAACCAAGGGCCAATACTTATGGTATACGTAATTTATAGCGAAAAAACAAAACACCACACAGACAAACAAAAATAACACAAAAAACACACGTACTAAGTTATTAAGAATATCTCAGAGTGACATGTTATCCTGTGTGGTTGCCGATAGCAACCATTCGACGCTTCGAATAATTATCTGTCCATAAAATTTATTTTTGTATAATGAGAAACTGCCATTTGCGACATATGGAAGTGTTTTTGTACTAAATAGTTAATGATGGATTTACCTGTTAATAACATTCTTCAAACATATCTCTCTCTTCTATGAAGCACTTAATAAGTTAGACATGTGGCCAACACAGTTTTATGTCTACCGTAGTTAATACTAACTTCTAAGGCTGCAATTGTTTGTCACGCCAGAAGAAGCTTTCGGAAGAAAAAGTCCCCTTCCTTGAGGTTCGACTGGTTGTTTCGTAAAAATGTCATAATCATGTTTTTTCCCCCAGAAGTTAACAAAGATCTAGTCTATTGTCCGTCAAGTGAACCTCGCAGGTACTCAAGCGTGTTCGGTCCTTCGTGTCATGTCTGGTGAGGTGAGGTGATATTAGGTGCAAACGGCAAAATACACCTACGGCGACATCCGAGACACCTGACAACGCACTTTTGCGAAAACGTGAACCTTGGTGTGGGGTGTTAAAGTGTTCGGTAATATGTTGTCCTGCGACATTTCACAAGGTCAGACTGCCGACCCTTGCGAAAAGAGCCGATGTAATTCTACCCATTGCATCATCTGTCATGTTCCCTGTTCTTCCAAAGGGCCACCTTGTTCCAGTCAGAGTAAAAAAGAAAATCGTGCAAGGAATGCTAAGGGAGAAAAAATCGAAACAGGCAAGGCTCAACAGCAAGGATGTGAAAAATTGAAGCGATTGCTCGTCAAGATTAATGTCATAGTTCCCCACGTGACTAATCTAGGTTGAGAGCAGGTTCCTCTATCCATTTAACATGCTTCGAATATTTGTGGCATATTCTCAAAGTCAAGTACCTAGAGCATACGAGAATGCTGACAAATTGAGGCGATTGCTCGTTATCTTCACCGTAAAGGTGATGTGAGATTCCCGAACAATTCATGTCGTGGTTTCCGCATCTATTGACTATGCTTCAACTATTTGTTGCAAATCCTCAAAGATGGTATAACAAACAAACCTGCTGATTTTTATTTATCGATCGCTCATGTTGATGTTTATGTGCAGTAATTCTGTTGTTTCTCTGATTCCGAGGTAGGAAGATATTTTGACTCAAACATTTTTACGATACCTTGCGTGTCTGATGTTCACGCGTTGATTCAAGAAATTGAGTAAATAAAATTGTAATCTCTTGCTTTTGGAGATCCGCTTCTCCCTAGAGTTATGACAGGATGAAGTGGGTAATTCTTATTTCAAGTGTCGATAAAGTTTTGGTTGTTTTTTCTCCGATTTTGAATGGTGACCAAATGTTGTCTTGTTTATGAGACAGTACATTTTATGGTCTCCTTGATGAAAGCACTGCAGGCGCTCGAGTCATTTTATTGCTAAGTCCACGGACTTAATGTAACGTACCGTCCAATTTTTTAAGTATTCAACAAAGATGAAAATGGAAATTGTCAAAGTCATTTTAAGGGAGAAATAAAGGAATGGAAGAAGCAGGAACAGCTTTGCTGTGCCGAGTATCCGTATGTTCTGTGACCCAAGTCATGCTCGGCCCCTCTGTTCGCTCACTAACCAATACACACTTACTATAAGCGAGCCGAGCTACTTTAAGCTGTGACTATAGTACACCTGTCATGTATAGCCTACTAGTCCCAGCATAAAGCAATGAGCCGAGCGCCTGTCTTGAACAAAAGTGTAAATCTATCTGTTTCGAGGTGTGTATTACCTTAAGACAAGACCCTCGATTTCGAAGCAATCATATCTGTGCAGACGCCGAGTACAAACTCTGGAATTATTTCATAATTTACCTTGTTAAGAAAGGCAGACACATGCAGCAAAACAGACAGGTTTTAAGAGATTTCACCTAGACTTAGATGTTTGGACGTGTTCATATGCTACTGTGACGTAAGCTTACTTGAAGAAAAAATTAAATTTTGAAAGGAAAATTTAAAAACTGTTTGCAACCGCTTTGCTGCGATGACTTGAAACTTTTCCTTCTCCCACAAAGAAACCAAGCAGGTCCTCTCTCCATAGTCCACACCAAAAGGAACTTTCTAGTGTAACATTTGGCCCACTGCTTTTCCTGTTTTGCTTTTATCATCCCCATTGGCACTCCCCTAGAAAATCCTGACGCAAACTGAACAAGTCATTGTAAATGACACAGTCCCCACCTGGACTGTAGGTGATTTGATTAGATGCAACTGAAGCCAAATAATACACCAACAAGAATGGGTGACTGGTTAGCATAGGTATATATAGTCATAGCCATACTTCACAGCACGTCGTCTTTGTGCCACGTTTATTAAATGAAATTGGTCTTGGCAGGTCTGAGAAGTGGCTCCTGCCATTAAAACAAAATTTAAAACTAAATGGTTGCTACACGGCCATATTGGATCAGATAACATAAATCAGTTGATGTGCACCTGTACTTCATGGTGGTGCACCCTTTTCCCCAGTTTTATTAAAATCAGTTCTGGACAAAATAGTCCCCAGATGGCCATATCAGATCTATCACAATGCAAACTGACAAGCATCTGTATGTCTTGGCAAGAGGGTAGAACGAGAACTGAGACCTTGAATATCATGACACTTCCATCTTTTTATAAAGACATAAAGTGGTGCTTACAACCAACAACTTGTCAGTCAGCTTCCGCAACTGAAAGCATTGCAATCCAGACTGATACCTCAACTCGCATTTCCCCATTGTACAAGCATGGCAAACCACTGAAATCTGTCAAGGCATGTCTTGACACTGGCTTGAGACAACAAAAATTAGTAAAAAATGCCACCAGGCATACTGATTGTATTGAGAAACATACTGACATTATGTCATAGTGCTATGTTCTTGTGCCAAGTTTGAATGAATCGCTCCAGCCAAGTCTGAGTAATGGCTCTGAAAGGCCAAACATTTTTTTTTAAATGAAATGGCTGCCAGGCTGCCAAATTAAATTGTATCATATAGTAAGATAAAGAGATATGCATCAGGATGTCATGGTACTACTGTATCTGTCCTTTTGCCAAGTTTGATTGAAATTGGCCAAGTCATGTCAGAATACTGGCTACAGAGCTACAAAAACCAAAACCAAATGGCCATCAATCACCTATACCAGACCACAAAGTAAAAGGGCTATATAAGTCACAGTGTACTGTCTTTAAGCCAATTTTACACGAAATCCATTGGGGAGTTTGTAAATGATAGCTCTTTCCATAAAATGTTGACCTTGGGGGCATACAAGATCACGGGACATGCATATAATTGCCAAGTTTGAGACAAATTGGTAAAGTTGTATTTGAGAAATGGTCCAGGACGGCTTGACAGACAGAACTCAGTGTATGTCCTTGTTCAAAACTTAGGGACTGGTCAATTTCTTCGGCCTGGGGGGGGGGTGGATTATTTTTTGCCGACGTCAAAAAGTGGCTGACCCCCCCCCTATTCCAAATTTTGAAAACAAGGTGACCCCCCCCTATCCCAAATTTCGAAAACAGGGTGACCCCCCACACGCGACAACTGTAAAACAAAAGGTGGACATAAAATATACATACATATATATATATATATATATATATATATATATATATTATATATATATATATTATATATAATATATATATATTTAATATTAATATATTTTATATTTTACATACATTTATATTTTAACAGTCAACCTGTGTTTTGATGAAATTGTTGACATGTCAGTTGTAAGATAGGAATTTCAAAGTGTCAATCTTGAAGTTTGAATACAGTACATTTTGAATGAGTTGTGAATGTATTTCACATTTTCTATGCTTAACCAGATGTCCTGAACAGAAATGGATGTCAATCATTAATATCAAAGAGGAAAAAGCAGTAAATCAAAAATTTTGATGGGTGTTAAGACTTGCCAGCCATCCAATTAAATCTCCTGAGGAGCCATAGAGAGGCATTTTAGCTAAATCTGATGTGTGCAGTGTCTGAGATGACCTTTTCTTGTAACATTGAAACCATAAAAGCACAGCTAATGACAAAAACTGCCTTTTTAACTGTTATTTTGGTCATAAAAAAGCATTCTACAGAAAACCTGAGACACAAAGGAAAATAGTTGCATCAATGACAATGAAAGATATCTTGTCATTTTTCTATCTCTAAAATAAGTCACTTTATCAAACATATATTGTGAAATATTTGTGCATGTTGCTTTCTCATACTGAATTCTCATACAGAGAACAGAAAAGTATCAGGAATTTGTCATGCTTTTCATATGAAATGCAGATTTCATAACAGTACACTTTCACTTAGCAAACATCAAGATATCTCTGGCATATATCTCTGATTTATTAAAGTATGGCGCCCGAAGGGCGCGGAGAAAAAACATCCTGATACCTCTGATATATATTTCTTGTTTATTAAAGTCATGCACAGGAAGGGCGTGCTGAAAAATGTCTGATATATTAAAGTAATGTGCTCGAAGAGCACGCTGAAAAATATTGAACATACAGATATCTCTGATATATGTATGCCTGATATGTTAAAGTTGGGCGTGCTGAAAATACCGGTATGTCTGATTATTACAGTTACGCGCCCGAAGGGCGCGCCGAAAAATGCAACTGAATGATGAAATTTGTGGCTGACACGATGCATTTTAGGCAATGATGAGCCGGTGTCGAAATTCAAAAACACACTATTGGGCATTTCAAAAACATGGTGACCCCCCCATCACCAAAGTCAAAAACAGGGTGACCCCCCCATGAATCCACCGGCCCCCCCCAGGCCGAAGAAACTGACCAGTCCCTTAGTCTGGCTGGGACTAATAAAACTGCCCCCTTGCTGATGGGAACAAAATGCATGCCTGCCAACTTGAGAAATCACTAAAAGAAATCTCTCTGTTGCTGATGCAAATAAATGTTTAAGACAAATGGGTTACTTTGACTCCTACCCAGCTGTCAGATTTGTGTCCATTTGTGTAAGTAATTGATAGAGAAGATTGTTCTGATGTGCATCTGGTTGAAAATACATGGAGCTAGGTTCTTGGTACGCTTGTTGTTTTCAGTAGAAATGAACTGTGAAATCAACACGACATCATTGTGATGGGGGCGGCCTTTGTTTACTTTGCTATACCTAAACGCCCACACATAAGTTCCTGTGCAATGATCCTTCACTATAACCTGGGGTTAATACTGTTCCACCTTGGATTAAAGGCCATGAACCTTGGGTCAAAGGCCATGGCACGCTGTGACACAACAACATATTTCATTCTACCATGGCACCTGAAGAAGGAGCATGAGTCTAGGTAGTGTGATAGAAGGATTACTGCTAAATTTTTTTGATGACTTTCTGTGAATTCATGTTCAGATGACAAAATATTGCTAATTTACAGGGAACAATTTTTATGAATACAACAGAAATAAGGCCTTGATATCTTGACGATTTTTATGTACCAAATGAAATCAATTTTAATTATTCGATTAAATTTGATATCAGATCTGTTAGTCTTGAAGGAGTTCACATTAAGGAACTCATTCAGGAATAGACAGCCTACACTGTCTGTGGTTCAGGGTACATATGCTTTACCTAGAAATAAATATATTTCCGTAGTGAGGTTGGGAAACTTTAGAGATGTTCAAAAACGATAACTCACTTTCATGACCCCTGAATGACCTCCGCCATATACTTCTGATTGTTGCCGTTTGTATGGGTCAGCCTATCTGTCAATAACTATTTCCACCTATGACATAGATTGAAACATCTTTCTGGGAAGTATGTTAACAGATGAAACAACTCTCATCATCAACTGAAAATAACATCTTTATTTTACAGATTTTCAGTGCAATAAACATTGCTGAAATTGACAAAAAAGTGCTCTACACAAATACAAAGCATCATATATCAAAACTTTGGTAGTTTAAAAATGTTTTCTGTAAATTTTTTCATGGTTTAGACTGTGTAAAATATCACTTGTCTAAAGCAGCATGCTTTCAAACTACAGCTTTGTTTTTACATACATTTTAACAACAAGCAAGATCTACCCTTTGAAGTCTTTTTCCTATGTGACCTTTGACCTGCAGATATTATCCTCTGTAAAGGTTGAAAATAGTCAACAAAATACTGTTTTTCATGCATTCAAAAGAAGCATTATCTTTTGGATACAAATGAACAATCTATCCTTTGAATTCTGACCACTTGATCTTTAATACATGATTTCCTCCTGAACAGGTTGAAAAGGACTGGCAAAATATCATTGTTCATGCATTCAAAATAAAGCTTTGTTTTTCCATACCTTTGAACAGCAAGAAGGTTCTAACCTTTAAACTCTGACCCCTTGATGACCTTTGGCATGTGGGGATTTCCCCTGCACAGCTTGGAAAAGATTAACAGAACGTTGTTGTTCAAAAATGAAGGGATGATAATATCCTTTTATGTCCATAAATGCACTTAAGATGATGCAGATATTTAGCTAGGATGTACATCTTGGCTGAACACTGGTCTTGTACATTTTTTTTATGACTGTGTGGGGAACATCTCATCAGTATGTGGTAAGAATTGACTCATTCAGGATCTTTAAGTTTTAGAAATCTGAAGGATGCAATAAAACAACCATGAGTCTAGCATGACTATGTCAAAACAGGTAAAAGAAATCAGCAATAAGTATATTAATGTAAAAAGTAAATACAACTTGGACGGATGAAATTTCATATTCTCAAAAATAGGCATTTAAGATTGAAAATGTGTACAGGCTCAACATTTAAATAAATTAAATGAAATTACTAAGTTACAAATTTTACATGGCTCAGCTTAGCTTATATTCGCCCCCTTGTTGAATGGTAAACAATCATGTATTACATTTCTACAACAATGTTTCAATTATCATGCATATTCATATTTCTGATAAAAGCAAGGGCCATTGGGCACTAGTCAAGACTTCAGGAATTTCACTTCTGAGAGACAAATCTTGACTTTGCATTTACATTATACAAGCAGTTTTAAGGGCCAAAATAAAATATATGGAAAAAGTATGTATATTTGGTATTGATTTGCAAGGATATAATTGCTAAAGAAAAATGACATTTTCAGTTATATAACTTGGTACCAAGCATTACAAACTGTTATTTCTGTGAAAATTGGGAAGGTTTACAAATAATTCTGTACATATATGATAATACTGTGGCATTTTCAAGCTACAAAGCTCTGCAAGAACTGATAGCTATATCCGATAAAAATCTCATACATAAATTCATCACACTATTCTTCAGGAAATCTGGTGTAAAAACTTCATGCTTTTCCATGGTGTAAGAACAAGGAACATTTTGGTCTATTGTTAGCTACATTTTGGCTTATTATTGCTACATTTTGGCCTTTTGTTTGCAACAATTTGTCCTATTGTTTGCAACATTTTGGCCTATTATTTGCTACATCGTAGTCCATTATTTGCTAAACTATTGAGGAATAAAACAAAGTTTTCCATACATTCAAAGCACAAGCAAGGATCCACAATTACCTTACTTCAACATGTCAATGCAAAGTGATATCTCTGACTGTAGGTCAATATAATAAGCCTCATAGAATGATAAGAGTAAAGTAACAGTCTATTTGGCCCTATTGGTTGTGTGTGCAGTACATATTGTCGCTGTGGAAAGCTATGGAATCAGGGAAGGTTATGGGATCATACATTTCCCTTCACTGCAATCATTCAACAAACACTGCCTATATCATCTAGTGTTTTGTGCATTGATGAATCAAAATTGATGGAGTTTGATTTTGGCGCAGAAAATATATATATGAACAAAACTTTGTCACTTCAAGGGATAAGAGTGTTCACATCTTAAATTGTACAAACACTGTGACAGCAATTGCATATTTCCCATAATTCATTGATGGGGTCAAAGGGCGTGAAGCCCAGAGGCCTTTCCAACAGGGCAGGACGCACAGCACTCTGCCTTTTCCATCTCTCAATATTCAGCCTCAGTACATACGAAATCCTTTGCACGGATGTAGTGGAAGTTTGGATATGGGAAGTGCTAACATACCACATCAGATCACAGCACACATGGAACTGAGATTATGGTTGGTGGAAAACATGATTGGGGTATTAGGGATTCACGTCAGAAATCCGGAAGATCTGAGCGGAGGAAGGAAGAGGCCACTGCTGCCTCTTCCGGGAATATGGGACAATGACGGACTGACCGGCGCTAACATCCTACTCGGACTGTGCAAGGAACTGCGGGACTGCATCAGGTATAGTGTCTGTGGTTGTGGACTTCCCAGCATGGTAGATGGCATGGAGTGTGTTGACTGTTGAAAGTTGATGTTGAATCTTGTCTGTTGGGTGTTCTTGACTTTCTTGGTAATGGCACGGACCAGGTCTCTAGCGTGCTTCAAACTGTACGCTGCAAATACAGACAGAACTTGTAATTTACTGGTCAGTCACTGGCTGGAAACATTTCAACTATTTTGCCACTACATGGTCAAAAATTATTAAACTTAAACTATAAATCCTTCATTGTAATTTTCTTACACTATTGTTACTTTTTCCATAATGTAGGACTAATCATTTTTTTTGTGCTAATCTCACTGCATTGAGTTCTGAAAGAATGATCGAATCTGTCATGTTTGATTAAATATGAAAATATTGAAAATTTTTTAACCGAAGATACAGTTCTTTTTTTACACTGCTAGCTTGCAATCATAGCTTGCAGTTTCAACACTGGGTATTTTTTAAGCTTTATAATTAAAATTGACGTCATTATCAATGACTCCAATCATAGACCCTCGAGAAAAACGGGACAGGCAACTGCTATAGAGAACAAAGGGTCTATGGGATTAGCAGCGTGCGATCCTACTTCGAATAATTAAGAGGTGTTAATGGACCCAATCGACTGCACAACGTCCAGTTCATGGACACGTGCATGCGGGTATACAGTAATAATGTTTTCGGATTACAAGTTATTTCGGATTACCCGCAAGTCCATTTTTAGAAAGAAAAGTGTTACAACATTTTTACAACTTGAAAATGGTTTTAAAGTACATTTTACATATTGGTAGCGAGATTCGATGCAACTAGAAGTCTGCAGGGAGTTAGTATGTTGCTGAAAAGTGACAAAGTTTCGAATAGAAATCCGAAACACATATCGCTGCAGTTCCATACTTGACAGCAGTTGACATCACAGAGTTGTTTACATTCCGCAATTGTCCGTGTATCTCCGAATTTTCCCTCGTTTTTGCAGTTTTTCAACCCTTGGAATATTTTCTGTGCAAGGAGTGCTCCATGATTCGGTAAAGTATGTATGTTAACTACTGAAATATTGTTGTTTGAAAACTGTGAACTGCCAAATTTACGAGGACAGCGTTCAGCTTTGTGTAAATGCATGTCTATCTTATCGCTTCTGACTCCACCATCCGTTGGAGAATCCCGATTTATCGCAAAGTTTCTCCTGATAGCGAAAGTCAGTGTTACAATGTATTTTCTAGTACTTTGCGGATGTAGACATGTGTAGCTTATCCGAACTTTGGTGTTTCTTTAGGCTAAAACAGTACCAAAATGTTAGAGGTTGTGTATTTGAGCTCCGATGGAGTAGTCATTTTTTGTGTACCCTGATTTTCGTCAAATGTTGCGTGACAGATGAAATAAAGGTCAGATTTTTGTTTCGCAGGACTGGGGAAGTGTAGACCTGTCTAACTTGTAAATGTTTGTTGTTATCGGAGATTTTTATGGTAGGGAATGTAAACTTATATTGTCGATACCTAGCAAGAGTTTTCTGTAGCGTCTATGGCTAAATGTACACTGTTTTTATCGTCTGTTTTTTCCCGTTGGCTTCGGCTAGAATCCAAAATGTGATCTTCATCGTTACCAGAACATTCACCATGACTGGTATCAAAAAATAGCGTCAATGATATGACACTGTGCTCCTCAGTGCATTTAGCGGTAGGGATGCAAGGAGAGGGGTGTGGGGAACGTTGCTGAGAAAGATGCAAAGAAAGGGTTGAAATGTGAAACTGTAATAAAACCTATTGTTTTTTTAGCAGTGAGCGTCCAGCTTGGTAAACATGCCATCTTGTACATGAAGGCAAAAAACATAATTTTCACATGTCCACCAAACTTGGAATTTGCATAGATCAACATAGATCATCCAAATTGATTTATCTGCAAGATTTTGTATGTTCCTTGCTACAAAATTCTGACCCAATTGAATTATAACAGGAAAATAAGCACGCATGATTGGACAGTGTGGACTGTGAAATGCATGCACTACTGCATCTGCCGTGATGGTGGATTGCCAGACGACCACACTGCATCAAAGAACTGTAGTTTAAAACGAAAATATAATTCTAAACAAACTTTCTTCGTGTCATTGATAGCATTGATTTTCTTTGGATATTGAATGGACACATTTATTAAAGACGTCACTTTAGCTTGTCATTGATGGTGAAATGATTTTTTGCAGAAACTTGATCGGTCCAGCCAAGTACACATGCTTACTCATAACAGCTAGCTGGACTGCGATGATCACAACATTGTTTTTTGATATTCCGATACAAAATTAAAATAATTTTATTAATCTGTCGCATTGACTATAAAGTTACAAATGTTTCCTTGGGTGTTGAAACATGTTAGCATAGTGTGTTACAAATCAACACACCAAACAGCAATGTTCATGTAAGAACAACCTGCTTGATTTCCATTGACTTTCTGGTAAATTCTTAGTAAAATTTCAAATTCAGTCTCAAAAGTTTTGAGTAAATTTCAAAATTGACTGTATTAAATTGTCAGTTATCAACAAATTCCTTTTGTATGCCAATATAGCTCATCTCAGAACCGGACATACTTATATACACACAAGATTTGGCAACACCCTGACAATTAAATAATCTTCAACAGCACTGATTTACATTTACAAATTATTCTATATGAAGTAATTCTTCAATTGCAGATACTATGATAGAAGAGTTCAGCACTGCCAAGATATGAGTATAGCACACTGAATTTTGAACCAGAGTTATGAAAATGACTGAACTGATGTGTCACAATAAGTTTCTTTTATTAAATCAATCGTTTCATTTTTTCTAAGATTGTAGAGACTAAAGGTTAAGGATATTAGTAACTTTAAACCAGGAAAAAATACCAATAAATGGAAAGGATCAAAAGAAATCAACTTATTTATTTCTTTACATGAACAAAACCAGAAAGTGACACATAATTCTAATTTAAGTGATTTAAGGCTAGTTTTACAAGCTTACTTGTCAATGTTTGATGATGAAAAGAAACAAAAAAACCACGAATAAACCTCAAAAGCAACAAAATTCCAAGCATAACATTACACGATGGTTCAGAATGTTCATTTACAAAGTTCACTCAAAATGTACTTTGAAAACGATAGTATTTTGAGTGTCAAAATTTGACAGCTGTACCGCGGCTACTTACTAAAAGTCTGTTGAAAAAGAGAAGAGTACTAAATATCGTTGTTTTTCAGGTCAACAAGTGATTGAATCAGAAACATGTGTCATGAAACAGTAAAACAACAACTGATAAATAAGTAACTTTTCTCAAGAGTAACTTGCAAACGCCTCGCCTGAAAGAAAATTTCATCCCGTTTCACAGAAACTGACTGCGTATTCGAGCGCCACAGCAATGAACGGTCGGGGATTGTTCACTTTTTAGCTGCATGATTCAGCTTGCCAAAATATTTTTATTTTGTAGATAAATAATTGAATTTCTTACTTTTTTATTTCGTTTGTTAATGAAAAGTCATTTTAATATTTTTAGATGCTTTAAAAATTTCAAAACCCGCTAAAAAGCGACTATTTGGCCAAAATTCAAACGAAAAACAGGAAAACCAAGCTCGAATCATGGGCTATTTCTCTATGAATACTCTCAGTCTCTGTAAGCTTACGCATGTTACTCTCGCCGATGCACGATTTTTGCATCGAAATTTTTCACTCATTTTCGTTGGTATGACTTTGAAACTCAAGGAAGCGATTGAGAAGAAAGGGTTACCTGAATTATTGAGTTTTTTGCTGATAATTTGCCAAATTAAATGAGAAAAAACACTACGCAAATTTCCACACGCCTTTCATGTTCGTGTGGTACAACATGTGATCATGGAGGTAGTAGGAGACTGAGGTTTCTTGCACGGTCGCGCCGATGAAATGGGAAGCTGAAATTTTCGCTCGTAATTTTACAAACGAAATCGTAAATCCACTCAAAACTTCGTATTTTTTTGACATATTTGAAACCCATGAGGAACGTAATTCATTCTCCCCTGCACAGTAAAAAGGAGATCGAAACGACATGCATGTCAGGACCAAACGCACGCATGATGTCCGTCAACATCCATCAATCTCGTAATTTACACTGACAGAACAAAAACAATATGATCGAGCATGGACGTTCTAACGTAAATGCATCATCGTCTATCGCATTTTCATGTAAGCCAATACACTCACACGTACGCTAAAGTTCAATTGTAATGTCAATTCAACACGATCTGGTATTTTCGCTGATAGTGAGCGTGCAACGTGAATGGTATGCCATGGAGGTATGTTCTGGTCGTTAAATAACACTGATCACGTGGTGTGACAAAATAGTTTTACGGAAGTTGTTGACGGAAATGACGTCAATTTTGCCTCTCCCAACTCTATAAGCTTCCTCAGTTACGTAACTTCGTCGCTAAAAACCATACAAATTCTCTGTGTCTTACTCGGAACGTGCCGTCCAAGAGAAAAGTGTACATATTCAGAACGTCAGTTTGATCGTTAATGAGATTCAGTGTTAAGTACGAAGTATTGTTGTCGGGGACCGCTTGGCAAATTAACTTTAATATATTCCACGATAGATCGCACAAAGAAACCTCAGCAGTTGCCTGTCCCGTTTTCTCGAGGGTCTATGCTCCAATCTGTGATATGATGGCCAGACTTAACATTTTGAATTGTGTAATTTTCTGTCAAGTATAAAGTGACCTTTCAATTGCTGATGTCCGAAACATGTTTAATATTTGGCTTCTGGAACAAGTCTTTGATGTTGCCTGCAGATCTGGAGTGTCATTGTCATTATATAATCTGGTGTTTCAGTATGGCTTGCCTCAATCTGATTAAAATCAAATGTAGAGAAGTTGACCTTTTTGCCTTTGCTTTTACTGTGCAGTTCTCATAAGGTCGCCTCACCACACCTGATCCGCTGTCATAAAGAGACCGCAGTCGAATCTAGGTGGCGTTTTAAAATGCAATGCTGCAGTCCATGACAGCTGGCAGATGCAAACTTCTTTCTGACTGATCAGGTGTCCTGGCCGATGAATGAGAGTTGAACACAATCTCTTATGATAGTAGCCATCAGATCTAGTGAGGCAACTATCCGCTAACTATAACAGCAAAGAACAGGCAAAGGTGGAATAATGGCAGGTCACCACATCTGATTTATCAGTTAGGCTAGACTATACCCATCATACTACAAACTGTAGAATCATGTAAACAACTTCAACCTTGAAATAAGAAATACTTAAAGAATTTAGAAAGTGGAGGACATTGTTTGCTTCAAGAAATATTTTGATTACTGCAAGATTTGACAAGACGGTTGTATTGTTCAAACACCACAAGTACATACCTTTGAGCCTTGCTTTCATTTCATCACTGAAGTATGGACACTCGATCCACTCATCAAAATCTAGGATGCAGTCAAATGCCGTCAGACCTTGGATGTTCTTATGTCTTACATTAGATCCTAGTGGTCAGAGAAATGCAACAGTTAGCAATATAAATGGATAGGAAAAGAAAAAAATTTCTCATTCAAAATTATTTTATTTACTTCAAAGGTAAAATATTATTTGTAAAGAAAAGGAAGCACTCACTGGACCTATACACAAACACACATACACACACACAAAACTTTATTCTTGCTACCATAAATAGCTTTTGCCTTGTGGTAGGCAGGCAAACTACATGATATCTAAATACTTTGTGGGTAAAAAGTTGACCTCTTACCACAGCATATCTCATAAATACTTTTAACATAAATGTAATCACTGTTATGGTATAAAAAGTTCTGTTTGTTCATGAAACTAGGTAAACTCATTCATCTTTTCATCTTTTCAGGCGTTTTTGCCATTACATATAAATTCGTGAACAACCTGAAATTCTACTTTAGCTTCTGTAGTCTTGTGTGTTTTACCAGAAGAAATCCAATATATTGAAAATATGGTTGACCCCCTGACATTTTTATGACTCACTTAGGTGGCAAACTCATATTTGAAGAACCCAGAATTGTAGAGTAAGAAGTCAATGAAAATGAACAGTGCTTTCAAGAGTTTTAGGGTAAATTTCATCGTGCAGTTTGGTGTAAAAGAGATAATTTTCCATATAATTCAAATTGCCAACAAAGGGAACTTTTCTGATTTATCTTAGCTAGTTCAACCTTATTTTGCTGTGCAGAGGTCTACAAATAACTGGGAAAAAAGAGGCCTTACCAAAGTTGTGTTGAAAAGATTGATATCATGTAGTCATGCGATTACTTGCATGTTATGAGAATACCTTATTGAACATTTTATTTTCTTTGCATTTTCAGCATTTTTAATGAGATAATTTTAGTCTTCTTTTTACCAAATATCGTTTGAACCAGAAATACACTTATGACCAATGGTGAATTATTTATTACAACATGTCAACACCAATTCCCTGAGACACAGGAATGAAAACACTTCAAACTCCTGTTATGAAGGTACAGCTGATAGAGTACAAGGAAGCAGCCAAGTTTTAAAAATTTCTAGTGTAAAATATCCACTTCCACTGTGGGACAAATAATAAGTCCAAGCAGCAAGACAAAGACCATAAAGTTGTACAAGTACAATTAAAAGAATTTTAGTCTAAAGTTTTTCACATTCTTAGCATTTTCATTCTGTGTTTAACTGCTTAGTTTCTACGCGCAATCTGTAAGGCGTGTTTCAACACTCTGTATTTGAAAGACTGGGGTGCGTGGCTATGTGTCGTATGCATTGTACATTGTTGACAAAAGGGAGTTCAGGTCAGGACATGAATTCAATTGTCCACAACAACAAGGCACGCCGTACATACCACAACCCTAGAGATCATCACAATCCCAGGTATTTCAATACAGAAAAAGGAAGTAGACCCAAAATTTAAAGGTGACATACTGGTTATGTGCAGAAGCTTGCGGAACTTTTTCAAATATTATGGTACACTTTTTGAGGGGGTTTACAAAAATCATGAAATCTCCATAGTTGAACCGTCATTTTATAGAAAAGGGACACACAACGAAAGTCTTATCACACTCCTCATGTGCGTTTTATTACTCTATAAATCACTTTTACTTCTACTGTGCAGTTGGGGTAGATTTATTGATTGCTCACTTGAAATGATGTAAAAGAACCGTGAACAAAGCATGTAAGTGTACCGTAAGCTCCTTTACAGACCAGACACAGCAATAAAAAGAATTCCTTGCATCTACTTGAAATTTTCCGGTAAATGTTAAATCACCGTATGACTGTCCTTGGCCTACAGTGCAGTTCAGTTGGGCTTGACTTCAGCCACACAACAAATTGATATTAATTTGCTCACCCCTATTCTCTAGTAAACAGGTCCACTCTCACCATTGATAACAATGGGTTTGGGCCAAACCATGGTGGTGAAAGGGTTCACAAGATTAATGTCATGGTTATATTTACGATATGTAATTTTTTATAACATACAATCATTTGAGGTTAGTCTTGCCAACGTAACATAATTCAGATTAACAAATTGAAACTCACATTGTCAAAACATTGTACAGCAATAAAGAGCATCATTCTTAAAACAAAAGCCATTAGTTGATTGAGCTGCCTATTATTTGCCATCACACAAAACACACCAAAACTCACTGTAATTTTTGGCAGTTTCACAGCCTTACCGTTATCAATGAGCACACTGGCCGAGTACATATTATTGGCTTGCATGGCAAAGAACAACGGTGTACACTGGTCGTCATTGAGTGCATCCACATCAGCTCCATAAGCCAGCAATATCTCTAGGATGTCTGTAGGACCAGTCATGCCGGCTGAGTAGTGTAAGGGCCTGTGTGAAAAAAAGTTAATGGATCAAAAGTGAAAAAATTCTAAACTTATCAATATCAATGGAAGTGCAGTTTAAACTTAGAATGTGGCTCAGGGACCAATATTCCCACTCTCAAATGTGTTTCTGATCTCGTGCCACTTGCTGGGGACTCATTTTAAAGTTCTTGAAGAGACACAAATTGTCACTGTGTTAGTTTTTCAAAAATTGAAAATTTTATTTTTCCCCGTAGATTTCACACAGGGCTGGCAGCCATTTTGAATTTCAAATATTGGTAAATGTTAGTAGATTATTTCTCTACTAACAAACTTTGCACAGTGACCCCTGATTTTGGTTCTCAATCTGATGCGAGATCAGTTAAAAGTTTCACTGAGGGAAGTTTGAGCAAAAGCTTAAGTCTTTCACTTTTTGAGGTGCGTACTTCCTTAAAGATGAGCCACAATAGGGCATAGACCTCACTGGTTAAAATAGCCTAGAGTGATGAATTGTAACTGTATGAATGTACGCTCTGTGTACACATTGTGAAACTACCCTAATTTTTTTATGTGGTTGCTTTTCACTATACAGAATACCATGAATCCATACAGCAGCCTTAAGTTTCTGGAAGTCCCCCTACACCCCCACCCAATAGTCAACATTTCATGCCTTTTTGAATTTCCAACGTCCCATTGTTCAGGAACACAAATACACAGCATGGAATCAGAAAACAAATTCTAAATAAATACTTTGTAAGAACTGGTGCTTCGATGAATCATGAATTGACTAACTCCTGATACTTATTTGTTCATTCATTTTCTATCTTCATGCCTACATGTTTATTTAGTTCCTCCTATATATATTGACGGAAAATTAATGATTTGAATTCCCACGACTGAAAATTCAGTCTTGAAAAGAATGTCATCATCTAGAGACACACCGTAGTATAGTTGCTAAAAAATCATTGCTATTTTGAGTTAGATGTCTCAGCAAGGCCTATTATCTTTGTTGCTTGTCCCCATGCTGAAAACACTTTCACAATGGGGAGGGGGACTTTGTGAAAATAAGAGGGGAATCCCCATCACAGTACTTGCCAGCCTGTCTGCTTGACACTAATTCTAACACCTGGGAATACCTGGGGAAGAAAACAATACATGCATTGATTTTTGGCACACCCTGATGTGATAGTGAAAGAGACTGACCTTTGACCCCAAACATAAATGCTGGGATCACCATTTTTTGTACTGCCAAAATAGACCACGATATGGACTAGGAGAAAATGTGGAGGATTGGAAAGTCTGCTTTTGTACTTTTTCAAGTGCCTTGATCAGGTTAAGAATGGCGATGTCATGCAAAAGTACAGCTTTTGTATGTATGACTCATTTATATTGATTTATATATTTCGTCTGGGGGACTGTTCATGGCACAGCTGGTACAAAGGCATGCGTATGCACAGATCCATCCCCATGTATCAATAATGGTCTAGTCTCCGCAGTGGTAAACAATTAGACCAGACCAAATTTTTGAATAAAAAGGGGATTAGGAACACACTGACAGATGGGTAACAGGAAATGAAAATTTAGGAGGCAATGAGGAAACAGGAGGAAGTTATTGATCCTAACACAGGTTCTTTTGTTTTGAAACTTTAGAAATAACATGCTGACATTTAAAATCATTCACAGCAATATGGCATTGTCAAACAAATATGGCGAGATTTTGAACCATATTCAGAATACAGCTAGTGCATGTACCAGTATGTGTACTCTGTGACGACAGGTAATTTGAAAATCTCCATGTAGGACGTACAGTCCATTCACTCACTGGTCTATTTTGACATGGGTCTCTCTCAAATTGAGAGAACTGATGTCAGATTTCTTCAGAAATGTGCACGGCTCACAAATTATGGGGTAAACAAGGGAAAGAAAGGGGGTGGTTGAGAGAGACAAACAAATGAATCGCAGATATACCCCAATATCTACAGTGCACAGTGACTGCTATTTAAGTAAAGCATTGCCAAATACTGTTCCAGGTCACTGCATTTCCATTAACGGCTTGCTTAGTGTTTGCAACCATTGTTCATATGATGGATGAACATCGACTGCGGTGAATGGAAAAACCATTCACCTGGTATAATGGCAAGCTATTAAAAGAAAATGAATTCCAGGAAAAGAAAACCTGTAAGGGGAAAGTGGTCACAGGAGGGAAAATTGGATAGCTGACATGGAGAAAATGCTTGCATTGATTGTGTGTGGAATGAGGAACAAAATTCCACAAAAATGGCTCAATCACTTTGTTTGGCTGAAAATCTGGCAAACACATGTTAGATGCCACGTGAGGCCACTGATCAGCACTCTGACTTTTAACGATGGCAGCATTGAAAAAGAGAGACATTGCAACACTTGGGTTTTCCCATACGTATTTCACTTGTTATGCCAGCAATTAAAGTTGTAAGCTTGTTTTGTCCAGAGCTCTGACACAACAATCACACTCATTTTCAGTCTAAGTACTGGTGTATGAATAAGAAAAAACCCATATTATCTGAGGCAAAATGTATGAAGTTTCCTTTTGATATGTAATGAACAATTTTCTGAACATTCACTTTCCCTTGAGATATAAGGCAAAACTTGCAGACTTTCGCTTGCTATAAAAGCAAAACTTGTGACCTTTCACTCACTGGCAGAAGCAAAATTTTATGAACACTTACTTTCTCTTGCAATGTTAAGTAAAATTTTAAAACTTTCAATTGGTATCTAAAGCAAAAGTTAAGCATTTTCAAGTGGCAAATTTCAAAGAACTTTCACTTGACATTTAAGGCAAAATGTTGAGAACTTTCAGTTTGCAGCTGTATGTCATAACTTACGTGTTTCCACCAGCATATCTCTGATTCATGTCAGCTCCATTGTCCAACAGAAACTTCAGAACGTCCACTCTCTTCTTGCTAATATCAGAGAGAAATGGAAAAGAAAGAGATGAATTCAACATTCTGAGAACATACAATCCTATCAAAGTAAAATCATTGAGAACCTATGTCCTGCACCAGTTGATAGTAACAAGTCCAGTGACCTGGGAATGGTAGAAGGGGTCATTTTGATACCCTTAATAGAAAAAAGTGTGATCTTTCTTAAATTGTGTTTTGAAAATCAACAATTTCTTTTCCAGCACTAACTTCTTTCCAAGAATTTCAAAATATATTGATAAAATATAACGTGCTGACTGTGTGTGAACCCTTACTACTCTCAACATTACCAGAACAACATTAGATTTCAAGAATTTAAAGAGCCCTTACACTTTAATTTGTTCAGTTAGAACCCTGTGCATCAAGACATCTTGTTCATTTAGTTTGAAACCGTATCCCTGCTCAACCAGCCATGTGGCACAGTCCAGGAAGTCGTTGGCAATGGCCAGATGGGGCAGACTGGGAGGTGAACGCACGTCTTCTTTGTCCAGGGCGTCGGGAATTTCACTGTTGACGTCGTGGTTCAGCAGCAAGGCGAGGGCGTCGATCCTTCCCTGCATGGCGCAGCAGTGGATGGCTAGCAACTCCTTGCAGTTACGGTGAGTCAGGGAAATGTTGCTTTCAAGCTGGATAGCAGGTGAAAATAAAATAAAAAGCATTAGACACAATATCTTACAATAATTTTATGGGAATAAAATACAATCTCTATAAAACTTGAAATGAAAAAAATGTTGTCATGCAATGTACCGGTATTTCAGTTGACCGCACTTTACTTTTCATTGTGAAATATGACAACAGATATGATAGGATTTTACATTCTGAACAAATGACTTGATATTCTTATCAAATGATTCAGTAAATATGATTTCATCAATTTGCTGGCAATGCACAGCATAGCTTTTGATCATATTTTATGTTGAATCTTTTTTTTTTAATCCGCCCAGTTTTTAGGGGCAAGTTGAACTTAGTAAGTACTGTATAGCATAATTCAAGAGGTAAATGAAAGGCTACATCCCTCATGAAGGGCGCCCCCATAGTCAAATAAAGGAGGGCACCTGTGTGAATAAAACTATTTTTGTTCAAGTTGAAATAATTGAGAAAAGCAAGAGAAATAGTCATGTAAACATGAATAAGGACATAATAGGTGTGTGAAAGAATAATAGCAACTTACAAGCAACTGAATGCATTCTGTCTGGGTTGGTTTACCAGATTCACCGTAGCATTTCACGTGCAATGCAGTGTTCCCTTCACTGTCCTCAGCATTGATGTATCCACCATTGTCAAGCAACACCTTAGAATGAGAAAATAGACAAAGATTTCAATTATATTCCCATATTTTTATGGATAAAACACATACAGTATTTACATAATAAAATGTACTTTCACAGAAAATCACCAAACAACATACCCCATCACCCTATCTGTATATTGTGTATAGTGACTGTGAAACAACAGATTGCATTTTCTGCTACACATGTCTAGTTCACCAGTCTAGCCACCAATTTTAGAAGGTATATGCCTTGAAGAAAAATTTCAAATTTTGACACGATGGAGAAGATAAACTTTTGACTTTCACAAAATCAAGAATGAAAAAAATACCATCTGTGTGTTTTGTTTAGACTTGAAAAGACTAGAAAAGTATTGTAAAATTTGGAAGTCTCAAAAAATCTGTCCCTGCGGCGCATTCTTTCAAACAATGAATTTGTTTGCTAGCTTTGTGGAGTATGTGTGACACTCGTGTTAAAGAATTGAGAAAGCATGACGCTGTTTCCAGAAGCACACAGTACGCCATACAACAGATCGAAAAGCGCTTACAGTGTACAACAATACACACAGAACCAACTTATGTCAAATGACTGACCTGTATGGTGGCGGCGTCTTTGGCTCTGTGTAACGCAGTAGCACCTTTGTAATCAACAAGATTAACATCAACTCTTTCCTTGAGAAGTTCTTTTATCACTGATATGCAGCCAAAATAAGCAGCGGTGTGGATCAAAGTACTACCATTTATACACCTACAAAAAATCACAAAACGGGAAAATTATCAGAAGTTGCAAATTCCTGTTTTTCCAGTAAGTACATTTCCTCTGTGTACAGTTTTGCCATTACAGCCATCCAAATGTATCTTAATTTTGATACTGCAATTTTATCTCCAAAAAAAGTGAGTGGTTTTGCAAAAAGTGTTTGTCAAATGTGTCCCACTGATTGTGTTTACAGTTATTCTGCAGTATAAGGATTCTGTCGCAAAATGAGAAGCACAACTTGTACCTACAACATGAATCTGCTACTTTCAGTAAAACATTCATAATTTATTTCGACAAACAATAAACATTGTTTTAGTGCTTACCTGCTTCTCAGACTAGCAAAAGTCTGTATTCCCAACACATGATCATCAACTAATTGTTTCAGTAAATACGTGTCACCATCCATTAACTTTGGTATCGATGCTGTCAAGTGCTCATAATACTCTGCAATAAAAGTAACAGAAAATGAGTAAATGAATGAATGAATGAGGAAATGAATAAATAAATAAATAAATAACTGAATGACTGAATGACTGGATGAATAAATAAATAAATAAATAAATAAATAAATAAATAAACAGTAAACTACTAATATTTCCTAATGTCAGTCAGGTTTTATTGACTTCATGAACTTTTACTTCTACAAAAAGTGGATATGGAATCAAGTAAGGCTTCTAATCATCTGATGATCACGGCTTATCATTGGCTGTTACCAAGTAGCAGTTGCTTTTTCTGTATACAATGAACATTGTGATTGGCCGAAAACCTGGTTTAAATAACATATATCTACGGGTAGATTTCAACATACAGGAGGGTACTAATACTCTGTGACCAACTAGATTGATATAATGCTACTTTTGCAATCAGAAGGAGCGTTACCCACCAGTGAGGAATGTTTTGAGTTCATCGTTCCTGACAAGATCAAACGCTGTCCTGCTTTGGTTGTTCTTCATGTGAACATTGGCACCCCACTCAACAAGGAGCTGATTAAAATGGAGAGATGGCAAGAAGTCAGGATGGAAACAGTAGGTAACTTGGTGCAATTGGAGAACACTGGATCCAATATTTCTTACGGAAACAATAAGAGTTTACTTGGAGGGGCTTTCCATGGAGAACAATACTAAGACCTTTCAGGATGATTTGATTTTGTAAAATTGTCCAATGTGGGTCCACTGTTCTCCAGTCTTGCATATTCTTTACATGGAGAACTATTCTACTCACAAAACATGTCATTCGTATGTAAAGATTTTGAGAAGCATTACATATTGAAGAAACTGTGGCTATCTTGCAGCAAATTGTCATAAAAATTTTTCAGTGACATAAAAAAAATTCAACCAGGGTATAGTCGCTACTAATACAAGTTACAGACTTTTGATTTGTTGATACGCTGACACTATTATACTATTTGACTGTGTCAAATATTGCAAGCTACACAGATTTTCAAAATGTAACATGACAAATATGGTCTCAATGGCGAGTATATCAAATTCGACATGTCACCACGATGATTTCAAGATTTCAGAAATTTGGCAGAGTTGCTTATAATACCACCATATTGAGCAGGCATCTTCAAATGCAAATTGTTATTAATTTAAGAACACTCTGATGTACGTTGTATCTGACTGTTCTGACAAATCTGCTAAAAAGTATGCAATATTAAGAAGCAAAATCCACATCTTTGGAAAAAAATATAAAATACAAGTCAACCTACATCAGTGATTAGGTAATGTACCAATGTATTTCACTGTAAACTTTATGCTGAAATTTTTTAAGGTAGTATGCGCCTCAACATTTTGTTCAAACTTTCTGCAAGGAAACTTTAAGGCATTCCCCATCAGAATATGGCTGCTGTCCCAGTATTAACTTGAAGAAAGATTACATTTTCAGTTTTAACAAAAATAAGCTGGTGAAAAGTTTAATTACTCCACAAGCTTCCAAATAAACCCCTACAAGTGGCTGACCAAAAAGGAATGCAAAAAGTTTGAGAGTCTGAATATCTATCCCAGAGGCGCATTCTATCCTAAAAAACTTTTTATAGTTTGAGCCGTGTACAGATGGAATTAGTTATACTGATCCATACTCTTGTACAGTTTGATATTTATGAAAATTATGAAGAAAAAAACATATGTGAACGTAAAGTCAATACTGATTGAAAACTAGAAATACAAATATGCTACAATGTGATGCTCTGTGTGTTTGCAAAGTAGTAGTTTTAATGAACTGGAAGGCAAAAAAGTGACATCAGTGATACTAAATAAGGTAAATTCTGGTTGATCATATAATGAAATCATTTCCAATGAGTCACAAGTATTTGCAAAGTAGTAATTTTAATGAACTGGAAGGCAAAAAAGTGACATCAGTGATACTAAATAAGGTAAATTCTGGTTGATCTTAAAATGAAATGATTTCTAATGAGTCACAAGTAGAAATGAAAAGCTATTATATTGTGTTGTACAGGATGGGTGAAACAACACTGAGGAGCTGAGGTGCTGACTTCTGAAAATGTAAAGATGTGATAGAAAGATTTCAACAAAGAAATATCGGTTGACAAGATTACAGCTGCCATATGAGTATCACTGTAAAAGAAAGATGGAGCTCTTCTCTGACCTTGACCTTACAGACTGTGACCTGATGGGAATTGTTGTGCAAATTTTATGGACTTCAGCCAGTGTTGGTGAAGTCTCAATCTTTTGTCTCATTCCACCACAGATCCTTGAGAAAAATTTCTCGAGGGTCTATAGATATAGTTTGGCAGGCTTGGGCTGTAAACAGGTTAACTGTGTGTAAGACATTACATGAGTGTTTTAATACTACTAGGGTAAGAGACTTGCTTCAACTCTGAAAAAGAACTGAGTGGGAGATGACAGCCCATCATCAGAGAAACAATAAATGATCAAGCTAGCATAACCAGACATTGTGATCATGTTTTAAAACATGTACAGAATTTCTACAGAAACGCTGAGATGGTTTACCTGTGCCACTGTATCATGTGAATACTGCATGATGGGAATAAATGCCATGCGTTATTATGCTGTTTTTAGATCACTAAATATTTAAAACTAGATCAACTACACACCCAGATTATTCTGTTAGTATGCTTTAGTCACATCATGAATTTACACTCAGAGACTAATGTAGTGATGTGATTTAGTAACTGAGGATGGGTGAGTGAAAAAGCAGAGAGTGCAATGTATTATCAGGTTAGTAAGAGTTAATGTTATTGTAAACGTTACACACCAGTTTAGTTTGACAATTTTATCTGATTGTGTAATTATATCTCTCCTTTACAGATGTCATCTAATGCTCTAATGTCTGATGAAACAACAGTGAAAGGTTTTTAAACAGAAATGATGATTATGGAAGAATACAAATGTCTTCAGGTCTAATTTTTATCACGAGTCATTTTCATTTCAATTTCATTTTTAATTTGTATTGTACCAGTCGTCGGAAAGACCTTGATTGGTTTTCATTGCCTTCATATCAACTTACAGATGGAGAAGATAATAAAAATTTTATAACGTATGAAATCTGATAGAAAAATATGCAAATAAGGTACCAATTGCTAGGTTTTGTACACTATTATGTATGGTGCAGGGAGTTCTCTATTGAACATTCACAACATTTAACATCTACATTACCGGTATTATGCAAAATATAAATGTACCGGTATGTGTGTTTTTTAGGTAAGCAAACCTACCCTATTTAAACTCTGATCAAAACTGTCAGTTTTTTTTGCAATTAAATTTTTAAAAATCATGAAAAATTCTGCCAACATTTTCCTTTTTTTGGTTACACCCCATTAAAAATTAAAACTTCCAAAATAAAACATTCCCAGCCGACCATTCTATTTCCTGATGGCAAGTATAATGGTACATATATTGTGTGGCCTTATTTGAGCTCATCATCAAATTTGAGAAGTCATATCATGATGCTCACAGCCATTAAACACCAAGGAAAAGCCTCCTTGTGAGGGTTTGCTTCCCGGTAATAAATCATTTTCATGACTAGATCTTTCCATTCTTTGCCGAGTGTTTACGGAATATGTGCATGCATCAAAGCCTGACTGGGGTTCTCTTTGTCCATCAAACACAGTAGTTCAGTCACTATTACAATTTACAGAACACTACATTTTGTATCAGTATCGGACATCATGGGGAAAATTAAACAATCTTGAGCTTTGTTCTCCACACAATTCAGTGGTTTTTGCTAAGAGTGGTACGTAAGTAAACTTCAGACAGTTCCCCAGTCATGTTAGTCAACAGGGTTCCCTCAGAATTTACTAATTTACTAATTTTGTAATGCAATCCTACTGCGGGGAAAACAGAAATGGTACTAAGTTTTCCAAAACACTTATGGTACATGCATGTACCTGTGTTTTCTAACTTTTGCAAAAAACGTGTTGACATGGTGATGGCAATTTTAGAATAGATGGGTCACAGGATCCATGACGGATGTAAATGTATTTAAACGGTTGAGGATATCCACTGTCAAGCTATACACTACTTAAGTCACATATGTATACCACACTTTAAAAGAAATAGGGATTGAATGTTGAGAGCAAAGATATTAAAAATGAAAGAAAGAAAGTTACAAAGATACACACGAAAGAAGTGATTAAATAAAACTAATCTCATTATACCACTTTATGATGAGAGGAAAATGTGTTTCCTTGTCCCATGGCTAATCTAAACATCTATGTTTGCATGCAAGGAGGAGAAATAAAAACACAAAAATAAACTTTTTACGAACACATAATATCACTGTTGTTGTTGTGAAACACTTTTAATGACATGAAATAAAACACTGGCATCACAAAGGGACATCAATCAAATTCATTTCCTTCTTTCGTGGTATCTTAAGTACTTTAAGTGCAAACTTTTCCCTGTGGTAAAAGTCACATCAAGGGTGGAGGTACAGGAAATGGCCCGCATACAGTGATTCTTGATGAGGGTTTGAATAATAAACCATGTCTTAAGGAGGGACCTTTGATCACGGGAACTGATACTGTGAACTGTACGTCCTCACGGTTTCCTTCAAGAAAGTACTGGTACAGGTATGTATTCTTGCAATAAATAAGGCAATACGTTGTTTGCATTGGGAAAACACTTGAATGCGACCTTTTCCCATTTCCTGCATATTGATCCACCAATCCATCCAACCATAGAGATGGTGGATGGATCAGTTTCAGAACAAAGGTCTGCGTGATGTTCAAACATATGACAAATTTCCTGTTATTTGTTGGGTGCGATATCGTCAATGATGCATTGTGGGATTGATGATGTCATGTGACAAGTATGATGTCACGGCTAGCTTACCTGACTTATTCCCTTGGAGAGCCCTTCAACAGCGCAGAAGAAAGGTGTGCCTCCATTTGTGTTCTTAGAGTCAATGTACGCACCACTCTCAAGTAGATACAGGACAAGTCTCTGTTTGGACACAAAACAATACAAGAATATAGGTACACAAGACAGTGCCTCTGGGGGATGAGATTTACATAGTAATAGCAACAACAAAAATACAGACCAGTGTCACTTACATGTAAATGACAGAATGGAATGAAGTATATGTATATACACTGTACATATATCATAATAGTAATTTCACTGGTAAAATTATATCCTCATTAATAAACTCTTGTGACCAGAAGAATTCGACAAATTTTTTTGACAGAAATTAATCTTGTATTTTTTATGCTTTTTACAGTGTACCGTAGTACTACTTGTTATATTTTAATTAATGCCTTGTAGTATTTTTTGCAGACCATGTTGAAATTTTGTTGGGTTTCACCAATTGTTATTGTTTACAGAAACTTACATAGTGTCCATTTCTAGCGGCCCAGTGTAATGCTGTATTCCCTGTACGTTTCTCTTTGGCATTGATGAAGGACGGCCTCTTCTTCCTGAAGAAGACCACCAGTTTCTGCACAGTGTCAAGTTCACCCATCTTGGCCGCCTTGAAGTAGAGAAGTTCCCACTGCAGCGTGTTGCCGGGGAAAACTTGATACATGAAACTGAAACCATAGCAACAAGATTGTCAACATCATGACTCAGTGTGATGGGGTACTTGCCACAAGATGGCGCTCTTGCAATATACTGGCTTGACATGCAATGTATGTACCGCTGTTACCCAAAATGCAGTGGGTTTCAATCAGTGCTACAACTCTGTATGTGAGACAGTTTGAGCTTCAGCAAACATCTTCTAACTTCAGCTGTAATTGTTACTAAAAACAGCTACATTGTTGATCAAGTGCAATCAACTGTTCAGCTATCAGTCCAGACAGATTTGCCCCATGCTGGTTTAGTGTAACTGAACAATGAGTCAGTGACTTTGAAATGTGTGGTGATACCCAAGCTAATCGTTTACATTATACGTACAATGTGTCTGTGTTATCTACAGAGTTGTAGCACTGAATTGAAACCCACTGTATTCTATAAGCAGCCTGAACAATGTCTTTACAGAGTGTGCACAGCTTTTCAGTCAAAACTTCATAAACGCTGCAAAGTTCAACCCCTCAACTACCTTGTATGTTGGAAATTTCTGCTGCCATGTTGAATTACTATGCACCTTGAGAGCTGGAAAATTCTTGTAGGAACCTACATGTGTTTACATTATCATTGATAATGAGGATAATATTGGCAATGGATGTCAAGGGGTTAATAAGTGAAAGAAACATTAATAAGTTTGCAATTTGCTCTTCACAGACTACCAAAAGAGAGGTTTGTCTCTGTACACAAAACATGATCAGCTGTGCTATCCATGATTCACGCTTTCCTGTCTGAAGGGACAACCATCCTGTCTAAAAAAAGAGGAGGGTGATTCAAGATTTAGGGGAGAGGGTCCAAAAAATACATGTACACAACTCTTCTAGTAAGTAGCATGCAGAAATCAGTCTGTCGGGGAGAAATACACCTTGACAGGGTTGCATACAGAATGGTATTTGAATACTCACATGCTACCAGCTTTCAATGTTTTATTCCGAGACTGGCTTTCAAAGTACATCTGTCAAAAGAAACAAAATACTGCACAGTTAGATTTCTGGCGACTCAATCCCAAGTGAACTGGCAAAATAACAAGTGCATTCTGAAAGCAGTAACACGGGTATGGTAATTAGGATGTGTAGACTGATGTACAGGTCTCAAAGAAAACATTTCTACTAAAGCCTCTATCTCATCCAACTAATCTGAAGTCTTCCACATCACTCTAAAATTACAACTTTTTCATCATGAAGTAATGTTCAATAAACTTCAATGTCACAAACACCTTAGTATTTCTGGAAGGTTAAAATCTCATAAGACCGACGTGACCATGATACAGAGGTTTTTACAATCAGTAACTTACCTCATACTGAGGATAATCTGATGGATTAATATCAATCACTTCACTTCTTGGCAATCCTAGAATCTTCCTGATAGAAACTAGTGGAGAAACGGAAAATCATGATTGAGTCACTGTATACGTATAGGAACCTTCCCACTACATGCTACCAGAAACACTGAGTTGTGTGGTTATTAGGAACACCTTTGATTTTGAGTGATATCACCGTAGTGTTATTAGTTGACGCAAAAAATATTTGAATATTTAACATTTTATAAACAGTGAGCTACAGCTGCTGATATTTTAGTCCAAGGAAGTGTAACTTTTGACATCTTCTTCGTCAGGTGTTTGTTACATGTGTCAGCAATATTGTCAAGTTAACCTCCTTCCCTCTGGGTGTTGAAATACCCAGTACTCAGCCTGCTGACATTGACTGCGTATCTGTGTCCTACATTGTTAGTGCTGATGATCAAATTCAGGTCAAGACTTGAATTCCATCTTCAACAATAACAGTGCGTATCACTCACTGACAAGCTGTATCATTGAGCAAAAGACAGGATATTTCAAAATGCCTTGGGAAGTAGACCAAAAAACTATAGTTAGTATACCGTACGGAAGAAAAGTACAGAAAAATATTGTCAAAATTTAGTAACTGAGCCTTTAATAAATAAAAAAAAGCAGAATTTCAATGACAAAATTCTATGCTCCCGAGCAATATGGAAATACATATCCCTACTGAATTAAAGTTCAAATCCAATGAAATGTTTATTAAGAGGATAAAGAGACATTTCTTACTTTTCTTTTGGCCTTTGGCTTGCGTAAAGTCATCAATATATTCCCCACTCTCTAAATGTTTCAAAACTATTCTCCTGTCTGGTGTAAATGTTTCTTTGAACTTGGCAAGGTAAAACCCTGACCCGCCAGTCAAGCTGAGGTTGATGACCATGGAGAGACACAGATCATTGATGGTAATATTCCTGAAAATCAACAGTATTATCATGGATTAAGGTACTATTCCTGAAAATCAACGGTAATCATGGATTACGGTACTATTTCTGAAAATCAATGGTAATCATGGATGAAGGTACTGTCACAAGAATTCTATGGCAGAATCTGTATTGGGAATATTGTCAGATTATAACCAGCTTACATATCCTGGCTAGTCTGCATGTTGCGTGAACTCATTTTCAAAACTTGTTGAAGAAATCTACTTTTATGATATTGATTTTGTGAAAATCCAGAAATTGATTTTCGCTACAGATTTAATAAACAATAATAATGGCAGTTTTGAATTTCACTTATTGATAATTTGAAGTGATTTATTTGTGTTGTTGTTCAAAAATTTGTGTAGTGACTTCAAACTTGTTCTTGCTTATGAAAGAGAATATGTTTTGTGTCACTGAGCAATGCATGAGCAAAAGTTGAAACTTGTATTATCACAGAATTACCTGAAATGATATCTACACTTTATAAGTTTGTCTTAAGGAGATATCTTATTTACTGACTGCGCAAATACTTTTTCCCAGCAATTTGATGTCCAAAGATAGTTCAACAAATTGAAAAGGTGACGAAAAATCTTTCATTTTAAAAAAATTGAAATAGAAGAACAAAGAACTTACCTAGGCACTGTCATGGTATCAAACCTCTGCTTCATTTTCTCAGCTACAACAGCTCTTGTCTGAAAGTTAAAATATTTGAAATACAGTCATAATTTATGAAAAGTAACACATTCAAGAGAATTAGAAGTTTTATAAAATTTCTATTCAGTCAGTGATCTTAATTTCCTATCTCTGATATTTTGACATAGAGTGTGATCAATAGCAGAAATCTGTCACCTTGCCAGCCTCCGAAAAGAAAGAACGTTATCAACAGAATTTTTCAAAGAAAATCTATGAGAAAAGTTGTAAATTTGCCAGAGTTTTTAGACACTAACTATCGCAGTCACTCCACACGAGTGACTGTATAACTATCATAGAAGACTGTCTTGATATTCATGGTTGTAGGGAATACCTGTAGGGATGTATGGATTCAACCTTTTTCAGCCGTACTTTGCAATTATTAGTGCTCAACTTTGGGAAAAAGGAATCAATTTAAACCAAAGTTGGTTGTAAAGAGGAAAAGTATGAACACATTACCTCTGCCTGGATTTCATCAACATGTCTCCACCATTTGTTACACTCATCCAAGTCATAGATATTGGTTAGTCTTTTATACTCTGTGAAAAAAAAGACAACTGTTGTGTTTAAAAATGTGTAATCTTAAATGTTTCATTGCTACACAAGAGCACTAGCAGAGAATGCATTAAGGTAATGACCGTTTGGTGAGTGAGAGACTTGTCAAGAAATACTGCGCAGAACAAAACTTTAATGAGAACAGCATATATTTGTTTTCAGTGATATTTTGGGTCAATATACAAAACTTATCAGTAACTTATCAAGTTATCAGTATATACACCATTATTATACACCTACTGCCGTAACCTATGGGAGTTTGACCGTCCAATAACTTTCCGTATTTTGTATAGTACGCGGAGTCCCGAATACGAGAGACGCGCGACGCGCAATTTTCAGGGCTTTGTAACAATTTTATTTCAACAATTGCGCGTGTTCCACTCATATTGTGCGTGCCGCATCCTTCAAAATTTACCATAGAATTAGTTTATACGAACGATTAATGGAGGGAGGTGTATAATAATAGGGTTATACACAAAATACGGCTCTGTATGGACGAGGGCTCAGTGAGTGACATATTGGACTAGCCTTCGGCTCGTCCAATACGTCACTCACTGAGCCCTCGTCCATACAGGGCCATATTTTGTGAATAACCCTATAATACATGTACATCTCTGTATGATCACCGCCTTAACTCTGCTCAGTACAATGTTGTGTACTTGAACTCAGCAGATGATGATTCACAAATAGAAAGGAAGAATATGTCTTGGGGACTGATTTTCAGGCTTTCATTTTTTTCAGTACTTTCCTGGTCTACCACTTGAGGGGACTCATTTTAAAGCTCTTGGTGTAAAAAACATTTTTTCCATCTCAGTTTTGGGAAATCAAAAAATCAATTTTTTCTCAAGACTTAACACAGAATTGGCAGCCATAATAAATTTCAAATATTGTTAAAATTTCCATAATATTTTTCTCTTTAAGTTTAAGGTTAAGCTTAAGTCATTTTCAAGGCATGTCACCTTTAAAAAGGGCTTGAAATCGCATCTCTTTGAGAGAGCTTTCTGATTTTTAAGTCTTGTTCAGCGCCTTAGAACATTACAGTAATGGATTTTGGCGCTATATAAATGCTTTTGATTGATTGATTGATTGAAGGCATAAACTACCTTAAATATCAATAAATATCAAAATTTCAAGCTAGAGTGTTTTTCTGTGTTTTGAGGTGACATCCACTCACCACTCTCATAAGACTCAAGATTGCTTTTGAGTTCTTTCTTTCTTTTCAACTCTGCCATGGTGTTGATTATCGCTGGGAAATTCTCCAACTCATGGTTGGCTTCACGGATCAGCTGGGTCAGCTCACTCTGTCATTGACAAAAATGATGAAAGAGTTCGAATATCTTCAAAAGTAGTTGCTGGTCCACCCAAAATTTAAACACTTCATGATGATAGTAATGCAGAGAATCAAGAACATGCACCAAGACAACCATGTAAGATGTTAAATGAAATTTGAAAGTTCCCTACATAAACAATACATGTAGCTGTATGTTTTAACTATTCAAGTTTATGAGATTATTACAATGTCCATATAAATAAAAAAAATCAGAAAAGAGGAATGAACCAATACATTGCTTTACGATACTTAACATACATGATCCTGACAGTTCCTACTCTGAAACTCCATTCAAAATGTCCATGGGAAGGCATTAGACTGGTATCTGCAATTTTCCATTTCTATATTATCTTTCACAGTATAAGTGTACAGTATACCATAGCGCTAATGCATATACCAACTTTCATGATGTGTATTATTTTGAAAAATAAAATATGGTCACCGGGGAAGAGTTGGTTAGTTGATTTATTGATTGATTGAAAAGCAAAAAACGCACGACCTACCAGTCTATTGATGACAGCTTTGGCTTGCTTCAGTTTGTAACCACACATGAAATACACACACATGTATGATGACATAGCCATTGGATCAGCCTGAAACACAAACAATGACACAGTATATCAAGCAAACTGCTACACTTAGAAACGACCGATTTGAAAAGTTTTCATAAAATGTCAAACTGCAGCATTTGGTTTCTGAAGCAGAGAGATTTTTTGTGTGAGAAAAACTGACAGCAAATCTTGGAGTGAGTTGAACATAACCGGTGTGATTACCAAAACAATGTTTGACTTAAAAAGTGCATAGTTACACATGTGGGTAAACAAAGTGTAAACAGCAAAATAAATTTTGTGTGTGGCACATTAAACACAGAGTCAATGCACATTCTCCTCTGATTACAAGTTACTGTAATGACAATTTCTTTGACATTGTTAAAATTACAGATAGCCTTCAAATGTGACATACCTCCACCAGGTCTTCAGAATCAACAGGTGTCTTCAAACGGATAATTTTCTCAAACACTTTCAGCGCCAGATTAATTGTCCACCTGTCGTTTAACATGACTTCAGTTGTGAACGTCCCAGGTGCGAATGAATTGACCAATGCGCACAGGACACGACTATCGACCAAATCATCCATGTTTGTGACAACCAATCGTCTTCCTTCGCGTACAGTCTGTAACAGAAACAAATTTCAATTTAGTTTATTTTGTTACAGCGTGCACCTAATTTCATCAAGGCTCAAGCATTTTTGTTATCATCGGCTGCTTTTTCTAAATTATACTTTATTAACATCTTTCACAAGATTTCACTGTGTCAACACATATTTTAAGAAAAATGGGTACAGTAACATGCCTTTTTAGGCACAGATTTTCTATACACCGTGTTTCCAACACATACATAAAGAACCTGACTGTGGCACCATGTAGGATCTTTCAAAAGCACTCAAGAGCAAACAATCAAGTACTGTATTTATACAAATTGAGATAATCAATATATACCGGTACACATACATACAATAAAATCAAAATATTACATGTATCACATATAACATGGTACAATGGTGATATAGAGCATATCTTCTCATTGTTCAAAACTTGTTTTGAGAGAAGAAAATAATGTCTGATTGCATCTCAAAATTTCATGAAGATTTCATGTGAAAAGTTTCATGTGAATGATTGCATCAAGACAAGTAAGCAACAAGCATGTTGCTTGCACAAATATGAGACTTAAAGGCTTAGCCACAACCAATCTCAAAAGAGATGTAAAGCAGCATACACATACACAACATGTAGACACAACTTTTCATAGTGACACAATGTGGCAATCTTCATGAACTTTTGCCAACAATTGTTTGCGTCATCATTCCAAAATCTGGGTCATTGACCAACAAATGTGTACTCATACCAGTATACAAACACACAGATATACAAACAATGTATAAATATTATCATGGAGGTACATGTACATTAGTAATTGCAGTAGTAATACAAAAACAGAATAATGTGCAAATATAGACTACAGACTTTTTTCATTACAATTTCCATCAAATCAATAATGAAGGTGGAATCATGCGGTACATGATTAGAAATGACAGGCACCATAGAATTTACTTTGCATCCCATAGTCTTTCAACTGCCTACCTGTAATTGTGCATTTATCATTTCTATGATGCAATCATCAGCATCCGGTGGCTGCCAGTTTTTCCGCTGTGGTTTATATTTGTTCACAATTTCATAGCCAGGAAATTTGTCATATTCTGGCATCGGCTCCTGTTGAGTGTAATAGAAAGAAAATATAAATATCTTTGAACAAGAATACATACAAAAATACACATAATTAAAGCTGCAAGCAGCGTTGGCGGGGCCCAAGCGGATAACATGGTTGAAAGATCTTGTACTAATGATATTATGTGCAAAATTCGATCTTGCAAAAGTATGATTTTGAACATCATCTCATCATAGTTACTGTACGTGTCAGTGGGAATTGCATGTTTTATGTAAAATCCAGTATGGCGGCCAAATATGAAGGGTGAAGCACTTGTGGTTGTGAATATTGACATATACTCATATTTAAGGGCAAAGGTCATCGAGGTCACGTGATATTTTGTCAAAAAAATTGTAATGCTAAGTTATCCCTATATACCAAAAATCAGACCTCTAGCTCTATTGGCTGGCTCAGAATTAGATATGCGCATAACTAATGAGGTACAGGATGTGGTGTCATAAGGTCTCCCATCATACCAAATATGAAGGGTGTAGCACTTGTGGTTACTGAGTTATGGACATATACGTATATTCAAGGTCAAAGGTCATGAAGGTCATGTGACATTTTGTCAAAAAAATTGTATTGCTAAGTTATCCCTATATACCAAAAATCAGACCTTTAGCTCTATTGACTGGCTGAGAATTAGATATGCACATAATTAATGAGGTACAGGATGTGGTGTCATAAGGTCTCCCATCATACTAAATATGAAGGGTGTAGCACTTGTGGTTACTGAGTTATGGACATATACTCATATTTAAGGTCAAAGGTCATTGAGGTCACATGACATTTTGTCAAAAAAATTGTATTGCTAAGTTATCCCTATATACCAAAAATCAGACCTCTAGCTCTATTAGCTGGCTCAGAATTAGATATGCGCATAATTAATGAGGTACAAGATGTAGTGTCATAAGGTCTCCCATCATACCAAATATGAAGGCTGTAGCACTTGTGGTTACTTAGTTATGGACATATATGTATGTTTGAGGTCAAAGGTCATGGAAGTCATGTGACATTTTATTTAAAAAATTGTTTTCCGTGGTTATCCCTATATACCAAAAATCAGACCTCTGGCTCTATTGGATTGCCCAGAATTAGATATGACTCTTACATAGGCCAGAATAAGCCATTGATATAGCTTAGCTGCAGAAGTATAGGGGAGGTCAAAGGTCATTGAAAAATCAGAAAAATAATACTTTAAAAATCTTCTTCTCAAAAACCGCCAGGTCAATTTCCTTGAAATTTCATATATAGCATCTAGGTAGTATTGCCTATAAAGTTTGCGAAAAGATTTTGGATCGGTCAAATTTTATGGAAATGGGACAGTAAAAAACATTTTCATTTCAAAATTGTAGCCAGGTCACATGACTAATTAAAAATTCAAGGGTCAGGTGCACGAGTACTACCCATCACCTGTTACCCCTGCAAGTTTGAGAAGTTTTCGTTCAGCCGTTCGAGAGATCTAGGTGAGCAAAGAAATGGCAGAAGAAGAAGAAGAGGAAGTCAGTAGAACTTGAGCAATAACAATAGGGTCCCAGCCGGTCGGCTTGGGCCCCTAAATATATCAACATATATTTAGAATCACTGTTTTCGTTTGTAAATCTCTTTTTTCCTTTCCACATTAAGTGAAACTCCTGAATTCTGTTTCACATTTGGCAAGATAAAACAAAGTAAAATTTCAAATGACATAGAGGGCGCACTCCAACATGATCCACTTACTGGTGTTGTAGGCAGGGACTCGGTGATCACAGAAGCAGATCCAAATCCAGACAACAGGGATGTAGATTTCTTTATTTTCTTCTTCTTCTTTGCTGGCGGTGGTTCAGGTGACCACTGTGTGTATAAAAATTGAAATTCAAAATGGGCTCACATGTTCAAGTTTTAATACACAGGTAAAAATCGGAATCACATAATACCTTTTGTTGTTAATCTTTAAAGGGTTTTGAAAAAATTGACCAGTTAAAATGCAATATTGGATCTACACAGAATAGCCTTCTGTTTAACTGTGCCCCCACCTGCCATCCCCTCTATTCCCTAACAAAGTAGTAACCTTTTTTAAGGTACTGTAGTATGCACCTTGAAAGTTGAACTTTGAATTGTAAAAGTTTGAGAGTCCAAATATGAGTCAATGAGGTGCATTCTAGCTTGCGGACATTGGCAATCTGTTTTTGACCTAATTTGTACCCATAACTGTGTACCAGTATAGTGGTCACGATTTCTGACATTGAAGTGAACAGATAAGCGGTATTTTTTATTTTACTGGTTTCATACATTTCGACATCAACACTGTTTTGACAATGACATAATCCTAATCTTTAGAAGATTCATGATAACTAGGTATGTTTCAACACACTGGTCTTATCAAAAATATTCACTATTTAGTTCACAACCTGAAAAGAAAAGTAAGGCCATGCACCTCCAAATTGCAGGTCATTGTTTTGAACCTTCGGAAGACCACTTAGTACAGATGACAGCCATACGTACATGTATCATTCATTGTGATAGTGATTAAACAAAGATGAATTCTTGTCCCAGTGAAAACAGGGATGGGGTTGAAATTGGTAGAGGTATTTGTAATCATGACAATTTTCATTATACTTTTTTTTATTTGTGTGCAGAAAGATGCAATCTTGACTCTACCTTGAATGGCACCTCTGCAATAATACTGTCTTCAGTTTGTAGCATGAACTCCATTCTCTCCCATGTAAACCAAATATCATGTTCTATCAGCTTCCACAGCAAATCAAACACCTGTGAAAATAGAAGAGTCAATGGGTCTTCCTTCCAAAGTAATGCACAGGTAAGATGTTTATGTTATTTCAGTCATTGTAAGAAAAGATGAATGATGACGTTCAGAATGAACAGAGGACTACCAGACAAGCCAACAGGACCACTGGATTACCATTATGGTAGTGGTCCTCTGGATGACCAAATCCTACTCACTACAGGAGAAGCAATTAGAAATAGAATATCAGCAAAACCACTTCTTTTGAAAGCATTACAATGGAAGGTGAGAAGGCTTGCTATACATGTACACTGCTTTCTGTACTGTAGACTACAGCAAAAACCTGAATTAGCACACTTTGGGAATGTGCATGTCAGTTAAATAAGTTATTGTTTGATGATTTTTAAAGAGCACTGGCATCATGCATTTCAAAGAGTTTATGGGTTTCTCTAGTACATGTATGTAGGTCACAACTATGTATTTTAATGGGTACTTCGGTACTGTACTTATTATGCCCTCTGAAACCTGGTTTTCTTGACGTAAACAAATCATGCAAGACACACGGCAAAATGATTTCGTATCATTATGGCTTGAATTAGAGAGATTGAAACTGTAGCACTGAGATAGCAAAATGTGCAGCTATTACTTACATGTTCAGCATGTCTCATTGCAAACAGTCTGCAGTCTACATAGACATCCTCTGGAAGGATTTCCCTGCGTGGAAAAATTGGAAAATCATTAAAATTTCACATCAAGTATCGGATAATGCCATGGTCTTACAATGATCAGAATGATTTTGCTGTCCCATGATCAACAAGTCTTTGCTGGTGTTCTATTGTTAATACAACTTAACCTGTTCACCTCTATTTCCAGTATACTGACCCACACTTACTATTTATGGCAATGTGATTGGGTAAAAACACAGAGGTGGAGAGGTTAAGCTTATTTTTAACAAAACCCGAAAGCTTGAAAGAGAATAACCTCCTTATGTATCCAGAGTCAGACATTTGACAAGTTGTTTATTCAATGAACAGTTCCTGATGAAGGACACACACATAATATGATATAGATACATGTCTATGATTATCAGTAACAAATACAGATATCAATGATGTAATACACATGTAAGGTAGAATAAGACTTGAGGACAGATATTTGAACTTTCAGTTTTTTCAATATATTGCTGTGTTGCTGCTCTTGTCTGTGGAAGCTCGAGGAGTTACTGGAATTTGAAAGAATGGTTCAGAGTTTCCTACAGGAAAGTTTGTGATAAAGGAGCATGGTGCCTTCATTGTGAAAATACACAACAAATTACTGTTATAAAAGCATAACAGCTTGCATTTGAAAGGATATTTGCCAAAATTTGTAACACTTTTTGAAAAGAATGACAACAACACTCACGATTCTCTTAGTTCTTTTACAATCCATTCCATTCTTGTAACTTTCTGTTGTTGGGTTAGATCATCAAAACTTTGAATTCTCTTGTTTTCGATGCCTGTGAGACCTATTGTAGAGAAACCATGTACGGTTACCTAAAATAATTATTTGGTTTTGTGTTAGAGGAAACAATACAAGTTAAAGTCATTGTGGCGAATAACAGTGACTACAACTCAAAAATTTGGTGACACTCAGGTGGATTACTGTACACAGACTTGTAAATTTAACAATCAATATACATACATAGATACATAGATACACATACATAGATACATAGATACATATGTACCAGTACATACATACATACTAACATATAGATAGATACACTGTATATAGATAGATACATACATAGATACACTGTACATAGATAGATACGTAGATACATACATACATACATACATATGGTCTCACAATGATACCTTTAATAACTGGGAATTTGCTCTTATAGGAACTCAGTGTCAGGCTCCCAAGAGTTTTGATTTTACAAATTTTTGCAAGTATTCTATAATTTAATTGTTCGAGCCAAGGTTGAGTAATGCATGTAGGCTATTACAAGAAAGTGTCTATATGTCACATGGATCTTTCAAACAGTTTATAACATACCGGTATGTCATCCATAGTATCATAGTTGTTGCAAACAAAACGCCACAGATCATCAACACACATGACCACACAAATGCAAATGAAAAGTACACTTTTACTTGACCTTAAGAAGGTCACTTCATCTGAATGTCAGATTTCCCTTGATATAATGTTATCTAGATTGCTTACTTTCTATGAGCATCTTCATATTTGTCCCTTTCAATAGGTCCATTAAAACATTGCTCATCAGTAAATTGTACGGCATGAGTCGTAAGTTGACCCATGCTGTAAAACCGTTGATCTTGGTCCGCATCGACATCTTGGACTGTCCTCTAAAATCCTCTTCTCTGGTCTAGTGCGCTACATTCTGTGAAAACAAGAAATAGTTTAGGAATATCACAAGATGCTAAAATTGTCTAAAATAGTGCCGATTGCCATCAGTTATTAATGGCTGGTTACTAGATACAGTGTACGGCAATAATTGCAGTCTGTCTAGTCAAAATAACAAAAGACTTTGTGGTATATTATTTTGTATGGTATGTTTTGGGTCCAAACCAAAATAAGTAGATTTAGTTGCATTATGGTCCTTCTGGAGGGACTGGTTGCATGTGGCAACACATACGTAGCTTAATCTATACCCTTTTATCAAAATGGTTCAATCCTTAACAGAAACAATAAATATTTAAAATTTCTTCAATTATTATTGTAAGAAAACTACCTTTTTCTATCAACTGAAGATGGTGTTTATTAATCATCAAACACTCAAATAATAACAAATGATACATGTAGCAAGGGCAGTGTCAGGATTTGTTGCTTGCCCAAGGCATGGTGCTCTTGACAGTAACATTGATGATGCCCAAGCGTATAGTGAGGATATCATCAATATTATCATCATGAGTAAAAGCCTGTGATCTTACCTGTGCAAGCATAATTCACAACGCCAGATCTGTTGACTGTTTTAAACGTCTTTTAAAAACTCATCTTTTTAATCAGTGCTATTTGTGATTGAGTTTTTAAGATCATCTTCTGTATGGTTTTTAACTGGGACTTGTTTTTTTTTTAACTGGGACTTTTTAATTTATTCTGCTGCTTTCATAATGTTTTTTTAACACAGTCTTTTGTTTCATTTTATTTTTATCAATTAATTTTTTTAAAATTTTTTTTATCACGGTCTTTTGTTTATTGTACGAGAATGGTACCGTTGCTGGTTTTTAGTATTTGTCTGTTT
Source organism: Ptychodera flava (assembly GCF_041260155.1). Classification (NCBI taxonomy): domain Eukaryota; kingdom Metazoa; phylum Hemichordata; class Enteropneusta; family Ptychoderidae; genus Ptychodera; species Ptychodera flava. The sequence continues at coordinate 38,411,037 of NC_091928.1, forward strand.
CTTTTTTAAAATATGTAAATCGCACTGAGACGTATTTGTAGTGCATGTAAGAAATAAATATTAAAATATTAGATTGGTCATATGGGTCCTCTATGACCTTTGAGTGCAGCTTCGATGACTGTATCCCGTCGAGGTAGAATGCGCCTTAGGACAAATATTATATTTGGACTCAAATTTTTACCATTCTTTTCTGATCTACAACTTGTGGGGGCTCATTGAAAAGTTCTTAGAGAAAAAGTTTCACTGTGTTAGTTTTAAGAAAATCATAAAAATTTTATTTTTCCTCCAAAGAGTTACACAGGGATATGGCAAGGGATGGGGAGAAGTACGGAAGGTCTGAACCACGTAGAGTGGTTGGAGGGTTGATACATTGTAAACCTAGCTTGCAAGTTACAACCCTGAGTGCAGGTATCGGTGGTTGGGGTGAGCAGAGGTTAAAGAAGTCTGGAAAAGTCGGTTTATGTTGAGATGGGACATCCAAAGTATGAACTTCTCTTGCTTTAAAATTGATACTTCCGCTACAAATGTTCATCAACTCATAAAAGTATTAAAAACTGAAGATCACACGGGAGAAATCATTGAGGCGCTAGCCATAGTACTGTAGCTCGAGGTTTTTCCTGCATATGTGGGTCGGACGCTTTTCGACCAAAGAGATAATGCCAAGGCAAACCTCATGCTACAGTACTGCAACTAGGAAGCAGCAATCTGGGATCTCAGCAATCTTTGTGCTCCTCTGGTGAGCTCCCTCAGCTCAGTGTTCCCGCGAAAATGAAAGGTCAGTCGAGTATGACAACGATACACACTGGCGGAACGGTGCCGAAACTAATGACAGTAAGGTCAACCGTTATGCCCTTTCGTCACTCGCTAAGTCCCGTATTTTAGTGTATTTTTACACAACAGTAAACAATGCAAAATGGCATTATGACAACCCGTGCTGAATCGAAATCCATGGACGCTATTCGGTATCCAAGGCTCGATTGAAGAATTAAACTGGACGTTTATTGTCGACTTCATAAAAAATTATGTTTAAATTACATCAGGATCACATTTTGAGAAATGAGAGTGCTTACCTGAACAGCAAAAGGTTGGAATATTTAAGGTTTAATCAGTGCTTGCCTACAGCACACACGGTAAACAAAACCTGAAAACTAATATGGACGACCACCACCTTTCGTCCTCGTTCGCTAATGATTATAATATAACTTGATATTGCATCAGAGATTTATTGCATAAATTAATCTAGCATTTCATGATATATTTTGTTATTGTTTGATATACAAAGAAACAACAAATCACTCGAGACACCGCGGTATTATTGCTTTTTACTCGATTATTTTTTGTATTAATGATAACTCAGTAGTGAACGAGGCATAAGAGTTTCCGGTCGAGCGTTGTCAGCCGAAGAAACGTGCAGTGGTACGCGAGGGACTGAGTTTTCAATGTTATTTTTTCAGTGGCACATATTTTATTGCAACAACAGTCCTGTAAGTATAGCTTTACGGTATTTCAGATGTTGAAGTGGGGGTGCTTTCATTTCCGAGACACTGATCATTTCCGCTGACGCTGTATTGGTACCACACTAATACGCTCAGCGAGTGTGAAGACTGCTTGCTGTTTTTATGTGTAGGTGCGACTGAGCATGTCGAGAGCAATCGGGTAATTCCCAATTTTACAATTACTGTACATTACTCTTTGAACCCGTTGTGAATAGGTACTGTAATATTTAAATTTATGACTGACGAAAAATACATCGATACCATCGGGCGATATTAGTGTTTCCCCTAGAAAGCAACTGTAATAAAGAAAAAACGATACCGTCTTGGTTTTATCTTCTCAAATGAATATATGTTTACAAATAACACACTGATTTGCTGAACCTAGTGCTCGCACTGAGATTTCACAGTGTCCCTAATTAGATGCATCGTCAGGATGGCGTTTGCAACTGTAGGATGATTTTCTGGGTGAAGTTATAAATATGTTCAATGGTGCCGTTCACAGGTATCTACCTTAACCCTGTATAAGTCCCTGGTGCGGTTTGACGGCTGTCATACTGCCCAGGACTAGCTCGGCATGACTCTCTGCCTCCTTACTGAGGGTTAGAGTCATGCTGACATTACTGAAAGTCAACATCAGATGTTCAGCGGCATAATTCAGCTACCATCAATGATATCGGACATTTACACACATATGTTAGTCTGCATTAGTGACTGTTTGGCGTAAACCATTTCGAGTAAAAAAACCCCGAAAACAATTGTGTTTACAAACGGAACAAAAATAAACCCAAAAAATCAGCATTAGGCAAAACAAATTGATTTGTTTCTGGTCACCACTTGCATCACTTCAAAGTGTGCACGTCAACTCTTTTTTTTCCTGTTTTTCATTTTAGCTGTTCATGGTTTGAAAGAGTTGGCAACTTCACAAACATTGAGTTTACTGAAGTCATTTCTTTTCTGACATGATATTGTGAATCATTCACGGATGTTTCTGTTGTAGCTGTTTTTGTTTTGAGGGGGGGGACTATAATTATTTTTTGCACCCACCGAAATATGGGGAAAGATACACAAAGGCACAGGTTTCTAAGTGATGTGAGTGATGACTAGAAACAATATTACCAAATAATGCCTGCTGTAGAACAAACATCTAAAAAACAAACTATTTTCCCATTTTTGTAAAGTACCATTTCTGAATGTTCTGTATCAGAAGAAACTGCTCAAAACTGAGCTACCAGTAACTGGTACACATACTCATGTCAGAATCATCTGTACATTTGTCTGCAGAATGTGTGAAGATTTTTGAAGAATGAATGGAAACCATAGTGACAAGGAAGAAGATTTCAGGATACCAGATGCATTGGATGCATTATTCAGGAATACTGAACAAACTTATGAAGAATTCCTGAACTCATTCACAACACTGACTGCAGGTGAGGACAGACCAGACAGCTGCGGCATAATATTCACTGCAAATTGCAATCTTCATAGAATGTGCCCAAGATATCTTGTGCTGCAAGTTTTCCACCGGTATCTTGTACACATACTGGCAGCACAAGTACATGTATCAGTACATGTACATGTATATGATACCAGTACATTTATTATGTTTTTGTCACTGACTCCATCATCCAAAAGGTGAACGCCCATTGAAAGGATGGGGTAGCCATCACCTGGCCAATTTAGCAATGGGGCTAGACTTGCCCCAGGTCTGCGGGCTATTAAATGTCAAAAGAGTAAACTGAAAGAATAAATTGAACTTCCAACAGTACACTGCTGCGTTGATGGCTAAGTGGTCACAAAATTGAAGTGCTATACAAATGGCAGCTGTGTTTAACTTTACGGTCAAGTGGTCAAAAAACTGAAGCAATGTACTTACAGTATCAGACTGCTGTGTAGATTGTTGGGTGAATTCAATGGCAACACCAGGACTGCAAACTCACCACCTTTTTATCCAGTCAAATCACCTACCCACTAGTGCATCGTGCAGCCTGTTTTTTAGTTTATCAACATTTTTCATTTCTTTCTTGACTGTTCAATACTCATGTGATCTAGAAGCTGTGCAAGATCCAAAGCCTTCCAAAAAAAGTAACTACATGTACACATTTGTTTTTCATTCTGTAGAAAATTATCAATCTGAATTTATAAATATACTGTCATTGAGTAGAATATTTTGGCTTTTTGTTTCACAGAGGATGTTGCAGGATTTCATCTCCGCAATGCTGAGAGACTCAATAGTGCAACTGCACAAACACAGGATACAGGGACATCAACTGCAGTGAATCTGACAGATGATGATAAAATACAGACTTTGCAGTCAAGTGACGATTTGCAGGAGGAGGTGAGAGAATCCATTGTTTTAGTAAAAATATATTATTACAAATTTTGGTGCAACCAAATTTGTCAACTCCTGAACAGAAAGGACACACGTTGTGCTATAGACAAACTACCATTATGCCAAAAAGATCAAATGATGGCATTAAAATAAGCCAACATGTATAAATGGTATAAAAAACATGAAATTCTCTATGCATATTTGTGTACATGGGTTTATTTGTAGTAAATTGTACCATAATCCATTCAAATTCTGTGTTTTACCCATTGTATTTGAACTTTTCTGTCATAAAGTTGGTGCTCATTGTGGGGAAGTTTGGTTCACACAATAAAAAGAACAAAACAACAGTTCAATTGCAGGGTCACACGACTTCCAAAGATATATTTTGGCCCAAGGTATCATATGCAAAACTCAATATATTTTATCAAGCGTGATGCAAAAGACTTGTTATCTCCTGGATTACCTGTAATTTTTGACTAAATTGTTAATGAGATGCAAAATATTATGTATTTTTTGCCAGCTTGCTTACTGAGCTTACAGCGCTTTGTTTTTACATCAACGTCCACCTTTTCCCCCAGTGTTTGCACAATAACCAGGTTATAGTTTAACAGTAATACATTCCAAGTCATCCTTTCTATCATCACATGCATATCTAAACCATATTGCCTTATTTGGGTCTTTTCTGTGTTTTACTATTTTTTCACCACAAAGTTCAATTGCAGGGTCACAGGTACATGTAGTTAAGCTTCATACATATCCAAGCTTCTTTCTGTCTTTGACCTTCATACTGGTACAGCATGTTTTCTGTAAATTTATTTAACTTTTCAACAAAAGACATGAAAAGTGTAAAATATTTTCCAGCCAACGGATGAAAAGCAGGATCATTGAGGTAAATATTCAGACAATATGCTGTATTATTTTAAACATGCATTTTCACCAATACATTGGTTTTATACCGTAATCCAACTGTACTGGGGTGCATGTATCTTGAACATGTATAATAATGCAGCGTGCACCCAGGTACATGTATCTTGAACCATGGTCACTCTCAGAATATTTTTTACCAAAAAATACCAACCATGTACTTTTTGTTTGATAAATTGTCTTTTATGCAGGTGTTAGAAGAAGGGACTAGAGCACCAACATTCCTGATGAGGACACCAGACACAACTGGAGGAACGTTACTGAAGGTAGAAAATTGTGATTACAAATTACAATATTGCAGATTGTTCCTTACATGTGTCACTGTACATTGCATCTAAAGCAAGAACTCCTGCAGCAGGTATACATGACGTTTGGGCACAATGGTGGTACACTCTATGACATATATCATCTCAGCTGCCTGATGAGTGCAATACGAAGCTGTATCTGTACCAAAATTTAGTATTTAGAGTACCAGATTGCAAAGGGGCTTACATGTGTTGCTGTCATATCAACATTTGTGTTCATGGTGTTAAAAGTCTTTTCCCTTGTTGTTTTAGCATGAAAAAAATGGAGAAAACAGAATCATATACTGAGTAATCATGGTCGAACAGAAATTTAGCGCCCATTATAGAGCATTGTTAACATGAAGGATACAGTACTGTACCGTGATAGCACTCATACTGTGCCATAGCAGCGGAGGAGAGACAGATGATAAACAAGTGATGGCGCTGATTGGTGAAGCAAAAGCAAAATGCTCTAAAAGGCAGTTCAAAAAACATATTCTTAATGTTTACACTGCCACCCGTAACAGTCACCATGTATTGAATTGTCTAACAACTACGGTACTTTGGCTCTAAAGCTGATGTTCCAACCATCTAAGCACTCTGTCTCTGCATTAAGGTTCTATTTCTTACAGCTTGGCTGTGTAGATTTCTGTATCTTTGTAACAACCAGATGTTCCTGTAGGAAGAAAAATGTTTGTAAACGTACATGTTGACACAAAAGTCATGTACGTTTTGCAATTCAATATTTTACCCATAATTCTACTAGCTGATATACAAAGGCCTGAGAATAGATCATTTTACAGCGCCCCACATGCTTAAATACTTATACTCATCAGCAATACTGATGCACATTAAACAAATGTAAATAACCACTTTTGACAAGTTACACATGAGTATAGTACAGATAAAATGATATTGTTGGGGAGTATTGAACAGAACTCACCGTTGACGTGCTGAAAAAATGCACAGAGAATGTTCTATTATCATATAAGTTGTTCCGTTATACATGTACTGATTGTACTGATCTGTAGCAGAGGGCAACAGCTGCTAAATATATCCCTGTTGTTTGATTGACAGGTGGACAATTTTGTGGAAGATGAGGGCGCTGTCAGCAGCAGTGAAGACAGTGATGAGTTGAACAGCGACACAGACATTCCATATCAACCTTCATGTCTTGGTGAGGGAAAACAAACAAGGACAGACGCTGAAAAAGTGCATGGTAAAACTTTGAACGATAATGAATCAAAGACTTCTGACAGCTCTGCACAGGAAGGTGAACCGATAAACCCAGTAACTGGACAAAGAATGTCCAATCAGGATAACACAAGAGTACTAAACATATCAGAAATGAAAACTTCTGAAACTTCAGTAGACACTGAAGCAGTGTTTGGTGAAGAGACAGTGGATACTGAGAAAAGTATTGATGAAAGGAAATTAGAGTTGTCAAACTTGGAAAATGTCACGCAGGTTGACAGTGATACAGGTATGTGCTTCAAAACCTTTGTTATGAATTTGGGTCTGATGTATCTACCAGTACTCGTACACTACCGTAGTTACAATAGAGATTTTTTCAGCATTAAAACTAACCCTGACATTACCTACCGGTACATGTACATGTCTGTACTATTGTAAAATTTTCACATAGTGACTGTCTCATGATATTGCCATTCATATTGAGTGTGTCCCATCTTTTGAATGGTTTTAATTTGATCCAAATACAAGAGTATGAGAGTGACAATGTTTGACATGATATGCTGCACTGCCAACAAAAGAAGTGAATACCCATGTTGTAGGACAGTCTCCCGAGATATCATGCACATGTTAGTTATCCTGAACACAAATTCATTTGAAAGATCTGGTCATGTAAAAATTCATGTCTCATCATTTGCATCAAGGGGTACATGTACATGTACAAATGTATGTACCTTGAAAATTTTAAATGTTTGCTTATACTTTACATCAGATAATTTTCCACTATTCTTTTCCATTCAAGAATATAAATCATGCTCACTTTACAAAGTTTTGGAATGGAGAAAGTTACTGCAATCTGTTGAGAAAGAGCAAAATTTTGATGATCACATAAACAAGACTGTACATCATTCAGTCATTCCATTCAAAGTTTCAAAATGCGTCAATGAAAGCAGCTGATCAGATAGGTTTTGCACCAATGTGCATTTTACCTAATTACTACTTTTTATCTCATTCTCTTTATAATTTCCCTACACACACAGAAAGCCATGAAGTCAGACCTCTACCAGGAGAGGCAGAGGACATTCCACCAAGCCCCACACAATGCCAAATGACGAAGCAAACTTTGTTGGAAATGGCAAGTACTTCACTCAGAGAAACATCAGGGCAACATGCAGCCATCACTGAAGAGGTAAGTTGAAGACAAGTTACCATACTGTCAGGACACACACCACCTGTCAACTTAAAGGCCTGTGCTTGGTATTACAATGGTAATTATCCTCATATATCATTCAGATTGTCATAGGGTTTACTTCACCAACAGAGTCCAAATTACAATATACTGTTCCTTGGCAAGATCATACAAATACCCCAATAGTGTTTAATAGTTCAACTAAAACTATCTCTGTGATCGATACTTATGTAGGCCATTGTTCAATTCATATGACATTGTTCTTTTTTGGGAAATAATGCATGTGTAAGTCTAGAGAAAAATGGCCTCTTTTTGTATTCAAAATTTGGTATTAGTAATTAGACATTCCAGAGACCAGCTCTGGAACTGTTAGTTTTTGCTCACTTTCCTTCTTTCTTTCTTTCTTTCTTTCTCTATTTCCGGTATTACTATCATAGAACGTGCTATACACAAATTTTACCTTAATTACCCAGAATGCATTGCGACACGCTTATGACGTCATCGCTCAGCTCGGACGGGTTTTACGGGCATTTCTTGTGTGTTTATTTATTTATTTTTTATTCTGCATTGCTCGACTATCATATTGCGTTCAGCTATTAATAATTCTAGCTTTCTTTCGCTTTGTTTTTTGTTGCTTTTTGATTTTATTTTTCTCTAAATACTCGCCGTACGTGGCGCTATACTGTTTCGCCCGAATGCTCATGAGATAACAATGGCGGCGGGTTTCGCTCGCATAGAGAGAGAAAAATTGGCTTTTTGTAAGTTTACAAGCACGGCTGGGCACATCGTGTACCTAGGCGAGGTGGGTGTGCTCGAAAACGAAGATCAATGCAAAATTTGGATTCAAAATCGGCTGTTTTGGCGGAGAAACTGCCCGCTGTATTTCTGAGGAGCCACCAGCGGTTTTTCCTATATCAGTCCGGTAACACACAGCCCTGTCACCGCAAGGGCATGCGTTGGCTGCACATTAAAGCAGCTCAACTTTCCAAGATCAAACGGTCAGTATCTTGTGAAAACAGCGACATTGCAATGAAAATTGTTTTAGTCTGTGCTTTTAATCAAATGACAATGCATGTGGCCTCGGTTTTCAATTTCAACGGCCTAGGTCCGATCATGGATGTAAAAAATAGATCCATGGTCCGATGTTTCCTCTCGTCTGATCATCGTCGTAAACCACGCGCCTCTTTACGGCAACAACTCAGCGCTACCCGTCAAGCGATTGATTTGTTTGCGTAGGTCAGCGGAGCGAAAATTATTGCTCTGGCTCGCGAGAATGTCGTCTGATATACATTTCCGTGCGTTGTCGCCCCCGTATGTATCTGTTGCGTTTTTACCGTACATGTAGGCATTTGTAATCTGTGGACTGCCTTGCTTTTAGTTGTATTATGGTGTTTTACTGCTAGCAGCCCTAACTATAGGTATGTGCTTGAATATTAAAATCCAAAGCACTCTTTCATTCTGCACCTATCTTTGTCACACATTCTCTTGTTTCTTCCGCTGCTCTGGTCTCTGGAACTTCGCTTTTGCTTGCAAATGCTTTCTAGTTTGACATAACAAATAGAGACACCATACCTTGACTTACCTTTTCAATACTTTCAATTAAACAACTATGCACTAGAAATTGTGACTTGTGTTGGTCATGGAAAATGACTCAACTCTTTGTTTATTTCAATTTTCTCAGGTCTCAAATGATGATGTACAGCCATTTTCACTACATGAAGATTTTGATTATGATAATGTAACTTGTTGACTCCTAAATGGAGGCCAGATGACCATCCTCCAGGCTGGAGAGATGGACTTTAGCACCAGATGACCATCAAAGAGGGACTCTTCAGACCAGAGGACCATCCAGCAGTACAGAGAGCATAACATTAGGACCAGACAGTCATTCTCCAGGACAGTGACAAGGACATCTGACCCAAATGACCATTCTTCAGGAGAAGGAAGGTGCATGAGGAATACTGTTTTACTGTGGCAGAAACAGTTGGCTGGAAACTATTGAAAGAAACATTTGTTTCACTTTCAAACAAAATTCCAGGATAACTTTGTGATCAGATAAATGAACATGTACTGTACCTAAATTAATCACCAATCTTGGTTTGATACTTTGTTTACGAATACACCAGAGTTGCTGCAAATATTGCCTGGGAGCTTGACAATAAACATTCCTTATCTGTCAGTCACTGAGACAATTCACCCCAGTACTTAGGTAGGGTGGCATGACCTTGGTTGGCATTTACTAAAAAGAAGAGAAGTACGACATTTACACAAAGACATGTGATCATTTAGTTTACATACATTTGTTGATGTGATATAGTATTCCATGTTTGTTTCTTTCAGAACCTTTTGCTGGTAGGCAAGATTTGAGGCAGTTTCAGTACATTTAGGAATAAAGTACATCACCTATCTAGATTAGTAATTAGGTAAGATTATTAGCATGTCTTACTCTCAAATGCATGCTGAAATTAGACATAATATTTGAATTTGTTTGAAATCTGATGAAATCAGAAGTACAGTAAATCCATGGTCCCAGTTCCAGGAGGTGCAGTTTTCTGGATCGACAATGTTGCTACAGTATGTTGACTTCTTAAGGAGACAGTAACTGTAACTTTCAATCTCTCTTTAATTGAGTTTTGAAATTGTAAAAATAGGTACATGCATGTGTTTTTATGGTTTCCATAAATTATGTTGACATGCAAAGTTTCAGTTCTGCTGACACAATTTATTGTACACAGTGAGTAAATCATTGCAGACTGGAATTCAGTTGCCAACATAACAGTAGACATAACAGACATATATTTTGATTATTTTGATATGATTCTCAGTGAATATAAAGTTGTACAGGTTACTTACCAACAACTTGTTGGAAATGGATCAGAAGCTACACATAATACAACTTTTAATTGGAATTGAACAACAGAGAATGAACACAGGGCCACAAGACCACATTGTAGGACCATGGCAATTGTAGGAAAGGTCCAGATTGTATTGTGTTTGTTGTACTCACGAGTGTTTAAAGTCACAACAAATAATAAATTTGGCATGAAGGTCATTCAAGAAAAATTTCAAACTTATCTTTAGGTCTTTAAGGTGAGGGGAATATCCATGGTATGACAGTTAATAACGTACCGGTAGAGTTTATTTTCATACCGAAGCAAGTGTACTTGGTTTATTAATAATGTACTGATTGTGTAGCTAGTTACACAAGGACTTTGGTCTAGTGCTCAAAATAGATTTTCTCATTTGTATATGCTTTATTTAAAGTAGTAAAATCTTTGCTTTCTTTTACATGTTGGTGATCAGTTTTTATTTCTCTAGCTTTTCCAATCTTGTGATGATCAACCATAAATTACAGAACTTTTAGGATCTGTGGAGAAAATAAGGCATAAGCAATCAAACATGGAAGCTTGACCAGTGTTGCTAGGGATTCGAAGTACACTCATGCAAGCAAATTGCTGTGGCTCATACCAATGTTGTGGAGCACAAGTCATGGATTATATATTGTGGTAATCAAGGTGTGCACTGACCTTTCCTCTTTGACATCTGTGGTACACTATCAGTCATTCTTGTTGTGTGTTAATTGTTACAGATGAGGTGCCTGGATCACCTAATCAGCCAATTACCAAACTATATATCCAGCAATATGTTGAAATCACCTTGTAATTAGTAGGGCACTTTGCCAACATGACAATGATATTTTTCTTTTGAATCAACAGATAAAACTAAAGAAAAGACTTTTCTTTGGTAAAGTAAGGGATGATGCATAAAGGTATGATGACGTGGGATTGGGATGCCAGGCAAAGAGCTGGGAAATAATATCCTATCAATATTCAAATAAGGTGATGGGGTTTTTAAATTTCTATAGGATATTCATTTTGCACAGAGTTGAAATTACACACAATTTACAAGATTTGTAACACTGTGAATAATTGCTTTAGGAGTTTGCTTTGACACAGGCACATTTACATCATAAACACAGGCTGTCTTAAAATAAAGCAGAATTTCTCAAGAAAGGATGAGTCATGTTATTGTTAGTGTTAAGTAATATTCAAAATTCTACTGTGTTTGGCTTGCATTGTCCAACGTGTCACTTTCTTAGCTTATAAACAGGTGAAAGGACGTAAATATCATTTAGGCTTGTGAATGCATACCTTGCACTGAATTTGGAGGATAATTGTCACCTAAATAGTGAATTGTGTCAGCTCATTTTGTCAAGATTGTGATTTATGATCAAACTAAAAAGCCTATTTGGAAAGAATTATACAGCCCTAGGTGTTTTGAGCACTGTGTATTTACGAAGGGCAAATTCCAACTTTTCCAGGAAGGTATTTAAAATTCTGGTTGTACGATTTTCTAAAGCATAGGTACCATAAACACCAACATTGTGGGCATACCACGTTATCAATAACACTGAACAATCAAGATTGAGATGCCAGGCGGTGATAAAATGCAAATACTGTAACCACCCACCTACATGGCTTGGGTGTTCAATGATCATACATACAAACTGCATTGTACCAATTCAGTAAAAGTGAACTTTGACCGCATCACTTTGTCTCCGCCTGATAAGTGCTGGATTCAAATACTACCACCCACCTACATGGCTTGGGTGTTCAATGATCATACATACAAGCTGCATTGTAAATAACCTACCAATTCAGTAAAAATGAACTTTGACCCCATCACTTCATCTCCGCCTTTTAAGTGCTGGATTCGTTCCAAATCACATGATGCACATTGCTGTGTTGCTACATGATAACCCAAAACTCTGGAAGTGGTACTTCTTCCTTCTAGTGAATTTCCCAGGGTATTTTCAGCTCACAATACACCATTTTTGGGACATCTGGATACACAGAGGTGTGAAGTAACCAGTGGTTAACACAGCCATGGTATGTTTAAATTCTTATCCCAATTTGCGGCTTTAGTAGATAGCGTCTAGTTCCTCTAAATGTAGTTATGCAGACTTATGTGGAGTAAGAATATTGTGTTATTCATAACAGCGGTTCATAATGACTTGTAATACTGAATTATAGATTTCCTTCAACTTTTGCATCTTCATGCAGTACAAAGATGTTATTGACATTTACCTGAGACTTGTAAACTTTAACAAAATACAAATGACCTCACAAGACCTTTCAACTGGAATGACCTCTGTTAAAAAATGGCGACAGAGAAAGACCATTGGTGATACAACTACAGTGCAGCATTTGGATGCATTCGTATTTATCATGTTGTTAATAACATCACCTTGATATGCAGAAATTTCAGCAATCAAAAATTATATAAAATTGTTACTGAAGCAATCTGCAGCACTTACCGGTACTTGTCCTACTAACGAATTTCTATGCAATATATTTGAAATTACAGCATCACAAAATAATAGGAAAACATATTGAGCCTTGTTCATGATTGTCCTGTGTAATTGTCATCTCTTCTCTAATTTTACTATTTTCATGATAAATGATTATTATGATAATGGAATCTAGTAGTGATTATATAAAATAATATAAATAGCTGATAATGTTTAGCAAACTTTGTAGGAACCTAGGAAATTTTTCCGGCTATCTGCTAACTTGATTAAGAAAACAAAAATATCAGAAATTATCAAAACCTATCCAACTATATGCTGACTAGATCATACATCTCCAATAGCTATGGCTATGTACTATCAAAGTCATTTGATGGCCATACAGATGTTGGCAATTGAATTGTTTGTAAATAGGCATAAAATATATTGTGCATTTCTTTTAACATGCCCTCAGGAAATGGGGTAGGTACATGTAGGTAAGGGACTACTTTTATTTGGCTGTGACCCATCAAAATACAGTCAAATTTGGTAAAATCATGTATGACTTTTAAAAATGCGAGAAAAGTCAGTTGAAGGGTTTGAAATAGATTATTTGAAACACATTTGTTTTAAATTTGGCCAAAGATCAAATCTAAAATTGGGTATTTCGAGGAATTCAATTGTATATCAAAGCCATTGAACAAGTTTTAAGTAGGATTTTTGAAATGTCCAAAATGTAGACAAAAGCTGCAGGCAGCTACACAACAATTGGACCGTCATCTGTTTAATAAAGCATTGTGCTGTTGACAGCTGATCTCATGTCACTACAGGTAGGTGCAGAAAACCATGATATTTACAATTTATTCTAGGCAAGCATGAACCAAACTGAGGGAGTGCTGTGTATCTCAACAAAATGGGATGAAACAACCCAGCAGGTGATTGGTAATTTCCGTCAGACAATACCAAAACAGACACCTGATGAACCTTCCAATGTTTATTGCACTGTCCTTGATGTTGAACTGAGTCAAGAACAAAAGGAAGATGCAGCAAGACATGGAGTAACTTTGATTCCAGCTACCAGACCGAAATGGTCTGATGCCGCTGAAGATCCACCTGCAATCTCCTGGCTTTTCAGTCATGTCAACTACTATCCCAATCTGCAGACATTAGAACATATTACACACGTGGTTGCATTGTCAGCAAAAACTAAGACTGTCGCATCAGCAATCCATGACAATCTCTTCCCTCAGGCCAAACTTGATCTGGTGAATTCCAAACCTGCAGCATTATTTGTGGGCAATTCCTGGAATAAAGATGAGTTGGGTCTGACAGGATTTCACAGAACTCTTATAAAAGATTTCTGTAAAAGAAAGGCCGAGGTAGGAGAAGATCTGAAAGCCTACTCCACTGTACTTGATGTCAAAATCAGTGATGACCAGAAGAAAGATGCCGAGAGCTGTGGGGTTACCTTGATTGAAGCACAAAGGAGGGAGGGGATTAAACCACAACATGACCCCCCAAGACCTGATTGGCTGTTGCTCCCTGAAAGTTATTACCCTAACCTTGGAGAGATAGAAAATGTTCACTATGTGGTTGGGTATGCTCCAAAGACAGGACTTGCAGCAGCCTACATCCGAGAAAAACTTTTCCCTGGTGCAAAGCTAGTTCTCATCAACCATGCTTGTCCTGAATCAAACTGCCTGCAAGTTGAAGAATATAGAGAATATAAATTTGAAGAGAAGATGCTACAGATGGCCAGGAAGGCAGACCTTCTGTTTTCCATAGGACCAGGGATATACGAGTACTTCCTGACTGCATATAAGGGTCACATTTATGGTAATGGTAAAGAACTGTCAGAAATACCACATGAGGAGATTCTCCCATTGCCAAGCCGCTGTTCTTTAGGGAAAGAACCTGGAGAAGGGGAGATAAGACAGCACCAGATACTAACATGTGGTCAGATGGATACTAAACAAGCAGTAGACCGATGCAACATCATGGCAGCTTCAATAGGCAATGCAGCTAATAGGTGGAAAGCAACTCACACAACTGCCCCTAAATGGAAGATACAGGGAGTATCGAAACAAGCAGGTGAGATTGAAGTGAAGTTCCTAATTGGTAAGATGAAATGTCCTCATATACAGCCCATACTATATCCAGGGCATTCAGCAAAATCCCTGCTAACATCACTACAGCAGTCTCACCTGTGCCTGCCTTCATCATGCTACACGGATTACAGTTTTTATGGATTAGAAGCAATGGTATCTGGTTTACCAACAGCAGTGGATGAATCTTCCCATCTAGGTTGCTTCATCAACAAATATTTGAAGGAGCATGCTGTCAAGTGTGTACTACCAGCACAAGCTAGAAAGAAAGACTTGTCTGCTGCAATATTAAAATATCTAAACAATACAGATGTTGCTTTCAAGCATGCAAAGGACCTTGCAACAGACTTGTTCAACAGTGAAGCTATGGCAAAACGATATGCCATCTTTACAACCCTATTAACTTCAACTGTCATGCAACAAACTGGAGATGAAGTAGGAAGGGATATGACAGGTACAAAAAACATGTATTGAGCTTTTATTTTGTAATTTCTAAACATGTACATTTTGTCAAACAGGTTGAAATTGTGCGCACATATACAAGTTGTTGAAAAGGTCGAAATTATGCAAAATCCATTATGATTAATATATTGCCAGTATTATGTAGCTTATCAATAGCATCAAATTTACATGAAAACATATTAAATAGAAAGCAATGCATTTTAGGCCAACTACTGTATACACATGGTAGCAGGCCGTAAAGAACAATTCTTGGTTTTAGAAACTCAGTGTTCTGTACACTACAACATCACTTTGTAGTGGATAGATCATGAAGCTACAGTGCATTTACATTAGTTCATTTGGTGAAGAGAACTAAAAGTTTCTGTACAAAGCCATATAACATGAATCTTATTTTCTACATTTCTATATGTACTTCCTCAGACACTGACCTATCTGTACAAATAGAATTGGATGCCATTGATAGTCATCACCAACATCTCAGAGAAACAGAAGAAGATGTTACAGCCCTTCTAGGAAAAGGAAGCAAAGAGCCTGAGCAGAAAGTGGTGAATCAACTGAAGGCCAAACTGACACATAGAGTAGAAGAAGTGGTGGCTGATGAAGACCGCCGTGAAGAGGTAATGAAAATTTGCAACAGGATACTTGAAGATATGGTGCCAGAACTACTGACAGTAAGATCCTTGGCAATCTTGCTGAGGTTCCTTACTCTTTATAATCTCTACAAGTTGAAGCAGACTTGTAGATCTGGAAGTTTGGCCAGAGCATTTGAACCACTTCTGATAACAGATGAAATGAGAAAGATCGCTGCAGAAGCTGGGATCAAACTGCAGTTGAAAGCTACTTATGACACGAAAAAGTTTGAAGAAGTTGAAGTTTTCTTTATAAATCGTAAGTTGATGTTAAACCCTTTTGTAACAATGAATTGTGAATAGCCATAAAAGTATAATGCAGCCTCATGCAGTTCAACAGATATATCACACATTGCCTTTACAACCAGTTGCTGCTTTGACAATGAAGCAGAAGTTATAGTAATGTTGAAAAAGTGTTGTTTGTGTATGAAAATACTCATGATGGGACAAAACTTGGAGTGTTAGTCTCACAAATCTTCAAACCTGCAAATAAGGACTTGAGGTTTTTGATTCCATATTGTGTATAACTTATGGGATTGACAAATATATAAATAACTACGGTAATGAATAGTTTATTTTTTATTTATTCATTTAATTATTTATTTGTTCACTCATATTTATACTGGTTTCAGCTCCCTTACTCATAAGGGCTGATTTCTAAGGAGGACAAGTAGAGAATGAAAAAGTAAAAAACAATAATGTAAAATCTTAAAGATATACCAAAAGTGAACAAGTATATCAACACAACAAAATTGAAATTACAACTTGATATGAACAAATGAAAGAATTGCAAACGTATTAAAGTTACTGACAAGTGTACAACAGTGAATGATGTACATAATGAGACAAAACTAAGTTTTGTGTAAAGTCAAATTGGGTGAAATACTGGCCTCTATGCAGGTAAAGTATTAAGCTAGCAGGTTGAACAATATGAACAGAAATTACAGACTTAAGGTTATTTGTATGGAAGCAAAGTAAAGATATGGACATTTCTTATGAAATACCGGTGAGTTGATTTGTAACAGTGAGGAACAAGATCCCCTTTGCATGATTTCAAACAAGACATCGATCAGGAGCAACAACAGTTAGGTGCATATTTGACCAATTGTTGATGTACACTTTGTGAAAACTTAATTTGAAAAGATATGAGCAGCCCTAAAATGAAGCTATTAATCTGTATCATTATACATTATTTTGGCCCATCCAGAATAACATCACACTGGTCAAATGGGCTGAACTAAAGTGGTATACATGTGTACACAATACTTGTTCTGGTGTTGATCATTGATTTGATATCGCTTCACATTCCAAGGCGACAAGAACAATTATCGTGTAACCATATTATGTGATCGTTACAAGTTAAAAATAAACTCCTTGGTATTAAAGGAAACGATCATTTCAGTAACCTAAATAAAAATGTTGACATCAGGTTGCAATCGAGTATACTTAAGAGAATAAAATTAAGTTCCATCCAGAATAGCTGTGGGTATCGATGTTTTCCACCCTTTTCCACTGCACCTTGTTTTTCTTCCAGGTGATGGTGGAGGAATTCAACCAGTGAAATTCTATGACAATATCATCGAAGAAGAAAATGATGAGAACCTAACTTTCGATAGACATGATACTGTTGTAACAGAAGATGGCAAGTTACAGCTAAAATCAAATGTGAGTAGAAAAAAGTAGCTGTCAAATTAGAATTCAAATACTTTCAAAATATTGTGGTCCAAAGGTGGACTTAGTTCAAGAAAGAGAAGTGTGAAGCAAGTGTTTTGGTAAAAATAGGTAGACTGGTGAATGTGGTTAATATTTCAAGGTTTTACTTTTCCTTCAAGGTAACAGAATCTGGTCAAACAGACAGTCATCAGAAGGACCAAGGAAAAAGTAAGTACAAATTTAATATGTATATTAAGTAATTTGACCATGCAAGTAGCTTTTCTGTTACACTCAGTCATATGGATTGTAAAATATCCTTTTGCAGAATAAGGGATGTCTGGATCGCAATTCACATTTCCTTGGTAGGACCAATTTAAGGTATAATAATCTTTACAGCCCTGATACGGGTTTTGCGGCTCGAGGTCGTACGGCGGAAGGGCCTGAGCGTGCGAGGGCCCATACGCCGTACGACCAAGGGCCACAAAAGCCGTATCAGGGCCGTAAAGGTTTTATCATATACATTATGGAATGATAAATAATAGTGTACATAATATTCAACATTGTTTAGGAGATAAAAATGCATGCGATATCAAAAATTCATCGCCATTTGTGTCAGTTTTTCATAAATACGATGGCCGCTTCCTGTCGCGGATCGACATACATAATGACATCATTTGTTTACCAGCAGAATTCTAGAACACGCAAAGCAACATCTGTACTATTAGGTGACCAACAGAGATCAAGGCTGAAATTGAGGTGTAAGAAGGACAAATCGCGATGTCAGTTTCTTGTAAGATATACTGTACAGGCACGCACTTAGTATACACAGGATTTCACTAGAATTTTAATAGAAATAAAAGCGGATGTCACCTGCACAGCTCCACTGTCGCCACGCGCAACTATGATCTAAGCGAGCAGACGTTTTCCTAATCTAGCGCTGGCTTTGTGTGCGAACGGAACGTTTGCAGATAGCAACGTGTGTAGTAACCAGAATTGAGATAGTTCAGAAATGCACATGATTGCCCATATTTGGGCACTGGGCGGGGCGTGATAAGTAAAAAAAATGCACAGATCTGAGGGTGCTTTCTCCCATAGCTTTACACAGGCACGTGTATTTAGAATATGATAATACTGGGTAGGGCTTAATATTCAATATCATCTGTTCCTTTTGTCTTATCAGTATTCCTGTCATTTGCCACATCAGACACTAAAGCTATTGTCATGTCTGATGGAGAGCGAATGTAAATCACCCAGAGATGACAAAAGAACAGCTATATTGGCCGTAGCATACACTCATAGAAGGAATCTGCTCTAATTCGCCAAAGGCATGAAATATGTGTCAATATTTTACGTAAACATGCCTGGAAAAACCCAGTAAAACTGCCACAGCAATATGTAAAACATCTCGTAACTACTATACATGTGATTGAACTCCAGGAGTATAAATGATCTTGCTGTTAATTGCCTTCAGTAATAAAAATTATAAAAACATCAAATAATTACTCAATGTCAAGGCAATTTTAGAACCAGCAGAATAGTTATAGTGAGAAGCTAATCTCAGTCTTGACCCATTAATTCATGTTTAAATTGATTTCACACACTACAGCCCACATGGCTCAGTGACATGCACCGGTATATATCATTCGTTACAAGTGAGTTTCCTTTCAAAAGCTTTTTTTTAATGTTATGGACTAAAATAAAGTGGTGTGCCTACGGTGAACAAAGACCGAAGTATTTATGATCTTACTGGTAGTGGTAATACTCATTCAGTCAAAAGATCCCCTCGCTGAGGCTATGCTTCAAAACCCTGCTAATCAGTTTAATCTCCAGATCATCATGGTATGGTGGAATGTCGATGCAATGTAGTTTTCATTAAGAGCCGCGACATGAAATAGTGATGTATGTGTCCACAATTTAACATTATCTCACAGCACATTCAACATGTAGACTGTGCTGTGTGAGGAATTTTAGATATTTGCAAGGAACCTACTGATAGTTTACCTCACTTCCCCTTGGTACCAACATAACAGCACCGTATGCATGTAAATCATATCCTACCGATATAGTATACAGCCCTTTGCTCTGAGCATGCATGCACTGTCTCCAAGGGCAGTGATTGACTTAATTAGCTTTAAATGATCTACAAAGGGCTGCCTATGTTTGCTTTACATCATTTCAATCATACTTTGTGGACAAGGCACTTATTTTTACAGTGTAAGATCAGTGCTTACAGTGTAATGATCATCACACTAAATCAACTATATATCAATTTGGCTACTGTCAGAGAAGTTGATATTTTATGTTTGATACTACAGTGTAAAGCCAAATCCATATGCTATCAGCAGGCCCGCTGATATAGATGTCTTCTTTTCTTGAGTCTTAAAACAGACATATTGTCATTTGAAATTACACATAGCCATGCAAACTTCGTCTATTGGTAAGGTGCCCTAATCTCAACCCAAAATATGCTTATATGGTCCACTCCAATAATAGTCACAAATGCATCAAAACTAAATACATCTTACAATTCATAAATGACCATAAAGCAACACAGGTAGGTGTTAACCCTTTTCCTGCCAGACAGTATCACTTCCCCATCAGCCAAGTCAGTAAAAAGTGGTATTGAGCCAAAAAATGACGTATTTTCACCCACTTGGCTTGGTCTGTTATAGCATCTTTAGTCCCAAAAAATCAAGTTTACAGTATCTCTGTTTTCAACAGCCTTCAAATGTACAGTATTATTTTAAAATACATCATATGGAATATGTTGTGTTTCATTAATTTTAACCATCTTGACCTGGTGGTGAAATATGGACTTGGCAGGAAAAGGGTTAATGGATGCATATCTCTGAGTTACTGATATGACTGTTGACAATCATGTGACTACCTTTTTGCAGGAAAGGATCCATCAAAGTTGCTGCTACTTGAACTTGATGCTGAACGCGAAATCAAATCATCCACTGAGACCAATGTATGTTCACTGTTCAAAGCTGAGAAGTGTATCAGATGGACAGGGAGGCAGTTTGATATGCTCCAAGCAGTGATGACAATGACAGACAGGGTTGAACATATCCTATCCTCTAGACAGGAAATCTTAGCACTACTGGGTGTTACAAGGTATCTCTTGGCTGATTCAGAAGGTCTGTCATTCCTTGGTGAGTATTCTCAACCATTAATCACACCAATGTATGGCATGTACCGGTATATGAATACTTTTTAGGACATATCAGCTCTCAACAGATCTCAATGAAACATGTAAATAGCATCACAAAATCTTCCATGAGAGTGACAGGATTTTTATCAGCTTTATCTTTGAGCAAATTGACTAACTGTGCACAAGTTTTAAAGGAGAACAAAGCACGTACAAAACAGTCAATGTGAACAACCACTAATGTTGGAACAAGGGATTGCCTTTAAAAGATCTGATTATTTCATATACAATATCAGCATATCATCTGGTCATGAAAGTAAACATGCAGTACTTGAGAGATCTAAAATTTCCCATGTATTAACTGCAGACTTATTGCAACACTATTTAAATTTTCAATAGAAAATCTTGCCATGTCATAGTATGCTTTCCTACCAAATTGTTTTGGAAAGCTGTATTTACGTAGATGCAACTACAGTGTTGCTGTACAGAACTGTATGAAAACAAATAAAATCTGATTAGGAAATGTTGAGGCTACACTCAGTCTGAACAAATAGTGCCGATATAAGGGATGGACCATTTGATTTCTGGGGATGGGGCTGGAGAACTTTCGAAGAAAATTTGGTTGCCAGCCATTTCTAGGGAAAAAATTGTCTACCCAGGGGACATGGAAAAAACAATTTCTTCAAGGCTGTACAAAAAACTGTTTCCAGTTACCCTGAGACAGTAGACTGTGTCTTCAGTAGTCTGAGGAGCTGCCACCTATGGTGTTTAATCATGGCGAAGATTTCATAGATTAGTTGATAATTCAGCTGCGAATTAATCTTCTGCATATGATTTGTGGCATGAAAGAGCAGAAACCTGAGTATGCATCGATGTACTGTAGTATTCTGTTTTCTTCCAAGTTGTTTACAAATGCATTCCTGCTAACTTTCTTAAACCAAAAAAGCTAATTGTACTTCAGGAAAAGGTAAAAAGGGGACTGTGTCCCTTCAAAAACTTCCATTTAAAGGGACAGTCTCGAATCCATGGTTCTCACATAAGTTGTTGTTGGCATTGACTGTTTACATGTATGTGATTTTAGTCCTTTGTTAATTTGTGCACAGTTAGTCATTTTTGCCTAGAGATAAAGTAG
Source organism: Ptychodera flava (assembly GCF_041260155.1). NCBI lineage: Eukaryota > Metazoa > Hemichordata > Enteropneusta > Ptychoderidae > Ptychodera > Ptychodera flava. The sequence continues at coordinate 38,432,869 of NC_091928.1, forward strand.
ATAAAAACCTGCAACATTAACAATTTTCTACAAAGGTTTTATAAAATAGCAAATTTCTTGGAATGCTTGAAGGCGGAGCCTCCCTTTAAAAGGCTGCAAAAACGCAGACAGACTGCAAAGCGGTCAGCGCGAAGCTGCTGCTGATCAAACTCTGTGGTTATATTCAAATTCTGACATGACGGAAGACGATTTTTTAGGAAATTCGTGCGGTTGGTGGTCGGGAATCAATGCCCGTTGGCAATTTGAACCGACCGTCAATCAAACACTTGCATGCCTTGGTCCACACAGTTATAAAATGGTAATCAACTCCATAAGAAACAAAAAGGAACATGTCACTAATTACAGTGACGGCACCAATGATTTTGACGATGAGATACAGCTGGATATTGATACACTACCGAATTAGGTTTGTCAGTTTGCTCTCAAATTTACCCTTTTAGTGGTCAACTTTTACAACTTTGCGCCAACATCAGACAGACTAAAACAGCAGGTGACGCAGCAAGATGTCTGTAAACTAATTTACTATGTAGTATGTTTATATCTTTACAGCAGCTATCAGTTTCAATGGTGACACACACAGAGACTGGTTGCCAAGTTTTACAAGCAGTTCAAATTCACAGAGAGGTGGTAAAAGAACGACGTTACTGCAAATTTAGACTCAGAGGACAGTGTTCTTTGTAGTTGAATATCAATAAAGTTCATGACTTCAAAAATAATAGAGTGATGTGTAAAATGAACAAACTTTACTTTGGTTATCAACAAATGAATGACACCACATTTCTCAATGAGCTGACATTGGGGCCTACTTCAGTACGAAGTGAACTTGGGGGTTTCAGGCTATTTCGTGAACGTCATTTGTTTTCTATATTGACAAGATTGTAGCGACAAGCGATAAAAACATTGCAACATTGTAAGAGTGTTTATCATTTCTAGTTGATCCGACGTTTTTATTAAACACAAAAAAATCTAAAACTAACAACCCAAGGTCTTTGTGTCAGCAACTTTCTAGCCTAAAATAACTCAGACAACAGTTTTCTATATTGACAAGATTGTATTGTATTGATATTCAACTACAAAGAACACTGTCCTCTTAGTCTAAATTTGCAGTAAGGGGTGGACCATTTGATATCCTGGGGGGGGGGCTTGGAAGATTTGGGGGAAAAAAAAAGATGCCAGGTGGAGTTGCTCGAAAAAAAAAATCTGGCTTTAGGTGGCTGATGGAAAAAAAATTATGGACCATTGCGACTCGGAAAAAAAAATCTTGGCAATTGTTCGATGCACACTGCAGCATCAATAAAAATCAAGCAGTAGCTCTAGAGTTTTATAAAGCATAAACCATCAAGCTTGAGGAACAATAACTGAATATGAACAATTGTACAGTATACATGACCTTCTGATTAGAGGAAGTATGCTGAAATTGAAATTGCTCACCAGTGTTTTCCAGAAATGTGTAAATCTGAATGTAAGGATTTTGTCAAAATACCACAAGAAGAGAGACAGCCTGCAAACATTTTACTATTATCGTTTGCGCATAGAAAACTCATAACAATGAAAAAATGCGTAGAGACTCAATCCAATGCGTAATATTATTACGCATTGGATCGACTCTCTACACATTTTTTCATTGTTATGAGTTTTCTATAAACGCATGTTTTATTCGTAAATGCGAACACTGTTATAGTGAATTATCTTACCAATGTTTTTCTTAACAAAAGCGAATGTGTTTTGATTAGAATTGAATGAGTTTGATGGTTTTGGGGAAACTACTATGTGGTAATGAAGAATGGGAAATGGGCAATGAAATGAGCAGACAGCAGGTGATTTAAGATTAAATGTTACATCTTCACTGCAAATAAAACCATAAGTGTGTCATAAATAATACAAACAAAACAAAATCATGTTTGTTTGTTTTGTTGTATGTGAGCCACGTCTAAGACACACAACAAAAGTAGTGTTTCAGTCAGTAAATGTCACCTCAGATGCCACCAGAGAAAACCATTTCCACTCCAAAATTTCATTTTTCGCCTTTTGAGAGGGCGGACACCCCCTCTCGTGCTCCCCTCCTCGTTGGCTACGCTCACTCGCCGCTCAGTCGCTTCGCTCCCTCGCAGTCCACCCGTCTACTTTCTTAAATTACCCGGCTACTTTCAATGTAAGGACAACAATAACAAGTAAATGCCATAAATGTACATGATTTTACAAATATGTTTTAGTAAAGTGAATCAAAAATGTACATGTATTTACATAATTTCATTTAGTTTCTTGAATATAGTCTGCGTGGGACAGAACAGCATCTTTTTACTGGGTGTGAAAAACCAAGCAAAACAAATATTGCACTGAAATTTGGTAAAAAAAAAATATATCTCAAAGAAGGAAAGTGAAAAAAAAAAGTTGCCAGCATATGCCCTGTAGAAAAAAAATAATCATGGTGAAGCACGTGGGAAAAAAAAAATAATGGCTCTCCACCAATCTTCCAAGCCCCCCCCCAGGATATCAAATGGTCCACCCTAACCTCGTTCTTTTACCACCTCTCAGTGAATTTGAACTGCTTGTAAAACTTGGCAACCAGTCTCTGTGTGTGTCACCATTGAAACTGATAGCTGCTGTAAAGATGTAAACATACTACATAGTAAATTAGTTTACAGACATCTTGCTGCGTCACCTGCTGTTTTAGTCTGTCTGATGTTGGCGCAAAGTTGTAAAAGTTGACCACTAAAAGGGTAAATTTGAGAGCAAACTGACAAACCTAATTCGGTAGTGTATCAATATCCAGCTGTATCTCATCGTCAAAATCATTGGTGCCGTCACTGTAACAATTAAGCAAAATAACCCTTAGACTACCAATACAGCTGAACTCGTTCTCAATAGACAAAAGTTGTCATACAGTTGTCTTCTGTTTTATTACAGAATTGGAGGAACAACTCATTCAACATGGTGAACCAACTCAGCCAATCACAGCAGTCTATGAGACACTAAGTTTACAGGCTAGAAGTTTACTTCTACACAAACCCAGCAAAAAAAAACTAACAGATTCTGAAATCAGATACTTGGAATTGGCACAGTCTAAAGTTCATTCTTTACAAAGTCAACTTGACAAAGCTTTCACAGAAAAGAAACTTCTGGAAACCCAACTGGCTGAAGCAGTACAGGAAAAATCGCAGCAGGAAAGGCAGTATCAGAAGTACATGTACCGCTGCCATACTGCTGAAAAAGTAGTTTCTACCCAATTAAGTGATGTGCATAAATTTAAAGATAGAGTGGAAAAGTTAGAAATTAAGCTCAAAAAAAAAGACACAATAATAACAGAACTTAGGACAAGGCTATCACAATTATCTGATGCACAATATGATATTGAACTGCAGAAAAAAATTGCAAAGAGCCTTCAACTCGGTGGACATGTTAGCACAGAAATGAAAGAGAAGGGTGAGTCAACTAATAATATTGTATTCATGTGCGTAAGTGCTCATGCTTGGGCAAGCGGAACCCGTCCTCAACTTTCAATGAAAGTTTCCAATCAAGGTAATGTTCCGGCAAGAGCCCATCCCAATTTTTTCAATTTTATGATTGTTTGTTTTTTATTTTTTATTTTTTTATTTTTTTTTTTTTTTTTTTTTATTTTTTTTTTTATTTATGGGAGGGGGGAGGATTGTGAAACTAATAATTTAATAGAAGTCATTATGTTTGAGTCTCATTAGCTCAACATTCTTTTGGTTACATCATGCAGATAAATTCTGATGGCCCTGCCTGAAAAGACCCATCGCTATGCAGCTGGAATGAAGCAAATTTTACAATATATTTTGAACAATGAAACAAGTAGTATTTGAACATGTTGGGTCGAGTCTGAGGAAGTGCACTTGCCCAGTTTTTTAATAAAAATATATGCTCCATATCCCGGGTGTTTACGCAGATAAATATGGTATTTGTAGTGAATGCAATACATACAACTTTAGTGACAATGCAGGGGGATTTTCATAATGTGCAAATGAATACAGCGACAAAGATAGCATTATGATAAGTAAATTTTCAGACTTCTGTAATCTTTTAGTCAATTTAGGATTTTTTTGAAATTTTCTTGAGTCTTTAGTCATTCTTACAGGTGCCGCCAACTAAGCTGTTCGTGCAAAAAGGTGTTCGTGCGACGTTTTTCAGCGGGCGGGCAAATTTCAAAACTAATCAGCGGGCGGGGAGAAAAAATCTATATTTACTGTGGGCGGGGAAGAATTTTCACTATTTTCAGTGGGCGGGGAGAAAATTTTTGACAGTGGGCACCGGAAGATACGTAGAGGGAGGGGAAAGCGGCGTGGTTGACAGAACTTGAGGGGAGATTTAGCACCTAACTTAGAGGGGAGCAATGTTCCAAAGCTATACTGCCAGCTGCTCCTACGGTTTGCGTTGATCTGGGTTGCCTAGTAGACATCTAGTTGGCAATGGGAAATTTCAGTAGTGGGGAGAGGGCAGAGGGGAGCCTAAAATGTTGTGGGGAGTGGGGAGCGGGCAGACTATAGATACTGGAGGGCAGCGGGCATCAAAATTCAGTGGGAGGGCATATTTTCCGTGTATGCCAGTGGAGGGCAGTTACGAACAGCTCTACTTTCCCCTCCAAATTTTGGGTCAAGGTCAAAAATACGAAAAATCGGTATATCAGCCTTCAAAACATGTTTTGTGATGATTTTGCGAAATTCATGAAATTTACCAGTTGGCGGCACCTGTTCTTATACAGAGAACCCTCAGATGATCAACTTTAGAAACCCCTTTGTCTATACATACATATTAGACTATTATGGCTGTATTGAGAGATATCAACAGACGGTAAAGTTGACTATCCCAGGTTGCCTAAATTAATTGAGGCTACAGTCACAGTATGTCAAATGATGATGTAAACACACAACTTGTTAAGCGGATGGATGCTCCTAAGGCATAATACATATACTGACACATAATGCTCTGTTCTATATTAAAGAAACAAAAGCATTGCTTCAGTTTTTAAAAACTACGCTTGAATAAAGACAAAGACAATAAAATTTGCTCAGTAGTGACTTTCTTCCTTATAAACTCTTATTTCATTTTGCCCATTATGAGCACCTGAGGATTTGGTAAATTATGTCTTAACCCTTTAAGCGCTGGCATTTTCTCCCGCCAAAATTTTACCAATTTTTTATGGATTTTTTTGTAATTTTTGACCAAATGGACATCACATTGATTTGCTACTGTTTTTCCTCAAAATTTTGGGAAAATTTTAGAAAAATTAACTAGGGTATATTTTATAAAGGGGAAAAATAGACTTTGGCGCTCAAAGGGTTAATATTCTTTCTGAATGTAATGAAATTATAGTAATTTCTGTTATTCATAATAGAGGTGACTGATACTACAGTGGATAACGTACATGCCAAGACAGAAATGATGCAGACTGAGAAAGAGAAACCACAAAAACTCGAGATGACTGTAAAAAAGGGAAATGAGATGGAGACTGCCACATCAATACATCAACGTGAGAAGACTGCCAGGGATGGAAGTGAGATTGAGATAACCACACCAAGAAAACGCCAAAAGACTGGCAAGGATAGAAGTGAGATTGATTCAGCCACACCAACTCTACCTGATAGCAGGGAGGGATGTCAGATGGAGACAATCACAGTCAGCACAGCACAAGAACATCATAAAGGTCAGTAGGTTTTCTGTTCATTCAGATGATGTACATGAAGTATTAATATTCCATTAATACTGAAGTGCATAGCTATGGCCATGAATATTTAATTCATGAGATGAATATTGTTTGGAGCATTCAATAGAAATCAGTGCCATTATTTTATGGTATAACATGATTTCTTAGTTACTTTCAACAAGGTGGATTTAGTCAAGAGCTGATAGTTGAAGAATAGATTAGAATAGAGTAGATTGTTCCATTATTACATTGGAAGTAGCAGGGATGACCTTAATGTAAGCTTTATTAAAAAACTGATTAATTTCATGGGCCTGCATGCAAAATGTTAATCTTGTGAGAGCAAATATTATATCCCAGTCTTTACTCATATGTGACAATCAAAGGCAGAGAAGGTAACTTGCTTACTGCTCAGTTGAAAAAGATTTCTTACTTATCACAGAGAAGGATTCAACATATTTTCAGCAACATCTTCAAACGTCTTACTGCAGGTAAAACCAGATCTGATGGCAGTATGGTGACTCCTGGTAGTACTGCTACACAGGAACAAACAAATTTTTGTGCAGCTCACGGTGAAGTGTTGCCTATTGGTTCAGTGCCCTCTGAGATGTCTGGTGGTATGGTGAAACTTTCTAGTGCAGCGGAGCAAAGGGTTGAAGATAGTGACAATAGTGAAGAGATGACTGGATCAGTGCACTCTGAGATGATACCTGGTGGTGAAGAGGAGCAAAGAGTTGCAGATAGTGAAGACAGTGAAGAGATGACTGGGTCAGTGTCCTCTGAGATGTCTGGTGATATGATGATACCTGGTAGTGAAGAGGAGCAAAGCTTTTCAGATAGTGATGACAGTGAAGAGATGATGAGTAGTTCAGAGTCCTCTGAGGAGATATCTGATAGCACAACAACAGCTAAAAGTTCAAGTGTTTCTGGTTAGTATTAACTCTATTAAATTAAAGTAAATTGGCTTTAAAAGCAACATCTGATTTACACATTGCAATTGTTTTATCAACAAGTAATTTTTTCAGTATACACTAGCTTTAAGAAACATCAATCTTATTCCATTTTTTTTCCTTTTTCTTCATTAACATCTTACGGCTGGGTACATAAGTTGATCATGAAAGTTTCTCTCATACTGAACATAGTATTGCCAAAGCAAGCGTATAGATCTACCAGAGCGTGTTGTTTTGGTATGACTAATTATGGGGAATGATAAAGTAATGAATGATATTGTGTGTATGCATGCAGTACCAATATTTTGCCCCTTGAATGACTAGGCAGCCATAGTAGAGATTCTTTCGATACAACCTGTATACGATATTGGCAGTTGGCAGCCATGGAATCAGGAAGGGAGTTGTATTCCGCACATAGCAAATCACCCATATTTAAACTTGTATTACTTTCTAAGATCCTGTGCTATGAGACAATATAATACAAATGTTAACTGTTATTGAGGGCAAAAGCATATGTCTGTACCCCGATGGAATGTGAGTCACAACCCCTCCACCTCCCAACAGGCTGTTTTAGCTGGGGGTGACTCAAAGGCCCAAAGGGATAAAGACATGCTGTTGCCCTCATGGCCAGTCAATATGTGTTCTATAACACACCTCACCCGCATCATACATAATAATGTGGCAACCACAAATCTTTTACATTCAGTTCTCGACCATATTGTTCCACTAGGCCATAGACGACATTTTTGTTTACATTCCAGTTTGCACATGTGCAAATGTTGCTTTTAAAGGCAACGGGCATCATCTTTTGGAACACATGCCTGGCAGGCAAGAATTCCAACAAATGATGCTTAATGATGTCGTTTACATGGATCAGCACAAAAAGAATACATTCTGCGCCCAAATACGAATTAGAACATAGACTGGAGGTGAGGTGTGTTACAATAAAACATAGTACCATTCAGTTGATCATTGTTCACCAAAGATGTTTCATAGTTGAAAATGTATGTGGCACTCATTGAAACTGAAAGCATGACTCAGAAACTTTATGAGCTCAAAAATGTACCACAGTATATTTAGGACCATGTCATGATCTGATTTCACATCAGCAAATTAAATGATGGAAATACTAAAATCATAACTGATGTAAAATGTTCTTGAAGGGTCGTTTTCACTCCACATATGATTTTTTAGAGCCTAAGAGTGCAGAAAAGAAGCACATTATGGGAGCACAGATAGGGGTGCAGACTATCAATTTTTGACCGCTCAAAAAGCTCATATATCAGCTTTATAGTTCTGTTGTACAAATAATGGTTTGTCTCAGAGAAAGTCTTCATATGAATGGAATTTCCCGTTCAGGCAATGTGGACCAAAATTTACTGTACAGCTGTTTGCCATCTATTCACAAGGTTTAGCTGAATCAGTTTCTCTCAGTTGCCAAATAAATTGTGTATTATCCTCAGATGCCCGGAATATGAACTACATTTCAGCTTTCGTAAGTTTGTGTGACTTTGATCTTACAGGGAATTGGTCAAAGAAGATCCTCTATGGAAATGAAAGCCAATGGCCTGGAAAGCGGTTCAATTATGCAACAGGCTTGACCTTCCACAATGATAAACTTTTGGTGTGCGACACAGGCAACAATATTGTAAGAATACTGAATCAAGATTACACATGTCACAAGGTGTTGGGCAGTTTCAAAGGCCAATTTGCCTACCCATTTAAGCCTCAGTCCATAGCAGTCTCTCAGAACAGCCTCTACTTCATCCTTGATGACATCAATGTCCAAGTTGTTGTTTGTGATCAAAATAATAAAGTTGTCAAGTTGATTAATCTACCTAAAGACTCACATCCTACTTGCATAGCTCTTGTTAAGACATTTCTCATAGTTACAGAGGTCAGCAATAACCGCATCCTCAAGTACAGCCAGGATGGAGATTACATAGCAGAGATTGGTGGTGATACTGACAGCAAACAACAATTCTGGCATCCAAGCTCTGTTGCTGTCAACAGTAAGGATGTCATCTTGGTGTCTGACTGTAACAATGACTGCATCAAGTGTTTTGATTTAGAGTTAAATGGTCTGTTCCAATACGGAGAGGCTGGTGAAGGCAATGGTCAGACGCACCTCGTCTATGGCATTGCAGTGGATGGCAATGATAATGTGTATGTTTGTGACTGGCGTAATGATAGGATTGTTAAATGGAGTAGTGATGGAAAATGGATATGTAATCTTTTTCAACGTGAACGGATTTACCCAGAATACATTGCTGTGACCACCGCTGGTGATGTAATTTCTGTTGTTGAATCTAACAGTGGTACAATTGTAATATTTTCTAGGTAGACAATAAACCAACATGTTATGAATGTCTTTATTTCATCAAAATACTGAAATTTGTTCAAAATTTTTGGTACACATATTTTAATCATCACTTAATTGTAATAAGCTAATGAATCACACTGTTGATATATACATCAACTTCCAAAGCAACAGTTAGTTATGTTTTCACATTTCATGATCTCATTTGGTAAATCACATAATCAGCCAGGATGTTTTTTCTGTTCAACACCTTTTGAAGTTTTGGTTTCAGCATTCAGTAAAACCAAAATACAAAGGCCGTACGAATTTCTCACTTCATCCTGGAACAGCTCTTGGCAAAAACGAATGTACTGGCTCTGTTTGAAAAATGACATGTAGATCTAAGAAACTAAAAATGTTCTGGGGGAAGTGAATAAATCAGCATTCACATCCAAAGTGGAAAATTTCAGTAGCCTGACATAGTTGCAGCTCTCTGGCATCTATTGATAACCACCCAAAACACAATATCTTCAGTTGTTTTCATGTATCCTTAAATTGTGATAAAGTGTCTTTTCTGGACTACAGCATGATTATCCTAAGTCTGTTTAGATAAGAATATTGAGAAAGGAAAAGGGTACATGAACATCTTGAAGAAAGGGCCTTCATAATTTGATGAGAAAGGTGGAGAAAAATTTATAGGCAGGTGATATGACAAAAATCAACACAATTATTGCCTACACACCTGGGAGATCATTTATCTCTATGCTTCAGCAAATGTAATTATCAACATTTGGAGTCCCTCCACCACTTTAATATCCCTTATATTTGGAACGTTTTAGCATAATTTTTGTCATATTCTCTACAAAATGTTATGTTTTCTATTAAAGTGTATATGTCTCCTGCGTATTCTATTAAACTGGTAAAAGCAATGGGAAGCTTAATTTGGAAGATAACGCAAACAATATCTCAGTAGGCAACTCGGTGTTTAGCCACCGATTAATATACTGCTTTATGTAAAGGTTTGATATGAGCCTACTATGTGTAATTAAGTAAAACCTAGCTGGAAATCTAACTATTCCATATTCAGTGACTATTACTGCAATAAATTTTATGTTTTAGGTATTAATATATTTTAAGCACAATAGTTTTGGCAGTGTGTACATTTTAATGGCAATACGAGTTTTCAATTTGTTCAGTGTTGTCATACGTGTTCAACTTCATTGAGGAGTAGAAATACCAATGCTTACAAAGCGTATATTGTTTAATAGATCTATTATATAATATTATAATATTATATAAGAGCCTGAAAGAATAAAATCGGATGACATTTTTTAAAGAACATTTCATGTAGAAGATTTCCAAATTTTAGATAGAAAAAATATAATTGTTTTTGCAGTTTTAAGAGTTAAATTCTTTTGAATAACTTCATTGTGAATTTAGGGCTTGTCGGTATTAGATTTCCATGTTAGATGCTTGTTACATGTTACATGTGTCACTTTATTGTATTCAAATTAAATAATTATATGTGTATAGTACAACAGTCTGGACGCAGCTTATATTGATAAGATTGTACATGTACATAGGAATGAAAATTTTACTACTGCAGCAGACTTAATCAAGTGAATGAGATATTGTTCTGACATTTGCTGATAAAGTTGATACAGTGGGAGAAATTGTTAATGTAAGCACTCATTTTACAGTTACACAAAAAAGCATGGACTTCACAAGCATTGTACTTCTTGAGAAGACTCTTATTTTTGTGCTAAATGTAGTAAGTTATTTTGGAAGAGGAAAACAATCAGAAAGATGACACACAGACACAGACACAGACACAGACACACATAATATATAGAGAGATCACAAACACACACACACACACACACACACACACACATACCGGTACACACACATACATATATATATATAATATATATATATATATATATATATATATATATATATATATATATATATATATATATATATATATATATATATATATATATATATATATATATATATATATATATATATATATGAAAATGGTTTGCTTGTCAATACAGGCAAAGTATAGTGCTCAATGCATTTCTGCAGGGCGGTAATACTGAGAATCTAGGAACTTGTAGTTGTCACTCTACAGGCTGTTTCATGCGCTAAGCAATCATCAGGTTTGCTTTCATGATTGCTTAGCGCATTAAACAGCCTGTAGAGTGACAACTACAAGTTCCTAGAGTATATATATATATATATATATATATATATATATATATATATATATATATATATATATATATATATATATATATATATATATATATATATATATATATATAACTACAAGTTCCTAAAGTTATATATATATATATATATATATATATATATATATATATATATATATATATATATATATATATATATATATATATATATAAATACATACACATACATGCATGCACATGGGTGTTTCTTTGGCTACAAATGCCATCCAATTATCCTCAAGCATCCTTTCTATTTCTCAGATTAAGTCATATTACCTGTGTGAGGCATCCAATTCATGTCTAGGCAACTGCTGGTGTTGGTGGATTTCTAGATCACCAATAGTGTTTGCATAAACCACTGGAGTTAGTGTCCACGAATAGCAGACCCTCTATCACAGTTTATAAACTATCTACTGTTGATTGGCCAATCAGAGTGCTCATTCAGGGTGTTTTATTTACTCGTAAAGCCTTGGTCACCAAATTCCAGAAACGAATGACACGCCGTAGTAAAGTACTGTCCAATCAAAACTGAACATGTCATATTCTGTAGACATCTGGTACGTTTTAATATTCAAATTTGGTAACACAGCGGAAACCAGCGGCAACACAAAACTAATCTTAAATTCTAGCAATTATTTACCTAGACATTATACAAAAGGCAATGCTTTGTATCAAATTGTTTTATTTGATACAGGTACATGTTAGTAACTTGAAATAAACATTTAACACAAAAATATCTGGTTGCTGTAGCTGTAACAGTCATATTTTGAATGGTACTGCAAAATCACAGTATTGCCAACTCGCATACATTTTCGTTAAACCTGTCTTCTTGTAAGTCGCCTACTGAGCTTATTTTTTAACATAACGTGGCAAGTTGGGCATCATTAGAAAGTTAATTTACTCTTCTTTAAAATAATATATTGCAATATGCAATATCTTTTACAGTTTTCATGAAATAGGACCCCAACTTACCCCACACCCCAAAGTTTTATGTTCCAAATTACAGTCAAAACTAATCTCAAATTCTGCCAACTATTTACCGGGACATAATACAAAGGGCAATGATTTGTATTAAATTTAGTTTATTTGCTACAGGTTCATGTTAGAAACTTGAAAAGAACTTTTAACAGAAAAAATATTGTGATGCTGTAGCTGTAACAGTAATATTTTGAAGGGTACCACAAAATCATGGTATTGCCAACTTGCATACCGTACGTTTTTGTTTAACCTGTCTTAATATTGTAAGTCATCTGCTGAGCTTATTTTTTAACATAAGTTGGCAATTGGGGTATCATTAAAAAGGTTTTTTTTTTATTTGATATAACATATTGTAATATACAATATCTTCTTTAGTGTTCAGGAAATAAGACCAAAACTTACCCCATACCCCTAAGTTTATATTGCAAATTACTGTCACTACTGATTTCAAATTCTACCAAACTTTTACCTAGACATATTACAAAAGACAATGATTTGTATGAAATCTGTTTTATTTGCTACAGAGACATGTCACAAATATGAGATAGACTTTTAACAGACAAAATACTGGGATTGAATGGTTGCTGCTGTCATGTTTTGAAGGGTACCGTAAAGTCACAGTCTTGCCCACTCGTATGTGTTTTTGTTAAATGTGTCATCTTGTAAGTCATCTGCTGAGCTTACTTTTTACTCTAACCTATCTTATGGGCTATCATTGGAAAGACAATTTTTGCCAAAAAGCGACCAACATATTGTAATATGCAATATCTTCAATAGTTTTCATGCAATAGGACCAAAACTTACCCCATATCCCAAATTCTCAAACTAGAACAGATGTAGAACAGATGTAGTTTGCAAATCAAACTAAGGGCTGGGGTGATGAGGTTTTTGCTATTTCATTACAACTTAAGATGATAATGCACTTTATGATATGCTAAAAATAAGAGTGATAAAATCTTTGTAATGATACCCTACAATCTGGGTTATGGACAAAATAAAGGTTGGCAGATAAATTTCATGGAAACCTGTTTAATAAAATTTCAAGGGTTTCAGCAACATATCCTGCTATCCTTCAAACCATGATGCTAACAGCTATTAAATCGCAATAATTATCTTGTTAATGGTATCTTTCATAGTTGGAAATGTCTCTGTAACAAATAAAATAGGTTTATTACAAAGTTTGTCTTTTTTATAGAATTTTTCAAAATTAAATGCTAGTTTTGACAGTAATTTACGACATAAAACTTTGGGGTATGGGGTAAGATTTGGTCCTATTTCATGAAAACTATAGAAGATATTGTATATTACAATATGTCATTTTAAAGCCAAATAAATTGTCTTTCTAATGGCAGCCCATAAGCTAGGTTATGGTAAAAAGTAAGCTCAGCAGATGACTTACAAGACGACACATTTAACAAAAACATATGCGAGTCGGTAATACTCTAACTTCACGGTACCCTTCAAAACATGCAAGTAACAGTCATTCAATCCCAATATTTTGTCTGTTAAAAGTCTAATTCATATTTTTGACATGTCCCTGTACCAAATAAAATATATTTTATACAAAGCATTGCCTTTTGTAAAGTGTCTAGGAAAATAATTGGTAGAATTTGACATTAGTTTTGACTGTAACTTGCGATATAAAATTTTGGGGTATGGGGTAAGTTTTGGTCTCACTTCATGAAAACTATAGAAGGTATTGCATATTGCAATATATCATTTTAAAGAAAAGTAAATTAACTTTCAAATGATACCGCATATGTCTCTTATGTTCAAAATAGGCTCAGCAGAAGACTTACAAGAAGACAGGTTTAACAAAAATGAATGTGATTCAGTAATACTGTGATTTTGCGAAACCATCAAAATATGACTGTTACAGCTATAGGATCCAAATATTTTTTCTGTCAAAAGTTTATTTCAGGTTTCTAACATGTACCTGTAGCAAGTAACACAAAGTTAATACACAGCATTGGCTTTTGTATTATGTCTAGGTAAATAATTGGTAGAATTTAGATTAGTTTTGACAGTAATTTGCGACATAAACTTTGGGGTATGGGGTAAATTATGGCCCTATTTCATAAAAACTATAGAAGATATTGCATTTTGCTATATACCATTTTCAAGAAGAATAAATCACCTTTCTAATGATACCCCATAAGCAAGGTCATGTTAAACAGTAAGCTCAGCAGAAGACGTACATGAAGACAGGTTGACAAAAATCCATGTGGGTCACAAAATCGTGATTTTGCGGTACCCTTCAAAACAGACCGTAACAGCTATTGAGTCCGTATATTTTGTCTGTTAAAATCCTATTTCTTATTCTAGGGATCTCAAGGCTTCTGAAAATACAGGTTTGTTATCCTGTGCGGGGGGGGGGGGGTGGGGAGGTGCACGTAGACGCCCCCTCTAGCCCACGGCCTAATAGATTATAGTGATGCTTGCTGTATAAGTAAGGCAAGGAGGCATAGACAATTTTCCAAATACGTCTTATCAAAATTATTTTACAGAAAAATATTTAAAGGGTAAATTATAAAAATAGACAGTCATCAACAATCTATTTACTTTAAGGAGAAAATAGCAATATGACTATGTGGGTGCGTTTTGAAGTCTTCTTTTTAAATCTGTGCATTAGTTCATTGCATACCAATAAAATGCCCATTCACGATATACCAATGTAGCAAAACTTGCAATTTTAGTGAGTAGAGACAATAATGCATTGTAAATACCCAATTTTGACATTTATTTTCTTCTTCAGTACATTGCAATAGTAAATAACATCCATAAATCTGTTTGATTTGCTTCATTGGGAGGAAACAATAGTTATCGTATTTTCTTCCGGTTAAAATTGCTGAATTACCAGAAAAAATCGATTTAAAGTTATCCAATTCTATGACGTCATATTTTTTTACTAAAACCTTATGCATTTTGATAGACCGGTATCTCAGCTTTCTAAAACTATAAGGTATATGGCATTTCAAGCCAGTTTACTTCATCAAGGAAAGAATGTTGTACCCCTACCCCTAGCTTTTGCACATCCCATACAGATACACGCAATTCAAAATTGACTCCAGAGAAGTAGTGTAGAGTTAAATATCTGATGTTAACACTTTTTTCTTGTTTAATATGTCGGAATAAATAATTTAAACACAAAAAGTTGTGAAAATTTTGCTTAATAAAAAGTAAATCACAATTGTTACATGGTATTTTGGGTAAAAAATTTCAAAATTGTCAAAAAAATTCATTTAAAGTCATCCTATTCTATGTACACAAATCAATTTTGCTAAAGTTGGTATTCCTCGGAAAAAGCAGTATCTGTGCTTTCCAAAAATGTAAAGTTTGTGCTATTTCATGCTGGTTTACTCAATTTAGGGGAGGATATAGTACCCCCTACCCCTACCCATTTTTCGCCATTTTTTGCGGTACATACAAATCAAAAACTAGTGCAGACAGGTAGTGCATCCCAAAATATCCAATGTTAACATCTTTTTTCTAGTTCAGCAGATCCCAAAGAACAAAAAAATACCCATGTAGTAGGTTTATGGGGGGGGGGGTGCACGGTGGGCCCCTCCAGCCCACGGACTACTTGTGATAGCACACCAGGCGTCAACTTCAAAAGTTAGTCGTTAAGTTTTCGATCATGATCTTTATTGATTTTGGAAAAACATTACAGGGCAGTTTCATTCCTTTGCCCTTAACACATAATGTACACACAGCGCACATAAGTGATGGCACTTACGGTCTCATGATCGTTTTTCTTGGTTGTAAGTGTGAAAAGATGTTTTTATCATTTACCTACATTCACGTGCCTGTGTAAAGCTATGGGAGAAAGCGCCCTCAGATCCGTGCCTTTTTTTTGCGTATCACGCCCCGCCCGGTGCCCAAATATGGGCAATCGCGTGCATTTCTGAACTATTTCGATTCTGGTTACTACGCGCGTTGCTATCTGCAAACGTTCCATTCGTACACAAAGCCAGCGCGAGATTAGGAAAACGTCTGCTCACTCAGATCGTAGTTGCGCGTGGCGACAGTGGGGCCGTGCAGGTGACATCGGCTTTTATTTCTAAATTCTAGTGAAATCCTGTGTATACTAAGTGCGTGCCTGTTCAGTAAAAATTACCAGAAACTGACAACACGCTTTTGTCCTCCATACACCTCGATTTCAGCCTTGATCTCTGTTGGTCACGTCAGTACAGATGTTGCTTTGCGCGTTCTAGAATTCTGCAGGTAAACAAACGACGTCATTATGTATGTCAATCCGCGACGGGAAGCGGTCATCGTATTTCTGAAAACTTACACAAACGGCGATGAATCTTTGATATCGCACGCATTTTTATCTCCTAAACAATGTTGAATATTATGCAAACTACATATTTACCATTTCATAAGGTATGTGATAAAACCTTTATGGCCCTGATACGGCTTTTGCGGCCCTTGGTCGTACGGCGTACGGGCGTTCGCACGCTCGGGCCCTTCCGCCGTACGACCTCGGGCCGCAAAAGCCGTATCAGGGCCGTAAAGATTATTATGAAACACACTGCTCCCTTTAACACACAAGTACAGTAACTGGTTGATATACATAATTTAGTAAGTGCAAAATATCTTTGTTTCACGCACTAAAATCATTAAAGATATTTCAAATGCAGACTTAGTCATGTGCCATTTAAGTCCCATGGGTTACAAATCTTTGTCATATATTGGCATTAAAATATCATGCCATTTTCTCATTATTATTTTTCAACTCTGGGCATTCTGTCTGGAAGAGTCAATTATTCTGTTTTCGGAAAGGTTTATCAAATTTAACGGTTTCTATTCATTGTAAAAGATCGACCTATCTATACTGTTCCGTCCCTCATCACTTAGTCACATGGTAGACCGTTGTACATTAGGCAATTCGTAGCAACTAGTAACTTAGGGTAAACTGCCAACGTCCGAGTCTGCACGTGTAGATAGCCTCAACGAAAACTTTCGCAAGAACCAGAGACAGACAACCAAGGTGTCGGTATCAAAGAATCCGGAATCTTCTAACCCTTGACAATTCTAAGTTTTATACTTCTCTCTTAGGTGTACAATCACATCACCTTTTCTTAAATTAAAAACGCTGACAAGTAAAATGCTGATGCTGTGAAGTAAAATGTTGACGTGGAAAACATTACGAAATGCTGACGTGTAAAGCATTACGGAGTGACCAAAATTAGAAAGTAAACATCATAGAATGTATGTTCGTATCACTTGTTACAAGTGGACATATATGCGTTATTTGTTTTATCGTGATTCATCATTCCATCATTCGATGTAAGGAATTTTAGACTGTGACAATACATCGGATCATGTTGTGCAGTACCCGACATGCAAAAAATGCACATTTTACAAGTAAATTGATTTCAGTCATTTCTTTCTCGGTCAGAAATAATTATCATTTGTTTGCATGCAGTTCATAATTGCATTCTAAATAATAAAGTAATATCGTTTCTCCGTTTACAACACCCTATATCATTTTTAGGGAACACAATAGGAGACCAAAGCACGCTACGGTGTATTTAGGGGTAACTTTGATACTTTGAATTTGGTCGATATGGCGTCATATTCAACGGACGTGTCCATACTTTG
Organism: Ptychodera flava; assembly: GCF_041260155.1. NCBI lineage: Eukaryota > Metazoa > Hemichordata > Enteropneusta > Ptychoderidae > Ptychodera > Ptychodera flava. The sequence goes on from NC_091928.1 coordinate 38,450,620, forward strand.
ACGTGTTGTGCAAGAAGGAGTCAAAATATGGACACATCACAAGAATTTGGTGAGAACAGTTTTCCTTTTCCTTGCGACGCTCCGAAATTAACGGCGAAATCGCTAGAAATCCACCTTGCTCCTGGATGTATTCGTAGAAGATTAGTAAGGAATGCTAGCAACCGTATCACTTAATGATATATTAAAATTGTAATATCATGTTTCTTAAACTCTTTACTCCTAGATAATTATTCGAACTATTAAGTACTCTACTGACCCTTACAAAGACGGCAAACCCTTGTAACAGTTTTCTTTCCACTTTTAAGCATTCGATGTAATGGCTTGTATGTCACAATTTGCTTATTCATACTAAAACGATTTCATTATGCTGATCACGTACGCACACCCACTACTAGTTGTAGTGGCATTGTCCTCACGCCAAACACCTACAGCCATAAGTAACCAGATTACATGCGATGCCGAGATACTCAGAGAAATCCCGTTCGCTTTCTTCCACTTTGTGAACTTTAAGCCTCCGCTCAATTAGGCAAAAAAAAAAAACTGTGTGTTTCCTGTAACATACTCTTCAGAAATAGGGTAGGTAGGTAGGAAAAAAAAAATTTTTGGTAATTTTTTTTTCTCTGCAAAAAAGAAAATGAGAAAATTTTAATACCCTTCGACAAGGGTCGAGGCATCGTCATTGTCAACACAAAAGATTACATACACGAATGCGAAAGACAATTATGCAACACTCAGTATTATACACAACTAGACAGTGACGACACAGAACAAAGAGTAAACAAAGTACACGAACTATTAAACAAAATGTACGAGAACAAACACATCGACCATGATACTTATAAGTATCTCGATCCAAAAAACATAAAAATCCGTATCCCGCAGTGGTACTTATTGCCTAAAATTCACAAACCGCTGCCTGAAAACTCAATGTTTGCAGGGAGACCAATAATTAGTGGCTGCTCGAGTCCCACTAACAGAATTTCAGAATTCCTGGATTACTTCATAAAACCACTGGTCCAGCAACAACCGTCATATATAAAAGACACAACAAACTTCATACAAGAAATAGAAAAAACAAATGTCCCCCAACATGCATTTCTTGTAACACTCGACATGGTGTCGATGTACACAAACACAATTCACGACGAAGCGATTCGGCTAGTCAGTGAAACATTAAACTCACAAACCTCGCTTCAAACAAATTACGGCATCAAAAAACCACCCACGGAAGACTTAATAGAAATGCTTTCACTAATTCTAAAACACAACAGTTTTGAATTTAACAAGCAATATTTCCGCCAAACCCGCGGCTGCAGCATGGGATCGAATGCCTCACCAGAGATTGCAGACATTGCTTTTCATGAACTTGAAAAGAAAATAATCGTAAACAACCACAACAACATTCACTTCTGGAAAAGATTCAGAGATGATGTCTTTGTAATCTTTCTGGGAACACAAAACCAAACTCACTAACTTCATTCAAAAAATCAACACAGTGCACCCAACGTTTAAGTTTTCATACGAAAACTCAACACAAGAAATTACATTCTTGATGTAGTAGTTTTCAAAGGTGCAAGATACCACAAAGAAAATATCGTCGACATCAAAACATACTAAACCAACAGACACATTCCAATTTCTACATAGAGAATCGTGTCACCCGACAGCAACATTTAATGGCTTTAAAAAGGTGAAATCCTTAGATACGCCCGCACTTGTAACAACAATGACGACTTTACTAAAAAAGCCGCTTTCTTTAGAAACAAACTACTCGACAGATAATACAAAAATCAATGAAATCACGAATATAACAGAAAAAATAAACCACAGTATTCGTAATACACTAACAAACTGTACAAGTACACGTTAAGAAGCAACAAACAAACTCATCTTTAGTACAACATACATCCCTTACATAAAAACAAAAGATCTTAAGGGAAGTCTTTTGAAACATTGGGCTGAACTGGAGAAGGACTCAACACTAAGGAATCTATTCCCAGAATCACCAATCATTGCTTACAAGAGAAACAAAAACCTAAAAGACACACTACGATACACACAAACGATACATTACCGTACACACTAATCCAAACTTCCGTACAAATATCCGAGGCGAAACAAACATTTTCATTAACACAAACAATCGGATAAGAATGTAGGATCTAGGAACACATTTTTGAAACGAATCAAACACAAACTCGACACAATAACCTTTTGGATAGTTAGGTGGGGAGCCTCTTTCACACTTTTTACAATCGCCATAAGCTTTCCCCATACAAACAAAACATTACCGTACACACTAATCCAAACTTCCCTACAAATATCCGAGGCGAAACAAACATTTTCATTGACACAAACAATCGGATAAGAATGTAGGACCACATTTTTGAAACGAATCAAACACAAACTCGACACAATAACCTTTTGGATAGTTAGGTTGGGAGCCTCTTTCACACTTTTTACATTTTTTCTTGAACGTGATCGCATTCTTCACATGTTACGGAAAACACGCTTGCAAAAGCAGTCGCCATCGTTGTTTAATGACGTCATGAAATCACGCGTGATTTAAAACTTTTCCCAGCCAATCTCGCGGGATTTGTTTTCGAGATCCAAAAAAAAGTTTAGGGTCGGGGGGTTGAACTAGGGTAGGTCGGGTTACCGGAAACACACAATTTTATTTTGGCCTTATCAGATTTATCTCATATAAATGGTATTTAATTGATAAAATATTCATGGAAAACAAAAGAATGACAAACTGTTAATGGGCTATTGGCACATTTGCTAATGCGAGAACCTGGGATTGAGAAGGGCGCAATGTTCCATCAAAGGTCATCGGTCCCCTTCATGAGACTCGACCTGTAAGTTTTACTAATATTTATGCGCATACGATTCGCCGTCATCCAATTTTGATAGTGATATTCGTCCGATCTCAAATTATTATGGCTTCATAAACATCGCCAACACATTTACCCATTGAAAACAGTGTTTGATGGCCGCCGAACACGTGTACGGAAGAGGAATCGACAAATAACGGAAGATCATTAATAATAAAGGTCCCAAAATAGAACCTTGCGGGACTCCTGCAGTTACATGACGCATAAACTGGCTGACAGACATAGCGGATAAACTACCCATATATTCAACAATTTGATAACGATAACAAACGATCAACTAGTTCATTACTCCATCTGATAAGAAATGTACTGATAATTTTGCTAACAAAATATCATAATCAATAAGATCAACGTCTTAGAAAGATAAAGCTTAGTACACTGTTCAAATAACTATTCTTTACATGTTGTAATATTTCATCTGTCAAACGGAAAGCTGTTTGCTATGCCTTTCAAGGATTTTTGAGAGAGCATGAAGTATGGAAATCAGTCGAAAATTTGACATATCAAAAACATCACCAGGACCTTTGTAGATGGAAACTACTATAGTACCACTTCAAAACATTAGAGCAGATAAAATTGTTAAGATGATATTGAACATATGGGTGAGTGTATCTATGATAACAGGAGACGCAATTCTTAAGAGTAGAGTTTACAATTCACATTATCAACTCCTGTAGATTTTGCTTGAATTGTAACAAAGACTTCCGTACAAAATCGTTCTCAGACGCAAACAAAAAGTATTACTCAAGCAAGTATTTAAAAACTTTCTTAATCCCAAAAAAATCCACTTTACCACCAGAATTACCAGAGTTTTTTAAAGATTGCTAAGACATGTCTATCTACAAAATCTGAATAATTCCTTAAATAAGTCCGATTAGAACATATACACAATGAAGTAAACACAGGATCTTACCATTGACCACGCCCGTAGCTGTGGCGTTTGTCTTTTGATCATTTTGAGTGTTCCTCAGAAAACTGCCTTTTCGCCTCCATAGTAAGTTGCACAACTTTGTTACGAAGGGTTTTATAAGAGTTCCATAGATTGGGAGAAGAGCAGGACCTGGCATTTCTGAGTGACAAATCACGTTTCTTCTTAGAATCTAATATCTCATTTGTAAACCATTCAGGCTGCCTATAACGTTTAAGCCGACGTTGAATGATTGTACAGTTCAAATCAAAAATTATTTGAATATTTTACATGTAACACATGTATCAAATAAAACATTACACCATCAAGTTCATTAAGTAAATGCTAAGGAACATGCACAGATCATCTGGAAACTTTACTTCACTAAAACGTTTGAAAGACCGATATTTGACACTTATATGACCACTTAAAGCTTTGATATGTGAGTTCAAGTTACAAGTAATACAACAGAATAGTGATCTGAAAGACCCATCTCGATCACATTTGTATTCGTGTATTTGTTTTCTTAATTTGAGACATAAATATGGTCAAGACTTGACTGAAAAATTGGAAGGGTAACATCCTTCACTTACTGTACCTTATTCAAAGATAACATAGACTGAAACACATAATGATTTGTAGAAGACACTGATAAAAGATCAATATTGAAGTCACCACAGATGACCATTTCTTTACACATGAAGGAACCTTGTTCGATATTCTGAAGTCTTGCTTAGTCGGTTCCATGACAAAAGGCAGGTTGGCGGTAGGCAATGGCAATAAGAACATACACTTCTTCTTCCGTGGAGTGTTATTTCAAGCCACATTACTTCCAAGTCCATTGATTCTAAGTCAATGCGCCTATTTTATAAAATGTGCGATTTAAAGTAAGCGACAATGCCTCCGAGGAATCTGTTCAACCTATCTTTGTGCTCTAAATTATAGCCATTGATAGCATATTCACAATCGGAGTGATTAAACGTTAGGAAACTTTCCACAATACACATGATATCAACAGAAAAAGTAAAACGTTACCTGCCGACCAGTAATTATGAATTTATAATTTCAATAATGCAATCAGCAGCACCAGGTGATTACCAGCTTTTTTTCTCCACAATATCATAGCTAGGAAATTTATCATATTTGGCCATTGGAGCATTGCCTCTGTTGAGTATAATAATAATAAAAAATGAATGTGGTTACACTTGAAAAAAACACATGAAATACACATTCACATATCAACCTACATATTAAACATTAAAATAAAAAACAAAGGTGAATGCATTTTTTACATATTTACAGTCCTTGATTTCTCTACACGGCAGAAATATATCATTCAGCAACATTTTGAAAGCCATTAGCTCAGGTTTGTAGGGCTTACCGTTCATGAAAACCACATGAAGTGAAGCATTAACTTTTGCTCAAGGTTTAAAGATATCTCTGTACAGAGTTGCTCAGATATTACTGCAACAATTTTCATAAATTGAACTGTACAAAAAGCCATTTGATTTCAATTTTGGTGTGATTTTTTTGTCTTTGAAACATAAACATACTGGTAGGTCACTGTCCTTCGATGAACTGATTTTGTTTAAACGTGATATGGCTGCATTCTTGTGCACATTAATTTGTTTCATTATATGATCCGAAATGGCTGATTACAACAACATACCCGATCCCATACCATTTCTAAAATTCCTCCAAAACATGTGTATAGTATTTGCCATCATGACACTAGAGGCAGTAAGGGCATCCTTATGTGTGATGTAATCAAAAGTTCCTTCAATGGTCATTACCGGCAGAGATGGGTCAATTTTATTGAACGTTCCTCAGATTACTTTATTATGCAAGTCACAGGCCTGATGCACCCGTTGCATCAATGTCATTCCACAGCTACCTAGACCACAGCTACCTAGACACCAAAGATTATAACAAAATGGACAAGCGGGGACTGTGTCATCAACGATGATTTGTTTTTAAATAGGTTGGTATATTCAAATTTGATGAACAAAAACAGATGAGGTATTGTAAACCGGAATATGTTTGCGGCAGGTTATTTTCGCGTTTTATTTCCTGACAAACTATTTGCAGTGCAAAATATTCACATTTGTTGAAACTGCAAATGGGAGCCGCCTTGTCAGTGTCATTGTGCATCTACTATTCGGGAGGTCAAAGTGTCAAAGTTTCTCAACTTGTCTACCGTACATTCGCTAAGCACATATCAACTTGTAGAGTGTCAATGGTATCTATTGTTTACTTTCAGAGGGGAGGTGTTGCAACATTGTCTTTGATCATGCACTTCTCATGCACTTTTCGCCTCGTACTACTACTCTTTTTCTGTTTCGTGCTGCGTTATGGACATGGTTTTTATGATCTAACGTGAACATTTGACATTAATTTAGGGTACACTGTAGCTGTATCATGTGTATATCAACAACAGCAATGCAACTCGTCTTGTTTGTTTTTTACCTTCTATTTATACTAGTATAGATTTGTATTTCTTAATATTTATTTTTATTAACAGTAATAAAAGAAATAAAGCTCAAGATTGTGTCTGTAAATTTATTTTTGAGTGCAAGTCAAAACAATTGAATGGTTGTTCCGTGTGAATGTGTGTAGTGCACGATTGAGTGACAGTGCAATCAATTGAAAGTTGGAAAGGAGTCATTGGATTCAAATTAAAATTAGGAAAAATTAAATACTTCACTTGACAAATCAAATTAGACCTTCTATTAAATATATCAACTTTATCTATCTAAGTCTACATATACATAGAGCCAAAGTTTTCGCCATATTATGTTATATATTCAGCAGCAGCCATCTTTGATGATGTCATGAATATTAAAATAAGCTGGTAAGAGAGCGCGAGTGGGAAATGCTCACATTTTATTTGTGGTCACAAAAGTCGCAAATACTGGTATATCCTGCACGCAAATATATTCCTGTTTACAGTAAATAATGTCATTGTGCTCACACTAATCATTTGCTAAATAATTATATTGGTCTGTCTGAGAATTGACTGACATTACAGAGGTGTGTATGCAAAGACAGAAATTACGAAAATAGAGGAATCACGGATGTCTGTCAGTGATGGAAGTGAGATGAAAACCAAAATGACTGTCAGGGTGGGAAGTGAGATTGAGACAGCTACACCAACACAACCTGAGATGATTGGAAAGGAGAGAAGTGAGATGGAGACAGCCACACCAACACAACCTGAGATGATTGGAAAGGAGGGAAGTGAGATGGAGACAGCCACACAAGCACAACCTGAGATGACTGTCAGGGTGGGAAGTGAGATGGAGACAGCAACACCAACACAACCTGAGATGCCAGGTAGCAGGGATGAAAGTGAGATGGAGACAACCACACAAGCTCAACCTGACATGACTGTCAGGGAAGGAAGTGAGATGGAGACAGCCACACCAACACAACCTGAGATGATTGGAAAGGAGGAAGTGAGATGGAGACAGCCACATCAACACAACCTGAGATGACAGGCAGCAGGGAAGGAAGTGAGATGGAGACAGCCACACCAACTCAACCTGAGATGACTGTCAGGATGGGAAGTGAGATGGAGACAGCAAAACCAACACCACCTGAGATGACAGGTAGCAGGGAGGAAAGTGAGATGGAGACAACCACACAAACTCAACCTGAGATGACTGTCAGGGAAGGAAGTGAGATGGAGACAGCCACACCAACTCAACCTGAGATGACTGTCAGGGAGGAAAGTGAGATGGAGACAGCCACACCAACACAACCTGAGATGAATTTCAGGGAGGGAAGTGAGATGGAGACAGCCACACCAACTCAACCTGAGATGACAGGTAGCAGGGATGAAAGTGAGATGGAGACAACCACACAAACTCAACCTGAGATGACTGTCAGGGACAGAAGTGAGATGGAGACAGCCACGCCAACTCAACCTGAGATGACTGTCAGGGACAGAAGTGAGATGGAGACAGCCACACCAACACAACCTGAGGTGACTGTCAGGGAGGGAAGTGACGACGGAGACAGCCACACCAACACAACCTGAGATGACTGGTAGCAGGCTGGGACATCAGATTGAGGCAGCTAAAGTCATCATAGCACAAGAGCATCCGAAAGGTAATTAGGTTTTGCTTGTAATGTACGTGAAGTAGTAAATTACCAATGATAAACAAAAATTACTGAAGAAGAGAGTTATGGATATCAATATGCAAACCAATGAGTAAATACGTGTTTGGGGCACTAGATAGAAGTAAATACTACATGTACCAGTGTTTCTGTTAAACGCAAAATCCTGCATATTTCACACAAAATTGTTCTGAAAGAACAATTTAGAGAAATGCCGCATCATGACACAGACGTACTTGGCTCGCACTACATTGCCTGAACGTGGTTAAATGCAGGACAAAAATAGAAAATATGCACCTGCTTGCAAGTGAATTTATTGTGATAATGCAACATTTTAGACTTTAGCGGACTGCAACTCTTTATGCGACACTGTATTTCATCATCACAAAGCATCAGGTCAATCAATTCTGTACAGACAATCACACTACAGATGCAAAAAATTTGATAATCGATCGAGTCTACGTTGTTGGTAACACAATATAGTGTCATTACGTCGCATGTTATCTTGAAAGTGTTTATGAGTGACAATTTAGACTCTGTCGGGTTGCATTTTTGAGAGGTCCCGCTGGACTTTGACTAGCATCTTTTGTTGGCCCTTTGAAAAACTAATTTCGTTGTCAGAAAGTATTTTCTTTGAACATGAAGTCATTATATAGGGGGCCGTGGATAAATAAAACACGCACACGGTAAACAAAACTGAGTGCGTTTGGCCTCAATCCCCCTCCCCCTCCCCTAAACGAAAGTTTGGAAGTGCAAAAATTCAATCTTGCCTCATTCTGTATCTGCATACCAACAATCGTAATTATGTTGCTGTGAAATCACGTATACCACCCCACCCCCCGCATAACCCCTCTAAAATCAATCTCTGTTCAGTGACTTTGATTGCAAATTCATCGATTTTGTAATGAAACAATGCATGCACTGATCATTGTCAAAATAAATTGGAAAGAATTTTAACTCGGGCTTTACTTATACAAGAGTTAAATGCAAATGATAATTTTAAAATTAAAATCTACAATAGAGTTGCTATGGCAACATAATATTTGCTAATTACTTAATTCATTGTATAAGGTACAACGTTTAGGCTACAATAACATTATTATAAAAAAGTAAACACAAAAAGCAGTAATGTTAATGAAAAGTGGAAATGAACATCTGTACAAAAGATGCATTTATTGTGTTGCCATGGTGAATAGACAATCAAATGGATGTAGCAATGATAATAAATAAATGAAAAGTTTGGTCACATGATTTTCTTTCTGATGCAAAACGAGTTATATCAATATCTTTTGTTACTTTCAAAGTACATGGGATGCTTTGTGCAGCTTTCATGCATGTTTTTTCTTGCAATCACAATATGACCTTTGACCTTTCAGAGCACTGGTCAAAGAAGATCCTCTACGGCCATGAAAGTCCAAAACCTGAACAACAGTTCAAAGGTGTAAGAGGTGTGGCATTTCACAATGATAAGCTATTGGTGTGTGACAGTGGTAACAACATTGTACGGATATTGAACCAAGACTACACATGTCAACAGGTGTTGGGCAATTTCAGCGGTCAGTTTGCCAAGCCATTCAAGCCATGGTCCATAGCTGTCTCTAAGGACAACATCTACTTCATCCTTGATAAGAGTAATGTGCAAATAGTTGTTTGTGATCAAAATAATAAAGTTATCAGAATAATTAGCCTACCTACAGACTCAGATCCCTGGTGCATAGCTCTTGTGGAGGGATTCGTTATTCTTACAGAGGTCAAAGATCACCGCGTCCTGAAATACAGCCAGGGTGGACTCTATATTGGAGAGATTGGTAGTCATGGCAGTGATGGCAGCACATTCAACCAACCCTACTTTGTTGCTGTCAACAGTAGGAATGTCATCATGGTGTCTGACTGTGGCAATCACTGCATCAAGTGTTTTGATTCTAAGTTCAATTACATTTACCAATACGGTCACCACAGTAATGCCAACAGTCAGCTGTACTTCCCATACAGCATTGCCGTTGATGGCACTGACAATGCTTATGTTTGTGATCACTACAATGCTAGGATTTCGATGTGGAGTAGAGATGGAACATGGAGATTCATCTATTCCAACATCAAGAGAGATACCTGTGTACATGGCAGTGACCGCTGACTGTGATAGAATTGCCGTTGTTAGTGGATTGTACCAGTCCTGCAATGAAATCGTAGTATATATATTTCTGGGTAGACAGAAACACCAAGATGATGTGTAATGTCTAAATTTTATCAAAGTATTAAATTTGTTCAATAGTTTTGACGTGCTAATTTTAATTGTTACTCACAAGCATGACGAAACGATCGGACTGTACTGTTTACATCACCATTCAAACTAATAATTGGTTATTTCTTGCATTTAAAACCAGTATTTTGGGGCAAAATATTCAAAGTTGTTGTCACTACATTTTTCGAGTCTGAATATAAGGAAACTTAATATTTAATAATTTCAGACACATTTTAATTGACAAAATCGAGGAAATTTGACAAAAAGTGTATGAAAATCGACGGTGATTTGTCAACATCACAACACATGAGTCATGTCATAAAATCAATATGGGGTTATTTTTAGTCCCCATGGACACCGTCCGGGGGGCTTATAGGTTTGGTCATGTCCGTGCGTGCGTCCGTGCGTGCGTCCTTCTGTCCATCCATCAGTCCGTCTGTCCGTTCACGCAGATATCTCAGACATGCCCAGGTCAATTTCTTTCAAGCTTTGCACAAGGATAGTACCCTAGCCCATACAGATGCACGTCGATTTGTTTCACAATGCGATCAAATTTGGCCGTGTTAGAGGACTTTTTAGTTTTCACCTCCATAGACTCCCATGTATAAGGCAGTCTCCATAGACTCCCATGTATAAGGCAGTCCATAGACTCCCATGTATAAGGCAGTCCATAGACTCCCATGTATAAGGCCAAGAAAAATAAAAATTTAGTTTCTCATCGTATTCATATTGCAAAAAGGATGCAGTGACACAGTTTTTAGTCCCCACGGATGAAGTCCAGGGGGCTTATAGATTGGGTCATGTCCGTCCATGAGTCCATCCGTGAGTCCATCCGTTCACGCAGATATCTCAGATATTTTGACAAAATGTCACGTGACCTTGGTGACCTTTGACGTCAAATATATATATAGTCCATAATTCGGTAACCACAAGAGCTACACCCTTCATATATGGTATGATGGGACAGCTCACGACGCCACATATTGTACCCCATTAATTATCGCATATCTAATTTTGAGCGAGCCAATAGAGCTAGAGGTCTGATTTTTGGTATATAGGGATAACTTAGCAATACATTTTTTTGACAAAATGTCACATGACCTCGGTGACCTTTGACCTCAAATATACATATTTGTCCATAACTCAGTAACCACAAGTGGTACACCTTCATATATGGTATGATGGGAGATCTTATGATGCTTCTCATACTGTACCTCATTAATTATGCATATATCTAATTCTGAGCAAACCATAGAGCTGGATGTCTGTCATACATATGCACATAGATTTGTTCTGTGATACGATCCAATAAGGCCGCCATGTGGCCAATTTATTACGATTTTTTCATGTCCTGAACTACAGCTCAGATTTGTATCAAGGGAATTTATTCAAAATAATTTTTATCAAAGACCTAATGAAGAGGACTCTATCCTCTCTGAGGACCTGTAATCAAAGTACCCATTAACAAGTGGGGACTGTGTCATCAACGATGACTTGTTTGTTTTATTTTACAAACAAAATTTTTAACTAAATATTTAGCATAGTGTTTTCACTTCATGACTGGGATACAAATATGCTAAAAGTGAGGGGTTTTTTGAGAATTTGTACCGAAATATTGTGGTCAATTTGTCAAGAGGTGTGTTCTGCAATGCAACCTTGCAAGCTTACTGATTACAGAACTGATCCCATCACATAACAACTCGTAGAGAATGGCAAATCAACAGTTAACATGATTGGAACTAATTTGGGATAATTAGATTGTCATATTTTTCAAATTTCTCAAAAATGTTAAGTGCCCTATAGTTGAATGTTGTAATATTACAAATTACTCATAAAACAAGTGTGTGACTTAAAAGGAAAACCAGATAAGCTTACATTTGCAGATCAAATAGACATTATTTCACCATCCAATTATCCCAAATTAGTTCCAATCGTGTTAGTTATGTGTGCACAATAGTTTTTAAAAAATACCTGAATATTCAATGTTGTCAAGTACAGCCGCAAGATTTCCACATGATGTACTAAAATTAAATCTATATGTCAATTATAATGTCCATGATCGTACGAACATGATGTTGGCGTGGGGCCATTCTGATTCACTGACGTAAGTTGACTGAGTTCGTATAGAGGGCACTATACAAAAAAATTGGCAAACTGTAAGGAGCAATGAATAAAAGGAACAGCTACTTTAAATGTAAATTGCTTTTTCTGGTTAGTTTAGTTCATTATAACACTTCAGTAAATCGTTTTGTCAAGCAAAGATTTTTCCTTCCAGAAAAGTTCATCGCTTCAATGGTGTTCACGATGAACTGTTTAGCGATAAAACACAACAAAGCCCTCGAAGTTCCAACTTTAACTTTAAGTGACAACAAGCAGAAATAGTTCTTTTCCTCCTCGGCAAAGTCAAAGTTTGATGTTTTAGAGTCTTGTCGGATGCTATCATGAGGTCAAAGAAACAAAGTACAGACAAACTAGATGAATCAACGTCAACATAGAAGTCTTGTTGATGTCAGTAACTAGTACGACATGAATAACAGGTCTGCGATACTGAAGTTAGACTTGGTTTCGGATTCAGTTTCGGATTCGGTTTCGGATACGAGTGACCGAAAGAAATTTTGTATTTTCAGCCGATTTTGTCATATTGTGGAATACTTTTTTTCACTCTGAATTTATTTTCGTTACTTTCGCTGGAGCTTTTTTCAATTGAAAAAAATCCAATCAGACTAGACGAAGTGAAAAAAGATCACAGTGAAACAATGAAAATCTGTTTTCATCTAATGTAAATTCAAGTGAAAATAAAGTAGTCCACAGTACTTTCGTATGCAAAGATAAATACTTGTCATCAAAAACAAGTTTTTATACCAGATTACCTTCGACTCAATCTAATTGAAATCAGATGAAGAGTGCTGCAACATCGAAATTGAAAGAATGTCGAGTAAGGAAGACAACATTTACAAAAACATTTATAATTTAATTTGTTATATGTCACAACGCGTGTCACATGGTGTAATGCCAATGTGTTGTATTGCTCTGATGTTTGGATTTCATTTGAATGTACCATACTAAACTCCTGGACTAAACTAAAAGTTTAAATATTGTGTAATAAATATTGCGTCGAATGCATTTCTTTGTATTGTGCATAGTACTGTTAGCTTGGATAGTCCGAACTGCATAGACACATAATTTAGATGGACAGCTCATAAGTTGTAACTTTTGACTAATTTTTCAGCAGTTTTGTCTGTTGTAGTCATGCACTATTATTTCTTGCTCTACTGCCTTAAGTGAATGTTTTTTTTGTATAAATATTATTATGTGCGAAACATCGATGTCATGAAATGTATGTTACATATGCGGTAAGGGATCTAGTTAAAATATCTCGTCGTATCAGTAGTTATCATATCCTTCGAAAAAATAAAGACATAAGCTGGAAATATAAAACTCTTCTCAGTTATTCGAACCCTAAACCGAATCCGAAACTGAGTCCAACTTCAGCATCTGTGACAGGTCTAAGGTCTCGGGTGAACATCGCCACCAACGGGCAATACCTCCAACTGCTTTCGTTTATTAATAAACTTGAATAACATGATTATTCTGAGTCACAGGATGATTTGTTAACTCAGTTTAGGTTATAATACCGAGACAGTAGGACTGTTGTTCATGTAGGGTGAGGAGCAACATAAATGTGAAGTTATGATAAAAATTTAACAAAATTATCGTCTTCAGAAATTGGGAGATCAGTTAACTATATGCTTCTGTAATTTTCCAGCATACAGTCTTATTTCAGAGTCCAGCCATATCCTGACATTTCCATGTTTCATGCTTTATATCACGTTTTTTTTCACTGAAGGTAGGTCTGTTAATTTGATATACAACTTCACCCATATATGGAAAGGTGTGGCACATTCATCATAAATTAAAGTGGTATATTCCCGAATCCAATTAAACAGAAAATTTAAACAAAGTGTTGGGTATTAGCAAACCTGTTTGAGTTGGTGAATGTCATTCAGAATTTTTTGTCATGTTTTTATTCATTGGCAAAACAGCTGCAATCATACTCTATTAAGATTTCATCTATAACAGTTACCCTGTATGAATATCAATGCCTGATACATATCGTACTTTTGTTTTGTTCAATAATGCTGTTTAGACGTCTATCATTGATTCAAGAAAAAGATTTCCAGAAAGACAAAAGTCTCTAATTATTTTTCGTTCTGTTTTTACTTCTGTGATTGGCAAAAGTTGGTGTCAATTGCATTTACTATAATCATTTTCAACGGAACTCTGGCTATGGTTTGAAGTGCAGCACTGCAAAGTCCGAATTCAACTTGATATTTACCACCTCGGATCGCTGTTTTGATTTCGAAAACCTTGGGTTGCTTTGAGAATCAAACGAAAATTAGAGAAATGTCTACACTGGGTAGAACAGCATGACAATGAGAACTACATGATACGTTGTACGGAACAAAGGCATGGTTGCTGGTTTCTTTTTGTTTGGCGGAGAGGATTTGCTAAAGTCGGGTCAAATTTTGCTTCTGTGGATCGCTACAATCAGCTGGAAAACTTTGCACCGCTCAATTCTCTAGTGATTTCACGTTTTCGTTTACAGAAGTTCTTCAGTTGTCGTTTCATCTGCTACCAAGGTCTGATATGTAACAAACTGATCGATGTTCACTTTCCAGTGTATGCATTCTGCAGTGGTGGTCACAGATAAGAAGGGTACTATACAATGCGACGCGTACGTTCAGCTGCATGTGTATTCCATGCAATGCTATTGGGTGTGGAGTGGAATGGAATGGCATATAATCTTTTCACTTTCCGATCATGGTACTTACTTCGATTCTGATCACATATATTAGTACATTTAAAGTGAGACAGTCATACTTTATATTCAGAATAAATGAGTCAGGTTATAAGCTGCATATGAGTGTGTTTCCACTTTATTTTCTGAATAATTAATATCATATTATCTGACACTGAGAACAATACAAAAGTCACTTTTAGCAGAACTGAGCAGCAGATCCACATCATCGTCCGAGTCTGACTCTTATGCAACTGTGTGTGCACGGACTTTATTACCAGCACGCAGTCCTTCCTCCACGGTACATGATTTTGGTATAAACTGGTGTAGAATTTAGTATTTTGTATTTTTCTTTAAATTGTTAATTATCGTCGTCCATCGAAAGTGAATGAAATCGAGGAAAAGAACAATATTCCCGGACTGATTCATAATCGGTAGGTACTGATCACCTAGACTTGAAGATCCGTCGCTCGAGGGCGCTCTATATACTCCTTGGCGCGTAGGGAGCGTCCTCGAGCGACGGATCTTTCAGTCTGGTACTGTCCGGCCAGTGTACATAAACGCTTTGTAGTGAAGGTTTGTTATAATTGAGGAGACTCATTACCTATTTGATCCTGCAGGGTCTACACTTATCAGTTGTCGCCATGAGATAATTCCTATACATAGCAAAAACCTTTTAATGTTATATCATGTTTTGCCTTCAGCCTTGACCAGCCAGAATCTGCCGACAGTGTTTCTCATGAGAGTTGAACTTTAAAACCCTAGTTATGTCGAC
The DNA here is from genome assembly GCF_041260155.1 of Ptychodera flava. Taxonomy (NCBI): domain Eukaryota; kingdom Metazoa; phylum Hemichordata; class Enteropneusta; family Ptychoderidae; genus Ptychodera; species Ptychodera flava. The sequence goes on from NC_091928.1 coordinate 38,466,355, forward strand.
ATAACAATAAAGATAGTGAACCACGGTAAAGAAATTCAGGGGATGAACGTAAAATGTGTGACCATACTGACGGTGGGATTGAACAAAGAAGGAGTTGGTTATATTTCGATCATACAAACAGAACATCTAGGCAACTCTCACCTTTCATGAATATTTTGCAAGGCGGAATCCTTAAGGAAAACTAGTTATATTTTGCAAAGAGTAACGAATTCTTCGCTTGTGCATGTGAAAGGTATATTATTCCCTGTTTTTTTCTGGTTCAGCTTCGAGAATACTCATGACGTAATTACCTTGTCACCAAGGGTTGAGTATTTAAGTGTTATTGGCTAAGGTATTTTCCTCTTTAATTATATCACATGAAATGTTATTGTTTTGTTTTGTTTTATTTCGTTTTGACACTGCAAATTACCATGAGTGTTTCAATGGATCGGTAATTGTTTGAAACAGATACTATTTTAATAGAAAATATATATGAGAGACTTAAAGTCTCAGTAATTGAGTGGCAGTATATCATAATCAGATATGAACCCTATCATTACATGGTGCATCTATGTACATGACGACCAGCCTTGAGATCCCTATACCGATGCCACATTTGACTGGAAGTCCACGTCATCCACCTAGATCGGATTGCAAAAATGAGACTTGTTTTCAATGTCACTTACAAATTTTCACCCATGCATTCATAACTTTACCAAAATCGGACTCACTACACACCCTTCTACCCTATACGAAATTTCAAAATTATAGGACAAGCTGTCATTGAGGTTTTCGCCCTTGATGAAAAACATTACTAAGAATGATAATTTTAACAATTTTCTATAAGAATCTTGCCTACCATATCACGTTAGGAGGTGAACATAAAATAGCGACCCCAAGTGGTTTTGGATAAGAAAGTTTAGCTCACGAGCATGTATTTTCGTGCTCCGTAGCACATTTCCCTCACTGAAATGAAAAGGAAAATATATGAAAAATCCATCGTCCATTTTGCGAAACGGCTGTAAGTCAATCATATAACCTTGGTTTGACCTATGTACTTTCGCATTCAATTTTTCTGTCAATAGCAAACTTTACCAGAGAAACGTCTATTCTTTGATCCGTCATACATTAGTTAATATCATGTTTCGACAACAGGTTGTTTTACAGCCGTACCCTTTCTTTTGAAGTACAGTGTTCCAAAATCACGATCCATGTTCTTGTCGTGACATTTGGCAAATACAATGGTAACCCATTTAGGAAAGTCCCAACTTGTGACGTAGATCACCGTCATTGTTAATAAACACATGTGTGACGACACATGCCCAGCTTGCAAAATGATTACAGGTATCACCAATCCTGTAAGTTTTCTGATATGTAACAAAAGGGGATAGTATTCAATGGGATCAAAACCACTCCCTAAGGCGATATGTCTCGCTAATTTTAGACTATATTTTGATTCCCATAATTGGTATTTGTATGCTCTTTTGTAAAGAATGTTCGAAATCGTAGAGAAAATTCTGTAGCCATGAGAATTTATACCGAGGAAAACCCAAAAGGTAGTCACCGCCAAAACCTACCATCTCCTCACTAATGCGGTCATAAACGGTTGGTTCATCCGAGATCCCTGTCGTCGGATCTTCCTTGAACTACCTCGGGATGCCTCTCTCCTCCCAAACTGGGATCGAGATGCACACTGACGCATTTGTGGGGTCCTAATGAAACAAAATTAGATCGTTGAGTGTTCCCACATACTACCAGAGAATTATAGCAAATTGTCTCCTTATTTAAGAGGTGTCGTCTATTAGTATTTCGTTAGGTAAGCATATTTTCTGTCGAATGTATGTCATATGTTCCTTCGTCGGTCAAAGAAAACATGGCAGGCAAGAAAGTGCGTAAATCTGATATTGTCGAGTCACAATTATTTTCCACAAAGGCATCGATGAAAAGAGTTAAGTTTGCTGTTTTACATTTCATTCACACGCAATCGACATGGTTGAAGCAGTTGAAGGTTCTACACTAAAATGTTTTTAATAGCATGTTGATATTGAAGTTGAAAAAAGGAGGCCCCTGGAACGATGGTCTAAGCATATTATGGTCACACTGACCTAATAATTAGGGGCGACCGTACGGTCTGCACGGTGTACGAAACATTTTTACGGTGATTTTCGTGTGTAATTTTATTACATTGGATTTTATTGCCAAATTTGTTACCTCTTTTTCATGAAAAGGAACAATAAGCTCGTTCATTAATGGCATAGGCCCAATAGTGAATGGGCCAGTGTGTTCACCAGCTTTTTCTAACAACAAACAGACGAACTTGATAAACATTTCAACGTAAACCTGATGATAAAAAAACTCAATGTCGATAAGATGGATTTAGGACAAGATTTCTTGACTATTAATGGTACTTTAATTAAAGTTGTTTTTTGATGACTACCACGCAATATTGAAGTATCATCAGTGTGGTACCCAACCTGCAAACGAAATACACATTCTACCAGTGAATTGCTTTGAGTCAAATCATTCATGTTTTCACTCGAATGCAGTGTACGTGTTTAATAAGTTTGTAATACATTCAGATATGAGTTCCAGTATCAGCATGCGCAATGACCTCAATGACACAGCATTGTCGGTTAATGCGAGGAAAGCCCCTATCGATGCCCCGACGTAACTGTTAGTTATGTATGCAAATCTTATGTGAAGGTATTAGGTAGAAAATGCCACGCGTACACTGATCTTTGTGACTTTCGCGACATACTGCTCATATTATACCATGTGCTGTCTTTAATTGTTTTAAATCACTGCTTGCAGTGATAAGTCTATCAAATTCTATGTAGTCTTTTGGTCCATAATTCGTGATGGCTGAGTATAATTATATATTCTGGAATTGGTTCCGTATAAACCTTAACTAGATTTTTGTTGTCGATGGTTTATATGTAAAATTATGCCCCGTATTGTATCAGAACGGCGAAAATCGCTCCCCTCTGCTTTGGGTTGTCTCTCCGCCTACAGCGCTAGGCTGAGAGCTAACTCGACGTAAGTGTGGGGAACACTCCCATCTAAAGTAAAATATAGAATTCAAACAAAACAGAAATATATACTGTATCGTGTACATCTATGCTGAAAAATTCATCTTAAACAGATGAATTTCATAAATGATGTTATCTGGATAGTTTGTGTTTTTCATATTTGAAGTAACGACACCAGATGTAGGAAGTACACTTAAGATGTGAAACGGTTCAGACAGCCGTTTTTAACGTCTTTTAGTTTGGGAGAGGGGAACTGAGGGAGGAAGAAAATAAATTTATCTCAGTACATGCATATTTGTACCTACTTTTATTCAGTGACAGAATAAGTGCTCTCTCTCTCTCTCTCTCTCTCTCTCTCATAATTTGCGACATCGGCAAAAGATTGCGTCGTGTTACTTTGGGCGCTTTACTCAGATGAATAAAAACTATGTGTTATTTGTTACAGCATGTGTGTCATTACGATCAATATCTAACAGATTGTTTGCTTTACACAGTGACAGTCACTGCAGTCAGCCTTGTTGTGACAGTTGATGAGGGTGTGGATTTAAACTTAAAAAAGTATCTCCAGTGAGATTCTACTGAACATGTTGTCCCGAAAAGAAAACAATGCTTTTGATCATGAAAATATTACCAGAAAAAAAGGTGGCGCCATTTCTTTAGCGTTCTTGTTTGAAGTCGTATTTTACCTTGACTTGCCCAGAGCACGACACGTTGATCATAGTTCTTTCTCAGTGAGTAATAATTGTATTTTGCCTACAATCATCCAGTCCATAGTTGAATTTGTATATTTTGATGGTTTGAAATCACAGAATGGATACATTGTTATATATTGTTTTCCGTTGAGCACTCCCTATTACTTGTATCATTTTAGGGAACACGATATAACAGATGCACGTTTTGTTTAGGGGTAACGTTATTACGCGAAGTTTGGTCGATATTGCGTCTTATGCGATCGATGTGTCCATATTTTGACGTTTTGCTCAACAACGAGTAATGATATGGAAACTTCCCGAGAATTTGTTAATGACAGTTTTTCTTGGGACGCAACGAAATTAGCGGAGAAATCGATACAAGTCACCGGGACCGTGCTTGCTCCTAAATGTATTTATAGAAGATTGGTTGCTAGGGAATGATGATAACTGTATCACTTCATGATATTATTCCGCAGTAGGGCCATTTCACCGGAGGGGTTGTCTATGACTTTCCGAACGAACAATTTAAATGTTATTATGCTAACATGTTTTCATAATTTGAATGAGGTTTACATTTAAATTGAGCACGACAGCAGAATTAAACCATAGGCCGATGTGTGTAAAAATGGGTGTTTTCGTGTCGTGAGAAATATCATTAGCCGCTAACGAAAATTATGAGGTCCGTCAAAAATTGGGTCAAACTCGAACTTGCAGCATGCGAGACAGTGCTTGACAACGGCGTCGCGGAGTAACCATATCTAAACCATCTAACTATGAGGGATATTAAAGCAGACGTTCTTGTCAGCATATCTCCAGGAATATACATGTTCTTAGACATTTAAGTATACTCATAGTAATTTTTCGCGCCGTATACTAAGATGTAAAATATAATTAGTGCACGTTCAGTGAATTAATCAATCCATGCTGAGCAGAAAAGAAGTTCAGCCCTGTTGCAATATGAAAACGATTTATTGATAATGTTGATGTTTCATTATATTTGATAATAATGATAATTATACGATAGTATCACAATTTTTAGACTGTTTATTCCTAGTTCACCTGTGTCAGAACACTCCACTACAGACCCCTTCACAGTTCACGTGTGCTCGTACACCACATACACCAAACCCTTGTAACATTTTCTTTCTGCTCATAACAATTCATTATAATGATTCGTATCTTACGAATGGCCGATTCATGGCAAAACGATTTTATTATGCTGATCATGTACGCACACCCTCTGCTAGCAGTAGTGACTTTGTCCACCATGACAGGCGGAAGGTCTATAGATTTAAGCAACCAGAGCATATGCGCAGTCAGAGATGTTAAGAAATTCCGTAACTACCGCAGTGTGAACTTAAAAAAGATCGTTTGAAATCTTGACATGGAAGCTTGACGAAATATCGGTCAATACTGTTAGTTACAGCACATTTTCCTGAAATCTACCATAATAAACACAAAGTGAAACTGTTCTTACAATACCTTTGTTTACATAGAGAAATCTCTATACTTTTGTTTCTTTCTCTCTAGCTTCACTTCGCTGTTGACATTTAAATGTACTTATTGAAGAAAGGGCAAACTATATTACTTTAATTTCTATGATTTGTACGAATCTAGGGCCAGGGACGTATTTAGTTCCACTAGAACTTTTCTCTGCTCCCCACCAATAATATAATCATACACATTCTTTCTGGTGAAATAAATTATTATTATCATGTCTGTTCGTCCCTTCGCCGATATTCAAATTTTACGTGATGGTAGTCAGTGGTCATAGCATTGATGCGCTTTAATCAGACGTATTTCGCACATTTTCTAAATCTATTACCATTAACCTTGAAGCTTTATGACGCTTGAATGACTGCTTGCCTGTTGAGTGATAGAGTGACTCACAACGTGCTTGAAAATGGAACTTAAACAGATTGGGGGGGGGGGTTCAGTTTAGATACAAAACCGTAGTATAAGTGTTTCACATCGTGTATACATATCAATCTCTCACCATTTTATGGTGAACCCAGTAGGAAGGCAGCTGCGGGGATTTATCTCAGAATAGACACTTGCAGGAAAGCCTAGGTTCCCCTCGTCGTATTTAGGACGAGATGTATAAGCAAAGAAAGAGCATCATGGTTCAGTGTTTTCAATACAGTGATATTTAGGGATTGCCAACAACGTATTGGCATCCTTCTATCATGTCAGCGAATTTTTTTTTACACTTCTTGAAATGAGCTGGCAAAAATAAAATTTCTATCCCACTGTAGACGCTCTCTGTACTGAGTAAATTTTGTTTGTCAATTTAATTTTGTAGTTCACATTGTCCATTGATGGGATTGTTGGCCACAGCTCATCTGGGACGAGGGTCAACTTAAAATACGAAGAGACGCGTAAAATAATTTGTGATTGATAGTATTTTTCAAATAATAAACCTTTACTTTATGTGTAATAACTCTACATATAGTAAACCACAGCGATTTAAGGACACGTTACTGGGAAGGCGATTGTATCAACCACATAAAGTGCTTCATGTATCAAATATTCTAATTTTGCTGTTGAGGGAAAATATCTGCGGAATTATTCATTTGTGTCAAGAGCTTACGGCAGCATAATGATGAGAACGAGTGTGTTGCGTATCAAATGTGTATGTACTTGCAGTCCTGAGCATTGTTGCTGCCACATAGAATTTCACAATCAAATTATGAAATTCTGTCATGAAGTGAAATTCTCACGCAATAACTAGACGCTCCAAAGTGAAGGTAAACTTCCCGGCATTGTAACTGTTGGACAAGGGCGAGAAAACGCTATACCAGCCATCCGATGAATGAATTGTTATAATACCGTTTTGATAAAAGTCCCATTCCACAGAAACTTGACAAACAGCCTTTATTACCTCCCGCTCTTCTAGGTATTGAGGCCTAAATCTATGTTTTACGTTACCGTTCTTTAGTTGATTTTTTTAAATATTTACAAATCGCTTCAAGTTGAAATTTTACACGTTAAGACAGGCTCAATGAGCCAACAATGACGGTACACCATTATGAGAAATATCATTTACTGTGATTATATACCTGCGAAGAATACATATTTCATGTCTTGTGCGGGTTACAAAAAATGTAGTTGAACCAGTGAAGTCTAAAGTCATAAAGACCAAACCTATGTAACTCCATTGCATTGGATTTTATTGCCAAATTTGCTGCCATTTTCTGATGAGAAAGGACAATAATTATGTCGCTCATTAAATTACTACAAATGTTCACCAGCTTTGTCTATTGGCAAACCGACGGACTTGATAAAAATTTCAATCGTTAACAAGACTATAAAAAAACTCAATGTCGACAAGAAATATTGCTAGAAAAACGAATTTAGGACCAGTTAATTTTCAGACTACATATATAAATATTTATATAACTATATATAGAACTATATATAAATAGTTATATTATATATATATATAATATATATATATATATATATATATATATATATATATATATGTATATATATCATATGTGAAAATATTGAACAGAAAATGCCACGGGTAAAGGATATTTCCGACTTTCACGGGATATCGCTCACATTAGGACCGTTATTATACGTTTATTAATTAACTGACCAATTAATTATAGGCGATTGTACCGTCTGCACGGTATACGAAACGTTCTTTACGGTGCTTTTCGTGTGTAATTTTATTACATTTGATTTTATTGCCAAATGTAACCACTTTTTCATGAGAAAAGAGACGATAAGCTCGTTCATTAATGGGCACAATAACGAATGGGCCAATTTGTTCACCAGCTTTGTCTAGCAGCAAACAGACGAACTTGATAAAAATTTCAACTTAAACATGACGATAAAAAACTCAATGTCTATAAGAACTATTTGCTAGAAGCACGGATTTAGGACAAGAATTTTAGACTATTAATGGTACTTTAATTAAAGTTGCTATCTGTGGTTTGATGACTACCACGCAGTATTGAAGTATCATCAGTGTGGCACCCAAACTGCAAACAAAATACACATTTTACCAGTGAATTGCTTTTAGTCAGATCCTTCACGTTTTCACTCGAATGCAGTGTACGTGTTTAATAAAATAAGTCAGTGATACATTCAGATATGAGTTCCAGTATCAGCATGCGCAATGACCTTAATGACACAGCTTGTCGGTTAATGCGGGGAAATCCCCTATCGATGCCCCGACGTAGCTGTTAGTTATGTATGCAAACCTTATGTGAAGGTATTCGGTAGGAAATGCCACGCGTACACTGATCTTTGTGACTTTCGAGACATATTGCTCATATTATACCATGTGCTGTCTTTAATTGTTTTAAATCACTGCTGGCAGTGATAAGTCTCTCAAATTCTATGTAGTCTTTTGGTCCATAATTCGTGATGGCTGAGCATAATTATATATTCTGGAATTGGTTCCATATAAACCTTAACTAGATTTTTGTTGTCGATGGTTTATATGTAAAATTATGTCCCATATTGTTTCAGAACGGCGAAAATCGCTCCCCTCTGCTTCGGGTTGTCTCTCCGCCTACAGCGCTATGCTGAGAGCTAACTCGACGTGAGTGTGGGGGAAAATTCCCATCTAAAGTAAAATATAGAACTCAAACAAAACAGAAAAATATGTTGTATCGTGTACATGTATTCTGAAAAATTCATTTTAAACAGATGAATTTCATAAATGATGTTATCTGGATAGTTTCTTTTTTTCATACTTGAAGAACGACACCAAATGTAAGTACACTTAAGATGTGAAACGGTTCAGCCGTTTTTAACGTCTTTTAGTATATTTAGTTTGGGAGAGGGGGACTGAGGGAGGAAGAAAATAAATTTCAGTACATGCATATTTGTACCTACTTTTATTCAGTGACAGAATAAGTGCTCTCTCTCTCTCTCTCTCTCTCTCTCTCTCTCTCTCACATAATTTGCAACACTGGCAAAACATTGCGTCGTGTTACTTTGGGGGCTTTACTCAGTTGAATAAAACCTTAAATTATTAGCTCTAGCATGTTTGTCATTACGATCAATATTTAACAGATTGTTTGCTTTAGACAGTGACAGTCAACCTTGTTGTGACAGTTGATGAGGGTGTGGATATCAGTCTCGAATAAACTCAAAAAAGTGTCTCCGGCGGGATTCTACTGAACGTGTTGTCCCGGAAAGAAAACAATGCTTTTGATCAAGAAAATGTTACAAGAAAAAAAGGTGGCGCCATTTCTTTAGCGTTCTTCTTTGGAGTCTTATTTTACCTCGACTTGCCCTAAGCAAGACATGTTGATCATAGTTCTTTCTCAGTGACTTATAATTGTATTTTGCTTACATTCAGTCCATAGTTGAATTTGTACATTTTGATGGTCTGAAATCACAGAATGGATACATTGTTATATATTGTTTTCCGACTAGCACTTCCTATCCCTTGTATCATTTTAGGGAACACGATATAACCGATGCAAGTTTTGTTTCGGGGTAACGTTATTAAGCGAAAGTGTGGTCGATATTACGTCTTATACGATCAACGGGTCCATATTTTTACGTTTTGATCAACAAAGAGTAATGATATGGACACATCCCGAGAATGTGGTAATGACAGTTGTCTTGTGACGCAACGAAATTAGCGGAGAAATTGGTTGCTAAGGAATGGTGGTAACTGTATCACGTCATGACATTATTCCGCAGTACGGCCATACCACTTCATCGGAGGGATGTCTAAGACTTTCAGAACGAACATTTTAAATGTTAAGATGCTAACATATGTTTCATAATTGTAATGTCGTTTGCATTTAAGTTGAGTACGACAGAAGAAGTAGAACATGGACCGGTGTGTGTAAAATGGGTGTTTTTCGTGTCATGAAAAATAACATTAGCCAATAACGAAAATTATGAGGTCCGTCAAAAATTGTATCAAAATCGAACTGGCAGCATGCGAGACAGTGCTTGACAGTGGTGTCGCGGAGTAACCATATCTGAACCACATACCAATAAGGGATACAGCAACCGTTCTAGTGAGCATATCTCCAAGAATATGCATGTTCTCAGACATTTAAGTATACTTATAGTAATGTTTTGCGCCGTATACGTATACTAAGATGTAAAATGTAATTCGTGCACGTTCAATAATTTTTATCAATTAATGCTGAGCAGAAAAGAAGTTCAACCCTGTTGCAATATGAAAACGATTTATTGATAATATTGATGTTTTATTATATTTGATAATAATGATAATAATACGATGGTATCATAATTCTTAGACTATTTATTCCAAGTTCACCTGTGTCTGAACACTCTACTACAGACCACTACACATGTCTATGTGTGCTCGTACACCACATACACCAAACCCTTGTAACAGTTTTTTTTTTCCTGCTTAAAACAATTCATTGTAATGATTCGTATCTTACGCATTGCCAATGTATGGCAAAACGATGTTATTATGCTGATCACGTACGCACACCCTCTGCTAGCAGTAGTGACTTTGTCCGTAGGCGGAAGGTCTATAGCCATAAGCAACCAGAGCATATGCGCAGCCAGAGATGTTGAGAAATTCCCCAACTACCGTTCTGTAAACTTAAAAACAGATCGTTGGAAATCTTGACATGGAAGCTTGACGAAGTATCGATCATTACCGTTAGTTACAGCACATTTTCCTGAAATCTGCCATAATGAACACAAAGTAAACCGTTCTTATAATGCCCTTGTTTGCATAGTGGAATCTCTATACTTTTGTTTCTTTCTCTCCAGCTTCACTTCGCTATTGAAATTTAAATGTACTTATTGAAAAAAAAGGCAAACTATATTACTTTAATTTCTATGCTTTGTATAAATCTAGGGCCAGGCACTTATTTACCACTAGAACTTTTCTCTGCTCCCCACCAGTAATATTATACACATTCTTTCTGGTGAAATAAATTATTATTATCATGTCTGTTCGTCCCTTCGATATTCAAATTTTACGTGATGGTAGTCAGTGGTCATAGCATTGATGCGCTTTAATCAGACGTATTTTGCAAATTTTCTAAATCTATTACCATTAACCTTGAAGCTTTATGACGCTTGAATGACTGCTTGCCTGTTGAGTGATAGAGTGACTCACAACGTGCTTGAAAATGGAACTTAAACAGATTGGGGGGGGGGGGGTTTCAGTTTAGATACAAAACCGTAGTATAAGTGTTTCACATCGTGTATACATATCAATGATTCACCATTTTATGATGAACCTAGTGGAAAGGCAGCTGCGAGGATCTATTGATCTCCGAATAGACACTTGCGGGAAAGCCTAGGTTCCCCCTCGTCCTATTTAGGACGAGATATATAAGCAAAACGAAAGAACATGATGGTTCAGTGTTTTCAACACATTAATATTTCAGAGATTGCCAACAACGTATTGGCAATCCTTCTATCATGTCAGCGAATTTTTTTTTACACTTCTTGAAATGAGCTGGCAAAAATAAAATTTCTATCCCACTGTAGACGCTCTCTGTACTGAGTAAATTTTGTTTGTCAATTTAATTTTGTAGTTCACATTGTCCATTGATGGGATTGTTGGCCACAGCTCATCTGGGACGAGGGTCAACTTAAAATACGAAGAGACGCGTAAAATAATTTGTGATTGATAGTATTTTTCAAATAATAAACCTTTACTTTATGTGTAATAACTCTACATATAGTAAACCACAGCGATTTAAGGACACGTTACTGGGAAGGCGATTGTATCAACCACATAAAGTGCTTCATGTATCAAATATTCTAATTTTGCTGTTGAGGGAAAATATCTGCGGAATTATTCATTTGTGTCAAGAGCTTACGGCAGCATAATGATGAGAACGAGTGTGTTGCGTATCAAATGTGTATGTACTTGCAGTCCTGAGCATTGTTGCTGCCACATAGAATTTCACAATCAAATTATGAAATTCTGTCATGAGAGTGAAATTCTCACGCAATAACTAGACGCTCGAAAGTGAAGGTCTTCCCGGCATTGTAACTGTTGGACAAGGGCGAGAAAACGCTATACCAGCCATCCAATGAATGACTGTTGATAAAAGTCCCATTCCACAGAAACTTGACAAACAGCCTTTATTACCTCCCGCTCTTCTAGGTATTGAGGCCTAAATCTATGTTTTACGTTACCGTTCTTTAGTTGATTTTTTTAAATATTTACAAATCGCTTCAAGTTGAAATTTTACACGTTAAGACAGGCTCAATGAGCCAACAATGACGGTACACCATTATGAGAAATATCATTTACTGTGATTATATACCTGCGAAGAATACATATTTCATGTCTTGTGCGGGTTACAAAAAATGTAGTTGAACCAGTGAAGTCTAAAGTCATAAAGACCAAACCTATGTAACTCCATTGCATTGGATTTTATTGCCAAATTTGCTGCCATTTTCTGATGAGAAAGGACAATAATTATGTCGCTCATTAAATTACTACAAATGTTCACCAGCTTTGTCTATTGGCAAACCGACGGACTTGATAAAAATTTCAATCATTAACAAGACTATAAAAAAACGCAATGTCGACAAGAAATATTGCTAGAAAAACGAATTTAGGACAAGTTAAATTTTCAGACTACATATATAGATATTTATATAACTATATATAGAACTATATATAAATAGTTATATATATATATATATATATATATATATATATATATATATATATATATATATATATATATATATATATATATATATCATATGTGAAAATATTGAACAGAAAATGCCACGGGTACAATGATATTTCCGACTTTCACGGGATATCGCTCACATTAGAACGTTTATTATAAAAATAATGTTACCTGGATAGTATATTTTTTCGAAGTAAACTTCAGATGTGAAAACGACTCAGACAGCCGAAACTCTTAGACTAATTTTTCTAGCGTCCTCTGGTATTTTTAGTTTGAGAGAGAGAGGGGGAGGGAGGGAGGGAGGGGAAGCGCGAGAGAAATGGTGCAGTGTAATTGTGGGGCTAGTTCACCACTTTCATGTCGTTATATCAACCTTCACGCGTTTAAAAGTTTTGCGATATGAATTACTTGTTCTTTGAATATAGGAATCCATTCTCTTCCCAACAACACAACTGAATTTGAAGATTTTGATGATGGAAATGGATACCTTGTACTACGAATTACGTCAAAATTAAGTTGTGGTGTCATTTCTTGAAACTTTGCACAAATATTCTTGGAAGTTGTGCAAGTGCAAAAAGGAAATAAAAAATGGGGGTCACCACGCTTGTTTCCATGGAAACGGACGTTAAAATGGCGTCGTTAGAAATAAATAAAAATGATATAATTCACTTAAACTAAAGAAAGCAATTATAAAACGCTTAGAAAATGAGTCAATTTTAATAAATACCAAGAACTTAAGATCCATATCTATCGAATGTATAGTTTTTCATGATGTTTGTGAAGAAATTTTAACATAGGTATCGATTACAAAATGACGATATCAAAATTATATCACTACATAATTTTCGAACTTCTCTCCTGTCGCTTTGAATGGTGTCATTTTGACCAAACTTGGCGAATAAACTCCTGAACATAATACCATTTAGTTTACACTTTTAATAAAAGGGTGTCACCACGCTACTTTTTACAATATCTTCAGGTGAATGGGTAATTTGCGCCATATAAATGGGAGAGAAATGTTAATTTTTCGCTCATACTGAAAAAAAACCAGCTTCCTAGGGGGTCAAAATATGACAAGGTCATAGGTCACATGTATTTCTAAGACACTGGGTCAAAAAATTAGGTAAAAGCGCAATTTCACAATGACAGGTGATGTTAAATACATGCTACAAAATAATCCATTTGCTGCAGGCTGGAGTTAAATCTGCGCAGAAACGTCTAAAGCGTGTGCGCGTCCGAATTCGTCGCCCTTTACCTTAAATTGTTTTTGTTGTTTGTGTCCGTTGTGCACACCCTTTCTTTGTATCATTTTCTTCCAAGAGAGTAGACTGATGCACACTATATAAAGAAATAACGTTATTAAACGAAATCCGTGGGATATCACCTAAATATATATAGTTATATAAATAGTTATATATATATATATATATATATATATATATATATATATATATATATATATATATATATATATATATATATATATCATGAGAATTCTGTGATGACAGTTTTCCTGGGCACCCTCTGAAGTTAGCGGTGAAATCGATAAAGTCAATCTTGCTTGCTCCTAGATTTATTCGTAGAAGATCTGTTACTTAAGAATGATGACAACCGTATGTCACTTCATGATATCATAATATCATGTTTCTTAGATTATTTACTCCTAGTCCGCCTGTGTCACGGCTTGTATCTTATGATTTGATGATTCATAGTAAAACAAATTTGCGTTCGCACACCGACTACTACTAAAAGTACTGATATTGTCCACACGCCGAACACCTACAGCCATAAATAAGTAACCAGAGAACATGCGCAGCAAGAGATACTGGGAAATTCCCGTTCTACCGCTCTGTGAACTTATGAAATAATCGTTGGAAATCTAAATATAAATGGTTGACGAAATCTCCGTCAATACGCTGCAGCTACAGCACATCTCCGTAGAAAGCAGTCGCAGTGAAGAGAAAGTCGTACTGTTCTTATAATAAATTTACATTAATAAATCGTGGCGATTTTTAAAAACTGTGCAAGCTCTGAACAGGTTCCACTCTAATTTTAAGCATTGTCGGCAAGCCCTCTGAAACTGAAGAAAGATTTTCTGTCCAGTTTTGGATACGGTGGCATATTATGTTTGCCATCGTCCCTTTTCGCTGGTACCTGGTGTGGTCTACGGACTGCTAGGGACTGGCTTGGCCAAGCTCGGCGTGGCTCTCTTCCTTCACAATGAAGTTTGGAGTCACGCTGACATCACGCAAATCAAAGATTATATTCTCGCCCATATTAACACATTAGTACTATTTCAGTACTCGCTATTCTATGTCAGGAGCTCTAACACAACGCTATTATAGTAATGAACACTGTCCCAATACTCATTCACTGTGAATTGTATATCTGCTGCAGATAAAACTATTATGTCCTCTACACATACTTTGCGTGCGCTCAGTGAAAACACGCTCTTTTAGTCGCTCCGCTACTGATCTTCTCTTTCCGTGATTTATCCGTCACTATCACGGTAATGTTGCGATGTCAAGATTGTGGAACTTGCCAGAATGTCAATGTTTGCGAGGGTGACTTGGATTTGAGCCCAAATTGCAAGAAAATGCGGTTTCCTGTACCTGACTATGACCATGACCGTGGCGAGTCGCCTTTATCTTGCGACAATGGCGGCACTGGTGTATAGTCTGACCCTTCACCATCTGGTACTTCTGGAAGCGGGACTGCTGGTCATCAGAAAGTGCGAAGCTCCAGCTTACATCTCAACCCTCATCAGAAGTCACATTTTCCTGGTAATTTCATCGTTAACGAACTTTTGTGTTTTGTTGTTAATAAGATGGACGTGCTGCCAGTTGATGATATTGTGAAACTGTGTGTATCTGCGTACGATGATCACGCAATTGAACAAGCCAAGGTGATTCTATATGATGTATGCGGTGAGTTTACCTCTCGACGCCTAAAGAAACCCTATGACCATAGACAGTAGAGGGGTCTTCCCCCCTCTACTGTCTATGCGATGACCAAGCTCATAATTCAAAACCTGGTAGTAAGCTTGTGTCTTCCGGATCCTCAGCTGAGTCTACACTTGCAGCATCAACAGGACATCGTAAGTATAGTTGGCAGTAAGAAGCATTCAGGTCTTCCAGTTGTTACTCAAAGCAAGTCACTGTTTGTCAGCAGACTGCAACCAGACCCGAAACACGTCCATGTTGTGAGAAATATTGCTAATACAGCTCAACTTGAGTGATGAACTGTGAAGAGTTAGCAACGAAATATTGATCGTACGCGTCTTTTCGTGTAACTGTTAATGCGCCAATGTCTGACCAGAAGGAGTACTGATTCGCAAATTCTACCAACCAAGAAACTAACTAATGAATTCTACGAATGACATCATATAATTGTCGCTCTGTCGAGAACTCGTTGAATGCAGTTCGCGATCTGTGTGACAGTCACGACATTTGCTTATTACAGGAGCACTGGTTGACGAGTGATAACATATCCTTTCTACAAAAGATTCACCAAGGTTTTGATTACTTTGGTGAATCTGATGTTGGTACTAGTGAGAGTATATTAATATATAGACCGTATGGCGCCCTTGCGTTTTTATGGCGCAAATCGATAAGTCTTGCTGTACAAGTCCGATCCTTTAATAACATAATTTTAGGCTTTGAGCTAAATATTGCCAATTGTAAAATGCTTATTATTAATGTGTACATGCCGACATGTAATAGTGAAATCATGACGAATTTATAGAGCGATTGGCTAGGGCTCACGTCATTGTTCAATCTAGTAAATGTGATGATCGGTGATTGGAATGCCGATACGGATTCACTATTTGGTGCAACTCTGCAAAGTTTCTGTGATGAGTATGACTATCTTATCTCTGATAAGCTTTTACTGAGAGATAATCCATTTACTTGTAATGTAATATCTTCTGATCATTTTCCACTCAGCATAGTTCTCAAAACTGGTACATTGCCGTCATGTGAAAATCTCAATAACAACAATAAGCAGTATTCTGGGAAATCTGTAAATTAGTCTCAGATAAACTGTAATCAACGTAATGAATATCGTAATATCTCTGACATGCTTCTTGCTGACAAGTGATAGTCTTTGCTGTAGGGATGTATATTGCCGCAACACAAATCATGCTCAGTCTATTTCTCAGTTTTATGATGATATTATTGATAGCTTGTATTCAGCAGGTCTTCAGATTTCACCATGCATTCGTGATAATGTCGATCATTGTACTGTGACAGGGTGGAATGATTACCTCAAAGACATCCATTCTGTTGCTCGGGATGCATTTAAACTGTGGCGTGAAAGTGGAAAACCCAGAAATGGCCCCTATTTGAATTCAAGCGTCGTGCACATGCGCAATTTAAATATGCTTTAAGAAGTTGTAGACGCAATGAGGAGCAAATCAAAGCTGATGCAGCTGCGAATAGTTTGTTTGCTGGTAATTGTAATGCATTTTGGCAGTCCATCAACAGAATTAATGCAAAAACTCCGCCTAGACCCAATACTGTAGATGGCTGCAGTGGTGATGTCAATATCTCTGAAATGTGGCGGAACCATTTTATTGATCTCTTAAGTGTGGTTCACTAGTTAGAGACAAAGAATCCGTGTTAGATATGGTTGACGATAGCAACCTTGATCATGTGGATTTAGTATCACCTAGTGATGTTCGTAACGCCATTGACAAGTTACAACACGGGAAACAGATTCTCTCTCATCTGAACATTTTTATATGCTAGTAATAAGTTGATTGTACTTTTGAGCATGTGTCTCACTTCAATGCTTATTTATAACGTATGTCCTCTTAGATTATCTGAAGTTTTGTTAGTGCCCTTTTTTAAGGATAAGAACGAAAACGTAAGCGATAAGAACACTTATCGCCCGATTGCTCTGTCTTCTATTACTTCGAAAGTCTTTGAATTAGTCATTTTGAATAAGATTGAGTTGTTTCTTGGATCTTCACCTTACCAATTTGGTTTTAAAACTTTTCATTCTACTGATATGTGTATGTTTGTCCTGAAAGAGGTCATTAGCTATTATAGAAGTCATGGTAGCAATGTTATCATTGCTTCTAAAGTTTTCGATAGTGTGAATCACTGGTCATTATTCAAGAGGCTGATCAACCGTAATGTTCCTATTTGTTATGTGAGATACCTTTTAACCTGGTATAGAACGCAGAAAATCTCTGTTCGATGGGGCTCACTGTATTTCAACACATTTTATTGTTAAAAACGGTGTAAAGCAGGGTGATGTCTTGTCCCAAACACTTTTCAATGCGTATATGGACCATCTAAGCCATAGATTGATTAATTCAAAGGTTGGTTGCAACATCGGTGGTATTTTTTGTTAACCATGTGATGTATGCAGATGATATATGTCTGATAAGCCCGTCAGTGAAAGGAATTCAGCTACTTTCAAATATTTGTAGCAATTATGGCAATATTTATGATATTGTTTTCAATACAGAGAAAACTGTATGTATGTGTATTTTCAAGCGATGTATGATTGAGCATATTCGGCTGTTTATCTCAAGGGAGTTAAACTGCGATTTGTTGAAAAGAAAAAAGCACCTCGGCTATCTGTTGACAAATACCTTCAGTGACAATTCTCATATAGAGCGTCAGAGGAGATCTTTTTATATCTCTGCTAAAATGTTTTTGACAATATTTTCTCTGTGTTCTCAAAGTGTTAAGTGTAAACTATTTAAAGCATATTGTTATCAATTGTATGGTGGTAACTTATGGGTCAGCTATAATAAAAGCGCCCAGAAACAATTAAAAGTTGCTTACAATAATGCTGGTCGCATATTTCTGCCATATGACAGACGCAGCCGCGCTTGTACTATGTTTGTATATAGGATCGACACTTTTGATGCTTTGCTTGGAAAGCAAATCAACAGTTTGATGCAAAGGATTTCTGTGAGTGAAAAAATTAATTATACGTAAGGTATATGATGTTGTGTACTTCACTTCTGATTTAAGGAGAAGATGGACAAATTCAGTCTTCTAATCTGAGTTTCTTTGTACAGAAATATATCTTCATGGTCCAACCAATAAACGAATTTTTCTTGATGTCGCCACTTTATCATGTTTTTAGCTCACGTGTTCACACGACGTGGGCTAATGTCATAGCGATGTCTGTCTGTCTGTCCGTGTGTGTGTGTGTGTATGTGTGTGTTAGTGTGTTAGTGTGTCTGGCTGTCTGTTTACAGATACCATATGCTACTTGCAAGAACTGATTAGATTTTGGTTAGTGTGGCTTCCATATTAATGAAGTTATGCAATGTCATTTTTTTCCGTACAATGGTTTCGCTATGAAGACGGTAATGACAGTGTAGACATATATCAAGAAATACTGCACAAAATTTCATAAAACTTTTCACAGATGACAATCTCAGAACATTATGATGATACCGTGAGTGTCATGTCAATTATCTGCTCATTTGCATATTTAATGAACCTTTGTTATTAGTGAAATAATCGCAATTATACCAATCCATAATCCAATAACACTGGGTCAGAATTTGTAAGTGTTGTAAACATAGACACGAAACAGCACAGAACAGACAGTAAATCAGGTAGAGATAACAGTGACATAACTCTAAAATTCCTTCACCAAACTTGATGATACGTGCAACAAATATTGATCAGATATATATCTAATCAAACTAAGAAACACTGGCCAGTGTCAAGTAAGTAAATAGCTCATTTGCATATTTTTTGAAGTTTTATAATTAGTCATATTACTCCGGTATAACTGCATCAAATTTGATGAATTCTGCTGCAGATACTGATCTGACTGATATCTAACTGTGGTGTAAAGCACTTAGTCCAGTCAATCTAAGCCAAAAAAGGGGTCAACCTAGGACTAATTGCAACAGAAATTATTTCTTCACCATGCATTTTGGAAAGGTCCTAGAAATAACATACTAAAAGTATAATAAAATCTAAGGGATGCAACAGTGCCTAATTTGCATAAATGTAAAGGGGCTCATGGGTATACAATCGTAGCTGATAGATGGTTTCCACTTAAAATATGTGGCTAAACATAATTTTGATACAGTTTTTTTCGCTTGTTTGCCTCGTTTTTGGATTAGGCAATGTTGATGGACATATTTGTCGTCATAGAAATATTCCTCATTTGCATAAATCCAATATGGCCGCCACAACACTTCACTTTTCTTTGTTTTTCTCTAATAAATAAACTATGTTTAAACAGGAACTTCCCCTATAAATGCCGGATTACAGTAAATCTATGCAAATGTAAAAAAGCCACGCTACTGATCGGACGTGCCGTATGTGGTCCAAGAATCGTGTAATTTTTCCATGTTCAAGCTCTTTAATGTCACCGAATGTCGCATATATTGCCTATGAACATACAGCGAATGCAGTCTGGTCAAAAATAAACTTTGAAAATGTCGTAATTTTTGTCAGAGCCGGCATATGTTTCAAAAGCGTGTTCCGTGAAATAGCATTTGACCCCCATTTGCAAATGTCACGACACTGTCAATCATGATTATTCAAATTTATCACATGGTCAGAGCGATGTTTACCCCTCTGGTCGAGACAAATATAACGCACCGACTAATCAGAGCAATGCAATTAGATAAAGATTACGTTTCAATCTGCCTGTCTCTGTACTTTACTTGGGCGTTGATCAATAGGACAAAGCTCCCATCCCGATCGAGCAAAGAAAGCGCGGGTTGCTTCCTTTTGATCTTCGGATAGGAAAACAGTGTATGGGATAGACATAGCCACAGTTGTTACCGTTGCAAACAACCAACAAGTAATGACGCTGAAACTAAGTCCCAACGGACTAGCTAGTCATCAATTTTCATGAGAAAGACGACGCACAATAAATCACACTAAAGGTGCTAACAGCTTGGTCATGTCTACAGACAAATAGGAAGCACTTTCTGCTCTGTCCACCTGCCCAATCGCTTTTTTTCTTTTCTTATTTCGCTGATATCTGTGAACAAAAATGAGGTGTTGGCGTATAGATAACCCGACACTAAAATCACAGACCCTAAAAACACCCATGAGTTTATGTCATGCGAACAATACGTAAAATTTTCGCCTTTAGACGACGGCCCCATGGACCCCAGAATGTCGTCCGGTTTTTTTTTCACACTAACGGACAGCAAAGGGAGATACATGTACTGCGCAACTTTTCATTGCTTCTTCCTGTGCCAAGACGTTTGGGTGCTAAAAGGCACACAAAATTACACCTGTGTACCCTAATCAAGACACAGATAAACATGTGAGCTGTGGATACCCTAATCGTGACACAGGACATGTTCCAGAAACGATTCACATATTCAACTTGCGTCTATAGATTGCCAACTTCTTTGTGCCGTTTATCAAACTTGATACAATGGTCATTTCAAGACTTACATTATCTTCACCCACGGTGTCAGCAAACTTTTGTACTAACACAACGAATTAAAATGAATATAGGCCTAATATAATGAAATGGAGACAGGTTTCTCTGAACCTTTGGGATAAAAACCATACCGATGAGAGCATGTCAGTTTTTTTACTTTGGTAGTGACCGCACGATGCATGTCACACTATTACATCAAACTAGTAAATCAATTGAGAAAAATACAAAATAATTATTATGTGCAGGGCTGTGGTGGGAGGCCGTATATACGGTAGAACTCCGGGAACACACAGCATCGTACGAAGGGCTATACCATGGTAGCTCCATGGCTATACTCATGCCTTCACAGAAAGATCATTTTCCGCAAGTCAGTGATCGTATCACCAATCGCGTCTTCGATACTGCTCTAGAAAATCCATTTGACATCAGTCTATTTTGAATTTTGTTTTAATGTAGTATTTCCTTAACCCAAAAGTAAATGATAAATAGGTTTCTGTTACGGTAACCGTATATTTGAGACCACAAGCAATATTGTTACTATTGGCACATCGTTGAAATCCAGTAAGCTTACATTAGGCCTACTGCTTTTCTAGTCATTTGCGTCTGTCACAGTCGATCCGTGACAAATGTAACAAGTGATTGACGAAAAGCGGGCAATACGCATCTGTCTTTTCATTTACAACTACAGCGCTTCGAACTTTGCGTCACCAGATAAGCGAAAATGCAAAAACTGCATAAAAAGACAAACGTCATTCGCGAGTATGACGGCGATGTATCAGAACAAGCTTAGGCCCCTACTTGCGATCGCGGCGAACTACGCCACGGCGTGGTAAAATATCAACGCTCGGATTTGTCATACCTGTACAGTATATTCCAATAGTCTCAGTTTCAATATATGTCAATAGAAAATTTTAAGTTCTGTTTGTTACAAAATTAATGCATTGTTCAAATTCCTGTAGGCCTATATCGTATAGTCAAAGTTTACGTTACCTCAACGTACATTTCACCTCAATTACGTCACCCCGGGGTCAAAATCCTGACAGTCACGCGTCACTTCGTTACGGTCGGCATTGCGTGCTCATGGCATTGCTTGCGAATTTGCGGCAGTTGTCGGACGCTGCCAGCGCTGTTTATGTTGTCAAATAGAAGGCGAAAATGTTGTCTTTGATTCATTCCTTATAACAACTAAACTAGTTATACATAAGACTGTCATCGTGCTGTAGTAATACAACGAAGTTTTAGTTTTAGTCGACGTTCACACTGACTGCAGTTAGGCAGACATTGGATATCACTACGGCCATAAAATGATCGCGTTCAGTGTATTTTACTCGTGGACACAAATCTCTTGTTCAGGTTTCCATTACATCTAGACGGAAGGGGATAATTGAATGCTCTAAATCCCTCTTAATCGGTAACAGATATTGTTTACCCCTCAATAACCATCGTCCACACGTGACTTCGAAAAGTCCCGCCCAGTGTATGTAAATTGTGAGCGTCATGAATAATCGTTTTATTGTGCGCCCACGGTCCTGTAAGTTCCTGTTTAAGCTACTACTGACAGCATAGAATATTTTTTTCACTTTGTATTTTGGAAAAGTCCTGGAATAACATATTAAAAGCGTAGGACAATCTAGAATTGTAAACAATGCCTAATTTGCATAGATGTAAAAAGATTATGGTTACAAACTTGGTGCTGATAGAATGTTTCTGCTAAAAATATTTGGCTAAACATGATATGTTATGCAGGTTTTTGGCTTATTTGCTTTGTTTTTGGTTAAGGTAATGTTGATGGAAATATTTTGTCGTCATAGAAATATTCCTCATTTGCATAAATCCAATATGGCCGCCACAACCTTCACTTTTCTTTGTATTTTCCCAATTAATAACTATTTTTAAGCTACTTCTGACAGCAATAGAATAATTTATTCACTGTGTATTTCAGAGAAGTCCTACAATGACATACTAAAAGCCTAGTGCAATCTAGAAATGTAAACAATGCATGCAATGTTTCTACTAAAAACATTTTGTAGAATCATGATATATACAGGTTTTCGGCTTATTTGCCTTGTTTTAGATTTAGGTAATGTTGATGGAAATATTTTGTCATCATAGAAATATTCCTCATTTGCATAAATTCAATATGGCCGCCACAACACTTCTTTTCCTTTGAATATTCCTAATTAATAACTATTTTAAGCTACTTCTGACAGCAATAGAATTATTTTTTTCTCTGTGTATTTTAGAGAGGTCCTAGAATGACATACTAAAAGTCCAATACAATCTAAGCGGTATAAAATACCTAATTTGTATAGGTGTAAACGGATAATGGGTGCACTACATTCACTGATAAAAGAAATATGCATATTGAATTGAGAAAAATGCGACATTATGTTCAAGTAATGTATGCATTTATCTTATTTTTTGTCCAGGCAATATTTTTGAATATATTTTATCGCCCGAGAAATATTCCTAGTTTGCGTAAATCAAGTATGGCTGCCACTGTGTTTCACTTTTCACTGCATTTCACTTAAAAATTATATTTAATCTACACAAAAAGTAGTTTACGTTTCCACTCTGTATTTCGGAAGGGTCCCAGAACGACAAACAAAACGACTAGTAAACTCTAAGAGGAAGAGGTGAGACAGTGCATAATTTGAATAAATGTAAAACTCAGAAATGGGAACAAAATCGTTGCTGTTAATAGATTTCTTAAAATATATTGAACAAATTGACATTTTATTCAAGCAACTTGATAATTTATTTTTTTTTTTGTGTGTATAGGCAATGCATCATATCATTTAAGATTCCTCATTTTACATAACTGCAATGTGCCCCTCCTACCACTTTACTTTTCCCTTTCTTTGACCTATAAATGACTATATATAATGTTAAAAAACAATAGAGATCATTAGAACTATTTCTTCATTGTAAATTTTAGTAGGTTCATGGAAATTACATACCGTAAGTTTAATGAAGTTGTGCATAAGACAGCTAATTTACCAAAAGGCTAAACGGGTCATAGATCTATACAACCCGGTGCTGATAATCTTTTTACGAAAGTCATTTAGGAGATAAGCTGACATTGTAATGACTATGACGATCATTTTTGTGTTATCAATGTTTTCAAATATATCTTACAGCAATAATAGTTCTTATTTGCATTCATTCAATACGTCAACCATGTCACTTCCTTTTTCTGATTGGAACATGAATTATTTCTTCACCTTAAATATTTAAGAGGTCCAAGAAAAGGTATACTCAAAGTCTAATACAATCTATATTGTGCAACAGGGCTAATTGTAAAAGATTTTATAGGAAATGCCTACATTCTATTAAATGTAATACTTGAAACTTGAAATGTTATACAATATCGTAAAGAGAGAGATTGGAATTTTTACTAACATTGCTAAATATATTTTACCTATTTTTGAACGATTCCTCATGTGCATAAATCCTATATGATGATCATTAAAATAAGTTTCTTTAATTTTTCAAATTGACGTCAACTTATTTTAATTAATTATATTAAATGAGAAAATGAGAAGTTACATTAAGAGAAAATACTACTTTAAGTTCTTTCTATCGAAAGTGGATCATTTTATGACTTGAATGAACATTTTGCCCAGTACAAAGAAATTGACATGATTATTTATTTTCTGTGCATTTTAACTCATTTAATGATTATATACTAATAGGGCGTGCATAATGAAAAGCCCTGTGAAACTAAACGATGATTGATTCTTATAGTTCGTATCAATTATCTAGAGAATTTCCATAATTTCAAGACATTTTAATCCCTATACCTGCCAATAAAATTTGAACTTTCTGGCGGATTTGGATTATCTTAATGCATACCAAAAAGCTTGGCCAAATAACCAACTCTTTTGTACTAAGGGAGGCTGAAGAAAATTTGTTTCAGCTCTAATGGTTTCTTCTATTTTCACCCTTACAGTATTACCAATATAGATTATAAAAGTGTTGGTAAAATGTAATTAAAGACCAGGTTATGTGGTCAATCCTAAATTAGATATACTTTTGACTGTGTGCAACTTGCCTGTTAATGCCACGCACAGAAATTTATGATAATAATGATATAGAAATGTAATTATAATGATCATGATGATATAGAGGTACAATTATTATGCTATACTGCCGATTATCATGAAATATGTGATGAGCAAAGCTGTTCCTTAAGCTGCTGACAGACATTACGATAATCAAAGGACACTGCATTTCTCAAAATATTGAAAGTTCTTGAAGACAACAATTGAAAATTAATATAAAATTATATAGTGGACTGAAGAGAGAGATTTTTCTGTAAAAAATCTGTTGAATGAATCATGATAATCTAAATCACTGGTAAAAACAAATCTAGATTTTTCATAATATTACATGGTCTAGCTGCTCTTTCTAATTTTTATAACCGTGAAACAAGAAAACCAAAATGTGAATAGATCTGTATCACAAAAGCGCTGTTAACGAGTTTATCAATTAAGATATCACATTTTTGACATCAAATTATCATTTAAGGGGGAGAACAACATTCGCAGACACTTATCTTTAACCTTATTTTTGACCATTAAAATGAATCTTTAACCCGACATGTAGTATATGTTTGGGTAGCTTGACAATTGAAGATTATAAAAATTGTAAGATATTTCAAAATCTGTTTTGCGTGTGTTTGTTTTGCTCAAAAATGTGGGTTTTGGAGTTTTTTCACTTAAAAAAGTGTAAGTACGAGAGAGTGATGGCCATTGGTGAGCCGTTTACTGCAATCGATAGCAGGGTAAGGTGTGTAAAAAACCGTGTCTTGGATTTTTGATACTCAGCTTTGTTTTTGCACATTAGCCTTGAAAGTGAGAAGTGGTGGATTCTGAATAAATTAACGGCTTTTGTCCACGTTTGTCACGATATCTTTTGTTTTTGGAACATTATCGGAATTCTGAGTCACAGTTCTGTAGAAGCAGTCACTAACTACAACCTGTGCAAAGATGAGGCTAATCCGTCAATGTGGCGCCAAGTTACACTCTCCAGAAGTTGCGATACATTGCCAAAAACGGAACGGAGTAAATCGCAGAAATGTGTATGCGACCCTTGGAGTCGCACAAAGTCAGCTAAAATTCCGGTTCGCTCACATTTTCGGTGGAAATTCCCAGCCCATAATGAAGTACAGGACTTTTTACACAATTCTCAGAATTTGTGGTATGAATGAAATGATACATGACGTGAAAATTGGAAGAAAATAAACACTGAAACGGCCAGTTCGCGGCGTAAGCGTTAGGCTTTATACAACTGTCATTCCGAGCTAAATCTGGGGATAATCTTCTTGCTAAATGCAAACTAGCGTATTAACTGTGCACTGTAGTGTACCAGTTTAATTTGATTATCAAGCGAAGAAATGGCTGGCTGCGTATATACTTCGTAAAATTATGTGATTTTGCATGCCAAGTCCGATGACATGTGTTTTCCTCTCTTTTGGTTGCGCAGTCGTCACGCGTTTCAGCTTCCTGCCTGGAGAGAGACACGTGACAATGAATTTACAATGTGGTACATACCGACAAAGACGAAGTTCATTCAGACGCCGTGTTGCGTACGTTAGCTTTTACGTTCCGTACTGCATGTTGAAGTACGACCACAGTCCGCCTTGAACATGGCATGGAGCTAAAAACGTACAGCTACACGAACCCATCGTTAGCTAAACTAAATATACCACCTGACAATATCTGGTAAACACGATTGGAACTAATTTGGGAAAATTGGATGAGAGTAATTATTAGGAAAATGTAACGAAATCGAAATTTTTACAGCTGAAATTTTACAAAATGATAGAATAGTGTAAATTTTGAAATATTGTTCTCATCGGACAAAACAACGAAAACACAACGATTATTGCATACCTCTTTCATCGGATTCATTTTTATGAAAATAAGTTCATTTTTGTGTAAATGTACTGAAGAAACGAGACAAAATGCTTACAATTTCTCTAATTGACGAATTTTGAGTCAGGGCACTTTTGAAATGCCCCTGACTTTTTCATGAATTTAAGGCTTCATAAACACAAAATTGAGTCAGGGCACATTTTAAAAGACCCTGACTGACTTAACTGTAAATCAATCGAAAAGCTTCATTTTGGTCGAGGAAAAATGACAAACTGACATTATTACTAGTGTTTCAGTAATGAAGAAACTACAGACAAACTCTCATATTTTCATTCAAATATGAATATTGTTCATATGTTTTGAACAATATTGCATTAGATACTATCATGCACTGATTCTTTCTCATAACATTTCAACAACATCGTAAATTGTGTATAAAATTTTAAAGATGGTAAGCAAATATGGTGTAAAATTAGAGAAATTTGTAAAATTCTTGAGAAATTCTGCCAATCCAATTATCCCAATTTAGTTCCAATCGTGTTGGTATCTAAAACGATTTCCTAATAGCAAGATAAAAAGTTTGGCGAAGAACTGAAATAAATCGATTCTGACACGAAACTTGAACAATTCTAAAAGCGACTTGTTTTGGCTTCGCGAATACCATGGAGGCGAGTACCTAAAACAGATGTGAATCTGTGACCACGCTGATATTAAATTGAATGCGTCATTCTAAAATCGCGACGGTCGAATTTCGTACAAGTAATGAAATGCGTGAAACTTCAGTCAAACAGTTGAATATCGCGTTGGCTGATATGTGGAAACGAGCATTCGTCGTTCTCCGGTGGCGACTGTACGTTGAACTACTATAATAACGACGATAGACAGACCAGCAGCACGCTGTTTTTCAGCGTGATTGAGTTTATTCACAGGAAAAAGTAGTTGCTGATTCGAACAAAGCACGTTCTCATGGTTGTTTAATTTGTTCAAGTTCATGGTTCATGGAAATTATTCTATCATTTTCAATTTTGGTTTCTTTAAATTTACCGCACAAGTATTACCTAATAACAATTCAATCGCCATGATTTTAAAGCTATACTGACATGAATTTGTGCTGAGAAATATCGCATACTTTTCAATCGAGATAGATTTCGACCCTGGACTTCGACTCACTGCATGAGCAGTCCGCCAAATAAAAGTTCAGTTGATCGAAACAAATTATGTCTGCTGTATGATTAGCTCCTGTACAAATTAAAAAAACAAATGCTAGGTCAACATTCTGTTAACATTGTAAATCACGGCATCATTCTAATGTAATATAGAAAAACTGTACGTGCGTTATCCGCACCACGTTCCCTCTGTGCCCGCATAGAATTTACAAAACAATAGGCTTACGTTTCAAAACCGTGCAGACCAGACACCAGCGCGATTTTCTCGTTATAAAATTTCGAACTATTGCCATATTTCTAATTTCTACTGAGAGGAATGTTACTCGCCCAACTGTCGAGACAAAAAGACGTCGCAACCATTTTCACAAAAAAATGTAGCAAACTTGTGGTGACGTACAGGAACGCAATCTTCATTGCATGCTTTATGTGTAAACCGTAACGTAAGCGAGGCCGGTAACAGTTTTGGTTGCCGGATTTCACTGGGCATTTGCAGACGTAAAAAAATCATCTGACATTTTTATCATCAGTCGCAATTAGTTCGGAGCGGGATCAATTTTGAATGTCGGACTTCATTAGGTGCAGACAAACATGTAAACTGTTATCAGAAAAAGACGTAATTTTTGGATTTTCGGAGTAGCCTAGTTTGATTTGGGCGGGGTCAGTTTTGAATGTCAGACTATACTTTGCATTGAGTCCACGTCATTTGTTAGTGGACACAAATGTACGTTTTGGTTTTCGGCGGCGATTAATTTTGACTAGTGCTGGACTTTATTTGGCAAACATGTATAGACAGGGACCTACTGTTTGGATTTTCGGCCGTTATTTGTTTTATACGGGAACAGTTTTATTAAATACGTGTCATAGGAAAACGAGGTAAAATAACGTAACTACAACGAGCAGCCTCTCTGTTGTGCGCAAGATGTATCACAAGTTTTTATTCGAAGCTCAGTTTAGTCATAGACCCTCTAGAAAAACGGGACAGGCAACTTGTTGAATGAGTAAGCGTTTTGCGTTACATGCAGTCCTCGCTTGCGACCATTTCCAGTTTACACCTTTTCAACGCATCGGAAACTGGAGTTTTAAGCCTGACTGTAACTCTGACAATTTTAACTGTTCTCTCATTCCCGGCCATATGCTTGATATTTCGCTTTTGTGGATCATGCTTTTGCAATCGACGGCTACCTTCAGCATGTTCAGTAGCCGCGACATATACTTCCTGCCGGCAGCTGGGAAGAAGACTGACGCATGCGTACTCCTCCGGACGAAATTAACGTAATATACTTACGCCTTGACTAATCTGGAAACCGTTAAGACATAAGAAAAACACGGCACGCGAACTGGCCTACAATGTTCATTTTTGTTAAAATCTAACTCATTTCCGAGTATGTTAGGGTTTCAAAGTTATCATCCACTCAAAGGCCATATTAGACAGATTCAAATTTACCATAAAGCAAAAAATGACAAAATCACTCAAGGAAGAAGGGTCTACCCCTTAATTGGTCATCCTGTATTTTGAATATTATGGAAGTCTCACCTCAGATTGGCCAGACTGTCAATTCCTTGAATGATCGATCTTATTGGTAATGATACAAAAGTCTAATAATCTGCAAATAGAAAGGCCATTACATAAACAGTCCCATGAGTGATACTTGCATATCTAAGATCTGATGTGATATGCGGTACAATTATATCATCCCTTGCTTCACAACTTTCATCGAGTTACCCTTCCAAATTCTTATGGGTTCTACGATGAACTGCAGCAGGCTCAATAATCCCGGCAGAAAGCAAAATCTAGACTTTCTGTTGTCAACGAAAGGATTCTGGCTGTAAACAAATGAACCTCCGAGAGGAAGATGTGTATAGGAAGAAAGAGGAAGAAATTTATGATATGATAACAATTATCATAACAATTTCCATCGTCATTGAAAATAGTAACGAAAAGCATAACAAATTCCTTAAAGAATTTTACTGCAATCGAACATATTGTAAGAGAAAATGACTGAACTATTGACAATAGATGTCAAAAAACTGAAGACGTCCAATGATTTTTCATGAATAACCTTAACGTCGTAAAAGAAAAAAGAATATCAAAAGAAAATATTCTGATTCCCTTTATTTAGACAGTAATGCTCTGAAATTCTACTTCTTATTCACTGCATTTCTGAATAACCAGAAAATGTCAATGGAAGCTATTGCAGCCGTATTGTATTCAGAAGACAGTTTGTGTCAATTACGCAAATTAGACCTTTTGTATTTTAAAATAATAAGCATGCAAATTAGGTCAACCTCATATTTTTGGGGGATGGATTTTGATAATTCTTGCAAAACCTTAATTTCATAGAGAAAAAAATGTTTATATATGAACCTAAACATTTATTTTGTCTGAAATGATGGAAAAACTGCGAATATATGCAAATTAGTTAATTTGCATGATATGTATTGTTCAAGACATTTAGAAAATAACTTGTTGAACCTTACTAAATTGTGTTGCAATGAAAAATGAAAAAAAGTCACTTGAATTCAGTTTACATGCCCAATATGTGAGTATAGCAGTCATTTAAAGGCTATTTATAGCTTATTTGAATATATGCAAATTAAACAAATTTGCACCCCTTATATTTTCCTATACTTTTAATATGTCATTTGTAAGACCTTTCCAAAGGTCATGGTGAAGAAAATAATTTCTGTTGCAATTAGTCCTAGGTTAAACCCTAAATTGACTGGACTGGGTGCCGAAACCCTGATTTTTGGTCGAACCCAAAAATTTCGGCCCCACAATGGTTCTCGGTGGTTTCTGTATCTTCAAAGCCTACTGAATCAGGATCTGCATGATGCCACCCTGGCACCCTTGGGCATTTTAATATATATAAGATGGACGCCAAGATGGCTGCCAAAACATGTAAATGGTAATTTCTCAGCTCTATGAAATGTTATCAAAGTGATTTTGGTGTCATTTGCCAAGTAAACAGGGCCAAGAAATTTATTTCTTTCATTGCCGAACATGTCCAACTCTTAATTTGCATATAAATCCAAGATGGCTGCCAAAATGACCTCCGAAACAGGTAAAATACCATATCTCAGCTGCATGAGAGGTTGTTGGAGTCATTGTGGTACCCTTTGCCAAGTAAATGGAGTTACAGAACTCATATCTCTCATTACCTGACATGTATAACCCTTAATTTGCATAATAATCCAAGATGGCTGCCAAATCGATCTCTAAAACAGAGAAAATGTCATATCTCAGCTCAATGAGAAGCTGTTGGAGTCATTTTGTTATCCTTTGCCAGGTATATTGGGTCAGGCAATTCATATCTTTCATAAGTTGACATTTGCAACCCTTAATTTGCATAAAATATGCATAAAAATTTAAATACCTGTTTCAGTTTGTAACAAGTCATATCTCATAACACTATGTCACTGATTTTGGAGTCCTTCGGCATGTTTTACAGGTCAAAGAATCGGTATCTATTGTTATATTTATTGTAAAATCAACCATGAAAATCTGAAATTGATACTTACAATCCAAGATGGCTGGTAAGCTGATTTCCACAACAAATATCAAGGTATATCTTAACTGAAATGGCATCCTAGACTAATACATTTATGGTTCAAGGCTGAAGGATAGATTCTTTCATTATATAAAATGTAAAATATTTCATTGAAAGCCACAATTACCACCCAATATCAACTATAGCCACACAAATGGATGCCACAAATACTTGAGTCGTATCTTAACCAACCTATTTTGTTGT
The DNA here is from genome assembly GCF_041260155.1 of Ptychodera flava. Classification (NCBI taxonomy): domain Eukaryota; kingdom Metazoa; phylum Hemichordata; class Enteropneusta; family Ptychoderidae; genus Ptychodera; species Ptychodera flava. The sequence goes on from NC_091928.1 coordinate 38,497,873, forward strand.
GTTTGGTCAGGTTTTATTGGTCGCAGGGTTTTCATTACTTGTTTTCTGAGCTGGAAAAATCTTACTTCTAATACAGGGATTTTATCCCGCATAGCTGCTATAATGGTTGCCTAAAACATTACACCATATCTTAATTTATCCAGAATCTTCGATGCAAGGTTGTATGTGTTTGGGTCCGTTTGAGAGGTCATTGAATTTGAATTCGCATTTCCGTTCATATAAATTGTCAAGCCATCCTTTACATGAATTATATTATTCTTTTTTGACAAGAAAGATACTTGTCTTTTGCTACTTTTGACGACAAGAATACATAGTATCCCTCTGAAATTGTACCCTAAGCTTTGCAACCGTTATGCTGCAAACAATTTTATTGCTTCTGCGATAGAGTCGTCCATAGGGGCATCAAGAAAATGGATATTCTGCCCTTGACACCCATCCAAACCACTTCGAACAGTTTCATTGCAGTACAATTACCCGATATTTAATTGAATTGTTGTTGTTTTTATAAATACACATATAGACACCTTGCTCCTCCGAAACCAATCATTATCATTGGTTCTAATCCACTACCTGACATCAAAAGGGTTATACTGATGATACTTATGATCATGTGCATTTTTCCCTGTGTCTCGGAATGAAACCAAAAGTACATAACAGTGCTGATGTGTTTCCTATCACATCACTTTTCCAATAGATGGCTTCCAGACTAAACTGTGCTGTTTTGATCGCTTGTACAAGCTTTCATTGGACTATGATAAGAAACATACCAAAAACCAAAAATGTATGCAGACAAGAGCCACAACTGCTAGGTGCCCATGCTGTGTCTTGTTATGGAGCAGTGGCCTAGATGCTAGCCATTGGAGCTGCAACACACTAAAACTGCTTCCAAAAATAACGGGCATAGCAACTGGCACACACACATATATATAAATTTAGACAAGAAAAAATGGAAAAAAGGAAAATATTGATGAACATGTAATATCCGCATATATAGATATTCATATTTTTCTCTTATTTAATACTCTTTTGTTGTTGATTTTGCAAAACCTTTATTGTACTTTATGATCAAGATCCCAATTGGGATACGACTTCAATAAAGGCTTACTTTACTTCACTTAACTTTATATATATGAATAAGGAACGGTATAGTGAACAACGATCCAAGGTCTCAAACGGATTTCTGTGACTTCGGTTGGCTGAAAGATGAATCAGTCAAATCACTTTGCACTTTAACTTTTAGTCAAGGCTAACCAGCTCCTTCAGAAGTGCATAAATTCATTCCTAATGGATGTGCAGGTGGCCCTCCATATTTCACAGGAAGTTAAAGGTGCTCTTTAACTAAACTGGCTGTGACATCTGTATTTTCTGCGAGTATAGTATAACAAGCAACTGCCAATATAAATGGCCATGCTAATAACAAAAGCGATGAAGATGATGTTGTGCAAGAATCTTACCGAATCTTACAGTTCTGGTCGAAAAATTGTAAATGAGTATTTTGGTACATTGTTACAGAGAAGTATAACAAAACATGTCATTAAATGCCACCAAAATCAGTTTCATTAAATACTCAGTCAGCTGAAGTATTACACATTAAATGATATGGCAGCTATTCCAGAGATCATATTTTCATTTAATTTATAAATGGTACATAAACAGTTCATGTAATGGGAAAAGTGAGTTCCTCGATACCTAAAATGCGGCCAAAGATTAAGAATCAATCTCAAACATGATCAATGATAATATAAGTTAAGACTACATGCCTGTTTTGCAACTCTCTTAAGGGCATGGATGATGTTTTGACTTCACTTTTGATATATATGTTGGATTGTACAGTTTATATACAATTGACCCTTCAAATGTATCAAAAGACGCAAAAATCAGTAGATAGAGACATGATGTAATGTTTAAGACACCATTATTAGCATTATAAGATAAACTCCCTTTTTTGCAACGTTCTTGGAATTGTTTTTTACGTCAGACAACTAGAGATTCAAATTCTAATAAATTATGACCATACTCATCAAAATAGGTCTTAAGAATGCTTGATTGGCAAAGATGCAGCTCACACCTCATTAAATCTAACATTGGTGTTTATAATGCAATTAAACTGCTCAAAGTGCTCTGAATTGGTGCCAAATGCAAGAGGTTGGTATTCCTGCTGCCTATGAATGACATATGGATTCGTTTGCAGCATGACGGTTGCAAAGCGTAGGGTACAACGTCTGAAGGATGATATAAAACCTGGTCGTCAAAAGTGGCAAAAGACAAGTATCTCCATTGTCAAATCACAAAACCATGCCCGCAATGATAAAGGTATTCATAGAAGGCCTCTGCCACACCCACTTGCGGTCATATATTTAAAGGGCAGCAATATTAAAGGTCCTCTAAAAATGATCTGAGTGACTAAGTTGGTGCAAAGATAAACAAGACAGATGACTTAGGTTGGCTCAAAGATGACCGAACAAGTCAGTTTTATGCAAGTGCAAATGCATGCTCAGCAAAGTCGCCTCGAATAACTGAAACTCATTTATTGTGGTTGATTGGCAAATGATAAAATGACCCTTCATGTCGTATGGGAAGATACAGTTCATTACATTTTAATTTAAATGGATGGTTCGACAATTTATATGAACGAAAATGCGAATTAAATGACCTCTAAAACGGACCCAAACACATACAACCTTGTGTCGAAGATGCTGGATAAATTAAGATATGGTGTAATGTTTTAGGCAACCATTATAGCAGCAATGCGGGATAAAATCCCTCCATAAGAAGTAAGATTTTTCCAGCTCAGAAAACAAGTAATAAAAACCCTGCGACCAATAAAACCTGACCAAACACAACAAAATAGGTCTCAAGAATGCTTGGTTGGTTAAGATACGACTCAATGTTTTTGTGGCATCCATTTGTGTGGCTATAGTTGATATTGGGTGGTCATTTTGGCTTTCAATGAAATATTTTACATTTTATATAACGAAAGAAACTTATCCTTCAGCCTTGAACCATAAATGTATTAGTCTCTAGGATGCCATTTCAGCTAAGATATACCTTGATATTTGTTGTGGAAATCAGCTTAGCAACCATCTTGGATTGTAAGTATCAATTTCAGATTTTCATGGTTGATTTTACAACAAATATAACAATAGATACCAATTCTTTGACCCGTAAAACATGCCGAAAGACACCAAAATCAGTGGCATAGTGTATTGAGATATGACTTGTTACACACTGAAACAGGTATTTGAATTTTTATGCAAATAGTATGCAAATCAAGGGTTGCAAATGTCAGCTAATGAAAGATATGAATAGCTTGACCCAATATACCTGGCAAAGTATACCAAAATGACTCCAACAGCTTCTCATTGAGCTGCGTTATGACGTTTCACTGTTTTGGAGCTCGTTTTGGCAGCCATCTTGGATTTTTATGCAAAATAAGGGTTATACATGCCAGGCAATGAGAGATATGAGTTCTTTAACCCCATTTACTTGGCAAAGGACACCACAATGACTCCAACAACCTCTCATGCAGCTGAGGTATAGTATTTTACCTGTTTTGGAGGTCATTTTGGCAGCCATCTTGGTTTATATGCAAATTAAGAGTTGAACATGTTCGACAATGAAAGAAATGAATTCCTTGGCCCTGTTTACCTGGCAAATGACACCAAAATCACTTCGATAACATTTCATAGAGCTTAGATATTACCATTTACATGTTTTGGCAGCCATCTTGGCGGCCATCTTGAATATATTAAAATGCCCAAGGGTGCCAGGTGGCATCATGCAGATCCTGATTCAGTAGGCTTTGAAAATGCAGAAACCAGCAAGAACCATTGTGGAGCCGAAATTTTATGGTCCATGAGAAGCTGTTGGAGTCATTGTGGTCTCCTTTGCCAGGTAAATGGGGTTAAGGAACTCATATCTTTCATTGCCTTATATGTACAATCCTTAATTTGCATAAAAAGCCAAGATGGCTCCCAAAACAAAATCCAAAAACGGTAAAATATCATGTCTCAGCTCAATAAGAAGCTGTTGGAGTCATTTTGGTCTCCTTTGCCAGGTACATTGGATCAAGTAATTCATATCTTTCATTGGCTGACTTGTACAAACCTTAATTTGCATAAAAGATTTGCATAAAAATCCAAATACCTGTTTCAGTGTGTAAGGAGCCATATCTCATTACATTATGCCACTGATTTTGGTGTTTTTCGGCATGTTTTACGGGTCTTTTGTTATATTTGCTATAAAATCAACCATGAAAATCTGAAATTGATGCTTACAACCAAGATAGTTGCTAAGCTTGTTTCCACCACATATATCAAGGTATATCTAGCTGAGATTGCATACTAGAGACTAATACAGTAAGGATTCAAGGACTAATACAGTAAGGATTCAAGGCTGAAGGATAAGTTTCTTTCTTTCGTTATTATATGTGAAATATTTCATTGAAAGCAAAATGACCACCCAATATCAACTATAGGCACACAAATGGGTGCCACAAAAACATTGAGTCGTATCTTAAACCACCAAGCATTCTTGAGATCTGTTTTGTTGTGTTTGGTCAGGTTTTATTGGTCGCAGGGTTTTCATTACTGGTTTTCTGAAGCGGAAAAAATCTTACTTATTATGGAAGGATTTTATCCCACATTGCCGCTATTATGGTTTTGTAAAACATTACACCGTATCTTAATTTATCCAGCATGGTTGACACAAAGTTGTGTGTGATTTGGTCTGTTTGAGAGGTCATGGAATTCGCATTTCCATCCACATAAATTGTCAAACCTCCATTTAAATTAAATGATAATTAACTGTATCTTTCCATACAACATCAATGGTCATTTTATCATTTGCCAATCAACCACAATAAATGAGCTTCAATTATTCGAGGCGAATTTGCTGAGAATGCATTCTCATATGCATAAAAGTGACTTGTTTGGTCATCTTTGAGCCAACCTGAGTCATCTGTCTCGTTTACCTTTGCACCAACTTAGTCACTCAGATGACCGCAAGTGGGTGTAGCAGAGGCCTTCTATGAATACCTTTATGATTGCAGGCATAGTTGTCCAATTTGACAATGAAGATACTTGTCTTTTGCCACTTTTGACAACCAGTTTTAATGTCATCCGTCAGACGTTGTACCTTAAGCTTTACAACCGTCATGCTGCAAACAAGTCTCTAGTTCTGCTACAGTGTCATTCATAGGCAGCAGAAATACCAACTTTTTGCGTTTGACACAATGCAGAGCACTTTGAGCAGTTTAATTGCATTACAAACACCAATATTAGTAAGGTGTGAGTTGCATCTTTACCAATCAAGCATTCTTAAGACCTATTTTGATGAGTATGGTCATGTTTTATCCAGTTGCAGAATTCGAATCTCCAGTTACCTGACCTGAAAAAAACTTCCAAGAACATTATAAAAAGAGGGAGTTTATCTTATAATTCTTATAATGGTGTCAAAATATTACATCATGTGTCTATTTACTGAGTAGCTCACAAGACCAACTTTTGTATCTTTTGATACATTTGAAGGGTCAATTGCATATAAACTTACAATCCAACATATATCAAAAGTGAAGTCAAAACATCATCGATGCCCTAAAAAGAGTCGTAAAAACAGGCATGTAGCCTTGACTTATATTATCATTGATCATTTTTGAGATTGATTCTTAATCTTTGGCCACATTTTAGGTATCGAGGAAAACACTTTTCTCATTACATGAACTGTTTACGTACCATTTATCATTTGGTGGCACGTTTTATAATACTTATCTGTAACATTGTACCAAAATACTCATTTACAAGTTTTCGACCATAACTGTAAGATTCGGTAAGATTCTGGCACAACATCATCTTCAACGCTTTTGTTATTAGCAGAGCCATTTATATTTGGCAGTTGCTTGCTATACTGTACTGCCAGAAAATACAAATGTCACAGCCAGTTGAGTTAAAGAGCGCCTGTAACTTCCTGTGGAATATGGAGGGTCACCTGTACATCCATTAGGAATGAATTTATGCATATCTGAAGGAGCTGGTTAGCCTTGACTAAAAGTTAAAGTGAAAAGCGATTTGACTGATTGATTTTTCAGCCAACCAAAGTCACGAAATCCGTTTGACACCTTGGATCTTTGTGAAGTAAAGTAAGCCTGTATTGAAGTCGTATCCCAATTTGGATCTTGATCACAAAGTACAATAAAGGTTTTGCAAAATCAAAAACAAACGATTATTAAAAAAGAGATATATATGTATAAATCTGAATATCTATATGCGTATATTACGTGTTCATCAATATTTTCTTGTCTAAGTTATATATGTGTGTGTGCCAGTTGTTATGCTCGTTATTTTTAGAAGCTGTTTTAGTGTGTTGCGGCTCAAATGGCTAGCATGTAGCCCACTGCAACATAACAAGACAAAACATGGGAACCTAGCAGTTCTTAGCATGACCTAGCAGTCATGCTCTTTGTCTGCATACATTTTTGGTTGTTGGTATGTTTCTTTTCATAGTCCAATAAAAGCTTGTACAGATAGATAGATAGATAATATTTTATTATAGTGACACGGTTTCATATTCAACACAAGATTCTTATTTTGAAAAAGTACAAGAAATTTGTTTGAAACCCCAGCCGAGTTGTCAGCTTATGAGTCACTGGTTCCTATAAATTAAACTAACCACAATGTGCGTCTAGATAACATATTTCACAGTATAACATAATTCATAAAGAAAGTATATTAAGTGTTTGAAATTACATTTCTCCTTCTGATATACATTTGGTGAATACACTTAGCAAAGTTTCTGACATAACTGTGTGAGAAAAGTTGAACAAGTTTTTCATTTGATGGCAAATCATGAAGAACATCTGTAATCGAGGTGCGAATATCGTCGTACTGTTCGCAATCAAATATAAAATGAAATTCGTCCTCAACAATATTACAGTTACAGAGTAAACATATTCTCTGATCAATTTGCAAGTTAGAATACCGACCAGTTTCAATCCTCAAGGTAATGTCCCGTTACGTAATCTTGCCATAACTGAGCGGTATTTATACGGGATATTAAGTAATACATAAGGTTCAACATTGTAATTGTGTTTGAATGTACAATACGTTCTCAATTTCGGTTTCATTAAACAGTTAATTCTCCAGTTTACAGATTCATTTACTTTTAACTTCTGTTTGCTTTGTCAAGAATAACATTAGTACTAATATTTTGTTCATTTCTAGACTCAAAATATGTAACAGTCCAGCCTCTTTAAATGCAGACTTCGCTCGTTTAGTCCACAATTGGTCGCTTAAAAATACACGTTTGGTCAGTCTAGTGATGGGTAATCTCTGTAGTCTAGACCACACGCCTTATGACCTCAACTTTACGCCTATATTCACTAGACATCCATCCCATATCACCGTATACTGAAGCGGTAGGAATTGAAGCTCCTACTCCGAGATATGATCGCATTGCACGGTGTTGGATCTTGTCAATACAAGTGATTGAATTTCTATGCCACACTGCCGAAGCGTAGTCAAGAATTGGAGCTACTAGCGAATCAAAAAGCTTTGTGTACATCTGATAAGACATTCCACCATACATTTTACATTTGGCAATAATAATGCCAGTAGCTCTTGAGGCAGATTCAGCAAGGCTCTGTGTCATAACATTCACATCAAGATGTTCACTAAAATATACTCCCAAATATTTGTATTTTTCTGTAACATCAATTGACATAGGCCCACAGTGAAATTGAGCTTGTGTACGTGGAAAAGAGTGATTTTTGAAGTGTACCACCAAAGTTTTGTCTTGGCTCAATCTCAGTCTCCACTTTTTACAGTACATGTGTACTATATCAAGCAAGCTTTGTAAATTTTCTTCGGAATCGGCCAGCAAAACAATATCATCAGCGTATAATAGTATGCTAATGGTATCTTCCGCAACTTTAACACCTATACCGGACTGTTTTATTTCTGTTGCCAGGTCATTAATATATAGTGCAAATAGAGTAGGAGAAAGGCTGTCGCCTTGTTTGACACCAATATCAACAGGAAAACTTTCAGTCGTAAACTGATTTACTTGGACCTTGCACATTACGTTAGTGTACAAGGAACGCAGCACATTGAGAAATTTGCCATTTACTCCACTTTCATATAATTTGTACCATAGACAATTCCTCTCAACACGATCAAATGCCTTTCGCATGTCAACAAAGCAAGCAAATGTAGGCTGGTTCTTACTAATTCTGTTTTCAATAATAGAATACAGAACAAATATATGGTCTAAACAAGAACGAAGTTTTCTGAAACCATTCTGCTCGTCAACTAGCTTGCCGTATTTCTCTAACCAATTAAGCAGACGGTTATTGAGAATCGATGTGAAAACTTTACATATACACGATATCAGAGTAATACCTCTGTAATTCAACGGAACACGTCTATCTTTGTTTCCACTCTTCGGTATTGGGCAGATAAGACCTTGACGCCAACTTGTCGGTACTAAACCAGTATCAAAACACGTCACAAGTAGACGATGCATCAATTCGATGGAAACTTTGTTCTTCAGAATTTCATAATGTATTTTATCCAACCCACACGCCTTGCCAGATTTAGTTTTCATAATGGCTTTTTCAGTCTCAGTAACCGTGATTGGTTGATTTAACTCTGTCTGGTCTAGTGTAGGCATGTCTGGAGGAGATAACTGATCAACTTCAGCATCGAATTCTTTCAATTTGTTCATAATCGTGTGCAGATGGCTCTCGTCAAAACGAAATTCCTCGGCATTATCAGCAGATACAGGGTCAGTAGTACTAAAAAGACTTGCAAAGTCTTTTCTCCCACCTGTTTAATACAATGTCCAATTCATCAAAACAGTACAGGTAAGTCTGCAATGTACTTTTGGTTTCATTCCGAGACACAAGGAAAAATGCACATGCTCATCGGTATAGAACTTTTATGTTAGGTGGTGGATTAGAACTAGTGAAAAAGATTGCTCTTGGAGGAGCAAGGTGTATATATGTTTAATAATTGTACTGTTATGAAACTGTTCAAAGTGCTTTGGACGGGTGTCAAGCGCAAACATCGGTATTCGTGATGCCTCTACGGATGACCGTATTGCAGAAACTATAAAATTGTTTGCAGCATGACGGTTGCGAAGCTAAGGGTAGAACTTCAGAGGGATAACATGAAAGTATCTTTACTGTCAAAAAAGAATAATATAATTCATGTAAATGGATGGTTTGACAATTTATATGAGTGGAAATGTGAAATCCATGACCTCTCAGACGGACCCAAACACATACAACCTTGTGTCAAAGATGCTGGATAAATTAAGATACGGTGTGATGTTTTAGGAAACCATTATAGCTACAATGCGGGATAAAATCCCTCCATTAGAAGTAAGATTTTTCCAGTGCAGAAAACAAGCAATGAAAACCCTGCGACCAATAAAACCTGACCAAACACAACAAAATAGGTCTCAAGAATGCTTGGTGGGTTAAGATACGACTCAATATTTTTGTTACATCCATTTGTGTGGCCATAGTTGATATTGGGTGGTCATTTTGGCTTTCAATGAAATATTTTACATTTAATATAACGAAAGAAACTTATCCTTCAGCCTTGAACCCTTAATGTATTAGTCTCTAGGATGCAATTTCAGCTAAGATATACCTTGATATATGTTGTGGAAACAAGCTTAGCAGCCATCTTGGATTGTAAGCATCAATTTCAGATTTTCATGGTTGATTTTATAGCAAATATAACAAAAGATACCAATTTTTGACCCGTAAAACATGCCGAAAGACACCAAAATCAGTAGCATAGTGTATTGAGATATGACTCCTTACACACTGAAACAGGTATTTGGATTTTTATGCAAATTTTATGCAAATTAAGGGTTGTACATGTCAGCCAATGAAAGATATGAATTGCTTGACCCAATTAACTGCAAAGGAGACCAAAATGACTCCAACAGCTTCTCATTGAGCTGAGATATGATATTTTACCGTTTTTAGATGTTGTTTGGGAACCATCTTGGCTTTTTATGTAAATTAAGGTTGTACATATAAGGCAATGAAAGATATGAGTTCCTTAACCCCATTTACCTGGCAAAGGAGACCACAATGACTCCAACAGCTTCTCATGGAGCTGAGATATGGCATTTTACCTGTTTTGGAGGTGATTTTGGCAGCCATCTTGGATTTTTATGCAAATTAAGAGTTGCACATGTTGGGCAATGAAAGAAATGAATTCCTTGGCCCTGTTTACCTGGCAAATAACACCAAAATCACTTTGATAACATTTCATAGAGCTGAGATATTACCATTTACATGTTTTGGCGGCCATCTTGGCGGCCATCTTGAATATATTAAAATGCCCAAGGATGCCAGGGTGGCATTATGCAGATCCTGATTCAGCAGGCTTTGAATATACAGAAACCACCGAGAACCATTGTGGGGCCGAAATTTTTGGGTTCGAACAAAAATAAGGGTTTCGGCACCAGACTAAAAGTATATATGAAAAATCCATCGTCCATTTTGCGAAACTGCAAGTCAGTCATATAATCTTCGTTTGACCTGTGTACTTTCGCATTCAATTTTTCTGTCAGTAGCAAACTTTTTACCAGAGAAACTTCTATTCTTTGATCCGTCATACATAAGTTAATATAAGGTGTACGACAACAGGTTGTTTTACATCAGTACGTTTTCTTTTGAAACAGTGTCCCAATATCACGATTCATGTTCTTGTCGTGACATTCGTCAAATACAATCATGGTAACCCATTTGGAACACGATTGGAACTAATTTGGGATAATTGGATGGTGAACTTATGTCTTTAAAATCTGCAAATGTAAGTTCATCTGCTTTCCTTTTTACGTTACACTCTTGTTTTTATGAGTAATTTGTAATATCGCAACATTTAGCAATAGGGTACCTACCATTTTGAGAAATTTGAAAAATAACGAGATCCAATTATCCCAAATTAGTTCCAATCGTGTTTGGGAAAGTCCCAACTTGTGACGCAGATCACCGTCTAGGTAAAACACATGTGTGATGATACATATCCAGCCTGCAAAATGATTACAGGTATCACCGATTCTGTAAGTTTTCTGATATGTATCAAAAGAGGATAGCATTCAATGGAATCAAACATTTTAAGCCACGCCCAACGGCGATGTGTCTTGCTAATTTTAGGCTATATTTTAATTGACATAGTTGGTATTTGTGCTGGATAATTGTATGCTCTGTTGTAAGGAATGTTTGAAATCGAAGATAAAATTCTGTAGCCATGTGCATTTATAATTCAAAAGAAAACCCAAAAGTCTGTCATCGCCGAAATCTACCATCTCCTCACTAATGCGGCCATAGACGGTTGGTTCATCGGTGATCCCCGTCTTCGGATCTTCCTTGACTACCTCGTGAATCTCTCCCCTCCCAAACTGGGGTCGCGATGCACCCTGATGTATTTGTTGGGTCCTAATGAAACAAAATTAGATCGTTGAGTGTTCCACATACTACCAGAGAATTATAGCAAATAACCTCCTTATTTAAGAGGTGTCGTCTAATAGTATTTCGTTAGGTCAGCATATTTTCTGTCGTATGTATTGATGAGTTCCTTAGTCGGTCAAAGAAAACATGGCAGGCAAGAAAGCGCGTAAATCTGATATTGCCGAATCTCAATTGTTTTCCACAAAGGCATCGATGAAAAGAGTTAAGTTTGCTGTTCTACATTTCATTCACACGCAATCGACATGGTTGAAGCAGTTGAAGGTTCTACAATAGAAAATGTTTGAGCATGTTGATGTTGAACTTGAAAAAGGGAGGCTGGTGGAAGGATGGTCTAACCATATTATGGTCACACTGACCAAATAATTATGGGCGACCGTACCGTCTGCACGGTATACGAAACATTTTTACAGTGTTTTTCGTGTGTAATTTTATTACATTGGATTTTATTGCCAAATTTGTTACCTCTTTTTCATGAGAAGGGACAATAAGCTCGTTCATTGATGGGTACAATAGCGAATGGGCCAGTTTGTTCACCAGCTTTGTCTAACAGCAAACAGACGAACTGATAAAAATTTCAATGTAAAAATGACGATAAAAAACTCAATGTCGATAAGAACTGTTTGCTAGAAGCACGGGTTTAGGACAAGATTTTTAGACTATTAATTATCTGTGTTTTGATGACTACCACGCAGTATTGAAGTATCATCAGTGTAATACCCAACCTGCAAACAAAATAAACATTTTACCAGTGAATTGCTTTTAGTCAAATCCTTCACGTTTTCACTCGAATGCAGTATACGTGGTTAATAAGTTTGTGAAACATTCCGATATGATTCCAGTATCAGCATGCGTGAGGTCACAGCACTGTCGGTCAATGCGGGGAAAGCCCCTATCGATGCTCCGACGTAAATGTTAGTTTTGTATACAAATCCTATGTGAAAAATATCAGGTAGAAAATGCCACGGGTACGCTGATATTTTTACCTTCGCGACATATTGCTCACATAATAATAAGTATTGTATGTGCTGTCTTTGTTTTAAATCACTACTGGCAGTAATAAGTCTCGCAAATTCTATGTTGTCTTTTGGTCCATAATTCGTGATGGCTGAGCATAATCACATATTCTGGAATTGGTTCCATTTAAACCTTAACTAGATTTTTGTTCTCGATGGTTTATATGTCGAAATTATGCCCCACGTTTTTTCAGAACGGGAACGCCTACAGCGCTAGGCTGAGAGATAACTCGACGTAAGTGTGGGGAACAATCCTATTTAAAGATAGATATAGATCTCAACAAAACAGAAAAATATGCTGTATCGTGTACATGTATAATGAAAAGCTCATCTTTTTAATCAGATGAATTTACATATTATGATGTCATCTGGAAAGTTTGTTTTTTCATACTGAAATATTGACACCAAATGTAAGTACACTTTAAATGTGAAACGGTCAAACAGCCGATACTCTTGTGTTTTAAGTCTTATAGTATATTTAGTTGAGAGAGGGGGACGGAGGGAGGAAGAAAAGAAATTTGTCTCACTACATGCATATTTGCACCTACTTTACTCAGTGACAAAATAAGTGCTCTCTCTCTCTCTCTCTCTCTCTCTCTCTCTCTCTCTCTCTCTCTCTCTCTCTCTCTCTTGTACAATTTGCCACACCAGCAAAAGATTGGATCATATTACTTCGGGCGCTTTATTCAGTGAATAAAACTGTGTTATTAGTTCCAGTATGTTTGTCATTACGATCAATATCTAACAGATTGTTGTGGCAGTTGATGAGGGTGTGGATATCAGTGTCGATTTAACTTAAAAAAGTATCTCCAGTGAGATTCTACTGAAAATGTTGTCCCGAAAAGAAAACAATGCTTTTGATCACGAAAAATATTACCAGAAAAAAGGTGGCGCCATTTCTTTAGCGTTCTTGTTTGAAGTCGTATTTTACCTCGACTTGCCCAGAGCACGACACGTTGATCATAGTTCTTTCTCAGTGAGTAATAATTGTATTTTGCCTAAAATCATCCAGTCCATAGTTGAATTGTATATTTTGATGGTTTGAAATCACAGAATTTGTTATATATTGTTTTCCGTTTAGCACTTCCTATCCCTTGTATCATTTTAGGGAACACGATATAACCGATGCAAGTTTTGTTTCGGGGTAACGTTATTAAGCGAAGTGTGGTCGATATTGCGTCTTGTATGATCGGGGTGCCTATATTTTGACGCTTGCTCAACAATGAGTAATGATATGAAAACTTCTGAGAATTTGGTAATGAGAGTTTTTCTTAGGACGCAACGAAATTAGCGGTGAAATCGATACAAGACGACCATGCTTGCTTCTAGATGTATTTACCAGAAGATTGGTTGCTAAGGAATGGTGATAAATGTATCACTGAATGATATTGTTCCGAAGTAGGGCCATACCACTTCATAGGAGTGGCTGTCTAACTGAAGACTTTCCAGACATACACTTTAAATGTTAAGATCCTAACATATGTTTCCATAATTAGGATGACTTTTACATTCAAATAGAGTACGAGAGCAGAAGTAAACCATAGGCAGATGTGTGTAAAATGGGTTTTTTTCGTGTCGTGAGAAATAACATTAGGCACTAACGAAAGTTATGAGGTCCGTCAAAAATTGGGTCAAACTCGAACTGGCAGCATGCGAGACAGTGCTTGACAACGGCGTCGCGGAGTAACCATGTCTAAACCATCTACCTATGAGAGATAAAGCAGCCGTTCTTGTCAGGATGTCTCGAAGAATATACATGTTTTCAGACATAGTAATATTTCGCGCCGTATACTAAGATGAAAACTAAAATTCATGCACGGTCAGTGATTTAATCAATAAATTCAGAGCAGAAAAAATTCAAATCTTTGGCAAAAGGAAAACGATTTTATTGATAATAATGTTTCATAATCTTTGACAATAAAGATAATAATAATATCATAATTCTTAGACTATTTATTCCTAGTTAGCCAGTGTCCGAACACTCCACTACAGACCCCTACAAGGATTATGTACACCACGTACACCAGACCCTTGTAACACTTTTCTTTCCACTGATTCATGGCAAGACGGTTTTATTATGCTGATCACGTACGCGCACCAAATACTAATACGGTGACTTTGTCAACACGTCGAACAGCTACGGCTATAATTTACCATGCAGGGCACATGCGCAGCCAGATATATTGGGGAATTCCCTTTCTAACGCTCTGTGAACTTAAGAAGTAATCATTGGAAATCTAAACATGAATGCTAGACCAAATGTCCGTCGATACAGTGTATTTGCAGCACAAGCGAAAGTGAAACAGTTCTTAAAATACTCTTGTACACATAAATCGTGTTGATTTTTTAAAATCTGTACAACAAATGTGAACTGGTTCCACAGTATTAAAGTCTTATCATAGGCATTGTCGGTATGCCGGCACGCCCTTTGAAGCTGAAAAACTATTTTCCGCCCACTGGTATAAGTTGGACACGTTAGCATCTGATATTTGCCATTGTCCCCCTGCGATTATAACTGGTGTGGTTTACGGACTGCTGTGAGTAGTAGTTTTGCCAAGCTCGGCATGGCTATTTTCCTCCAGAATGAGAGTAACGCTGATATCACGAAATCAAAGATTATATACATGCCAACATTAACACACTAGTACTATTTCAGTACTGGTGTAACCGTAAAATATTCAATGTCAGGAGCTCTGTGTCAATACTATAGTAATGAACACGGCTGAAAATTCTTTGAATTTGTATGGACAAAGCTCAGGGAGCCGATGCAACACATGTTTGTCATTTCTGGTGTTGAAACTTAAAAGTGGTATTTGTAACCACGTGGGAAAATGAAATAAAATCTTTCTCAGAAAGATGTGCAATTGTCAAATCATTTCACATCCATCACGAATTAAATTGCGTTTGAAGATTAATTTCTATCGTCAGATTTAGTAACCATCGGGAGGTTAGGAATAGCATTTAGGAAGAGTTCAGTGCCGGAGATCACATCATTGACTCATAAAAAGCAAAAATTATAATGTTAGCATTGCTTTTGCATCGTGCCTACTATTGTGCATTTCTGTGTTCATTAAAGCTCCAATAGCTGTAACCTCTGATATATTCTCTAGTTTTTGTATTCTATTTGCACTGTAACCAATGTACTACTCAACTAATCAAGCTAAAATGCACATTTTTTACTTAACTTGTGCTTTTGTTGATTTCTTTTGTTGCTTTTTTACAGAGGATATTGTTGGGTTTCACTAGTTTTTAATCTTTGTGGACTTTTCCAATGGGTCATACCATAAACCTTTGAATCACACCAAAATGCAGATTCCCGTATTCCTATGATGATCCACCAAAAGGCTGCCTTCTTTGTCAAGTCACGTGTACTAAGATCAAGGTGCCACAACCCTTACATCATCAGTATTAGTATGAGTAACCTCCATATTGTCCTGCCAAATCTTGCATTCTGTAAGTGACGGTGAAACCATTAAACTGATGATGAATCAGGAATCACGACGCTGACTGCAGCTAGTACCATGGAGTACTTTTGGTACCTCCATGCTATTACGGTATACATTTCAACGTGCCTCTTTCACTTAATCACAGTCCCTCCATGTGTGTTGGAGGGACTGTGACTTAATTATCGGTACACCTCCCTTTACTTGCGCAAATATTTAGCAGTGAACTTCTTTTTAATAGAAAAGGCTTATTGGGGGTATAGTGCTGTCATAATAACACTAAAGTATAGTCAAGTTGTATGAGGAACTCTAAGACATAGGCCGGGAGTTAAGATCTAATTTTAGAATCTATTATCCGGAAGTACACCACTGTCTGTTCGTCCCTTCGATTTTCAAATTTTACGTGCTGGTAGTCAGTTGTCATGGCGTGCAAGCGCTTCCATAAGACGTATATTGCAAATTTTCTAAAACTATTATTGTTAACATTGGCGTTTTAGGATCCTTGAATGACTGCTTCCATGTTGAGTAATAGGGTGACTCACACCGTGCTTCAAAATGGAACTTTAACTGATCAAAGGGAGGTGAGTTTCAGTGTAGATAAATAACCGTAGTATGAGTGTTTCACACCGCATATCCTGCATAAAAACCCTATAATACTTACTGTATTAACAGCTGATTAACATGTATTATTGCCTGTATTTTTAGCTGAAGAGTGCATATACAGATGAATACAGACAAGAATCCATTTTTTGTATTCAGCAAGCCTGTATTCATGTGGATTCATGTGAATTCACGTGTGTTATACTATAATACAGGCAACTCATTATGTGAATTTATCTGAATTATCGGGTTTTCATTTGACTTATACTAATGATCAACCTGGTGGAAAGCTAGAAGCAAGAGTCTAAGGGGTCTAAGGCGACCGCCTTAGACTCTTGCAGGAGAGCCTAGGTCGCCCTTTTCAGGGCGATTCTTAAGTGAAAAGAAGAGCGTAATGTTTCGATATTTTCAGCAACTTACATATCAGGATTTGTAATCGACGTATTGGCGTTCTTTGCTGTCACATCAGTGAATAAGAAAACTTTATTTAATGCACCCTCAAAATTGATCAGCAAATATTTGATTCTAATCCACAGTAGACACTCTCTCTAAATTTAGCAAATACTATTTCGCAATTTAAATTCGTAGTTCAAATAGTCCATTAGTTGATCACAGATCATTTAAGAAGAGGGTCGACTTACAGTAGGAAGAGATGTGTAGAATCGTTTATGATAGATAGCATTGACTGTAAATATAATTAATCAAAGCTGTTTAAGGACACGCTACTGGAAAGGCTCGTGTATCAACCATAACAATTGTATCACAAGTTCTAACTTATGTTCCTGTTGATGAAGAATCTCTGTGAAATTATTTATTTGTACCAAGAGTATGCAGCTGCATTGTTATTAGAAAAAGTTTGTTGCATAGCTAATTTGTATGCATTAAGTCTTGCAGTACTGAGCTTAGTTAGTGCCCAATACAATTTCTCAATCAAATAATAAAATGTGCCATGAGAGTGAAATTATTTAAATAATAACACATAGTGGTGCGGCATAACCAAAATTTTCATAACAATTGTGCATTTTGTGATAAAAGCATGAAATTTGGTACGAATGTAGATTATCATGATATAAATCAATTTGGATACCGAGCCACCACGGGTTGAGCCTCGTTCTGGTGTGGCGGCCATTTTTAAATATGGCGACCATCAGTCACTATAAAATCCCATAGTTGCTGCTCTACAGATGATTCTGTGGTGAATAAAGGACGTATTTCCATCATAAATGCCTTTTAAGATTACCATTTGCATATTTTTTTGTTTTAAAATCAATTTTGATACCGATCCCTCACAGGTAGAGCCTCGTTCTGGTCTGGCGGCCATTTTTAAATATGACGACCTGTAAAATCCCGTAGTTGCTGCTCTTACGGATAATTCTGCATTGAATAGTGGATGTATTACCATCATAAATGCATATTAAGATTACTATTTGCATTTTTTATTGTTTTATAATTTCATTCTACCAGAAAAAGGGGTTCTCTTAATAAAATTATTGACAATATGGTTGCAACAAGGCAAAAGTGGAAGATTCCGATTGTCAAATTGAATGTTTTATACGATGATCAGCTGTCAGCTGTTCTGTGTAGTTAGACTATCAGAAGGTACTGTTTAGAGTTTTTTTAATTTTATTCTTATTTACAATCGTTGATGCACCAGTTTTAAGCATTTTTAGAGTTGTAGCTGGTACGTGCGACACTCATCAGGTTTTGCAAATAGGTCTAGATCGGCCCATGGCTTTGGTGGGGAGAGTATGATGCGTCCGAGTATAAAAACAGCCTGTTCCATGATGTTCTTCCAATGGATGGAGTGTTCTTGAGTAGAAATATTGAATATGTGCAATATTTTGACATTGACTAATTATCTTTTCTAATTTTTATAAGTCAGCCATTGACAAGTTTTGCAGGCTGTTAAATCACAAGGCCTGACATGGAAAATTGTAGGGGAATTTAGCCCAATCTCTCACTCTTGTTCATCTACATTCACGCGTAGGCCTACATACCAAAAAGCACAATGATATTTACTGTATAACAAACCTTCTAGTTGTAACTTTAAAAACAATAACATTTTGGGCAGAAATCTCTTATATATCCCAATAATTGTCAATGTTAGAGATTTATCATGTAACTACAATTAGTACATAAGTGCAGACGTTTAAATTTTGACCACGTGGAGAACACGATCATATTTTTATATTATTTTTCGGCTATATGTACTATATTTTATACATTACTTTTCATAATTCATTTCACATGAAACTGATCTTGTGTAAGTTGATATTTATTTCATAATTTAGATATTGGTTTTAGAGTTATTTCAATGTCAATGGTCTATTGCATAAATATATATATATGGATTCATGCCTATAATATTTTGAACATGGTATATTTTGGTACTAATTTCTTGGTCGTACATAATTTGTTGTTGAAATGCAAAAACGTGGCACCATAAATTAAATTGTATTACTCCACTTTCTTTTGTTTTAACAAACATGAAAGGTAGGGAAAGCAAAGCTAAAACACAATGCTGCACTTTTGTCAGTCATGTCCGTGCTTGGCACTCCCCGGATCTCTGCTTGCTTTTACATGGCTCGTCAGCCCGGATCTCTGCTTGCTTTTACATGGCTAGTCAGCTGGCGAGTATTTTATTCCTTTCCGTGGTGTTTACATAGGCTAAGACAACAAGTTTAAACGACAATCCTAAATATTTGCCAATCATTTTCTTGTTATCCACTTGACACATACACCCAAGACCTAAGCAAGGTAGTGTTGGCTGGCCAATTATCTGATCAAATGGGAACCTTCCTATACAAACAGTGACACTCCAGTCCAGAGTGAAACATAAACCTTAGAGACATGTCAGCCCAGCTAGATCTGAACTACTTTATAAAGTATACTGAGTTTAGAAGCAATAATGAGATCGATCAAGTATCAGATACATGCTTTTAAACTATAGAACATCCTTTGATGTAATTCGTAAAGATTTGAAACGATAATTAGATCGGTTCAATATCGGATATATCCTGAAAATATTTTACTGAAGAATGCCATAAAGTACTTAAGAATGGCTAGCTAAATTTTTGCTTATTTATGAAGTTTAGAAATTATCATTAGAGCAGCTAAATATTGGACATATCCTTTTTTTCGTTAATGAAGAAAGCAAAGCTATATGACATAACTTTAGACACTTATGCTAATTTATGAAGTTTAGAAACGATAATTAGAGCAGCTAAATATCAGGTATATCTATTCCATAATATTTTGTTAATGAAGAAAGTCCAGCTTTCTGATATATCTATACAAGTTTTTCTTCAGGAACGCCCAGGTAATTTTGATGTAATGTATAATGTTTAGAAACGATTATTGGATCAGCTAAACTGTTGTATTAGCTGTGCTCATTGATACAGTTTAGAAAACAAAACCTTTAAAAGCTAAATTCCGCACCTTGCTTGTCATTCAGTTGGTTATATAATTCAGTATAATGCCTTTCTTTTTTCATCTCCATTACAGCGAGTAGAACACATAACATAATTAGTTTTCAAAAATTGTTCTGCCAAAAACATTAAATTAGAGTTCCACATTAGAACTTTTCAGGTCAAATCTTACAAAACAACTTGAAACAAAATAGTTTAATATGCGATGCTGATAATATTTTGAGATCATCCGTGACTATGATTTTGGCTGGCTTCTTTCATAAAGACGTGTTTGATAAAAATTTGTATGTTTCAGGAAATTTGCCGTATCTGTGTACCCCTAGAAATATGATCCCAGTGGCGACTAAATCATATTAAGTTCACTTCATATTTTGACATACGTCTGATACAAACAAAGCGGATTTCATATAAGCATTATATTGACTTCTGTATTGTGTGGAGCAAAAACAAATGGTAGAATGTAAGATAAACCGTAATTTGAAATGTAATCTTTTGGGGTATTAGGTAAGTCTTGGTCCTATTTCATGAACACTGTAACGGATATTTGTATATTACAAAAGGTCACCTTAAAGAAAAATAAATCGCTTTACTAATGATACCCAAAAACCAGGTTATGTATAAGATAAAACAGATTTCACACAAGGCATTGCCCAAAAGTCTATTTCGTATTTGTGACAGGTTCTTATAGCAAATACAACCATTTTCAGTAATAGAGCGCGAAGCCACTGCAGTGAACTGCAATAAAACTGCTCACACTAATTAGTTTCAGCTGTAGCCAGCTGGCAAAGTCGACAACATTGTATGTGCCATGCAGACAGTTTGTCTGGGGAAGTTGAAATAAAAAAGATTTGTACATGGACCAGTGCATGGTAATGTTACATGGTATCTTAATATTGAACACAGGGTGCCAATCGTAAACTCTCATTTACAAACCGAGCCTCATACAGAGCT
The DNA here is from genome assembly GCF_041260155.1 of Ptychodera flava. NCBI lineage: Eukaryota > Metazoa > Hemichordata > Enteropneusta > Ptychoderidae > Ptychodera > Ptychodera flava. The sequence continues at coordinate 38,518,796 of NC_091928.1, forward strand.
AGTTTTGCCTTTGTACAAGCAGATTTTTGTCTTTATCAAGTAGCCTTGTTCAACACCTAAGTGGCCAGGGCTACAGCTGAAACTAATTAGTGTAAGCAGTTTTATTGCAGTTTACTGCAGTGGCTTCGCGCTCTATTACTGAAAATGGTTGTAAAACAGATTTCATAAAAGGCATTACCCTTTATTATATGTCTAGGTTAAAAAATGGTAGAATTTGACGTTTAACAAAAAAGATGCGATTCGCAATACTTTGACTTTAAAGTTCCCTTTTCCAATGCTTTTTCTATTAAAAGTCTCTTTCATATTTTGATATGTCTCTGTAGCAAATAAAACAGATTGCATACAGAGAATTGCCCCTTTTAATATGTTTAGGTAAAAATTGGTAGAATTTGAGATAAGCAGTGACAGTAATTTGCAATATAAAGTTTGGGGTATAGGGTAAGTTTTGGTCGTATTTTATAAAAGCTATGGAAGATATTGCATATTAAAATATGTCATCTAAAAGAAGAATAAAATCCCTTTCCAATGTTAGCCCACAAGCTAGGTAATGTAAAAAATTAAGCTCAGCAGATGACTTACAAGAAGACAGGTTAAGCGAAAATGCACGCGAGTTGGCAATACTGTAATTTTGCGGTACCCTTCAAAGTATGACCGGTAGACCTATAGCATCCCAATATTTTTCCTATCAAAAGTCTATTTCACATTTTGACATGTCCTTGTAGCAAATAAACAGATGTCATACAAAGAATTGCCTTTTGTGTTATGCCAAGGTAAAAAATTGGTAGAATTTCCGATTTTTGGGGTATTGGTTAAGTTTTGGTCCCATTTTATAAAAAAATCTATCGAAGATATTGCATATTACATATGTCATTTTAAAGAGGAATAAATTTCCATTCTAATGATATCCGACAAGTCAGATTACGTTAAAAAAAACTTAGCAGATGACTTACAAGTACTACAAGAAAAAAGCACATGGATAGCAAAATGGTTATTTTGCGGTACCGTTCAAAAGTCGACCATAACAGTTATTGCATCCCTATATTTTTTCTGTCAAAATTCTATTTCGTATTCTCGGGATCCCAAGCCTTCTAAAAAGATAGGTTTGTTATCCTTGGGGTGCAAGTAGACCCCTCTGGCCCAAGGCTTAACATATCTTGACTGCTTACATAGCGTCATCCTTTTATAGGATCTAATACCGTGCACTTTATGCATAAGAATTGTGTTTTTTGCCGTTTAACAAGTCAGGTGGTGAAGAAAATTTACAAGACTTTTCAAATAAGTCTTTTCACAGTTTCTTATTGAAATTATTCAACCTAAAGTTACCCAACGACTTATGTAGTTGACATTTACTAGGTGAAAAATACCTGGCAGCCATTTTGAAAAAATGGTTGCCATGGCAACGCTTTGGTAGATTTTCAGTGGCTCGGTATCTGAATTTGTTCAGCACATATTAAGACACATCTGAGCCAAGTTTGGTGCTTTTATCACAAAATGCACAATGGGTTTGCCATGCCGCACCACTAACATGAGAGCGAGGGCAATATCACGATTTATTGCCTGCCCAAGGGATGGTGGTCATGATCGAAATACTGATGATGCCCGAGCCGTAGGCGAGGGCATCATCAGTATTTCGATCATGACCACCAGCCCGAGGGCAGGCAAAAAATCGTGATATTGCCCAAGCTCTCATGTGTTATTATTTTTATTACACCGAACAAGCAAACATTCAAAGAAACAAAAACACAAAGACTTCTTCGAGTACAGTTCGCCTTCTGAGTCCGGACCTCAGCGTAAAATGTCAGTGCCGAGTCTAGGGTTGCTGCTAAAGTTTGCCGATCTCCTCGGTGGCGTATCCAAATTTGTTGCTAGCATAGTCGCTGAACACAGAAATTGCATTCCTTGTTGCCATTTTTGTTCGTTTACTGGTTACCTGCATCAAAATATCGTCTAACTGTGCCGGTGACAGCTCTGCATGACGTTTCGCAGCCATAAGTTGCCAACTGCAAAGTACAACAAGCGAACGACAATTTGTTTTGCGCAGAAAGGATCCGCAGTAAGTAAAATGACGTCATCCATGTAATATCAAGTGCAGAGGGCATCATCAAGTTCGCAGAGGGCATCATCACGTTCTTTTACGTGTCACATGAGTCGTGTTTAACAAATGACAGTGCACGCTGAATGAGTGAGGTGTAATAACATTCAATAGCAAAACGCTCCAATTAAAGAGTAAACTTCCTAGCATTGTAACTGTTGGACAAGGGTGTGAAAATAAACAAGGATTCACTGCATGAAAACCCAATAATACAGATAAATTCACATTAATGAATTGCCTGTATTATAGTGTAATACGCGTGAATTCACATGAATCCACATGAATACAGGCTTGCTGAATACAAAAAATAGATTCTTGACTGTATTCATCTGTATATGCACACTTCAGCTAAAATACAGGCAATAATCCATGTTAATTCAGTATGTATTATTGGGTTTTTATGCAGTGATTTTTTTATACACAGTGGTGAAAAAAATCCCATTCAACAGAAACTTGACAGGTAATCTTATTAACCCCTCCCCTTTCGAGTATTGATGAACAAAATGTTTTCTGTAAACACCCTCAGAAAATAAGGTCGTGTAAACAGACAATGTAGCAATGACAAGACAAGCTAGCAATGACAGGACATCATTATTATGAGACATATCATATACTGTGATTGTATATCTGCGTAGAATACAAATTTTATATCGTGTATATATACAAAAAATGTAGCTGACCTGGTGATGTCTACTGTCTTTTATGCAAACCTACTGCTAGTAGATACGGAAGGTGACAGTGGACTGGTGCTATAGCAAGTCATCGACGAGAGAGAGAGAGAGAGAGAGAGAGAGAGAGAGAGAGAGAGAGAGAGAGAGAGAGAGAAAGAGACAGACAGACAGACAGAGAGAGAGAGAGAGAGAGAGAGAGAGAGAGAGAGAGAGAGAGAGAGAGAGAGAGAAAGAGACAGACAGACAGACAGACAGAGGAGTAAAAGACCGGATTTTCATTCACGGTGTTGGTTGATTTGCCTGAGTGTCCCTCCACTCCGCCGTGATCGTAGACTCATTGTTATTTAAATATCGACCCTTTCAATTAGTTGACATGCCTCAGTTAGTTTGAAAAAAAACTACTGGAGAATATATCCGCTAAATAGTAGTGCGGCATAGCAAAACCATTGTGCATTTTGTGATAAAAGCACCAAAATTGGCTCAGATATGTTTTAATATATATTGAACAAATTCAGATACCGAGCCACTTAATATTGGCCAAAGCATGGCCTTGGCGGCCATTTTTCAAAATGGCTGCCATGACGGTTAATCTCACCCACGAAATGTCAATTTTAGCACTGATAGGTAACTTTAGACAGGAATAATTTGCATCAGAAACTACAAGAAGAGTAAGTTCAAGGCATTTAAAACATTTTTAACAACTTTTACTTGTTTATTGAGTAAATACTGAACAAAAATGATATTTTTATGAATAAAATGCATTGTTTTAGATCCGATAAGTGAATGATACAATATTTGCGGTCAAGCACTGCATTATAAATATTACAATGCACATCAAGTTCAAATATACTTGCTTATTGTCATAAAAGTCAACTTTGAGAACATTCTCCTTCACAATAACATAGAGCTGTACAGGCAAGTTCAGCCTTTTTGCAACTGCATCGCTTGGCACAACCTTTTTTGCAATTGCATGACACGAGCTCAGGGCATGTTTTAGCTGCTTCAGGGAGCTTTGTCCAGTGTGGCTCATACAATCCGTCATCAGTTCTGAGCCAACCCCAGTTGGTTGGTGGAGGAAGTTCAGGTGCTGGCTGGAGTATTTGACCCCAGACATGGCCTCCTTGATAGACTGCTCTCTTGATATGCTCCTCAAGAGCTGCCTTCGTCGGTGGAATAAGCTGCACATTGTTCTTTTTCGCGAAAAGTTTCATTCGAGCTCTGTTGATATCTGTACATTGACTTGTTCTGTCGAATAGCAGAACAACAAATCGCTCTATAGTGTGTGCGACATCTTCTGGTATGTCAGCTGGTGCTGCAGACACCTGAAGTAGTGCTTCTGTCAGTTCAGGCAGCACGGCCCACACTGCCCATGCACCTTTTTTTCCATGACCAGTAAAACTTGAGACAGTGTCACACCCTGTCAAGGCATGAAACATTGGCAGTGCTCGTGCTTTCTCAACACCCAAACCGTTAGCAATTTCGTGAGCTGCTAGGTATCTGAATCTCTTTCCCGTCCCAAATGCCAGCCATAGTTTATCTTCTGGTTGAATCATTGTGATCATTGACACAGCCAACACTACAACATCTGTATCAACAGTCCGAATGAGCACGTTATGGTGACCATGGTTGACTGCATGATACACATGCAAAAACATTCGGCTATCAGCTTCTTCATGATTACATGGCATGAGTGAGGCAGTGTCAGATATCGGTGGCTTACTGAGGACACCCTCTCCTTCAGCAATAACAAGTTGCTTATCTTCTTGGTCAAACCACATGAACACTGCTTCTGAAAGAAACTTGAAAAGCTCTGTTTTGTTGCTGTCCTCGCGGAGGAAGTTCTGCCAGTTGCTTGGAATGGTAGCTGTGGCAACAACCCGTCTGCGTATTCCTTTACCACGTTTTGCTCTTGCACTCCCTTTCAGTGAATCAACAAGATACCTGTCCCAGATTAGGTCAAGGCGTGAGGCAGTGAGTAGCATGGTAGACAGATAAGGAATGAAGATCTCATGAGCATAGTTTCTAAAGGTCTTTGCCGTACCTGGCTTTAACATCTGACAATGGCCGCTCCATCAAGGACTACACTGGTAGCAGATGGTGCCTCTGTCTTGGCATCAGAGATTTCCTCTAGGCATGTAAGGATATCTGACTTTGTCCCTAAGCGTAAGCTATTACCATCTGAGAGTGCAGGAGGACATGCCTGGTTCTCGTAACAAAAGAATTCTTCAAGGTCGCCATGCCTTGTCTGACAACCTATATACAGGCGTGAGAAAAGTGTGACATCATTCTTGAGAGATACGAGCTTTTGCTTCCCTTTGTTGACACTTTTCTGTGTGGAAGCACCAAAGATCTTAAGCTTGTTACGATGTATTGTTTCATCAATTGCTTTTGTTTTGTCTATGATGCATTCCTTTGTAAAAGCCTTGAACTGTTCTTGACCTATCTTCTTCACATTCTGAACAGCTACAACTGCATTAGAAGATGCAATTTCTTTGGTATGAAGAGCAATCAGGTCCCCACTCTCTTCCTCAAATGGGTTGCCCAATTCTTCTATTACATTGACAAGAGAGGAGACATCCTTGGCAAATGCAGCCTGAACACTCGGCCCCTGGTCATGATGTTTTGTGTCATGTTGCTTTCCATAGTGCTGGAGGCCGAAATGAAATTCTTCTATGATCCTAGCAACTTCAGGCCCAGCAATCATCCAACGCCTTAGAGCATTTGGGTTATCAGTGAGACCAACTGCCCCACCATCTCCTTTTATGCACGCGTTGTTCTGCTCATGTGCTTGGTCAATTGGTATAGCAGAGAAAATTCTGTGTGTCTTCTTAACAGTGAAGTTGCCACTTCTGAACTCCTTTGCTACATCTTGGTGTCTTGTAGTTAGGTCCGCCATATCTCTCAAATGAATAGGGATCCACCTGGCATAATTAGTATGGTCCAGTGCAAAAAACCATGGCACAAGTTCTGTTAAAGCGTCAAGATACATATCAAATGATGACTGACGGAGTGAACGCACATATACCAGCACGACAAGCTCTAGCTCCAGCACAGTATCCCAATATTGAAATTGTGGAAATGTTTCCCTTTTCTGTTGACACCACTCATCAAAATTAGACCCATCTCCAGTATCATCACGTCTGAGCACTTCTCTCTCAAAGGCCCTGTGCTGCAGAATGTACAATGCTGTTGCAGTGATCTGATGAACTCTCCTTGTACGTGTCACATGGGTAACTCTGAGAAAGGAATCAGCTGTTCCTGGTGTAGCAATCTCAGCCTGAGACAGAGCTTCCACCCATCCACTGCCTTTGAGCCAGTCTCCCAAGGTCTTTAATGCTGCCATCTCAATATGGAGCCCTCCAAACATCACCACTACTTTGTCTTCACCATAATTGTCCGGCCATTTCCATTGAATTTGCTTAGCAAGGGCAAACAAGGGCTGGTCAAATGCAATCACTGGCACTTGTCCCGGATTAAGATGGTGAACAGCATCTTTTATAACATCAAACGAGTGCTTGATCATAGCCACTGTGTGGGCACTTTCTTGGAAAAGAGGAAGCAGGGCAGTGGGACAGATTGTTGCGTCTTCAAGTTGTTGTCGATTAGCATGGAAAGCTGCCCATGCAATGTTCTCTTGTGAGCCGCACTGGTCTTCCACAACTAGCTTTGCATGATGTAACCACAAGTACTCTTCCTCTGTATGCCTTTTGAAACCTGATCTGCATAGTGTTTCTATGCTAACAGAAGGGACAGATAAATTCTTCATGCTGCTGGCAACAGGGGAACATCAGTGTAGCAGTGTGGCAAATGGCCGATGGTTTTAGTACTTGCATTCCCTGGTCCTTCAGTAATTAAAATGCTTCGGTCTACACTTTCTCCGGAGAAGGAAGGATGCTGAATGAGGGAAATAGCAGTACCATGGAATGACTCTTTTGCTGTTGTCGCACTGGGATTATGATCTATGTTGTCCACAGCTGCACTTGTGAAGACTTTTCTATGCATCTTTGGAGGGCAAACTACTTGTTCCCTATTAAATAGTTGACATACACCATTTCCCAGTAGAGCTGAAAGGCGAAGAACACGGTCGTAGCAAATGCTGAGACCAAGATGTGACAATCTATCTACCAGCTCCCTTTTGCGTGTGTGAGCATGTAACATCAGTCCTATGTACTGGGGAACAGGTGTTTCCTGTGCAGTGCTATGCCGAATGGCCTTTAATGATGAAGTATCTTGTGAACGCTTGTGTTTGATACTGTTAAATTTCAACAACTGAGCAACTGAAAGTGCCGCGGGTGATGTTTCTGTCATTTGATCTTTAATACTGGGACCCTGTAGGATCATGTTTACCAACGCGAGCAAGAGGGGTGGCACAGACTCTTCCTGGCATCCTTTTGGGAAGCCACTGAATGGCATAGCTTCACTAAACATCCTTCGACGCACGATTTGTGCAGCACGTGCGAGATTGACTGCATCACTATCACTGTCAAAGTCACAAACTTTACTCAAAGCAGCACCGATATCCTCCTTAAATGCTAGCAGGACATGTTTCCCATCATTTTGTGCTCTCATATCAGGGAACTGAGCAAGAAGTCTCTCCTTTAGTCGTGTAGAGTGTACCCTGGTTCCTAACTTAACACCAAGATGTTCCAATCTAGACTGATAGAGGTGAACGAGATCAGCTAGCTTGAATACAGGTGCTGTTTTTTTTCATCTGACACAGTCTCATCTATATAGAGAACAAGCTCAGCAAATGCAATCGATTCTGATACCTGTCTCATTAGACAGTCCAAATTATTTGAACCTTCTGCCTTTGCCTTTCTTGCACGGTTATAGAGTTGTACTAAACAAGTGGTATGATATTTAGCTTCAAGCGCTATCATGTCTCCACCACTGAGCTTACTCAACAGCTTCATGTCACCTAAAAGCTCTGCACAGTCCCTAACCTGTTTGTCTAATTTAAATGTCGCTGCTTCATGGAGATCTTCTTTACCTCCAGGCTTTTCACAGAAAAAGCAAGAGTCATGAATTTGTTTTTCAGCACTGGGTGATTGGGAGTTTGACCTGGTGTATTTATGTGCAGAAGTTGCTTTGTCAATGTTGTCTTCTAATTGCAGTGCCCGCTTCTCTGCCCTTTTTAGTTTTGTATTGTTATACATCAGTCTACATGTGTGGTGATACTTGGCATGATTTGCGATCATGGCTGCTTCAATACCATGTCCTTCATCAAGTCTTTCTAACTGGATAGTATGTGGGAGTTCTCCCATTTCACTGAACTTGAGCAAATTCTCTGCAAGTGAGTTGTAACCACTGGGCCTTACTTTCCATGTGGATTGTAAAGGACATGACAGAGGTTCTTCAGACTTGTGTTCTTGGCAAATGAGGCATAGATTCCAGTTAGTCTGAGCTGGAAGGGGAGATTTTGTCACCACAGTTGCAGGCTGTTTAGGATCAACGAGCCTGAAGGTTTTTGACATGATATCTGTGATTATACTGGGCACAATAACTGTCTACTACAAAAATGTTAAGTCAAAGTTTGTCAATAGCCACCACCAGTCTAGACTTCTGAACTACCAGTATTCTGAAGAGTAGAAAGCAATTTTACAGATAGTTCTTCGGTCGGCTTCTATGAAAAAGAATATCTGCAGAACTCTGAAATCATCAAAAATATTATAGCAATGGATAAAATAAATATTATTGATGCATATTTAATTTGTTTAAAACAAGTTGTTATCTGGTGATATTCTTTGAAAGCTAAATATAATGTACATCCTATTATCACCTGTAAACGAGATGAAAAATGTTATCATAGAGAACTATACAACCAACCAACTTGGCCACTCATTTAAGGTAGAATGCGCATAGGAGACAGATATTCGGATCCTCTAGCTTTTACAATTCTTTTGTGATCTAGCACTTGTTGGGATATATTTAAAAGCTCTTGCTAAAAAAAACATTTTCACTGTCTTAGTTTTTCGTGAATGGAATTTTACCCTATAAAATTAACTCACGGATGGCAGCCATTTTTGAATTTCAAATATCAGTAAATCTTGGGTAATTTCTTTCTCAAGTACGAAACTTTGCACGTCACCCCCGATTGTTATGCTTGATTTTGAAAGACAATGGCTGAAAGATTCCTTGAGAAAGTTTGTGCATAGGTTTAAGGCTTTCACTTTCGAGGCACATACTGCCTTAATAGTAATTGACCCTTGTAATGTTTTAACTAGTAACTTAAAACAATGATAACTGTCTAATACATGGCTAATACTATCAACATGATTGATTATATATTTTATGTATGTTCACATCCTCAAATCAGTATATTACACTCCTCAACCATGGTGGTAGCAGACGTTTTGACCTTATTGGCAGCCATATTGTCAATAACTTTGTTAAGAGCACCTGCTATTCTAAAAAAACGAAATTATACGAAGTAACATAATGCAAATATTAATGTAAAAGGTATTTTTGATGGAAACCCATCTACTAATCACAACAGAATCATCCTTAATGGAAAGTTACAGTGACTGCTGGTCGCCATATTGAAAAATGGCCGCCGCACCAGAACGAGGCTCCATCCGTGATGGCTCGCTATCCAAATTCTTTTCTAATATCATAATCTACATCCACACCAAATTTCATGCTTTTATCACAAAATGCACAATTGTTATGGAAATTTTTGTTATGCCGCACCACTATAAAGAACTGACCTGATCATATGTGTCGATCCGTCGAAATTCGTCCTTTCAGCCATCCATTCATAATATAATTCTTTTTACTATTCGTTCGGATGGCCTGGTTTTACCGTAGATGAAATGTCAAAATTTTGTAACAAAGTAATATCATAGTGTTTTTTATAGAACAAAAACTTATTACATGAATACGTTGCAGACAACCATACAGCTAGTTTGATTAAAAAAAGACCAATCTCTGGTCGCTGTCTTTCATTTTGACAAAATATAGGAAATGCATTCAAGCAACTTTAGGTACAACTTCATAATTTGATACGGGTGATCGAGTATGATTTAGATCAAAAGCCTTCTTTCATTCCTTGGGATACTTTAATTTTCAAGGGACAAAGTCTTCCTGTTTTACACCCCTTTTGAATTGTATTTTCCTCATAGGTGAGAATTTCACACGCAGAATAGCGGAGTACATAAGTAATCGATAAGACACATGCCATGTTCGAAGACATCATACGGGTAACAATAACGAATTATATTACCATTCCCTGTCCATCACGTTTTAATTGGTCGAGCTGAACCACGTGACTGCCCACAAATACTCAGTAATGGTTTGTTTTCATGCCCGTGCATATGAGTAATATCGCAAACATAGTAACTTTACAGCTAAAACGAAAATTATGATTTGTATAAAGATCATAATCAACCACAAAATAAAATGCAGCACTTGTGGGCCGAGTTTAGACGCTTTTTTTCAAAAAAATCTCCGGATTTGCAAAATTTTTGCAGCGCGTGCACTACTCACTGATAGGTTCTGGGGCCGCGTTGTCGTTCTCGCACGGGAAATTTTCTTAAATTATGATGGTTTTTTGGGCGAGAGGAAAGCCAGAATTAACGGGATTGGCAAGCCTCGCCCATTAATTTTTGACTTTCCTCTCGCCCTTGCCCATAAATAAACATTAATGATCAGCACGTCGTCCGTTATTTCTACAGTAATTATCAGCGTATACCATATATGCCAAGAAACGACTTTTGTCAACATTTAATTCGTGATTTTATTCAGTGCGCTAAAAACCATTGATGCAGTTTGGAACAAAAAATATAAATTCTACACTATTATGACTACGTTAAACCACATTTCGGCATGATGCATCTACCTGTGAGCATATTTAAGCCCTTGTGTTATAAAATCCAAAGTCATAATCATAATTTTTGCGGAAAATGATTATTTGGTCACGAAACAACAGCACGGTGACCGATGTTACTCAAGTTGATCTCAACGTCATAGTAAACCAGTGGTCTCTTTATGTCAATATCATTAGACAGAAATAAAGCATGTGCAGGCAAGGATGAGCCTAACGCGAATCAACGGATAATTTGGCATTTTTAAAGTTTAGAAAACTGCCTGTCGGTAATCCGTACCGGCTTGGCGTATAGAAGTCGGTGAATTTAAAAAAAGTAAAATCATTTGCAAAAGTTTCTCTTTCGCCTCTTCTATTGCATACAAATCTAATTGAAATTTGGCAGCCCAGGTCAGGTTTTCTTAGCTATCTGACGCGTTACCTTTGAGTCTGCCCAGGAGTGAGATACTTTCTGCCGGATTCTTCCTGGTGAGAATCCCCTGTAACTCGTTCACTCCACTCACATTTTATAATGAAAACAGAATAAAATTATTGCGGCCACCCCATCAACACGTTTATCAAATCACAAGTCTCAGAAAGGATTTGCGCTGAGAGCTATGTTGACTTTCTCGATGTTGTACTTTCAGTGTGTACATATGCTCCACCGCCTGAAATGAAAGACTCTTTACCAACATCATACGTGACTACCACAATGTTTTTTACTTCCATGTGATACTAACAGCGACGTTGCCACCTATAATATTTCTCGAGGTGATCCAGTGTTTTAGTAATTGAGTGACGGTACTATTTAACTGTCCCAGACCATCTGCACATCCAAGTATCATTGTTTGATTGCGTGACGAAAGTGAACCACGCTATACAAACACTAGATCATATTGCAAAATGAAACTTGATAAACACGCTAATAAATAACAAATTTTCAGTAATTTTATCATAGTTTGACCCAATTGGACATAGTGTATCTCTCGATATCAGTGTAATAAATTTCAAAAGTAGTGAACAAGCTGTCGCTGATGTGACTTTTGCCCTTAAACAAAACATTACAATGATGTAAATAATAGTTTTTCACGTTAAGAAACTTGTGTTACGCTCGTAGTTTGCGGAATACGAGTTGAGGTAATAGTCTTTATCGCAATGATTTCGGTAACCGAAGCTGACACAGATGTTTATTAAAGCATCATTAAGATTTTTATTACGATATGGCAACGTTACGTTCGGCGTCTTAAATTCTGATCGTGCATGTCTGTATATCCTCTATAAAGTTATCTACGTATTTAAACATACACGACTACAAAATTATCATCATTATATAATGGTCATTTAATGGAGATTTCCGCCTGTCATTGATTGTTTCTTAAGATGAAACAAAATCAGACGATGGAATATACCTTTCTCGATTGTTCTTATCGGAATCTTTACCTATAATTAATAAAAAGTCTCCTATCTCCTTCTCGTACGATCTTGAACCAACCTTCACACGACTTGTCCACGTGAGGGACGCTTAGAGACAAAATATCCACAAGTAGAGCATTACACTTGACAACCACCAAGCCTAGAATCTAGTACGTCAAATGTAAATTATGAACTAGCGACTTGATGGTTTCCTTCTTTCGCATTTTTTGCCAATATGTACATATTTTCGGCACTAGCATGAAAACAGTACACATGTCAATCGGTCAAGCTAATGCCGACAAAACTTGATCCTAAGTATCTGAAGATGAAAGATGTGTCATTTTTCAAGTTTTTACAGACGAAACAAATGTACTCATATCGGACAGACTATTTGTCCCACAAATGGGACATCTGAAGATTAGAATTAGAATGAATTCTGAAAATGAATTCTGAAACAAAAGAGAATCCGACCAGGCAACCGGATGATTACAACTTAAGCTGTAAGTTATGCTAAAAGGCTATTTCTGTGGCACTCGCTTGTCAGGTAAAGATTGTCACTTTTGTTTGGAAACCTATCATGTTCTATCTGTGTCACTGATATTCCATCGACTAACATTAAGGTGAAGGGCGACGAATTCGGACGCGCACACGCTTTAGAACGTTTCTGCGCAGATTTAAGTCCAGCCTGCCGCAAATGGGTTATTTTGAAGTGCATGTATTTAACATCACCTGTCATTGTTGAAATTGCACTCTTACCTATTTTTTTTTACCCATTCTCTTAAAAATACATGTGACCTATAACCTTGTAATATTTTGACCCCCTAGAAGCTGGTTTTTATTCAATATGAGCGAAAAATTAACATTTCTCTCCCATTTACATGGCGCATATTACCCATTCACCTGGAGATATTGTAAAAAGTAGCGTGGTGGCACCCTTTTATTACAAGTGTAAACTAAATGTTATTATGTCAGGACTTTATTCGCCAAGATTGGTCAAAATGACACCATTCAAAGCGACAGGAAGAAAGTTTAAAATTATGTACTGATATAATTTCGATATCGTCATTTTGTAATCGTTACTTATGTTAAAATTTCTTTACAAACATCATGAAAACTATACATTCGATAGATATGGATCTTAAGTCTTGGTATTTATCAAAATTAACTTATTTTCTAAGCGTTTTATAATTGCTTTCTTTAGTTTAAGTGAATTATATCATTCTTATTTATTTCCAACGACGCCATTTTAATGTCCGTTTCCATGGAAACGAGCGTGGTGACCCCCATTTCATTTTTTATTTCATTTTTTGCACTTCCACAACTTCCAAGAATATATGTGCAAAGTTTCAAGAAAATGACACCACAACCTAATTTTGACGTAATTCGTAGTACTTCACATTAAGGCGTCCTATTCTGCTATAAATGGCTAAATTATATGATTATTCTCGTCTTAAAATGATTCTGTTCATTTTCCTCTAAAGGATAATGCATAGTCATGTCCTAGGGTAGTATTATCATAAATATGAAAGATAGTTTTCGTCTTAAAACCGAAAGTTTGAAACTTTTTCTTGTACTTAGTTAAAGAGATTTATTGTTCAATGTACCCAGTGCATAATGCCTGCTATTGTAAACGGAATGGCGCGTGGGTATGCTGCAGATAAAAAGATCCTGAAGTGAGTACGATAGGCTATCTCGCAAGATGATTATGAATAAGTCGCATACCCTTGGTGTGATCTGTGTACTTTCATATTCAAATTTTATGTCAATAACAATCTTTACTGAGAGCAACCTTTATTCTGTGGTCCTCCATGTATCAGTCAATATACGGCGTTTGAAAACAGGCTGCATTGCATCAGTGCCCTTTCTTCTGAAACAGTCAACCGATATCACGATCCCCGACATGAATTTATACCTTGTCACATGACAAGTAGATGTTCACACCGTGAAATTCTTAACATACAGTAGTGGCCCATGTTGGGAAGTCCTGACCTGTGACGTAGATCATTGTCTAAGTCAACATTTTTGTAAGTTTCAATCTAAGTAACCAAACTAAACAGAAATATAAGAAACACCATTAAAATACACCATATTCTCACTAATTACTGTCATGCACGGTGAGTTCATTTGAGATCCGGATCTTCTCTAGACGGACTCGGGTGTCTCGCACTATTCCAAAGTCAGGGCGAAAGGCACCTTGGGTTCTGTTGTAAGAGATTTGATTAATTAATATGCTTCATTTGCTTATTTTCTGTTGGAGGTATTACATAGTTTGTCCAACTGTTAAAGAAGACATAGCAGGTTAGAAAATGCGGAAATTTGATTTTGTCGAGTCTTCATTATTTTTCGCAAAGCATCGTTGAAAAGAGTTTGGTTATATTGTCTCATCTTTCATTCACAAGCATTCGACAAGGCAAAAGTAATTCAAGGATGAACGTTAGAATGTTTGACCACATACATGTTGAAAGCAAAGTGATATGTTCATAGAAGAGATTTCCGACAATATTTTATTATCGCTCAACAAAAATAGTCTGTAGTTCCGCCTCACTACACAATAGTTATGTACATTTGCAGGGAATAGCCTACAAACAATAATATTCTGATTTTGACGTGTGCGGATCACAATAATACGTCGGATACTCAGTTATAGTTTTCCGTAGGTTTTAGTACCTTCATTCAGTACACACTGTCAAACGTTATTTGACATTTACCACAGACTTGTAAGCTCTTAGACTAACAATACCGGTGACCTCACAAGACCTTTCGACTGGAATGACCTCTGTAACAGAAACACAACAGAGAAAGACTATTGATGATAAAACTTCAGTGTAGCATATTCTGCAGCATTTACCTTTGTTATAAATGTACGTTATTATCAAATGAACTGACCCAAATCGCCACCTGTGTGACGTAGAACAGGACGGATAAGAAATCCGAATTACCCCTGTTCTACGTCATAAACTGGAAATTTTCCTGCACTTGGCCGTCGCGCTTCCGTGCACATCCTGATCTGTCGCGATCGATGCCATGGTCTCATGACATTTTCACGAAAAGATAATGCGATAAATTCAGACGTGGAATCATGGAAAGCATGTCAAATGCAATTTTCAGTCGCTAGAGCTTTTGTAACTTTTCAAAAAAAACACAGAAAGGGGTGCCGTCGCGGCTAGCTCTCAAGTCTAGTCCGAGTCGTACGGAAAGCTCACTATGTGGATGTTGAACTTGACGATAAACCCGAAAGCTTGACCTTAACTAAAGTTCAACTGAATAAATAAGTACCGTAAGATTTCGGAAAGCCACATAGAAAGCAGACAATGTCAAATCATTCGACGAATAACGATGAATGTCCTTCATCACATAAAAATCCCGTACATTATCGATCGGAATCGAACCTGCAGCGCCGTGACGAAGACATCATGTCAGCTGTCAGCTATAGCTGTAGCCTGAACTCTGCAGTGCAGCGCTATGGATGTGCATTCGAAGTTGACTCGGAGAATAGAACAGAGTTTCCGTCAAGTGACAAAATTTGGAGGTATCTACGGGCGATATATGTGACACTACAAACATCAAAGTTCGTAAGATATAAACAGTGACGGCCTGGATAGGGATTGACGGGTCGACACCATCGGAGACGGTGGTACCATCATGGAGTTAGAAATGGAGCTCAATGGTGCCCTCAGACTTAACTTTTGGGGCTCATCAATATTGTAAGGTCTTGATATTTCGAAAGCTACGGCACCTCCTAGAATAAGAACTACTGTTTCGATCTTAATGCTGTATTCATTACGGCTCACCTTTGGCTCGAAGTTGTACGGCTCCGTAAAAAAACACTCGTGTACGATCACGTCAAACACAGAAAATTTCATGAGATAATATATAATTACATGTCGCCCTAAAGAATTTCGAAGCGATATGGTGGAAATTACAGCATAAGAAAATCTACAGGAAAACATGTTAAGCTTTTTCATGAATAGCCAGTGTGACTGGCATCTCTTGTCTAATATTAAAATTGTCATGAATCTGAGAGTGATAATGTAAACAGTAAATGTAGCCGATAATTTCAACGAAATTTCATAGGAATCTAAAAAAAACGTTCTCGCTATCTATCAACTTGATTAAGGAGACCGGATAAAAATAAAGAAAACTATGAGGAAAAATTATAAAAAAAAAATCAAAACTGTTTATGCTTATTTGATCATACTTTAGCTAGGTCTACATTGTATATACTATAAAGGTCATTTGATGGACATATATACAGACGTACAGGTACATGTACATGTATCAGTACTGTACAGTACTCTGACTGATCCCATTACAATGTCGCTTCTCATATTATACAACTATTAAGTATGAAAATGCATGTTTTTAATTTGGCCTGAGACAAATCTACAATAGGGTATTTCTAGAAATTTGATTGTGTATCACATATCAAAGCCATTGAACAAGGGATGTGTACGATTTTTGGAACGCCCAAAATATTAACAAATGATGCAGCCAGACAAAGAACGACAGGGCAGTCATCTCTGTTGACAATTCATCTGATGTCACTGCAAAAGGTACAGAACAACATGATATCTATAACTTTTTTTTCTAGGCAAACATGAACTATCCCGAGGGAGTGCTGTGTGTCTTGTTACGTGCAGAGAAAACGAACAAAAGGGTGAACTCAGCAGTTAACGTTTAAACAAAATTTATTACGAAAAAAAAACTAATTGCTAAGTCAGGGATAGAGTACAAGCTTTAAAAGTGTACAGACTACTTATCTCAGCTGGGACGGCAAAGCTCCAGTCTCAGAGTTGTAACAGTCTGTCGGACGAATGAACAGTCCTTTGGCTTGCAGGCTTGCAGTTGCACAAAGTCCACAGTGTAAATCCAGCGTTGGCAGTGAAGGTCTTGAAAAGTCTTGAGAATGACTACTGCTGGAGTTTAGTAACACACAAGAGACACGATCCCAAAAGTCTGACTGGAAGCTGTGCACGTCCCTTTTATAGAGGCATATTAGAACAATCTAGAACTTTTATTGACATGCTAATTACAGTTCTAAAATTATCTCCCTTACACAACTAATCAACTTTCAGAACATTCCAAACATGACTAATTGAATTCAAGGTTGTGAGGTCATCAAGGGCAGTGACCTTGAGAATGTTCTAGACTAATTGAACTCTGGTCATGATGAGTGTGGGGTAAATGACCTACATAACACACCCCCTCTTCAAAAAAGAAAATTTTTCAAAGAAAAATCTTTCTTTTACAAATGTAATCTTGAAAAGGATTTAAGTACTCAAATTTTGTTTTACTCTAAAGTAAAATTCCTTGAAAGTGAACACAATAAAATTTCTTGAAAGTGAACAACAATAAACTCTAAATACGAGAGAGACAGTCTGCAATTAAATTGTCTCTGCCTTTGATATGTGTAATGTCAAGATTAAACTCCTGTAACATTAAACTCCACCTTAGCAATCTCTGATTTTTGCCTTTAAATTTCTGCAGAAAAACAAGAGGGTTGTGATCAATATAAACCACTATTGGCTGATTTGAAGAAGTAACATAAACTTCAAAATGCTGTAAAGCTAATATCAAAGATAAACACTCTTTTTCAATTGTGGAGTAGTTTCTCTGGGATTTGTTAAATTTGCGTGAAAAGTAGCAAACAGGATGGTCTATCCCATGACTATCCTCTTGCAATAAAACAGCACCAGCAGCAATATCACTAGCATCTACAGCTAATTTGAAAGACATACTAAAATCCGGTGCAGACAAGACTGGAGCACTTTGACGTATGGCTTTTAGTGTATCAAATGTCTGTTGGCATTGCTCTGACCAAACAAACTTTACTTTCTTTTTAAGTAAGTTAGTCAAAGGCTCAGTAATTGTGGAGAAATTTGGACAGAATTTTCTGTAGTAACCAGCCATACCGAGAAAGCGCATCAGTTGTCGTTTGCAGTTTGGTATGGGAAAACTTGAAATGGCACTGATTTTAGCATCAACAGGTTTTACCTCACCCTGTCCTACAGTATGTCCGAGGTAAGTTACCCTCGCCCAACCAAACTCAGATTTGGCAAGGTTGACAGTCAACATTGCTTTACTCAGTCTCTCAAAGAACTTCCGCATGAGCTTGATGTGTTCCTCCCAGGTGTCACTATACAGGACGACGTCGTCAACGTAGGCTGCACACCCCGTCTAGCCCGGATATGACGTCGTTGATCATCCGTTGGAACGTTGCCGGAGAGTTCTTCATTCCGAATGGCATCACCTTGTACTGGAACAATCCGTCTGGTGTAACAAAGGCGGATATTTCACGAGCACGATCCGTCAGAGGGACTTGCCAAAATCCCTTCAGTAGGTCAAATTTTGTCACATACTTGGCTTTTCCCACTCGGTCGATGCAGTCATCAATCCTCGGGATTGGGAAAGTGTCTGTCTTTGTTAAAGTGTTGACCTTCCTAAAGTCCGTGCACATACGATAACTGTGGTCTGATTTGGGAACAAGTATGCACGGCGAACTCCAGTTACTTTTACTGGGTTCAATAAAGTCATTGTCCAGCAGGTATTTGACTTCTTCCTGGAGATATTTCGCTTTTGTTGGATTCAGTCTGTATGGATGTTGTTTTACAGGCTTACTGTCCCCAACATCAACGTCGTGATAGATGACGTTTGTCCTCGTTGGAACATCTTGAAACAGGTGTTTATATTCATGGAGCAGTTCTTTCACCTGTTGTTGTTGTTCTGGCTGGAGGTGTGCCAACTTTGTAGACTCCAGCTTCTCCAGGATTTCTGAGTTCTGAAGCTTGACCGAGCCCAGCTTTGAGTTTAGAGTATTTTCACTCAAGTCAGTTTCAGTATCACTATCTTCATAATGGCCAGAACTGACTGTACTGACAGGCTTTGTTTTAGTAGGATTATCCCTATCCAAATATGGCTTAAGCATATTTATGTGACATAGCTGTTTTTGTTTCGCCTGTCAGGTGTTATTATGATGTAATTTAAATCACTCAATTTCTTATCAATTAGGTATGGCCCAAAGTAACGAGCATGGAGTGGTTTGCCAGGAACCGGAAGTAGAACAAGAACTTTTTGACCTGGTTCAAACTTCCGTTTTGAGGTGTTTTTATCATATTTGGTTTTCATTGACTGCTGAGATGACTCAAGATTTTCTCTGGCTAATTCACATGCTTTAGAGAGTTTTGTACGAAAATCTGACACATATTGCAAAATATTCAGACAATCATCATCGTCTGATAGGAATTTCTCTTTAACGAGCTTAAGTGGGCCACGGACTGTATGTCCAAATACAAGCTCAAATGGGCTAAAACAAGAGACTCCTGAATTGACTCTCTAACAGCAAAGAGCAAAAAATGAATTCCTTCATCCCACTGCTTCTCTGTGTCAAAACAGTAGGTCCTAACCATGTTTTTCAAAGTTTGATGAAATCGCTCAAGAGCACCCTGACTTTCTGGATGATAGGCGGAGGACCTATACTGTTTAATGCCTAGCTGATCCATTACTTGTTGAAAAATACCAGACATAAAGTTGGAGCCTTGATCGGACTGGACACATTTAGGGAGGCCAAATAAAGTGAAAAATCTGACTAAAGCTCTCACTATAGTCTTTGTCTTTATATTTCTCAGTGGTATGGCTTCGGGGAACCGAGTTGATGTACACATTATTGTCAGCATGTACTCATTTCCTGATCTTGTTTTTGGTAGGGGCCCAACACAGTCTATTAGAATCCTACTAAATGGTTCTTGAAATGCAGGAATTGGCTGTAAAGGGGCCTTTGGAATGGTCTGATTTGGCTTTCCTACCACTTGACATGTGTGACAAGTTTTACAGAAATGTGCTACGTCCTGCCTGAGATTAGGCCAATAAAAGTGACTGAGAATTTTATGATAAGTTTTCCTGACTCCTAAGTGACCAGCCCAGGGCGTTTCATGGGCCAGGCGCAATATTTCAGCACGATAGGGCTTTGGAATCACAATTTGATGTTTTATAGCCCAATCGTCATCAACCAAAACATCTGGAGGTCTCCATTTACGCATGAGAATACCAGATTTTGTATAATAGGAAACAGAGCTATCTGAAGTTTTACCTTCATCATCTACCCTGTCAAACAAAGACAAAATATCTGGGTCTTTGTGTTGTTCTGCAATGAGATTTGATCTAGAAAATGTCTGACTTTGGTCAGCAGAAGTTTTACTGGAAGTTTCAAATCCACGAGGGATAACGGAATGATCCGTGTCAAACACCTGACTGAGAAAGGTGTCATTTAAGTCAACATCTGTGACATTATTTTTGAGAGTATTTTGATTCTCGGAAGTTTTCTTTGACATGGCTCGAGTAATTGCACACGAAGGAAATAAATCGGGTATCTCTTGTTCATTGGCTCTGGATCCTGATCTAAAGTAGGATTATCAGTCACAAGTGGATTAGTAATGACTTGTCCCCAGCAAGGTCGTTTCCGAGAAGAAGGTGAATCCCTTCAAAAGGCAAAAAAGGCCTAATACCTAAAGTCACAGGTCCAGAAACAAAGTCCGAAGACAAATAGACATTATGGAGAGGAACAGGAATAAAGTCATTGCAATCTACCCCCTTAATAAGAACTTTAG
Source organism: Ptychodera flava (assembly GCF_041260155.1). NCBI lineage: Eukaryota > Metazoa > Hemichordata > Enteropneusta > Ptychoderidae > Ptychodera > Ptychodera flava. Next base: position 38,539,376 of record NC_091928.1, read on the forward strand.
AACCTGAAAATGACTTTTCAGAAAACGGCAGGGTATCTGCCAACAAAAGAGACTGGGAAGCCCCGGTATCTCTTAAAATTTTGACAGGGGTAGCGGAAGAAAAATCACTAGAAAGTGATATAAAACCATCATGAATAAATGGTTCGAAAATACCCATAATGCTATCTTGAGAAGAATTGACCTTGACCTCATTAATTGGGGATAAGAGGGGTTTAACCTCAGAAAATGTGTTACACACATTATTAGACTCTAATTGAGTTGATGAAGAAATAAAGCCGGTGGCTTAGATCCACTTTGACCACTTTGACCTTCACGTTTTCTTTTCAATTTGAAACACTCTGACATTAAATGGCCGTCTTTCTTACAATAATTACAAGAAAGTGTACCGAACTGTTTGTCAGAATGAGATTGAGACTTGGGATCTGATGATGTGGGAGTGTTACTTGAACTCTGTGAACTGTTGTCATTTGATTTTCTACTGTCCTTTGAAAAATTCTTGGACGAAAAGGACGAGTTAAATTTACCTGCATTGTTTCTGTATGAAAAGGACTGGGATGGTTTGCTGAGAAAGGAAGATTTGTGGGTCAATGAATAATCATCGGCCAAACGTGCAGCAACCTCTAATGTATCTGCCTTTTGTTCATTGATAAATGTCTTGATGTCACTCCGGATGCACCTTTTAAATTCTTCAATCAAAACAAGCTGTCGTAATTTGTCATAATTCTGACTGACCTTTTCAGAAGAGCACCAACGATCAAACAGTTGTTCTTTTGTTCGAGCAAATTCAACATAAGTTTGATCCTTCACCTTCTCACAATCCCTAAATTTCTGACGGTAAGCTTCAGGCACCAACTCATAACCCTTGAGAATTAATTCCTTCACAGAATCATAATCTGAAGCCTGCTCTACTGACAACTGAATGTAAATTTCTCTGGCTTACCCACCAAAGCACTCTGCAAAAGCATAGACCAGGACTCCTTAGGCCAATTCAGACTCTGAGCATTTTCTCAAAATGAAGGAAATATTTATCAACATCCTTTTCTTGGAAAGGGGGAACTAACCTGAAATGCTTAGTGATGTCAAACTTGTCTGAAGGGAAGAATTTTCCTGACTGTCCAAGCTCTAAACGTTTTATTTCTACCTGTAATCGCTGTTCTTCTAATCGCAATTCTTTTTCTCTCTGTCTTTCTTCATTTCTAATCTTTCCTGCCTTTCTTTTTCTTTTCTGTCTTTCTTCCATTTCTAACTGCATTCGTATTTTTTCTTTTTCTAATGCCTGTCTCTCTTTTTCCATTTGTAATTCTTTTTCTTTCTGTCTTTCTTCCATTTGTAATTCTAGTTTCTTAATCTCCAAATTTGTCCGCAATTCTAATTCTAATTTTCTGAGTTCAGAGGAAGACTCAGGCTCATAATCTTTTAAGGCAGACTCTTCAAAATGGCCAGAATTAACTAAATGTTTTGCAATCTTGAACTGAATTTCTCGCTTGCGCATAGATCTTTTGACATCTACTTTAAGGAATTGGCCAGTGCAATGAGGTCGTCTTTTCTGAGGGAATCAAATGTGTCCTGATCAAGGTCATCCATTTCCTCTGGTTTAAATTCCGCCATGATTAAATTTCGCTGAGTTCACAGAATACTGTAGTTTTTAAAAAGGCAGGCAAAATGTTGTCAAACGGCTCAAAATATTCGTCTCCCGGACGAGCCCCCAATTTTGTTACGTGCAGAGAAAACGAACAAAAGGGTGAACTCAGCAGTTAACGTTTAAACAAAATTTATTACGAAAAAAAACTAATTGCTAAGTCAGGGATAGAGTACAAGCTTTAAAAGTGTACAGACTACTTATCTCAGCTGGGACGGCAAAGCTCCAGTCTCAGAGTTGTAACAGTCTGTCGGACGAATGAACAGTCCTTTGGCTTGCAGGCTTGCAGTTGCACAAAGTCCACAGTGTAAATCCAGCGTTGGCAGTGAAGGTCTTGAAAAGTCTTGAGAATGACTACTGCTGGAGTTTAGTAACACACAAGAGACACGATCCCAAAAGTCTGACTGAAGCTGTGCACGTCCCTTTTATAGAGGCATATTAGAACAATCTAGAACTTTTATTGACATGCTAATTACAGTTCTAAAATTATCTCCCTTACACAACTAATCAACTTTCCAGAACATTCCAAACATGACTAATTGAATTCAAGGTTGTGAGGTCATCAAGGGCAGTGACCTTGAGAATGTTCTAGACTAATGAACTCTGGTCATGATGAGTGTGGGGTAAATGACCTACATAACAGTCTCAACAACATGGGATAAAACAACTTGGAAGTTCATTGGTGATTTCTGTGAAGGGAAACTAAAACAGACACATGATGAACCTTCTGAAGTTTACTGCACTGTCCTTGATGTTGATTTGAGTAAGCAACAAAAGGAAGATGCAGCAAGACATGGAGTTACGTTGATTCCAGCTACCAGACCAAAATGGTCCAGTCCTGCTGAAGATCCACCTGCAATCAACTGGCTTCTAAATCATATCAACTACTATCCAGAGCTGCCAAAATTAGAAAACATTGGACGTGTGGTTGCATTGTCAGCAAAGACAAAGAATGCCGCATCGGCAATCCAGGACAATCTCTTCCCTAAAGCCAAACTTGATCTGGTAAATTCCAAACCTGCAGCATTATTTGTGTGCGATTCTTGGAATAAAGATGAGTTGGGTCTGACAGGATTTCACACAACACTTGTCAAAGATTTCTGTGAAAGGAAGGCCAAGGCAGGGGAAGTTCTGAAGGCCTACTCTACTGTACTTGATGTCAAAATCAGTGAAGACCAGAAAACAGATGCCGATAGCTGTGGGGTTACCTTGATTGAAGCACAAAGGAGGGAGGGCATTGAACCAGAACACGATCCCCCAAGACCCGAGTGGCTTTTGCTCCATGAAAGTTATTACCCAAACCTTGGAGAGATAGAAGATGTTCAATATGTGGTTGGGTATGCTCCTAAGACAGGATTTGCAGCAGCTTACATCCAAGAAAAACTTTTTCCTGGTGCAAAGCTAGTACTCATCAACCATGCTTGTCCTGAATCAAACTGCCTGCAAGCTGAAGAATATGGACTGGTTAAGTTTGAAGAAGAGATGCTACAAATGGCCAGCAAGGCAGACCTTCTGTTTTCCATAGGACCTCGGATATATGAGTACTTCCTGACTGCGTATCAGGCTGAGGTTAATGGTAAAGAATTATCAGAAATACCACATGAGGAGATTCTCCCAAATCCAATTAGCTGTTCTTTGCAGAAAGAACCTGCTAAAAGGGAGATACGACAACACCAGATATTAACATGCGGTCAGATGGATACTACAGAAGCAATAGACCGATGTCAAATCATGGGAGCTTTAATAGGTAATGCAGTTAATCGGTGGAAAGCAACTCACACAACTCCCCCTAAATGGAAGATACAGGGAGTTTCGAAACAAGCAGGCAAAGCTGAAGTGGACTTCCTTACTGATAAGATGAAATGTCCTCATGTACAGCCCACGCTTCATCCAGGGCATTCAGCAAAATCCCTGCTAACATCACTGCGACAGTCTCACCTGTGCCTGCCTTCATCATATTACACTGACTACAGTTTTTATGGCATGGAAGCAATGGTATCTGGTTTACCAATAGCTGTTGATGAATATACTCATCTAGCCGATTTCATCTTGACATACTTGAAAGCACATGTTGAAAACTGCATAATACCTGCACAAGCCACTAACAACAACTTGTCTGATACAATTTTAAAACACCTGACAGAGACAGATAATGCTTTCAAGCAGGCAAAGTCTCTGAAAACAGACTTGGAAACAGTGAAGACATGGCAAAACGATATGCTGTATTTACAACCCTGTTAACTCCAAATGTCCCGCACCAAACTCAGATCGATGGTAAAGATCAAGGATTGGACACCGATATGACAGGTATCTAATTTTAAGTTTTTTTATTTATTATTTATGTTTGAGTTCTTAATTCATATATATATATATATATATATATATATATATATATATATATATATATATATATATATATATATATATATATATATATATATATATATATTTACAGGAAATGGAAAGTGTCCCAAACACACTGTGGGCTTTAAAAATTGAGTAGATTATTGATCGAATTCGTACTCAAAATGTACGGCACCCAGTCACCTAGCAAAGACATCAAGTCCACACTGCTCGGCCACATGTCAACCCTCATAAAAGATTGGTTCAATAAATGACTAAATTGCTACAATTTTTTAGAGGGACCTTTCCCCACATTGTAGAGTTCATGAATTACTCGCACTGACTCTCTATCACACATTGCACACAAAACTTTATCAGAACAATGTATACATGCTCTACTGGGCAAAAGACTGTCAGCTGAAATAGCAAGTAATTATTGCACAATTTATTCATAGTGGTTGTGAAACACATTAAAATTAAGTCTAGCAATGTGATAAGGCACATTATCAGTAACCAGGAAAGATGACATCAAAACAACTTGGTCTTGACTAATGTATATATCATAAATCTAGTTTTCTTTTCCCCACTGATACACCGTCAGACACTCTACCTGTACAAATAGGATGGGATGCAAATGTATATATCATAAATGTAGTTTTCTTTTCCCCACTGATACACCGTCAGACACTCTACCTCTACAAATAGGATGGGATGACAGGATTCATTGTCAACATCTTAGAGAATCAGAAGAAGACATGAAAGACCTACCATCAAAGGGGAGTCATGGACCAATGGAGGAGGTGATGAATAAACTGAAGGTTGTTCTGAAACGCAGGGTGGAACAAGTGGTGGCTGATGAAGACAGCTGTAAAGAAGCCATGAAAATCTGCATGAGTATACTGGATGAGGTCGATCCAAAAAGTTTATCAGCCGGGTCCTTGAGAATCTTGCTTAGGTTCCTTACTCTTTATGCTCTCTACAAGTTGAAGCAAAGTTGCAGGTCTGGAAGTTTGGCCAAAGCATTTGAACCACTTTTGATAACAGATGAAATGAGAGAGATTGCTGCCAAAGCTGGAATCAAACTGCAGTTGAAAGCAACTTATGACACAGAAAAGTTTGAAGAAGTTGAAGTTTTCTTCATTAATCGTAAGTTTTGTTAACATTTTGAAACCAGGGACTTTGAATGGCAAGATGTTTAGATAAAATCAATAATGTTGTCAACAGACTATCAACTGGATTTTTCACTTCAATTGATGCAGTGATGAGGTAGCACTGATTACAAAGTGTTTAGTGTGATGCTCGTAACTGGAAAATCTCTGCATGACTACGGAATTAACTTCAAGTGTTAGTCACAGAATCATGCGATACGGGACCAGGCTGCTTGAGACTTAATATGAAAATTGTCACAACTTGTATTTGTAACAAATAAGAACTTCTACAAATTAGTAATTTTTTTTGCAACTTAAAGTGTGTTAAACTGGTGGGTATGTTAACAAATATGTTGAACTCTGTACAATTTTCATCTGCTTTACTTCAAGGTGATGGTGGAGGAATTCAACCTGTGAAATTCGACAGTTTTGACGTCCAAGCCGAAACTCTTGAAAATATGACTTTGGATAGTGATGGAGCTGTTGTCACAGAAAATGTCACGATACAGATGAAACAAAATGTGAGTCAACAAAATAGCTGTTCAACGAGAATCAAACACTTTCAAAGTAACTGAGATACAGAGATGCAATAACTATTGATCATAGGAAGGGCAATGCAAGAATAGAGTTTTGGTAAAATAGATGTACCAGTGCCTGTATGTGCATATGGTAACATTTCTTGTTTTACTTCATTGTTAAGGGTTCTGAAACTGGTCGAAAAGGCGCTGATGAGAGGGACCCGCAACAAAGTGAGTATCAATATATGCGACACTTTTTCTCTTTCTGGCCTTTGTGTCGTGAGTCGGGTTCGTACAGGGCTTTACACAGTGAGTATATCTTAACAGGAAAGTGGTAGCCGGCCTGAGTAATACTACACTGCTTAGAGGCCCCAAAACGGTTTCTGACTTAATGGTACCTGCTGGCGAAGTTCTGCTGGGGTTAACCCAGGCCAATAAAACAGGGAGTCGTGTATTACAGCTCTCTGCCATTCGGCTTATATTCTTTAATGGTTAAATACAGCATTCAACAGGAACTACAGCAACAGTTTACTGGAACTAAAGCAACAGCTTTACTGCTAAACTCTCTGCTCTCTAAACTCTCTGCTTACTTTACTCAGGATCGTACGTAGCTCCACTCAGCAGGGAATGAATGTCTGAAATGCCAAGTATGCCTGCTGGAACTATTTGACAGCTACGGAGTACTGGAACGAACTGTCTTTCTGCTAAGACAGTCTAGCAAGGCTAGAGCAGCAACACCAGAGTTTAGGTGACACTCTGGGAACAGGAACGAGCAGCATACAGCCATTAACCAAGTCCTTAACTGGACTTACCCCTCCGATCGCTTAAAAGGAACCTGGTCTCAGTGGGGTTGGCTGTCGGCACACTGGCCGCTGGATCAATGCTGAAGCCCCTCGAGGCTAAGTCAGCAACTGCTCAGGATATCTGCAAGCCTTGCCGCCGAGACATCTGAGATGTCTCTTACACATACAGCAACTCCGTTCTATCTGCAACTCCGTCTATCTGCTTACAAAACTCTAAGTCCAGAGCTTAGAGATCTCTGCTACTACTGCTGGGCATAACAGCATCCTTCCCCTGTGCGTGGAGTAGCGCCCGATGCTAACTCAACAAAATCACACAAAACACTGGCTTAATTATGACTCCTCTGCCAATAAGATGCTACTTTTGCACACGAACAAAGCCTTAAGCCAATGACATACAATAGTTTGCTCATTATGATTGCCTAATCTGTATATTAATATCCCTACTTAATATCATCTTAATACTAATACTGCCATGTTGGCAAAAACAACTGTCAGAAGAAGTGATAAATGACTACACAATCTAAGACAAAGAGATGCATTGGAATGCAGTCCAGTCATGTCATCGGAAATGTTTACTGACCTCTTAAGTGCATGTACCAAGGACAGTACGCTACTCGTTACTATAATTAAACGTAAACACAACAATTAAAAGACACTTAACTAATTAAGAAATCATTACAAAGACGTTTACTGATCCAGAAACGTCACATTACCCCCTCCTTTGAGTTCCTGAACTCCAAATGGAACTTTCTTTTGTTGGGCAATACACCAATGAAACATATGTCCGCTACAATTGAAAAGTCAGTCTACTGAGTAATAAATGCTTTCACTACATGAAGACTGAAAATGAACGTAATACAGAAAAACTATAACACTCAAAAGTCTTAAATGTCCACTTAATACTGTTCACTTAAAGTTCACACAATTTTCCAAAAACACAATGTTAAACGTGAATCGCTATCGTGACTCTTCTAGGCTCATATACAAAAGCTCATCACAATAAATATCGATTAATCAATCTCAGCTGGGAAAGCTCACGTGAGCTCGAAATGTTCAACGTACAACTGTTCAAGGCCAAAAGTTTCTAAATAAAGTCAAACAGCAATTACCTACTTCTCTGCCAGGGTTGAAAATCTAATACTTTACTTGGTAGAAGGAGCCGGTGAATCCCTCGAGTTATGGTTTGGTCGACGCAGATGAAAAGTGCGTTGTACAATTACTTCTTGTACTTCAGAAACTTTTTCTACCAGGTCCGGAGTCAGCTGCAGTAGACTCTCTTTCGGTGAAGTGAATCTACTACCGGCAACTGAGGCCGCATCAGGCATTTCTGTATCGCCATTACATGTCCTCAGATCGGGGCCACTCGTCTCCATGGAGATCAGCTTATACTCTCGTCTCTGCTCTGCACTGCCAGACACTGCTTTGTCCTCAGATGACCTCTCTCCGCAACAAGTTGTCGAGCACACGTACTCATCCCCACATCCAGGTCTCTCAATCTCAGCCTGGGATTTCCCTGGGGTGACTTTTACACCGCTGGTCTGTCCACTGGAGTGTATTTCCATCTCAGCCTCAATAGCTTTGCTGTCCCTCACCACTGCCGTCTTTGATTTCACAGCTCTGCTATCTACGTCAGGCTGCTTGCTACCATTCAACACTCCACTCCGCCCAGCATTACCCACCATGTGCCTCGGCTGCCTGTTGCCATGGGCACGCCTATGATGCACATCCAGGTCTCTCCGATTTCGCCGATTGAGTGCCCTAGTCACACTCAGTGCATCTCTTATGGTGTCCACCCTCTCTCCTGTCTCGTTTAAAGATAGACTCATGCTTTCTCAGTTTTCTGTAGTCACGAAAACACAGGCCACATTGCCTACATGAGAACCAAGGTCTGGGCATGTTGTCAGCTCAGCAACATCAACTTGAATGAAAACTGTCGTCCACAGGCTCGTTCAACCGTGACTTCAGATGGCACGAAGTCAAGTATCAGATGAAAAATCCCTGTCATTGCCATGGTGACATCTACCGGAATCAGGATTCTGGCCAGCTGGTTCTTTTTTGTCACACATGACAACATTGTCATAGGTATACTTTAAGTGCACTATCTATCATCAAACAATTATAGTCTACTCACAGAAGTTCAAAGTCTGTCATCAGTTCATCATCAATCTGGTTAGTTGGTTGGTTTGTGTCCTATTTCTCTGTAGTTACTTCTGGGGTGAAATAAGGTCCAGCTGGGTGTGTCAGTCCGTTTAGTTGGAGGCATAGTACCAGTCGCCATAGCAATCAGGTGCCTTCCTGTTTCTCCTTGTTGCATACAGATGGATTTCTTTCTCAGTATGATCAGGGTCAAAGTCGATATTTACATCTGTGTCCTCTGCCTAGTAAAGGTCATCTAGGGGCATACTACCAGGGAATGTTTCAGTATCACCAAGATGGTTGTCTTTTGGCATGGTATTGTCTATCAGCTCAGGTAAGGCAGATTTCTCACCATCAGGATGTCTCTGGTCCTGCTGATGCCAATCAACTGCTTGCATCCCCTCATAGGGTTTTAGTCGGTCGTAATGCACTACCTTTGGTTTTGAGTGCTGACTCTGCTAAATACGGAAAGTGACGTCGGAAAGTTTGTCGATAATCAGGAATAGTCCTTCCCCTCGATTTGCTGCTAATTTCTTGGATTTTCCTCTCTTGCAGGTTTCAGCACACAGCCATACAATTGACCAGTTGTCAATTCACTTCCATGCTGCCCCGGTTCATAATGTCGTTTCTGGGCAACTGCACTTTTCTGCAATGCAATTCTAGCTCTGCCATGTGCTAATTGTAATTTCTCTTCTCAGCTGCAAGGCATAATCAGTACGTTCGGTCAAATGGGTCAGTAGAGGTTCGACCATCAAGTCCACAGGTAAATCTACCTGTCTGCCCAGCATCATCATATTCGGTGTCTCGCCAGTACTCTCCTGGGGTGAACTTCTGTATGCCATCATAGCATAAGGTATCACCTTATCCCAGTTCGATTGATCAGGATCCACTAGTACTGACACAGTCTGGGCTAGGGTTTTCATGTATCGTTCAATGAAGCCGTCAGATTTTGGATTGTATGGGGTCATTCTCGTCTTGTCAACGCCCAAAAGTCGACATACCTCAGCTATCACTGCAGACTCAAAATTTCTGCCTTGGTCAGAGTGGAGTTGCTTGGGCACTCCAAAACGGCTTACAAACTCATCGGTGAGTTTTGCTGCAACAGTTGTGGCTTCCTGGTTTGGGATAGCATAGGCTTCTACCCACTTTGTAAAATAGTCACCTGTGACTAGTGCCCATTTGTTTCCACGTTCAGTCTCTAAAAATGGACCTATGATGTCAAAGGCCACTCTCTCTCCATCGGCACGCCAACAATATATTGTTGTAATGGTGCACACCGTGTCTTGCTTGGTGCTTTTCGTGCAGCACAAACATCACACTGTCGTATCATGGATTTGATATCGGCTGTCAGACCATACCAATAATATTGCTGCTTTATTTTCTCCTTGGTTTTAAACACGCCGAAGTGGGCGGCGGTCTTTGCAGAGTGTAACTCTGCAAACACTTCTTGCCGGAGTGTTGATGGCAAAATATCTGCCATTCACAGGTGTTTCCATCGACAGACTCATATCTGAGATACAGCACCCCATTTCTCAGTTCAAGACACTTCAATTGGCCCAAATATGCTTTGGTTGCCAATGATTGTGGTGATATTTTCTTCCAATCTGATGGGTCTGCACTCAGCTCTTTGTGTTTAATGATCGGGCCAATATCAGGATCCTCAAGCTGTAATTGACGTAATTGTGTTGTTGTCCATTCTGGAACTAGACTGATTGCTCTTTCTGCTACCACCGGTGTGCTGGTGTGACCGGGTAAGTCTCTGTCCTGAGAACTGGCATTCTCAGGGTCAATGACCTGTGCAACTACGGATGTGCAACAGGTGGTTGTAGTTTTTCTACAGAGATGCTGCTCTCCTCTGTTTGTGTAGCAATGGTACACTGTGTCTCTGTCTGCGTTGATACACTGGCAGTAACTGCTCCCACAGTGTAATTGTCTTGTCCCTGTTGATCTGTGTGTGGACTGTCCACATTGTCTGCATGGCCTCCGGGACAGGCTATCAGCATTTTGATGTTTTGTTTTCTGCCGGGTCGGTGGATGACTTTGAAGTCGTACTCACTGAGTACTTCTAGCCATCTTGCTAGCTGCCCCTCTGAATCTTTGAAGTTAAGCAGCCAGCGTTATGAACTATGGTCAGTACGCAAGATGAACAGCTGCCCATACAGGTATGGACGGAAATACTTCATAAAGTGAACTGCTGCTAACAGCTCCCTCCTCGTCACACAGTAATTTTGTTCAGGTTTACTTAGACTTCGGCTGGCATAAGCAATAACCCGCTCTTCTCCATCCTGTATTTGGGACAGGACTCCGCCTATAGCATATAGGCTCGCATCTGTGTCCAGGATCAGTGGTGCACCTGGTATCGGGTATGCCAGGACAGGGGAGTTAACAAGTCTGTTTTTCAGCATCTCAGATGCTGTGTCGCATTTATCGTCCCTCAGGAAAGGCCGGTTCTTTTCGGTGAGTTGTACCATTGGTCTGGCGATAGCTGCAACATTCTGCACAAATCGTCAGTAGTAAGACGCCAGGCCAAGAGAACCCCGCACCTCATGGACATTTTTAGGGGTCAGCCATTTCTGCACTGCATCGGTCTTATCTGGGCTGGTCTCAACTCCTTCTGCTGATACCCTATGCCCAAGGTAGTCTACCTTTCGCATGGAACAAACTGCACTTGTTAGGCTTCAATTTCAGGTCGGATTCCCTCAGACGTGTAAATACTATTTCTAGTCTCTCCAACATCTGGTCAATGGAATCGGCAAACACCACTATATCATCAAGATACAACAGGAGGATTTCCCATTGTAATCCTGATAATACAGACTCCATCAGTCTCTGGAAAGTGGCTGGGGCATTGCATAAACCAAATTGCATGACTTTCCATTGGTATAGCCCACTCCAGGTGGTGAATGCAGACTTCTCCTATGCATCACCGTCCAGCTCAACTTGCCAGTAACCGCTTGTTAGATCTAATGTGCTAAACCACTTAGCACCAGCAAGTGCATTTATGCTGTCTTCAATTCTGGGTATGGCATATGCGTCTTTCACCGTTATATCGTTCAGGTGGCGATAGTCAATGCAGAAACGTGTGCTGCCATCTTGTTTCTTGACTAAAACGACCGGCGCTGCCCAAGGACTATTGGACTTTTCGATCACATCTTTCTCCAACATGTCGTGTACGAGATGTCTGGTCTCCTCCTGCGACCATTGCGATTGTCGGTGGGGCTGCTGACGGATGGGTTGGTGGTTACCGGTCTCAATGTGATGTTTAGTCAGACTGGTGCGTCCGAAGTCCAGCTTGTCTTTTAAGAAAATATCCTCCAATATCGATAGAAACCGGGCAATTTTCTCTCCGCATTCTGTGCCAAGTTCATCGACACTCTCCTCCCATAAGGTCTGCAGGTGGTCAGGTACAGGTGTGGTCGGTTTACCTGTCTCAGGTTGACTGGTCTCAACAGGTTGTTGGTGGGACTTGACCTCACTGTTCACACCACTAGCAAGTGCTATGGTGGTCCCCTTCTGCATTATGTGGGTCATTTCACCTTCATTCATAAAACGGACGGGAACAGTGTTATTGGTGACATCAACGAGTATGCGTCCTACCAGGACACCTTCTGCTGACAGTGGGTTGCGCTTGGTTGGTTTCAACCAAGGCCATGGGGTTCACGCCGATAGGTTGGGACATATGTCCAGGTATGACCATCTCATGTCCAGCTTTAACAGCCATTGTCTCTGCTACCACAACTCGAGCGCACAGGTGTCTACCTGTACGGTCAAGTAGGGGTACATTCCCCTCATGGAAATCCATAGTAGACAATGTGTTCTGATCTCAGCAGGTGCAGCCAGGATGTAGTCGTTGCCAAGTATTACTCCCTCACTGATCTCTGCCACAACAACTCAAATTGTTGTTTTATTCGGTTCAACTTTGATCTGGAAGTCGGCCTCTCCATGCACAGGTAAAGGTGTCTTCCTTTCAGGCTGCAACGCCCTTATTGTAGGTGGCAATAGGGTAGGTTTCTTTGCAGCTGGTATCAAGTTGTAGACATCGGGAGAGAGGAGGGTCAACTCCGATCCGGTGTCGACAAACAACAAGCAGCGACACCATGGGTTTCAGCAAGAACGAAAAACTGCAGCCGTCTTTCTTTACTTTCACGTCATTGAACTGCTACACATGCTGGACTTCCATGTCAGGTTTCTGGTCATTATCTATTTTGTTGTCGTTTGTTGGGACTGGTTGTCTGCTTTCGACCGAGCATCGGTCCCCACACTTGGTCCTTTTGTGTTTCCCGAGGATTTTGCCTTTGGGCAGTTGCGACATATATGGCCAACTTCCCCACATCCAAAACACTCTATCAGTCCTTCTTTTGTCGCTCAGCTTTTTCCCTTTTCATCTCCTCTTTCATCGCATTTACAGCTGCCATGAGTTCAATGAACTCTGACTGGGTCGGCAAACTGGTGTGTTGATCGCAGGAGTATGCAATCTCCACTGCATCATCATACAGGTCGTCATCAATGCCAACCTGCCTGATATGTTGGCGTCTTTTCATTCGTCCAGCTTCAGAATGCAGGAACGACTCAGTATGAATAGCAATTTGTATTGCTGCATCGAGTGTTCTGGGCCGCTGTCTGAATAAGTCTGCACGAATTTCTGCATCAGGGATTGCATCGGAAAAATTCTGCCTAGCCAACTTGTCAATGGCTATCAGGTCAAGTTCAGGATAAGCTTGCTCAGTCAAATCTACGATAGCTTGTCCTAGATCTGCGAGCGTCTCATTTTTCATCTGCTTTCTGCATTTCAGCTGGGTTAAACGTAACTCAGCTTTGCCCAAAGAAGCAAAGCGTGCTTCCAATATGGCCACTAATTAATCATACCGCATCTCCTTAGGTAAGCCATAATTACGGGGAAGCAAGTACTGGGCACAACCTCTAAGGCAAGCTTCCAGGAAATCACCCTTCTCTACTGCACTCCATCTGTTAATTGCTGCACAGGGGGTAAAGTGGCTATAGTTGTCACGCCAGGAACTGCGACCATCATATTTGTCAGGCATCACAGCTGGCTTTTCCAGCCTGGCTCCCCTATCTTGATTCTGGGGAATCCTATCTTGTCAACTTGCCCTTCCCCCAGGCAGGTGAGGTCTGCCATATTGACTGCTCTCTCCCTGACCTGGGCTATTTTGTCTCCCCATCACTGGATCAAGACGGTCATTCAGTCTGGCAAAGGAGGACATGTAGCTATCTGTATTTCCAGTAGGAAGAGCACCCTCTCTGTAGCTACCTTCATAGGCTCCTTGTTTTCATACAGCTCAGCGATGGGTCTCCCAGGTGAACCCCTCTAAAGATTCGGTTATCTTAGATAGTCACTGCTTTCCTTTGGTCTAGCCCCAGACATATAGTGATTTCTGCCCTCAAGTGCGCCCTCTCTGTTCTGTCTCAGGAAACTGCTTTCTGGTCGGTATGGAGACTGCATTCCATACTCATTCTCATTTTGTAGCCGGTTTCCTACATTTAACCATGGCCGCACATTAGGGGTGCTTGTGCCTAGAGCACTGCCTGAAAATTTTGCTGCCAGGGAAACGGTAGTCAGGGCCTTTTATTTCTCCCATTCTGTAGTTTTTCTGCTCATCCTGCCCCCAGTCGCACCAAAAGCTAATGTGTCATACCCACTCTCGCCTAGTACAACCTTCCACTGTGCTATTTTTTCTCCTGTGATCTGACATTCTGCTATTGGACTATTGACCTTGCCTTGGGCCGGTCCTGTTCACCTCCAGAGAACGTAATGACCTCCTCAGTATTATCAGACTGCTCGATTTCAACTGCCGTAGCCATCACTCATATGTCTGCACGTGGCTTCAGTTAACCCTATCTTTTGTCTGCACCAATTTCTCTAAAACCTCTTAGTTTTTCGCCCTGTGTTACTCTGTACCATTTATTTGCCTAAGTCAGAATACCATCCCACCGCTGCCACCACTGCGACACTTTTTCCTCTTTCTGGCCTTTGTGTCATGAGTCAGGTTTGTACAGGGCTTTACACAGTGAGTATATGTTAACAGGAAAGTGGTAGCCGGCCTGAGTAATACTACACTGCTTAGAGGCCCCAAAAGGGTTTCTGACTTAATGGTACCTGCCGGCGAAGTTCTGCTTGGGTTAACGGCCCAACCCAGGCCAATAAAACACAGGGAGTCGTGTATTACAGCTCTCTGCCATTCGGCTTATATTCTATAATGGTTAAATACAGCATTCAACAGGAACTACAGCAGCAGTTTACTGGAACGACAGCAACAGCTTTACTGCTAAACTCTCTGCTCTCTAAACTCTCTGCTTTCTTTACTCAGGATCGTACGTAGCTCCACTCAGCAGGGAATGAATGTCTGAAATGCCAAGTATGCCCGCTGAACTATTTGACAGCTACGGAGTACTGGAACGAACTGTCTTTCTGATAACAAAGTTTAGCAAGGCTAGAGCAGCAACACCAGAGTTTAGGTGACACTCTGGGAACAGGAATGAGCAGCATACAGCCATTAACCAAGTCCTTAACTGAACTTACCCCTCCGATCGCTTAACAGGAACCTGGTCTCAGTGGGGTTGGCTGTCGGCACACTGGCCGCTGGATCAATGCTGAAGCCCCTCGAGGCTAAGTCAGCAACTGCTCAGGATATCTGCAAGCCTTGCCGCCGAGACATCTGAGATGTCTCTTACACATACAGCAACTCCGTTCTATCTGCAACTCCGTCTATCTGCTTACAAAACTCTAAGTCCAGAGCTTAGAGATCTCTGCTACTACTGCTGGGCATAACAGCATCCTTCCCCTATGCATGGAGTAGCGCCCGATGCTAACTCAACAAAATCACACAAAACACTGGCTTAATTATAACTCCTCTGCTAATCAGAAGCTACTTTTGCACACGAACAAAGCCTTAAGCCAATGACATACAATAGTTTGCTCATTATGATTGCCTAATCTGTATATTAATATCCCTACTTAATATCATCTTAATACTAATACTGCCACGTTGGCAAAAACAACTGTCAGAAGAAGTGATAAATGACTACACACTCTAAGACAAAGAGACGCATTGGAATGCAGTCCAGTCATGTCATCGGATATGTCTACTGACCTCTTAAGTGCATGTACCAAGGACAGTACGCTACTCGTTACTATAATTAAACGTAAACACAACAATTAAAAGACACTTAACTAATTAAGAAACCATTACAAAGACGTTTACAGATCCAGCAACGTCACATTTGTATATTTTATTAAATCAAATCTACCTTGAAGAATGCATAGCATTACTTTATCTACTGTAGCCACATAGATTATTACATGTGTTTTCTGCAACATACTATCTCAATCTAACCTTATGCAGCTCTCTCTGCTCCATAAATGCATGTTAGTTTTATCGCTATTAGTAAATTATTATCCGATGTCTTTTGCGCAGTAAAGCGATGTATTCATTGCTCTAATAAATTTTGGGTGCGATGTGTGATACTGATAGTCAGTACATGTGTGGGAGTGCCTCATGAACTTCACAGCATGTGAACGTGTGTGGGAGTGCCTCATGAACTTCACAGCATGTGAAGGGGTTAAGATCTTAAGATCGGTTATTTAACTACTCTTTCTAAGAGTTGGGAATAGTCTAATCGGTTTGACTTTTATGTTTTCTAACCGTTCTTTTTGAGTCCTTGCAGTTATGTAGACGCTCAAAATTTCATGGTCACGTTTTTCTGCTGGCAGTGGCAAGGTCCACGGGTGCTTGTTGAAAATCCGTGTACCCTAGCCTACTATGCAGCATATAACCTTGGTAAATTTAAGGTGTATAATCATTAAGGGCTAAACTTTGCAATGTATTGTCCTATAGAAGTGATGACATTCCTTCTGAATTGATTTCATTTGTATGTTATTTATGTTTAAATTCTTAGTAACCGATTTTTGAAATACCAAGATAATCACATAATTATATTACATGAAGTTAGTTTTATTGACAGTGAAAGTATATGTGTTTGCATGAGTGCTATCATAAAATAAATATAACAATTTACATTGTTGAGGTTTATAACAGGGCACGGAAAACATCTTACTATTGTGGTGCCAACAGTAAAATATTTAAAATGAAAAGTAGTCTATAGGGTGCTGTTGTTATCACTTATAGGAACAATAAAATTCATTAGCAAATTGAACATTTAATTCGTTTTGGCTTAAACATTTCATCATTAACAAAGTTAGTTTCTTATTGTTAGGGTATTAAAATCTGTAGAGCTGGTCAATACTGATACAATTAAATGAGGTATCTGTTGCAGGTCAATCAGATCAGATTCCAGCTTAAGATGAGCAAAAAATTAATAATGATTATAAAGCATTTAACTGTTTCATCAACTAATGAGTGATGATATTCTCGATTACATGCAAGATCTTACTACAATTTTCTTGATGTATTAGAAACATACCCTCTCTTTGCATGTTTGAGGAGTATTTAAATTAAGTGTCTGTATCTCCTGTAAATGTCTGATGATTCATACAACTATTTATAGGTTTGTCTTTCTCTTAAAAATCATTAAATGGCAAGGATACGGCTATAAATAGTCCCCCCTGGGGTCCACACACTTCTGCCCAGCGATGCTGCAGCGCTTAGATCCCTGCTTTGTAGAGGGTTTCGTGTTGGTCGTCAAAAAAGTCCTGAACGGCGGATATGACATCATCTATTGTTAAAATGTTTTCAACTACCTGTTTCTTCATGCTGGGAAGAGATGAAAGTCTTAGGCTGCTAGGTCAGAAGAGTATGGTTGGTGTTGAACAAGTTTGAAGCCGCAGTCATGAACTGTTGCCATGGCAATGACTGACTTGTAGGGTGGAGCATTGTCCTGATGGAACAAAACACCCATTTTCTAAACTTTCCGCATTTGTATAGTCCCCAGTAAGTCTTGTATCATCACTCCGTCATAGTTAGGCTCAAAACTTTTCATCGAAACCTCGTATATTCCTACATAGGCTTGCCAATGCAGCTGTACATGACTTGATTGCGTGTTATTGTTTAGAAATGAATTTTGATCCAAACTTAGAATTCAAAGGTAAATAAAACCTGTGCATTTTCGTACAGATGGTGTTTAAACATTCATTGGGCAGTGAAATGGGGAAACTTGGTTTTATTTTAGCTGCTGTTCCTTCTAGTTATAATATTTATGTAAATAAGAAGTTGAGTTCCAGCAAATCATGAACTATGGTATTTTTAAAAATTTGTTAACTTTAGCTGTAGCTTACTTTGATGTTAATACTATTAGACATTTTCATAGAACCATGGTATGTAATGCCACGGTCCAGACAATTATATAATGGTTATCATCAAATGAGGAACAAGATGGTTAATAACTCTATTAACAACATCTTATCCTGTTTTCGAGAGGCAGACGTTGTAGCATATCAGTACTTGTTTTTTTATGTGTTTTTTTTTTTTGACAGAGGAACAAGTCACTCAACATAGTCAACCAACTCTTCCAAGTCCAACAATCTACGAGATACAAAGTTTACAGGCTAGAAGTTTACTTCGACACAAACCCAGTGAAAAACGACTCACAGATTTTGACATCAGATACTCAGAATTAGCACAGTCCAAAGTTCAGTCTTTACAAAGTCAACTTAAAAAAACTTGCACAGAAAAGCAAATTCTGGAAACCCAATTGGCGGAAGCAGTACATGAAAAATTACAACTGGAAAAGAAGTGTCAGGAGTACATGCAGCGCTGTCATAGTACTGAAAAGATAGTTTCTACACAACTAAGTGATATTCATGTTCTTACAACTAAATTGGAATCGTTAGATCCCAAAAATATTGAAAATTTACTTACTAAGCTCTAAGAAAAAGACAAAGTAATTGCTGAACTGATGACCAAGCTATCACAATTATCTGATGTAAAATCTGATTTTGAAGTGCAGAAAAAAATTGCAGAAAGTCTTCCACTTGGTGACCAAAGTATCACCACTGCTGCAATGGAACAAAAGGGTGAGTTCATACATGTACATTTGTAAGAATTCAATCATAAGAACAACTTCCATGACAAATTCAGGTATATTTTGATTGTTTGAAAATGAAAATCACAATTACTATACCACTACAATCAGTATAATCAGTACAACCTCCAAACTTCGAGTCAGTTTGAAGGGTTTTTTGAATTTTTTTATTTTTTACGTTACAGTCATACATGTAGCTTGTAATTGCGATTGGTTAAGAAACGTCAATCAGCACATTTAAGGAAGAGTTCACAGTCTAAGATTCCAATTACTGAGTCAGTATCTGAATATTTTTTTATTACTAAGAGGTGTAAGCAAATTTATAAACTAGTCACTCCAAGTTTAATGATTGATTTAGTTAATCATATGTCTCCAGGTGTAAATCTCTCCATGAAAGTAAGTACTGTGTCAATTTGCATGGTATTTGGTAGGGTACATTTACAGGTATTTGTTGAATTGTAAAGATTATGAAATTTATGCAAGTATCTAAAACACTGGCTGCTATCTCATTAACATTTAACCAATATAAGCTAGAGTGATCAATATTGCTTTTAACATTCATCATTCAAATACATTATAGCTAAGTCACAATCTTCAAAATACTACATAAAACACAGTCCCAATTTAAACACAAACTACAATCGCCAAAGCGCAAAGTACAAATCATGTTACTTTTTGTTCAACAAGTTCTACGGCTAAGTTATTACATATATTATAGTTGTGTCAATACTAGTGAATTTTGTGACGTCATACCCCCTGATTACTACTGACAATGTATCCAAATTTCAAGCGTTGTGGCCCCGCAGTGAACATAACGATACAAGGTTTTTTGTAAAGGAATAAAAAGGACCATGAACTTATTATAAAAGCAAATAGGTATATCTTTCACTGTTATATTAATGACATATCCCAAAGTGTAGATTATAGGAACAAATATAACATATGTCACCAGATTTAATAAGAGAATGAACTAAGTAAAATATACCAGACCCAATGGTAGTTTTCTATTCAACATCATGATAGTAAAGTCACATATGCATTTCGGATTATCAGTCCAAGGGGTTAGTATAGAGTGTGAATAGAAGTGGTGCTACAGCTGATCCCAGTGGAACGCCGAATTGAAGTGGAGTTGATTGTGACGAATGACCATTGATTACGACGGACGGATCTATTGGTGTGATACGTTGAATACCATGAATGCTCAGATGAGCGAGGCGAAAAAGCAGAACGTTGAGGTTGATGGTATCAAACGCTGCTCATAAGTCAAGTAAGACAACAATGACATATTGCCCTGTATCGAGGGAGAGAGTAATGTCATTGTGATCCTTCTTTAGAAGTGCAGTTGTGGAATTAGCTTCAGGCAGGTTGGAGTGGTTCAAAAAGTTAGTTACTGTTGACATAGACATTCTCTTTGCAACGACTATTTCTGTAACTTTTGAGATGAATGGAAGGTTGGAAATGGGTGTGTAATTTTCCAGGATGTCTGGATCAAGAGAAACCTTTTCAGTAATGGAGTAACAACTGCTGATTTCAATGAACTCGGAACAATTCCAGTATTAGGTGAAAGGTTGCGATTATGTCGATGGCTGGTATAAGTCTGTAGATAACACCTTTAAGCATGTTTTTGTTTTCTAATCTACGTCGGAGATTCTTGGCTGCAGATATGTCAGTGTTATACCATTTGGAGTTCGGTCGCAGGGTGATGACACGTTTTTGAACGGTGCATGCTTATTTAACAGTTCGTCCTAGCAAATATTGTAATGTGAGACAGCAGTTTTAATGTTATTAGTACTTTGGCGATGTAGGGCAGAGTTATCGAGATCTTCCATAAATGTGCTCAGTGAAATATCTTTTGTACGGTGAGAGGTGACTTCAGTCTGTATAAGTGGAGATTTTGATAGTATCAAGCTGTGACGAATTTGGAAGTGATCTAACAGGTACAGTTTATCAATGGTAGATAAAGAGATGATGATTCAGAGTTAGTGATAGCTAGATCGAATGCATGACCTTGGGTATATGTTCGTTCGCTGACAATTTGCTTGAAATTGCAAGAGTGAACAAGCCCTTGGACATCTGTGTTTTTGAATCTGGTTGGTTTTCATTCTAGTGAAAATTAAAGTCACTGAGTATAATAAGATTACCAGAATATGTAGCAGCTATTTCAAGGAGGGTGCCAAACTCGTCAATGAACAAGGCTATACTCAGTTAGTTTTTGATGTTAGGAGGGGATCGATAAACAATGAGTATCTAAGTTGTATTGCCGTTACAGCATAAATTGGTTTTTGCAGCCTCAAAAGATATTCGAATTCGAATGAGTCTTCCAGGCAGCAATTTAATGTAAGACTTGTGTATAAATGCGATGCCTCCACCTTTTGATTTTATTTGAGAATGTTTGAAGGAGTAACCTGCGGGTGTTACCTCACTAATTGTAGGTTTATCTCCAGCCTGTTTTAACCAAGACTCAGTAATTGCTATTCCAATATAGTCTGCGATCTCAGCTCTTTTATTTCTAATAGACTGAACATTCCAACAGCATTGTTGAAAATGGCTTTTACAGGGCATTATTCTTTGTTGGACTTGGGGACCTGTATGAGATTAACTGAGATCACATTTTCCCTTTCAGATCTTTTCAATTTCGCAGAACAAGCTTGTACTAGAAGGCTTTGACTGAATTCCTGTTGTTTTGATTGTCTGCCATAACTCAGGAGTGCATTTTAGTTCAGATAAACATTTTCTGTTCAGTTGTATGAGATCTTTCCTGTTGTAGGTGGTTGTTCGAGGCTGATGACCTGTAAATTGCATCTGCAAAAGCACTAATGAGATAGCAGAAGTATGCTAATGTGTAGCATAACTCTCCTTTGCTAACCACAGAGATGTTATGTCATTTGAGGTGTTAGGTACAGGGGCTGCAATTGAATGGATATAGATATTGCAGTATTTAAGTCAATATCTGGAAAGCACAAATGCCACACAGGTTTGGTCCGTAACTAAATGTATATAACGATGTTCATACATTTAGTCCAATCCAGGATGGCCTTGGAGTCCAGGTCAGGCAAACTCGTAAAAAAGATCCTATGTCGAAACTGATGCTCACTGAGTGTAAAACAATGGGTCACTAGGTATCTAAACATCCACTGATATGAGCAATAAGTCATTCTGTGCGCAATGGGTAATCAAAAATAGAACTTTTCAAGAGAGCTTCTGTTTTGGGCAGCCTGTTAGGAGAATCACCCACCATACACTTAATTCGAATGACAATTTAATCAATTCCCCACATTTCAGTGCATTGCGAAAGGGAACTTAATAATGTATACATGAAGGAGTTGTGTATAATAGCAGTAAAATTATAAACATTTGCTCAATGTCTTCAAATCCAGTTGGGAAACGTTCATTTATACGTACATTTTAGAGAGTCCATTTATTCAAGTTAAATGCATAGATATGGTAAATGACAGACATAGTAAATTATGTCTTGGTATCCAGACGGAATGGACAGTAATTATCGTGATATCTGTTCTTCATATTAGAAATAACCGATCCTAGAGAAGATGTGTATAGCAAAACTGAAACAATGGATTTTGCGGAAAAGGAATCACAAAAATCTGAGATCACTGGAGGGGAGGGAGGTGCGATGATGACAGCGAAAACATTACAACCTGAGATGACTAGTAGGGACTGGAGTGAGATAGAGACAGTCACACAAACACAACCTGAGTTGACTGGCAGGGATGGAAAAGAGATGGTGATAGCCACATCAACACAACCTGCGATGGCTGGTAGCAGGGAGGGACATCAGATTGAGACAGCTACAGTAATCACAGCACAAGAGCAACAAAAAAGTGAGTATTTTTTTACTGGCAATTACGTGAAGTTGTAATTTACCCATTGGAATGAACACAAGCTAGATGTGAATGCTGCTATCATATCTTTTCTACTTACGGCAATGGCAAGGTAAGGTTGATGATAAGAAAAGATTATTGTTAGGATATTACTGCTAACCCATTCAACTATCCTGGAAACACAGGGGCAGACAGTCTTTTATGACAATCTCCAGATTTCTTTAAACTTAATGAACTTTTTCTTGGACCTCATTGTTTATCAACTAATTATGCTAAAAGAGCTGAATCCACAAGGGATTATGTTGGCTTCTGGATTGGATTGTATTAGAATACTTTGGAATCTAAGGGAATCCATCGTTTATTCTAATGCTGGATTCCCAGTACTTGATGTTGATGGATTCCTCATGGATTCTACCGTACATTTTAAGAATCCATTAAAATGGATAGCTCTCTGGATACGGAACATTTGACATGTAGTAATGAAAGCCAATATCATATATCTACCCTTGTGTGAGTGAAATCATATCATAGAGTTTAGAAGGTAACCTCCTTTATCAAGAGATTTCTTACTTATCAACAGAGAAAACGGATTCCTCGGGTATTTTCAGCAAGCTCTTCAAACGCTCTGCTAGACGTAAAAGCAGAACTGATGGCAGTATGGTGACTCCTGAGGTAGTTACAGTCACCAAAGCACGAGAGCATCAGAAAGGTAAGCAGGTTTGCTGGTAATATACCTGAAGTAATCAATGTTTAACGTTATATTACTGAAGTACAGATGTGTAACAAAGATCTGATGGCAGTATGGCGACTCCTGGTATGCACTTATACACAGGAACAAATTATCTTTGGTGAAGGTAATAAACTGTTCCATATGGGTTAGGTATACCCTGTAGGATGTCAGGCGAGGTCTAGTTATGCAGTAATGCCTGGGAGTAAAGATACTGAAGATATGACACTTTGTTCAGAGTCCTATTCTAAAGAAATGCATGGCGTCACAAAATCAAAAAAGTTTCTTGGCTGCAGATATGTCAGTGTTATACCATTTGGAGTTTGGACGCAGGGTGATGACACGTTTTGAACCGGTGCATGCTTATTTACAGCTCCTCCAAGCAAACATTGTAATGCGAGACAGCAGTTTCTACATTATTAGTACTTTGGCGATGTAGGGCAGAGTTATCGAGATCTTCCATAAATGTGCTCAGTGAAATATCTTTTGTACGGCAATAGGTGACTTCAGTCTGTATGATTCGAGATTTTGATAGTATCAAGCTGAGACAAATTTGGAAGTGATCTAACAGGTACAGTTTACCAATGGTAGTTGAAGAGATGATAATATCAGAGTTAGTGATAGCTAGATCGAATGCATGACCTCGGGTATATGTTGGTTCGGTGACAATTTGCTTAAGATTGCAAGAGTGAACAAGCTCCTTGGACGTCTGTGTTTTTGAATCTGGTTGGTTTGCATTCCATTTGAAATTAAAGTCGCTGAGAAAAATAAGATTACCATAATGTGTAGCAGCTATTTCAAGGAGGGTACCAAACTCGTCAATGAATAAGGCTACACTCAGTTTGTTTTTGGTGTTAGGAGGGGTCGATACACAATGATGATTGAAAGTTGTATTGCCGTTACAGCACAAATTGTTTTTGCAGCCTCAAAAGATATTTGAATGAGTCTTCCAGGCAGCAATTTTAATGTTAGGCTTGTGTATAAATGCGATGCCTCCACCTGTTGATATTATTTAAGAATGTTTAAATGGGTAACCTGCGGGTGTTACCTCACTAATGGTTGAGTCATCCCCAGCCTGTTTTAACCAAGACACAGTTTTTTATGTTCTGCAATATAGTCTGCGATCTCAGCTCTTTTATTTCTAAAATCTGAACATTCCAACAGCATTGTTGAAAATGGCTTTTACAGGGTATAGTTTGTTTTGGGCTATGGGGACCTGTATGAGATTAACTGAGTCCCTTTTTCCTTTCAGATCTTTTCAATTGCGTAGAACAAGCTCGTACTAGGCTTTGACTGAATTCCTATTGTTTTGATTGTCTGCCATAACTCAGGAGAGCATTTTAGTTCAGATGAACATTTTCTGTTCAGTTGTATGAGATCTTTCCTGTTGTAGGTGATTGGTTGAGGCTGATGACATGTAAATTGCATCTGCAAAAGCACTAATGGGATAGCAGAAGTGTGCTAATGTATAGCATAACTCTCTGTTGCTGACCACAGAGTTGTTATGTCAGATTGAGGTGTTAGGTACAGTGGCTGCAATTGAATGGATATAGATATTGCAGTGTTTAAGTCATTATCTGGAAAGCATAAATACCACACAGGTTTGGTCCGTAACTAAATGTATGTAATAATGTTCATACATGTAGTCCAATCCAGGATGGCCTTGGAGTCCAGGTCGGGCAAACTCGTAAAGAATATCATATGTCGAAACTGATGCTCACTGAGTATAAAAGAATGGGTCACTGGGTATTTAAACATCCACTGATATGAGCAATAAGTCATTATTTGCGCAAAGGGTAATGAAAATAGAACTTTTCAAGAGAGCTTCTGTTTTTTGGGCAGCCTGCTGCTGCATCACTCACCATAAACTTAATTCGAATGACAATTTAATCGACTCCCCACATTTCAGTGCATTGCGAAAGGGAACTTAATAATGTATACATGAAGGAGTTGTGTATAATAGCAGTAAAATTATAAAACATTTGCTCAATGTCTTCAAATCCAGTTGGGAAACGTTCATTTCTACGTACGTTTTAGAGAGCCCATTTATTCAAGTTAAATGCACAGATATGGTAAATGACAGACATAGTTAATTATGTCTTGGTATCCAGACGGAATGGACAGTAATTATCGTGATATCTGTTCTTCATATTAGAAATAACCGATCCTAGAGAAGATGTGTATAGCAAAACTGAAACGATGGATTTGGGGAAAAGGAACCACAAAAATTTGAGATCACTGGAGGGGAGGGAAGTGCGATGATGACGGCGAAACCATCACAACCCGAGAAGACTAGTAGGGATTGGAGTGAGATGGAGACAGTCACACAAACACAACCTGAGTTGACTGGCAGGGATGGAAAAGAGATAGTGACAGCCACATCAACGCAACCTGCGATGGCTGGTAGCAGGGAGGGACATCAGATTGAGACAGCTACAGTAATCACAGCACAAGAGCATCAAAAAGGTAAGTAGTTTTTTACTGGCAATATATGTGAAGTTGTTATTCACCCATTGGAATGAACACAAGCTAGATGTGAATGCCGCTATCAAATCTTTTCTACTTACGGCAATGGCGAGGTAAGGTTGATCATAAGAAAAGATTATTGTTAGGTTTTACTGCTAACCCATTAAACTTTCCTGGGAACACAGGGGCAGACAGTCTTTTATGACAATCTCCAGATTTCTTTAAACTTAATGAACATTTTCTTGGACCCTCAATATTTTAACTAATTATGCTAAAAGAGCTGAATCCACAAAGGATTATGTTGGCTTCTGGATTGGATTGTATTAGAATACTTTGGTATCCAAGGGAAATCCATTGTTTATTCTAATGCTGGGTTTCCAGTACTGGATGTTAATGGATTCTTTATGGATTCTACTGTACATTTTAAGAATCCATTAAAATGGATAGCTCTCTGGATACGGAACATTTGACATGGAGTAATGAAAGCCAATATCATATATCTACCCTTGTGTGAGTGAAATCATATCATAGAGTTTAGAAGGTAACCTTCTTTATCAAGGGATTTCTTACTTATCAACAGAGAAAACGGATTCCTCGGGTATTTTCAGCAAGCTCTTCAAACGCTCTGCTAGACGTAAAAGCAGAACTGATGGAAGTATGGTGACTCCTGAGGTAGTTACAGTCACCAAAGAACGAGAGCATCAGAAAGGTAAGAAGGTTTGCTGGTAATATACCTGAAGTAATAGATAACCAATGATAAATGGTATATTACTGAAGTAAAGATGTGTAAGAAAGATCTTGATTACAGTATGGTGACTTCTGGTATGCACTTCTACACAGGAACAAATTATCTTTGGTGCAGGTAATAAAGTGTTGCAAATTGGTTCAGTATACCTTTAAGATGTCTTGCGAGATTTAGTTATGCAGTAATGCCTGGATGTAAAGATACGGAAGATATGACAATTTGTTCAGAGTCCTATTCTAAAGAAATGCATGGCGGCACAAAATTAAAAGAGACACAAGAGTTTCTGTTCAGTATTTACAAACAAAATTGCAAATGAAGTAAAAAAGGAAAAATCATACCAATTGCGAAACTCTGTAGTTATATGTCAGATTTGGTTGAAACTTGGTATGCATGTCCTTTAAGGTGACTTTAGTTAGATTTGCCCAAATTATGGAGAATTTCTTGAAAGTTACATGGTCCTTGTGTTGACCTCTGTCAGGTTTGTTCAACTTGTAGTGAAATTTTTATATCTGTATTTTTCGGGCATTTTTTTCTATTTTTAGTGAAGAAAACACTTTCTCCAAAAGTTCTTGTTGGGATGCTTTGAAACTTAATATGCATGATCCTTGGATTGACCTTTGTTCGACGTGTACAAATTGTTGTGAAATTTTCACATCTATATTTTGGGGCAATTTTTCCCATTTTTAAAACATCATTTTGTCCCAAATTCTTGTTAGATTGCTTTGTAGCTTGATGTGCATGATCCTTGAGTTGACCTAGCTCTGTCAGACTGTGGTGGAATTTCGACTACGACCCCTCGACTACCATGCTGTGGCAATTAGCGCATACCCTGGTAACATGCTGCCCTCCCCTGAAGCTATTCGAATCTGTGAGTGGCCTCAGGGGGAAAGAGGGTGATGACGCTGAGATGTGCCATTGCCCCTTTGTCTCTGTGTCATTTCTTTGCATTAAAATGTAATAACATCTATGTACCGGGTGCTAAAATATGAACATATACTTACAAGACCAATAATGGTGATATTAAAAAACCTAAGAAACAGAATAAGAATACTAAAGAACCCGAGAAAGTTAAAGGAGAGGCAAGTAGAAGAAGCACTGAATTAATCTGAACAAAGAGCTGCGCATCTTTGAATATCAAGAGACGCTAAATCAGTTGGGATTAATTACTTTAGAGTAGAGAAGAACCAGAGGAGACATGATAGAGATCTTCAATATTTTCAACAAATTCCACGATACCAGCTTATCACTTCAGCCAGCCACTTAATCTATAACTCGGGGTCACAACTTAAAGCTTCTTAAGCCTACAGTTAAATTGGACATCAGAAAATATTTCATCATATCAAGGATTGTGGACAAACGGAACAGCCTGACTGTCACCATAGTAAATGTCAAGTCTGTACATGCCTTCAAACAACAATACGACCGCTATAATTGTACTAAGGGAAGAGGTCATTTTCAAATAGGCGGTACTGCCAATACCTCCCGCGGTATACCTCTAACCCTGGAGGGACCAGCGGTAAAGCAGTTAGCAGCTTTTAATGAGCTTGCATGCATAATGAGACCGCGGAAAACCGCGCTGTCTTAGTACGTCATTAGTGAACTATTGTTTTGAAGTCTTCTGATTTTTGCGGTCAGCCACTTGGAAACTGAGTGAATGAAAGAAAACGGGCCTCATGCATGGCCACCTGGCAGTGACTGACTTGTAATCAGTATCGGAATACCCAAGAGTGCTGTTGCCGTTGAACGACATTAGCTCAGCATTGAGTCATGGCCACAAGTTGCCTGGAAACCACGAAAATTTCACGAACCCAGCGTGCCCAGATACATGATGCGTCAGTAATAAAAAGTGTTGAGAAATGAGGTCACAAATTTCTGACATATAAGTTTATTGGTGATTTTACAGACCGAACATCATGTCAAGTATCGATTTTATGGCAGAAATTTGTGGGACATCAAAGCTGGATGCTGATATTCAGAAAATATGTACGATAAAGTCGCACTGTACTTTCATGGTCAATGCAATGTTGCTGACTTTCGGGCAGTTGGAGGTCAAATACGTCACAGGGTTCACGAACTACACATCGTCATCACATGCATGGAATCCCACGTCCAAAAAACGATCATCGCATAGAGTGTCACGTTCAGCAAACGATTTCGGGACAATGTTTTTAATCAGGCAACGTCTAAATTGACCTTTCAACACCAATAATCTTTGGATAACAAGTCTGATTGATGTAGAATCATTATTGAACGTGCGGGAGCTGACGGGACTTCAAACAAATCAAGTTCATGGAAGTTTCAGTGCTGCAGTGGGTTTAATTACGTACCGCCGTGGATATACAAAAAATGGTACCGGTGAGCGGCATCGCTTGACAAAACGTCGGCATTTTATGGCGATCAGCGCAGAAATGATCTGAGAAATTTTACTGTGCAGCTACAATAGTCCACAGACACATTCATTCAAAATCATCAAAATGCAGAGCGATTTTTATCTAGAGAAGCGTGGTACCGTAGCATAGAGGCACGTACCCTGTCGCGGCTATGGTTATCGATGCGTGCAGAGCCGTAAACTACATACGTCGATATGTCGGTCAATTTATATTTTTCTTGATTATAATTATTTCATAGTGATCGCGCCAACTACATTTGCAATATATCTGTCACTCTGTAAAAAACTACAATGCTATCAACACAAGACATAACATCGGTGTCGTGTGATAAACACATATATATTCTAGTTTATTCCTTGCTTACACTCATCGTTCCGTTTGCTCAAAGTTCAAAGAATACCTACCATTCCGTAATCTTGAATGCAGAGCTTCAGACTTCAAAACAATTATACCAGCAGCGTATATTATTGACCCGAACTTTATAGCAGAATGCTTTCTTTATTGAACGTGTTTATGAAGTTTATTAACATAAACATGTGATCGTAAACTTGCTCCAAGTCTGTAGGCATTTATAACTATCAAAATGGCATAAATTTAAGGATAAACTTCGCCTGCCCATTTCGCATGTCGGGTTGGTGATCGGCTGTTACGTAGTCGTGGGGTTAATGAAGTGAGTTGACTCAAATGGCTAAAACGTCGCACCCCGTCGTAGTAGTTCGCCGATTTTAGCTGGTAATTTCAATGCCTTCTTTATTGAGTGTAAGGACATTCATGCTGCTATCAGATGCAGACAAAAAATAGACACGACAAACGCGATGTCGATATTTGCTATCATGGAATGGCTCTGCCGATGTATTAAAGACTCGAGTTTTACTTCCCGATCTCGCACAAATTGAACAAATTTTGGTGTTGCAATGAACTTGAACTTTACATTTGATAAATCGTCAACTGTTTTTTGTGACATCGATTACACCTAAGACATGTTAGGGGGTGTTCATGAATGAACCTTTTTGTTATGTATTTAGTTTGCAATATTTTACATACGGGTCGAAGTGAACATACGCAACCATAACAACGTACTAGTTTATTTGACCAAGACGTACACGCTCTCTCTCTCAAAAAAAAAAAAACAACCAAAAAAACCCTGCAAACTGCAGCCGTTCTTCAGGCTATTTAACGCTGTGTCCGCGGTATTACCGCGATCGTTAGGAGTAGAAGAGGCGTGAATGTTTCACTTCAAGTCCGCGGTAATGACTTTCTCATGAATATTCACAGCTCTTAGCGGCGGTAATCCTGGCTGTAAGCGAGGCAGAGGTATACCGCGGGAGGTATCCGGCAGTACCGCCTGTTTGAAAATGACCTTTTTCCTAAAGGGGTGTAATTATTTTCCCTAATTTGATATCCTTTCTCTCATTCGAAATGAACTGAACTGAACTGAAATGAAATGAACAAATGTCATATCAATTTTGCAAACCTGACGTGTGGGTCTGCAGAGCGCCAAATTAACATTTGATTTTCATGAAGAACTTTTTTGTCCTTATGTCTCTGTGTATTTTTTGCTTTGTAGGAAAGTGTATGGGTTTATATATATTTGTGCTAATGAACTGTATGCAAAGCATCAGGTCCAGTACATTGGCACCAGTCCTGCGTTCACTTCAGGCATCAGTGCTCTGAAGTTTTCTGTTAGTGAGCAAGAAAGTGAGTCTGCAATAGAGTTCTATGTACTGTTGATTTTGGTGAAGACGTGGAAATCCTCCCACTACAGAGTTGCAAGATGCCAGGCATTCGGCCGAGCCTTTTTCAAGATATGTATGACAATTGAATTGTCACAGTGGAACAGCAGTTGGCAGCCATATCTGCAATTTTCCAAATTGAACAAGTAATGAGCCCCCAAATTGAACAGCAATAAGTATAGGGTACTTCTCCTTCCACTCAATTGAGGCTGTCAATGAACGTGGCATGCTGTGAGTTGTGAATGTTGATGGCCTTATCTGGTCGGGAAGGGAAAGCAAGGTTTGTAGGTGTGGTTGGTTTTAGGGTGTGAGTGTCGTTAGGTTGATGGACGATGGATCGGTGCTCGCTCCCTTGAAAGGGCTTGAAGGGCTCTTGATGTTGTAGTGTTATTTGACATTGTGGTCAGTTGCATTACACACAGAGTATTTGTTTACTCTCCCATTAAGTCTTGCATGAGCCACAATTAAAGGATTGTCATACCTGTGTTTGGTCTGACAGCTGTTGCATGCAGGGCTTTCCATGTAGAATGGGTCGCTGGTGCTACTTGAGCATTTTGGGTAATTGGCCGTAACATGACCATGTTGCCCAGAGATGCACGCATGAGGTGTGAGTGTTTTTAGAAATGCAGGAAGTCGAGCTCTGGGTCGGGTTTGTTTCTGTTGACTTGGTCTGGGTAGAAGGAAACATTCAAGCCTAGCCAGGCCATTGGTCTGTACATTGCCACTTTGGAGGTGATCAAGCGATGGTAGTTAGCCAAGGGGATTGCTACGTGTAGGTTGGTTGGTTGGCAGCATGGTTTACTGTTTCGATTTCTGTTTAAACTGACTGGAGCAGGTACGTGTTGAAGTGCGCTGGGCGTTACGACCTCGTCGATGGTGAGCGATGGCTTGCATACGCCTCTTACTTTTGTTTGTCTTGATCATGGTTGAAGCTTTATGATGTTAATTTGAGCTTGGTTGGAGCTTGAATGGCGGGATCGTGATGTTGAGATACATGTAGTGAATAGATTATGATGACTCATTGGAAAATGACACAAGTAGATTAGATAGCAATGAAAGGGAAGGAAGCAGGCACGGATTGTGTTACATCTAGGGTAAATAATAGCGAGTCATAAGGCAAATTAATGTGTGGTGGCCTGCAGGGATCATTTATCTTGGCCTTGGTCTCCGCACCTCTTTCCAGCATCAACCATGATTACAGCAAAGCCATAATCACCCAATAAAGAAACCCAACGAATAATAGTATTACCTGAGAAAAATTACAGTATATTTTCATTTTTCTATATTTTGTCACTGAAACAACTATAATTATAAAAGTTTTCTTGCCAAAAAGAGAACAATACATGATTCTCGCGATACCTAAATCGTGAAAAGTAATTTGCTGACACAAAGCACTCAGGTTTTTAATTAAAAGCTGTATTCAGTGTTGGGGTAGAATATGCCTAGGATATATTCAGACTCTCAAACCTTAGTAACCCTTTTGGGCTCATTTTAAAGCTTATAGAGTAGAACAATTCCACTGTCTTAGTTTTTTGTTTTTGTTTTTTGTTTTTTCAAATTCAAATATTTCCTCATTATAGCCCCGTGCCCACACAAAAAATGACAAGTTAGGGAGTAATGCTCGTCAACTGATTCTGTTGTTACCGAAATCGTGTTCCTAGTTTGTCTAAAGGGCTCTTCCCATAATTTTGTATGGCCCCTTGTGCTGGTGAGATGTTAAAACTTGCTGTTATCAGTAATAAAGAATCAGCTACACAAAAGTGACAAGTGTTACAACTGCTCAGCATCGTTTAAGACGTCATGGAAGGTTTTAGTGAACCAAAGCAATTGTGAAGTGATTTAAAACAAGGGACATGCATATATCTAGTTAGGTTTGAGGTCAAATGGGACCGCGCTGTTAATGAAAAAGAAAAAGAAAATAAAGGGAAAGTGGCTACACTTATCAACTACTTGATTGTGTTTAGTTTTTAGTGTGTTTTGTTTGTTGCTGAGTGTTTGGCGTGTACAGTTTTCTGTGCCATTTTTTTGATTGTTTGTTTGTTTGTGTTCTCTTGTATATAGTGTTTTGGCAATTAATGTAAGGAGTGTGCCATGGCGAGACGAAGCCGGATCGGTTATGTCTGAGACAAAATGATCCTTTGATGCTTTCGTTTCGGAACCCTGAGATGTTCCTTCATCAGTCGCTTGAGTTTATATAGTTTTTGGTTTGTGTTTGATTGCTTTACATTTCTAACAGTATTGTTAGAATGTCTTTGTGTCAATTTGTTGTTGCTTGTGTTGAAGACGCTGTCACCGCGCCCTTGTTGTTCATTTGTTTGTTTGTGAAATCTTGCCTTCACAAGTGTATCTTTTCGGTTGTCGTTTCTTTCATTGATCAAGTTTTGTAATCTTAGAATTCGTGTTATTGATCAAGATATGTTGACCATCAGTCGCCTGACTTTACCTGATTCTAGGTTCATATTTGATTGCTGTGTTCTTCTAACAGTGTTTTAAGAATGGTTATGTTTTGATTTGACATAGTGTTTTTGCTGTTCGTTGGTTTCTTTATGAGTCTTGCTTCACCAGTGTGTCTTTTCTGGTCTCGTTTCTTCTCATTGATTGAGTTTTGTAGTTTTAGAATTTGCGTTATTGCTCAAGATACACTGACCATCAGTTGCTTGACTTTATGTGGTTCTAGGTTTATGTTAGATTCCTTTTCCCACCTAACAGTGTTGTTAGAATATTCAAATGTGTTGAAAACGCTGTCACTGCCTTGTTGGTGTTGTCGGTGGTTCAAACTTGTGTCGAACGAACAGATATGACATAGTGACAGCGTCCCCTACACTAGCTTCAGCATGTCAAAACAAAAACTTTCTAACAATACTGCTAATGGAGCGCAGCAATCAAACACGAACCGGGTGGAAAACGTATAATTGGAACAGCCGGTCGTTTGCTAAGATTAACAAGAGGTGCCGAATGCATCTTTCATTAAGTAGTGAAGTAAACTATGCACAACCAGTAGACGGGGTACAGAACGTCGTTTCAGGCCAGATCGACGGTTTGCACCCGTCAAGTTCTGTATGGGTGCAGGGCTGTCATGTTTAGCCACAGAGTTAACACAAGGGTGGCAGCCATTTTGAATTTCAAATATCGATAAACGTAAGGTATTTTGTTTCCCTAGTATCAGACTTTACATTGTGATCCCTAGTTTTTATTGTTGTGTAAGATCGGTTGAAAGTTTCCTTGAGGAAAGTTTGAAAAAACGAAAGAGAAAGACTTAATAAAAGTCTTTCACTTTCGAAGCGCATACTACTGTAACAATAATTAGCACTATCTTACCATCATTGTGTTTTCCACATTGTTTGTTTTTGCTCAAAAATATTTGTTCCCTTAACCAAACAAAAAATCAATTGACACTTGAACTCTAAAATTTGCTTTCATAACGGTAAATGTACTTGCTTTTAGAGTAATTTTAACTTTCACCCCTAAGTTAGTGTAAGCCTCATTAATATGTGCATGCATTATCACTAAGTTTATGATGGAAGTAGTTGAACATACAGACGTATAAAACTCAGGCTAATTCTAATACTTTCCTGGTATTTACTCTTGTATTTCAAAGGGGTAAACATGAAGGTAATATTGACGTATGGTATATTAGTTTAACAGATGCTGATTATAGGTGCAAAATCGTATTTTCTTTTCCTGATAGCTGGATTAAATTCAATAACATGCGTAATATGTGGACTTTAAAGCTTGACTCACTTACTTCTTACAACTATGCTTCCTTCAAATAGGCAATACAGCTTTACTCCAACAACTTGATTCCATAATATCATTTCATTAAGTTATTGGTCTGCGAAAAGGGGAACAGTTGAAATACAATTTTTATTGATACCTATCCACAGAATTTAAATTATCGTCAAAATTTAATAATTTCCGATAGCAATAGTTACCTAATCTGCCAATTATGTTGTCATTCAAGCTAGTGTATACACTGAAACAAAAATAAGAAACAAAAACTGAATTTCTCATTCAATAATATAGATATCATCATATTGAAAAACTTCGCTTATTTTTGGAGGAAACATTATTACTACTTTCCATGGCAACATCAATGAAGTTCTTTACGATACTATCATATAAATTAATACTAAATTATTTTGCTTAAAACTTTACTCATGCAGAAGTTAAGGCGCCCAATGTTATGTTTCACCTAATATCAACAAAAGTGGTGCCATGACAAATTGAATTTTAGTACTCAATCAAGTAAAAGTACGGGCATTTCATAGAAATTTCAATACCAGCTGAAACACGAACATGTAAATTTATACACAGAAATAATGATGCTACAAATTGGAGAAAAAAAGTAACACTATTAAGACTTTTGGTCATTACAAACGGTAAAAAATTCTGCAAAACATGTACTTTTTACCAAATCCATATTTGTTATCACCTTTAACTGTGCTGACCACTGTCAAACTAATTTGAAAAAAAAAATTAACTTTGGCTTAACTAATATAGTATTATATGCAAATGAGAATTTTTGACACAATATCAACAATATGACATCAAAACAAATTCAATAATCCAAATCATACAAGATAATAAATTACCAGAAAAAAATTACAAGATAATGAAGGACCATGTTGAACCTCGAATACAATTATAAGTTGTGGTATCAGGTTTTCGGACTTAGTAAGCGTACCCTGCTACAATGCTACACCCATCAAGCATGGCCCTGAAATGTCAAAATCTATGGCAACTCAGTGAAGCTACCATATGAGGTCAAAATGACATTAAACTGGTCCAATAATAATTTCCATTCAAGGTAATACATTACCAGGTCTATGGGACTTTTGTGGTTTACAAATTTAAGTAGGACCATCCTGAACCACTGATAGTTAGTTGCGGTACCAGGTGTCCGGAATGGGTAAGCGTACTCTGAGAGCATGCTACACCCGTCAAAATCGAAAGTATCCCTACAGCTTAGTGTGCAGCCCATTATTATCCACTTGTAGGAACAGATAAAGATATGGAGCTGAGTTCGTACTCTCGGTTTTTTCTTTAATATCCAACTCATCAGGATAAATATGATGCAAGTAATTTGATATTTCTGGATTGTCTAGGTTTATCAGATAATCAGTATTTTTGTGCGTGTTGTTTAAAACGCCTTGCAAGTTTCTTAGACCCTGCTTTGTAGAGAGATTGTAGGAACCATGCTTCATATGAATACAGAAATAAGTCAGCAAGAAGGGGTGCACAATTTGTACCCATTGGTATGCCGATAGATTGTTGAAATGCTATACCACCAAACTTAATAAACATTTTGTGGATTAAGAAATTAAGCATTTTAAAAATTTCTTCATCTGTGTATTTGTGCTGGGCATTCATGTTGTTACTAAATAACGTGACCTATGTTTGTTGGTAATGTATTGGTACCTTCTACTGTCATTTGTTTTGCAGGAAAGCTTGTTTAACAAGAGATTACAGTGTTATTTTAGTTTATCGTGGGAAATTGTAGTGTATCGTGTGGTAAAGTCAAATGTTCGGATTGACCCATTCTTGTTTTTCCTGACTTTCAAATTAAGCAACAATTTCTTGGAATTTTTCAGTATCCACATTTGATTCAACCCACTTGTTTAATGCACTTTGTCACAATATCGAAAAAGATCAGTTTGATAATTGTTAAACTTATAGTCAATAATTGTGACTGATGTTTAGTAGTGCATTTGCTTGATCCTGCAATAAAGGGTTGTTTGTAAGGGTTCTTGTGCAGTTTAGGTATCCAATACAACATAGGCAGTGTTTTGTCCTTCTCTTTCAAAGGAATGCCAAATTCATTGAGCACAGATGAATGGTTTGAAACAATGTCTTCATCAGAAAGGGTGGAAGTAGTGTAGGTTGTATTACTCTTATTTGAATGAAACTTTAATTCATCTATTATTATACACAGGATATAATAATTCCTACAGACAAAGTTAATGTTGTTTGAAGCTTTCTCTGCAGGACCTACAACATATTCATTGTGTAAAGCATCGAGGCATGCTTTAACATATGGGTCATCTAATACTGAGGAACTATTTACATCTCTAGTGTTTGAATGGAAATATGAAATATGTTTTTAGTTTATCACTGACTTAAGTTGGGAATACTGTCATGCATCATTTGCGTAACAGTTGTGTCATATTTGGAAGCCATGTCCCCATATATGCCATAGAATTTCTTAAAACATCTTGCAAGTCTACTTTCGCAGAAGCCCTGTGTCACTATCTTAAATGCCAATCAGGCGTGTTTTTCTCGAAAATCATCATCTGACCGCAAGCTCTACGGTATCTAAGGAGCTGTGAAACATATACACCATACGCTGGAGCAGATGAAAAGTTGCGCGACAAATACACAATGTTGATAATTTGAAAATTTAAATCATCCTTCTTCTCATACAGCTTTGTTTACAGAGCATGATGTCTTATTTGGGTAAACAGATCGAGGTATGAAGCTGAATTCGCACTTTCTGTTGTTTCTTTGATCTGTAACTCATCCGGATAAATATATTTCAGATAATTTGATATGTTTGGTTTATACAAACTTATGAGGTAATAAATATATTTGTGTGTGTTGTTAAACATTTTGCAATTCTCTTACGGCCAGATTTGTTGAGAGATTGTATGAAATCAGCACCATATGAAACAAATCTGCAAGAAGTGGTGCACAGTTTGTTCCCATTTGAATGCCCACAGACAGAAAACCATGCCTGCAAATTCGATAAATATGTTGTCGATATGGAAAAGAAGCATCTTAATAACTTCCTCATCAGGCATCAAGTGTTGCTATGGCGACATAACATTTGCTAATCATCTAATTCATAGTATATTGTAGTCAGCATGCTACCTTATACTACAATAACATAAGCATAAACAAGTAAACACTAAAAACCTTATTGTTAATTAACGTTGGACATGAACCTCTTTATGATACGTGCATATATTGGAGTAAAACAATGAGGTCAAATAATTTCCTTTCTGAGTCTATCATCTATTGTCAGTTATATAAGCAGTTTTGTGCCGTTTTCATACATTTTTTCTTTTAATGACTTTTGACTTTGACCTTTCAGACCACTGGACAAAGGAGATCCTCCATGGGCTAGAAAGTCCAAAACCAGGACAGAAGTTCAAAAATGTCAGAGGATTAGCTTTCCACAATAATCGGCTTCTGGTGTGTGATAGTGACAACAATATTGTACATATACTGAACCAAGACTACACATGTGAACAGGTGCTGGGCAGTTTCAGTCCTCGGTTTCAAAAGACATTTAAGCCAGAGTCCATAGCTGTTTCTGAGGACAACCTCTACTTCATTCTTGATGACAATAATGTGCAAATAGTTGTTTGTGATCAAAATAATAAAGTTATCAGAATAATTACACTACCTACAGACTCAGATCCCCGATGCATAGCTCTTGTGAAGGGATTTGTTATTGTTACAGAGGTTACAGGTCACCGCGTCCTGAAGTACAGCTTGGATGGACAGTTTATTGCACAGGCTGGTAGTCAAGGTGCTGGCAAAACACACTTCAACCACCCATACTTTGTCACTGTCAACAGTAGGGATGTCATCATGGTGTCTGACTGTGACAATCACTGCATCAAGTGTTTTGATACTGAGTTCAATTACCTCTACCAATACGGTCAATATGGTGACGGCGATGGTCAGCTATCCCTCCCAGAGAGCATTGCTGTTGATGGTGCTGACAATGTTTATGTTTGTGATCCAAGCAATGATAGGATTTCAATGTGGGGTAGAGACGGAACATGGAGATGTCATCTTTTCCAACATGAAGTGAGAGTACCTGTGTCCATGGCAGTGACCGCCGATGGTGATAGAATTGCTGTAAGAAGTGAATACAGCAATGAAATCATTGTATTTTCTAAGTACACAGAAACACCAAGATGATGTGTACGTCTCAGTTTCATCAAAATATTGAAATTTGTTCAAATGTTTTGATGAACTAATTTTGATTGTCACTCAATCGAATGAACGATTGCAGTGAAGTGTTTACATCACTCTCCAAATAGTCGGGTCGGAAGGTAGGGTTCCCATGCACCCCATGGATGTATTTTTAACCTACATTTTTGTAATCCTTAGGGTCTATATTTAATGAATTTTGATGTTCCCAAAATCAAATAGTGTCCCATGGGGTTCATTTGGCGCCATCTTTGCCGCCATCTTGGATTTCAACAATGGGGTAGGGGTCACGTATTTACCGCTCGACGGAAACAGAAACAATAAAATACTATAAACGTTACATTTTAAGAAAGCCAAGATCATGGCCTTTTCATTGATATATAACTTAATAGGGATAAATTAATATTCGAACGTCGATTAGACTTTATATCGGCCATTGACCGTAAATCGTAAAATTTGCTAAATTTCACACCCAATAATTAAGTTCCCGTTCCTCCAAACAATTTTTCATAAGGTATTTATATATTTTTGGAAGAACTCAGTGCAATAAACAAGAAAAACAACATTAAAAGTATGTGTCTTGAGATTTAGTGGGTGCATGAGCTTGTTTTCTTATTACGCGGTATGCCATATATCCGTGTGTAACATAAGGGGTAGGGGTAATGTTTCCCTTTCTGTTTCGAAGCATGAATGATGAAACCATAAAAATGTTACATTTTTTGAAATTGCTGCATCAGACCTTTCTAAAAATATATAGATTTATGGGGAAAAATTGCATATTTAAAAGTTACAAAGCTTAAACCTTTCAGTTTGTGTCGATTTTAAGTGATTTTTTAAGAACGAAATTACAACATATGGGGTAGGGGTAATGTTTCCCTTTCTGCCTCGAACCATGAATTATGAAACCATATAAATGTTATACTGTTTGAAAGCTCTGAAATAGGCCTTTCCAAACATGTATAGTTTTATTGGGAAAAGTTGCATATTTGAAAGTTACAAAGCTTAAGCCTTTCAGTTTGTGTCAATTTTAAGTGATTTTTTGAACAATATACACAAAACAGTTAGTCCGTTGGCCAGGTATCGAAATCATCCCCTCTAAGGCATTTTACCCACTATGATTTTCTGTTAGCTAGTATTCTCAGCTGTCATAATCTGCTTATTTTCCATTTAACTGATGGTGTGTGAGAGTGTAACGACTTGTTTGTGAAGGGCTGTCACGCCCTCAGTAGTAAAATAGGAATGGGTTAGGGGTAACATATTTACCGCTAGTCGGAAACAAAAACAAAAAGGTACCATAAACAATACATTCTTAGAAAGCCCAGATATAAGCTTTTACTTTTTTGATAATTATTCGACTTTAGACGGCGCCAATATTCCGTATGTACATGGCGGTCAGTAGCCGAATCATTCACATAATGAACGTTGATATGGCCTGAAACTTCGGTAAATTCATTCAAGCAAACTCTTGTTTGATTAAGTTGATAGTTTTCCTTTCTTTTTTATTTCGAGTATTTGCCATGGCATGACTGAAACGAACCTGGAAACGAAGGCTGTACGTATCTATATTAGTCCGAGCCTGAGCGTGATCTGAGAGCAAACAGATCCGCAGATAATGCGAACGATCGCAACTGTTACCAACAGACTCATTATGCAGAGCCATGCCCCAAAACGCCCAACCAAACTTGGCACTAATCATGATCCCAGTCCATTTCGAGCCGGGCTTTAAGGGAAGTGCGGTGGCCTTTGAAAGACCCTTTGGTTTGGTTTTGTACCGTAGTATAGGAAGAAAACCCGACCTATCGTCGTTGCTGTGAATGTTTGTATTGTTTTTAGCTTCTTTTTTGCCTATTTGAAGAATCGTCTTTGCAGCCTTCCATCCTGCGTTCTGTGTAGCGAGTGTCTTCGATCGCTCTCTTAAGTTTGTGATGTACAACTGTCTTGAGTCCGGTGCTTTATTGGGTGTAGAGGTAAATAGTTAGAGATCATGGTGATAAATTGGTTGCCGCAGTGTCTTTCCAGGTGTTGCCACTTTTGAAGGAATTCAACACTCGGTATTTGGCCTGGTAAGTATTCTTTAAGGTGT
Source organism: Ptychodera flava (assembly GCF_041260155.1). NCBI lineage: Eukaryota > Metazoa > Hemichordata > Enteropneusta > Ptychoderidae > Ptychodera > Ptychodera flava. The sequence continues at coordinate 38,579,883 of NC_091928.1, forward strand.
ACCTGTAGGCTACGTGGTACTGAATAGGGGCCACTTAGGTTTCAACACATTCGATACTCTTGGCTTTCGCTTATACCCCGTTGTATGAGTAACTGGGATCGGAAATGGGAAAGTCTTAATTAATATCCATCTTGCTAATATTAATTCTCGTTTGGCTTACAGATGGCCACCTCTACTTGTTCGATGAAAATTTGACTTTCAATTGGACAAAACATTGAGTATGACTTTCTTCTGTGTGTTATTTAGGCCTATGAAAAATATGAAAATTGCATACATGTTGTTGTCAAATATCTCACATCTTAGATTGTAAGAGATAGGCTTAGGCTTCCCTGTAATCATACAAATGAGTTAAATGGGAATTTATTGGAGTAGATTACAGTAATCGAAGAGAATGGTTGACACTATAGAAAGACTTATCTCAGACTGAAAGACTTATCTCGGATAAAAGAACAGCCAGAATACTTGCCGGATGTATTGACTGTTCATGTGTAGTACAGGCAGTACTGTACAACATGGAATGTAAAACATACATATCAAAGAAGTGGCAAATTTTCTCAACTTTTCACAAAGTTTATATTCCATCATTACTATCTGGATTAGGATTTTCCCCATCTACAAATAAGCTATTACTTGATTACACCTTGATTCAGCATGACTAATATTTTGCATTTGCCACGCAACCAGCCATGCCCGTCCCTGGGATCGCGAACAATGCCTTTAACAAAGCTTTTGAACGCTTTTGTGAATTGTGTAAGAATGTCCTCTCTGTGGAGTATAACGTGTGAAGCCGTTGTCTAGCTCGCTTGACTCTGATGATTATCTTGACTTATTTTTTCTCAGCTGCTGGTGGCTGATCTAGCTCGAAAGTTAGATCAATCTAGTCTCTCTGATTCGATCATGCTGGTGGGAATGGTATCTTCAAGCATTGACCCTAAAACGTCCGTTTGTAGGGTCTTTGCTTCAAAGACGTCAGGGTCTAACATTGGTTAAATGTCATCCATGATAAAAAACTAATGATAGATTCACTCACAAGGCATTTTAAACATTGAGGTGTCAATGGGAATATAAGCCTTTTTAGTCATTTTCTGAGGTTTGTCTCGCCTTCTTATTGCTTGGTGTAGAGAGTGTTTGTTCGCCTTCTGTTTACTATTTAGTTGCGTAATTTGAATGCGTTCTGTGACATTTGGCTTTTCGGGTTTTAGTTCAAGAATTATTTTCTATTGAATTTAAGTACTCAGTCGAAAATGTAATCCTCATTGGGAGTATTAGTGTTCTGCGTTGTAAAAAAATTTCGAAAAATTGGTTATGATCTCTTATTTTCTGGTAAGGAAGGTAAAGTGTTGTCGATCCATCTTATCTTAGTATGGAGAAGCTATATTGTGGATTAATGGTGATTGGTTTTGAGCGATAAAAGATTCTCTCGTGTTCCCGAGTGGTATTAAAGTAAAACTATTAATAGTGAGCTCTGATTTGCCCAGACGGTCACGTGACTGTGCATATATTTACGATATACTGTAAAATTGGCCATTCCTATCCCGAAAGTAGGTTTCTTTCACATTGTTTTTATTTTCATCACAAGTTTCAATATACTGATATAATATAGCGATAAACAACCCCTATAAGTTGGGTACACCACTCGAGCTCGGTTTTGACCATTTCACTCCTTATACACACGACTGAAGTTCGTGCGTATATGTTGTTTACTGGTCGAAACCGTGTGGTATCCTTTCAAAGTGGTGCTTTATTGCTTATATATCTCTCGCGATACAATTAAAGAAAAGGGATTGATTGTTTCTGCTGTCATATCAACTTAGCATGACGACTATGACATCCAATTTAGTGTTTGTGGGTTTGGAATATATAATTTTTGACATATTATAGCTGTTAACTTTCTTTCCCTAATTTGAGTAATTGAAATGAGGAAAACGTCTTTTATTTACCACCATCTTAACTTTTTAGTGCTATTTAATGCGTATAGAATATTTTTCAATGTTCCTTTAACAAGTAAATGTCAGTAAAGTAACACAAACTTTTGAGTTTAGGTATTGTCACTGCATAATTTTTGAGTTTACCCCATCAAGCCATATCTTGTTGGAAAAACAACTGCGTTAGTGTTTCAGAGATATGATATTTATATGGCTTCCTTATTCGCTGCGTTTGGTAGGAGAGGAAACACCATACCCCTATCCTTAAATGTATATTACAGAGGGATGTACGGCATACCATATATAAGGAAAACAATCGACGCACCCCATAAGTCTCAAGAAGATACACTCTTTTAATGTTGTTTACTTCTCTATTGCATTAAGTTCTTTCAAGTGATATATAAATACCTTGTAAAAATTGTTTGGAGGAACATGAACTTAATTATTGGGCTTGAAATTAAGCAATTTTACAATTTACATTTCATGTCCGATATAAAATCTAATCGATGTTTGAATATCGATTTATCCCCATTTAGTTGTATACCAATGGTAAGGGGATTATCTGCGCTTTCTAAGAATGTATTGTTTATGGTACTTTTTGTTTTTGTTACCGACTAGCGGTAAATATGTTACCCCTAACCCATTCCTATTTTACTACTGAGGGCGTGACAGCCCTTCACAAACAAGTCGTTACACTCTCACACACCATCAGTTAAATGGAAAATAAGCAGATTATGACAGCTGAGAATACTAGCTAACAGAAAATCATAGTGGGTAAAATGCCTTAGAGGGGATGATTTCGATACCTGGCCAACGGACTAACTGTTTTGTGTATATTGTTCAAAAAATCACTTAAAATTGACACAAACTGAAAGGCTTAAGCTTTGTAACTTTCAAATATGCAACTTTTCCAAATAAAACTATACATGTTTGAAAGGCCCTTTTCAGAGCTTTCAAACAGTATAACATTTATATGGTTTCATAATTCATGGTTCAAGGCAGAACGGGAAACATTACCCCTATCCCATATGTTGTAATTTTGTTTAAAAAATCACTTAAAATTGACACAAACTGAAAGGCATAAGCTTTGTAACTTTAAAATATGGACTTTTCCCAATAAAACTAGACATGTTTGTAAAAGCCTATTTTAGAGCTTTCAAACAGTATAACATTTATATGGTTTCATGATTCATGGTTCAAGGCAGAAAGGGAAAGATTACCCCTATCCCTTATATTATAATTTTGTTTAAAAAAAATCACTTAAAATTGACACAAACTGAAAGGCATAAGCTTTGTAACTTTTAAATATGGACTTTTCCCAATAAAACTATACATGTTTGGAAAGGCCTATTTCAGAGCTTTCAAACAGTATAACATTTATATGGTTTCATAATTCATGGTTCGAGGCAGAAAGGGAAACATTACCCCTACCCCATATGTTGTAATTTCGTTCTTAAAAAATCACTTAAAATTGACACAAACTGAAAGGCATAAGCTTTGTAACTTTAAAATATGGACTTTTCCCAATAAAACTATACGTGTTTGGAAAGGCCTATTTCAGAGCTTTCAAACAGTATAACATTTATATGGTTTCATAATTCATGGTTCGAGGCAGAAAGGGAAACATTACCCCTACCCCATATGTTGTAATTTCGTTCTTGAAAAATCACTTAAAATCGACACAAACTGAAAGGTTTAAGCTTTGTAACTTTTAAATATGCAATTTTCCCCATAAATCTATATATTTTTAGAAAGGTCTGATGCAGCACATTCACAAAATTTAACATTTATATGGTTTCACCATTCATGGTTCGAAACAGAAAGGGAAACATTACCCCTACCCCTTATGTTACACACGGATATATGGCATACCGCGTAATAAGAAAACAAGCTCATGCACCCACTAAATCTCAAGACACATACTTTTAATGTTGTTTTTCTTGTTTATTGCACTAAGTTCTTCCAAAAACTATATAAATACCTTATGAAAAATTGTTTGGAGGAACGGGAACTTAATTATTGGGTGTGAAATTTCGCAAATTTTACGATTTACGGTCAATGGCCGATATAAAGTCTAATCGACGTTCGAATATTAATTTATCCCTATTAAGTTATATATCAATGAAAAGGCCATGATCTTGGCTTTTTAAAATGTAACGTTTATAGTATTTTATTGTTTCTGTTTCCGTCGAGCGGTAAATACGTGACCCCTACCCCATTGTTGAAATCCAAGATGGCGGCAAAGATGGCTCCAAAGATGGCGCCAAATGAACCCCATGGGACACTATTTGATTTTGGGAACATCAAAATTCATTAAATATAGACCCTAAGGATTACAAAAATGTAGGTTAAAAAATACATCCATGGGGTGCATGGGAACCCTACCTTCCGACTAGACTAAAACTAATTATCAGTTAGGTCTAACATTTAGAACCGACATTATGTGGTCACAATATTCAAATTGTTGTTGCGACATCACTAGGAGTTTGAACATGATAAAATTCAATCATTTCAGATGCATTTTCACTGAAAAAATCGGGGAACTTTGACCATAAGTGTATGACAATCGATTGTAATTTGTCAATATCACAACACATGAGTCAAGTCAACAAATCAAAAGGAGGGTTATTTTCTGCATTTCAGACATAATTTTGAACTGAAATATTTAACATAGTTGTCACTTCAAGTCTTGCATACAATTTGCCAAAAGTTATTCGTTTTGGAGAATAAATACTCAGACATTTGAGTCATTATACCAGGAGCTGTGTTGTGCAATGCAAGCTTACTGATTACAGGATGGATCAAATCACATCTCAACTCGTAGAGATTGGTGAATCAACAGTTGTGCGTGCAAAATTTGAAATAAAGTACCCGTATATTCTGTAATGTCTGTTGCCAAGTATGACTGTAAGAGTTCGACATGATGGACCAAAATTACACTAATATGTAAATCATAAAATACAGTATCGTACGAACGTGATGTTGGAGTGAGGCCATTGATACGCTGATGTAGACAAAGTTTGTTTTGAGGGCGCTATCAAACAAATATCGGCATATTGTTATAAGGAGACCATGAATAAAAGGAAGAGGGAATTTCTTTGTGAACAGATTTTTCTGGTTTGTTCAGCTCATTACCTCACATTGGTAAATCGTTTTTAGAGTAAGAATGTTTTCTTCCAGTTAAATTCATTGCTTCGGTGGTTTTCACGATAAACTGCTACAAAACGGAACAAAATCGCCAAAGATCCAACATCAACTTCAAACGACAATAAGCAGAAATAGTTGTATTTTCCCGAGCAGAGTCTAAGTATGATGGCTTGGAGTCTTGTTTGGTAATGTCATTAGTTCAAAGAAACAAAAAAGTACCGACAAACTGAATGAATCAACATAAATATAAGCAGTTCTGCTTTCAGTAGTACGACATGAATGGGAGGTCTACGATCTTCATTTAAGGTAAAAGGCGACGAATTCGGACGCGCACACGCTTTAGAACGTTTCTGCGCAGATTTAACTCCAGCCTGCCGCATATGGGTTATTTGTAGCGCATGTATTTAACATCACCTGTCATTGTTTGAAATTGCCCATTCACCTGGAGATATTGTAAAAAGTAGCGTGGTGACACCCTTTTATTAAAAGTGTAAACTAAATGGTATTATGTCAGGATTTTATTCGCCAAGTTTGGTCAAAATGACACCATTCAAAGCGACAGGAAGAAAGTTTGAAAATTATGAACTGATATAATTTCGATATCGTCATTTTGTAATCGATACTTATGTTAAAATTTCTTTACAAACATCATGAAAACTATACATTCGATAGATATGGATCTTAAGTCTTGGTTATTTATTAAAATTAATCATTTGCTAAGCGTTTTATAATTGCTTTCTTTAGTTTACGTGAATTATATCATTTTTATTTATTTCTAACGACGCCATTTTAACGTCCGTTTCCATGGAAACGAGCGTGGTGGCCCCAATTTTTTATTTCATTTTTGCACTTGCACAACTTCCAAGAATATTTGTGCAAAGTTTCAAAAAAATGACACCACAACCTAATTTTGACGTAATTCGTAGTACTTCACCTTAACATCGCCACCAGCGGGCAACACTTCAAACAGCTTTCGTTTATTAACAAACTTGGATAAAATTGCTATTCTGAGTCGCAGCATGATTTCTTAACTCAGTTTAGACAATCATACTTAGACAGTAGGACTGATGTTCAAGAAAATTCATGTATAAGGTGATGGCATCATAAACGGGAAGTAATGATAAAAAGTTAACAAAATTATCGTCTTTGGATTTGGAAGGTCCCTTACCTATAAGGGTCCGTAAATTTCCAGCAAACCATGTAATTCAGCAATCCCCCCCCTTTCATTCTTAAGATTCTGAAGTTACCACATTTTCATGCTTTATATCGCGTTTTTTCATTGAAGGTAGGTCTGTCAATTCATATACGACTAGAACCATAAATGGTAATATGTGGCACATTCTTTAGAAATTAGACTTGCATATTCCTGAATTATTTGTTTAGAGAGAACTTAAACAAAGCATGGGGTATTAGTAAACCTATTTAAATCAGGAAATGTCATTCTAAAATGTTTTCATTTTGTTTATTCATCGGCGAGCAGCTACAATCGAAATCACAGAACTATAAGTTTTAATTATATGCAGATTTCATCTATAGCAGTTACCCTGTTCTGTATAAATATCAATGCCTGATACATGCCATACTATGTCTTTTTTCAATAATACTGTTTACACAACTATCATTGTTTCAAGGAACAATGCTTTCACAAATATGAAACGTCTAAGTATTGTTTTCTTTTTTAACTTCTGTGATTGACATAAAGTTGGAGTTATTTGTATTTATCATAATTGTTTTCAACAAACTTAACTGTATAATGATTGAATGTCTGATTGCAACTTGATGAGATTTCCCACCTTCGAGTTGAATTGATGTTTGGAGTTAGATAATTAATTGTCGTTACGTTCTTAAACGTCGACGTCCATCGAAAGTGATCGATTGAAATCCAGAACATAAACATTATTTGACTTGTTCGGTGCGTTCTGACCGGCCTCATACATAATTTTTTGATAGTGAAGGTTAGTTAGATGTCATTATGCACACTCATTACCTCTTTGATCACAGTCTTCTGAAACCCGCTGTCGGGTTGAGATAATTCCTGGAATACATTGAAGCTATAGTTTAAAAGCTGCACGACATACAAAATTTTACTTTGTCCCGATATTTGCAATCAGTACTTGTTTCGGTTCTGATCACATATTAGTATATTTAAAATAAGAGTCAGAATTTCTATTCAGAGTAAACGAGGGCGCGTGATAAGCTGCATGTGAATGCCGTTCATTCCACTTTATTTTGTGAGTGATGAATACCATATCATCTGACACTGAGAATTACGAAAGTCATTTTTTACAGAACTGAAGAGCAGCATCCAAATCATGGTACCTTTCTGAGTTTATGCGGCTGTGTGAATGGAATAGAGAAAGAGCACAAGGTCCTTCCCGCACATGAAATTGGTATACAATTGTGCAGAATTTAATGTTATGTTTTTATTTCCTTAAGTTTTCAATCGTTGACGTCCATCGAAAGTGATTGAGATCCAGAACATAAACATTTTTGTAATATGAGACACAGAGAAACATTGACAGAGTGACAATGCTTGCATGCCTTTTGTTCCATGGTCGTCTCGGTAGACTATTGGCTTTTCATATTAAAATGAACTTCAAAGGTGTTAAACTTTTTGGAAGCTTTGTTTGTGGTTGATAATTACACGAGATTATCCGAAAAATACGACGAGGTGGCATCGTACTGCCAGTCGTGTAGCAACCATAGTTACTTTGTGAGCTCTCAGGCCAGAAACACTGCTTCACGCCAATCAAAACATAACACGCCAGTAGTTTCATAACATGTCCTTCCTTAAACGCACGTGTTAAATAGGGTATGACTGACCGTAAACTACTGAGTAAAAGTATCGATAAAAGACTTTCAAATTTGGTTCAAACACACTCATTATATATTCACAAAAATATGAGAGGAATTTTTAAAACAGTAAAACTCACTTTTCTGAAGCTCAAAACTCTCCCGTTTTTGCCAGCACGTCAATTCTGCTCAGCACCACACGACAACAACAACACAAACTTTGCCGAACATACTTTCGCTTAACAATTGGCGAAAATCCGAAATTTAACCGAAGGATTCATGGTCGGCACTCTTCGGAAATGAGAGGCGAGAGCAACCTGAGGCGAGGCGAACATGGATGGTTACGTAACCGCTTCACGCCTAAACAATACCCGTTGCCACTCTATCTTTCTCTATGTATGAGATTATTACAAAAATACCGCAGAGGATGCAGGAGGACATTGGCGCAGTGTATCGCCCGACGCGGAGGGTTATGCGCGGCATCAATGTCCTCGTACACCCTTTGTGGTATTTTCGTAATAATCTTATTATTATACATCCCACATCCGTGACCTTGATGTCACTTGGGCCGACTTTGTATCGTTTTCTTGAGAGATCAAGACTCATTTGCTTATATATTAAATAACATGGAGCGCAGCACAGACAGAGCGTCAGCAAGCTTTGGGTCCATAGCTGTGGTGTTTTCGAACTGGAGTTCTGCTTTTACGGGCTTTTTTACTTTTACGTTTTCAACCTAGAAGTGGGGCAGTAATAAGGCTTGTTTAAGAGTATCAAATGCTTCCTGACACTTATCATTCCAATAAAATTTAACCTCCTTCTTCAACAATTTATAAAGGGGACCAGCAATCTTTGCAAAATCTTTGATAAAACGACGATAAAAGCCAACACAACCTAAAAATGCACGTAATTCGGAAACATTCCTGGGGACGGGGAAATCTCGAACAGCACTCACCTTTTTCGAATCAACAGAAATTCCATCTTTGTTGAGGATATGACCAAGAAATTTCACCTGTTTCTTACCAAAAGAACACTTCTGAGGACGAAGTTTCAATCCAGCCTCACGGAGGCGAGACAAAACCGCGTCGAGATGTTGTAAGTGTTCTTCAAACGTCCTTGAGAAGACAATCAAATCATCAATATACACCAACACATAATGCCATAACATATTCCTGAAAATAAACTGCATAGTACGTTGAAAAGAATTAGCTGAATTTCTCATACCTTGGGGAAGTCGATTAAATTCATACAAACCATCATGACAGACAAAGGCCGTTTTGTGGGTGTCTCGTTCGTCAATGGCAATTTGCCAAAAACCGGACATCATGTCTAAAGTCGAAAAGTACTGGGGATTTTGATCACCGATCATTTCAAGAGACTCTGTAAGGTTTGGGATAGGAAATACATTCGGTTTAGTAAGAGAATTTATACGTCTATAATCTAAGCAGAAACGATACTCGTTCGATGATGATGATTTCTTCACGAGCACGACCGGGGAAGAGAACTGAGAAGTGCTTGGGGAAATTATACCTTGGGCCAGCAAATTATCAACTTCCTTCTCAATGACCTTGCGCTTTTCTGGGTCAACTCTATAGGGCGGCATTTTAACAGGTTGAGCCCCCGGGACTAATTCAATCCTGTGCTTTATGACATCACAGTAACCCAACTTCTTATCATCACCAACAAATGCTTGTCGATTTTTCCATAATATTTCTTGCAAACTCTTTCTTTTTGATCACTCAAAAATGAATCACTAAAATCAAACTGACTCAGAAATCGTTGACGGGCGGTTTCATTTACTTGCTCATTCACATTCTTACCACATCAATATCCAAATTATGAACAGTGGCACCCCCGGGAAGAAAACGGAACGCCCCCAGTTTTGTCCCCTTTCTTATGTATACATCCCTTCGGTCGTATTAACTAATCTTACCGGAACTTCGTTCGTCTTTGTCATCGATAAAACACGTGCTGCCACGACTCCCAAATGGCTCAAAGTTTTGGTGTTTCTGTATGTCCCAGAATTCCATCGGGCATATGACCGTTAAATTTACCGGAAATTTCTAATTCTGATCGAGGTGGAACAGTGAAGCCCTCGGTAGCCTTGACAACCAAAGCCGAACGAAGCTTTAATCTCTTACTAGCAATATCAATTACAGCTCTATACTTTGTAAGAAAATCAACACCAATAATTAACTTTTGTTTCAAATTTTCTACTAAATGAATCGACATCATAACTTTCTTACCAGCAATATTAACACGTGCATTTACAACACCCTTAATTGGAATTTGACGATCATCTGCTAATTTGATTGCGTTGTAATTTGACTTGTGAATTCTTTGATTACGCAATTTGGGAATTTCAGATAACAAACTCACCGGAGCAACCGTAATGGCAGCACCTGTATCAACAATTGCTGGGACACTCTGATTCGTTATACTAACATTGATAACACTAATACCTTGTACACAATTATCATCAATATTCAAATTACACACGCTCTTAACATTATTAAATATCCCCTTATCTGGCCGTTCACAGGTACCATCCCCTTGATTCTTTCTCCAAACACCTGCTGGCTTTATTCGTTTTTTTCTTGGTATCCACGCCCCCCTGCCGGACAGTTACGACCAATATGGCCAGCTTGACCGCAATTATAACAAACTTTAGCACCTTGCCCAACATTATTATTACTATAATTACCGCTTGGACATGCAGATTTAATGTGCCCAACCCCTCCGCAATTATAACAAACCACATTTTGATTGATTTGCCGATTTTGAAAAGTCTGTTGTCTCCCATTGTTCCTGAAATGCTGGCTATTGTTCCGTTGGTACGAGTACGAGTTCTGTCTCTGGTCATAATTATCACTAAAATTAGGACGTACCGTTTCTACTTGTACTGGTGCTGGTGATATCCCGCTCGTCGCTGCAACCTGCGGTACGGTGGCCTTCTTTTCTTCTGCCAGAGTTTTATTCTGTTCGACCAGCATCATGACGACCTTCGTCAGTTCCGATGTCGAAGAACCATCGTCCTCAGGCAGATCAACCACTAACTCGCCTGTTTTCGCGGATGTGAAAGCCGCCCTGAAGTCCTCGGGGTCCCGTCCAGCGACGAACTTCTTCAGCTTTGGTCGCAATCCCTGGAGGAAAGCGCTCAAAAGTTCGGCATCAGCTCGACCATACCGATCACACTTGTCTTTCAGGCGACCTGCATAACTCTCCACAGATTCGTTCGGCCCCTGGCGAATGCTGCGAATTTCTTCATCATTACGCCACCTCGGTGCCTGTCGGGTAAAACGCTCACGAAAAGCGTTTCTAAGGGCCTCCCAATTTCCCAAGATTTCCTCTGTCTGTGAGTTAAACCAACGCTCAGCCTCATCAGTCAGTAGCAAACCAAAGACATCACGGATATTGTTTGGCTGTAATTGTCTCAAGTGCACGTACAGTTCGAACTTCCTCATCCATTTCTGAGGGCAGTCGCTCTCTCGCCCAGTGTACCTAGGAGGCATGATATTTGCACTAATAGTCAAATTGTCAACGTGCCTACCTAGAGCATCCATTTCAGCTTGTCGGGCTTCTTGTCCTCGGTCTCGTAAACCCTGCACATGTTGAAGTATCCCTCCGATGCGCTCCTGGAGGTTGTCATATCGCTCATCCTGCTGCTGGTACATTTGTACAGCTACTGGTATATCTGCTTGTTCTGCCATGTTTGGTTCTTGTCGCCTGATAATTCTACCAGATCTAAGAATCATATATTCGTCCTGCTTCAGTATACTCCGGATTCTCACACCAAATTGTTGCGCTCGTAGTTAGGGGAATTACGAGTTGAGAGGTACCAGCCTGGATCGTAATGCTTTCAGTAACTGAAGCCGACACACCAAGATGTAGATTTAACACAACCTTGTACTTTATTGCAAGATGGCGACCGTAACGTTCACTGTCAACGGTCTGATCTCAAGTCTCCGTCTCTCTCTAGTCTAAGCTCTCTACAAAGTTAAATACATCTCTAAACTTACATAATTACAAAAGTTATCACGTGGTAATTTTCCCGCCAGTCTTTGATTGATTCTTAAGATTAAATAAGATCACACCATGGAATATCCCATTCTCGATTGTTCTCATTGAAATCTTAACCAATAATTAATTAAACTATCACACTATCTCTTATCTGCTTCTCGTACGATCTGAGTCAATGACCTTCACACGTCTTGGCCACGTGAGGGACGCTTCGAGATAAAATCTCTACAGGGAGGGGCGTTACATTTGTTCTAGGACATTTTGCGATATAAGTCGCACTGCTATATTTTCAAACTACTGGTGTCATTATGGCTGTTGGTATGTAAACAATTTTCAAAACAGTTACCACTGAATGTAGCAGTCCACCTTGTAATGACAGTAACAACCCCAAATCGTAACAGGTAATTATTATCTTTCACAGAACATACATGTCACTGATGAAAACAACATGCCTTTCCAGAAGAGGAGAAAAAGCCAACTTTCTCTGAACAGAAGAAAAAGGGCAAGAAAAGAAAATGAAGACAAAAAAAGTTCTTCACCTTTCCTGCCCTTTTCTGAGGATATGCCAATAAATGGTATGTATCATATGCTACTGTACTGAGTACCAGACTGTGTACCGAACACACATTATCGATGTTTACACAAACAAAAGTAATTCTAGTTCAATATACTTCTTTGCATTTGGCACACTGTTTACGAAAATAATTGGAAATTTCATGTACCAGTATATTTAATTACTAGATACTCAAACAGGACAGACTTCTAGCAATTACAGTTTGTTGATTTGACTTCTTTCTTAATTTATTTACAGATCATGAACCGATTTACCACAGTACCCAAGTAAAGTGTTGTTCTGTTAATCCAAACAGTGGCAGTAGATCTAATGAAACATTGCAAGATGCCTCAAATCTTGTGCTTTCTGACAGTGAGACTGTGCTTTCGGTAACGTGAAACGATGTAAACTTAGAGATAACGATGGTCAAGATGCGTGATTTTGTGCCAGCATGTGAAACTCCACTCTACACCAAAACGCTATGCAGCAGAGGAAATACTTCTGGACTACTCTGTTCCTATTGTGGCAAATATGATTCTTTTGAAATTGATCTGGTGGAATCTCTATTGTGTCACCATTCCATAATTTCTCACTCACAAATGTGTGATAAATGTGGTTTCCGACAATCGAGACTTCTAAATATATCCATGCATGTCATCGCAATAGGCAAATATGTGACTGTGTGGTGCTGGTGCATCTTACTTCATGAATAAATCTTATGATAGAAGTACTACAGTCAGGGCACAAACAACATCGACAGGGTCGTCAAATAATCAAGATGTAAAACACGATGAAATCCACAATATACGTACTGATGAATATAGGGAAGAAAAGAAAGAAGAGGAAGACAAACAGGAACAGGACTTTATTACTCTGCTAACCACCACAGTGTACAAAACTAAAAGTCTTATCAACAGTGACCATGAATCTCAAGTTCATCAGCTAATAATGAAAATTATTGCTGCAGTTTCAAATGGTCTCGATACAGAGAGTCTTACATACTCTGTTATGTTTGATACAGTGAAAGCATTGAACTCACAATCTTTGACTGAAATTCGATTCAGTACAAAGTCAAAGTTATTTTGGAAAATATTTTGAACAAGTTTGGAGCTGCACCTCTTAGAATGTTATCTGGTTGGAAACATACCGTTTCTATTCTGCATGACAAAAGCAGTAGAGGCTATCCGTCAGGAGAAAATGCAGATATTATATTGCAATACCAAGTGAAGAGGTTTTGAAAAAGTTTGATCCATATGTTGGTGGTTGGCCGAAAACCATTCCACCAGGTATGTGCCATGCCATTGTGGATAGGATGGCTCAATCTTCATCAGAAACAGGAATCTGCATAGCCTTTGATGGAAAACGCATAGCCCCAGGTTTAAAGGGCGACAAAGGTGATATAAATCTGCTTGGCCAGGAAGAAGATTTGGGTGTTTTAACTCCACGTCAGCAAAAGGAAGAGTATAAAGACATCATAGCAAGTATTGAAGATTTACAGAACATACTTGGCATGAAATCCATACTCCTGTAAATAATGTGCAAGTGGCAACCAGAATAAGAACTTTGCTAACAACTCTAACAGAGAAAAATTCAACAAGTTGACCAAAATAAATCTGCACAAGAAAAAGTATGCTCTTGAAAAGTTGAAAACAAAGGCAGAGCAGAGTGAAGAAAACAAGACAAAGTTACAGTATCCCATCAGTCCGATAACAGCAAATATCTTACAACTTGTTGAAATCCAAACTACAGGTAACACCCTAAGAGACAATTTAGCCGGACTTTGTGCTGAACTTTTGAATGGAGAAGTTGTATGGCCTACATTGATGGCTATTGATATTTCTCAGTGTGCAAGATATCATGCATTGCATGACATTGACCTTCTAGCTGCTTCTCATGATGTGGAAACGCAACAACTATACCAGTGTATCATTAATGAAGGTTTGCATGTTGTAAGCAGCGGTCGGTTGTATGGTTTCAGCAAAGGAAGCAAGTAAAGTCACAGGAAGCAGACTTCATTATACACTTGGATGTGCAGGACTTAAAGAACAGCAAGAACATTACAGAACAATGATGCGTGGTACTTGTTTCTCCTGCAATCACGTTTTGATGGTCAACCACAGACTTAACTGTAGCTCCAGAAAACATACTGGGCAAAAGTGCAGAGTATGACCAAGACAGAATTGTTAGCAGAAATTAAACAAGCAAATACCACAAAATCTCTGTGTGATATTGATATTTTCAAACAAAGCAATGAAGTAATTGTTGTTGGACGCAAGGCACCAGGTATATTGCCACAGAGTGCTGTCAAGTTCATACATGTCATGAAAAATACAGATGCTGTAATGAACACACATGACCCATCCTCTGTAGATCAAACAACTTTAAACATGCCTGAAATGGATCATATTCTCGTTGATGTACCCCAGAGAGTTCTAGATTCTGAAGATGAGAGTATACAAAGCTACTTCAGGACTACAATAAGTGAGGGAGATAATAAGGATAATAATGTGGTACATGAAGAACACCTCAGCAGCAATAATTCTGGAAAGATAGATGTGGTGGATGATAATGGCAGGGTGGAAAACAGAAATAACTATGACGACGATGATGATTGCGATAACAATGGTGGTGATGGTGGTGGTGGTGGTGGATGTTGTCATAATTATATTATTTCCATATTGTAAACCCGCTGTTGATAATCAATAAATTTTACACATGTTAATCACAATATGACCTTTTGACATTTGACCTTGCAGAGCACTGGCCAAAGGAGATCCTCTATGGCCATGAAAGTTCATAACCAGGACACAAGTTCAAATATGTAAGAGTTTCGGCATTCCACAATGATAAACTATTGGTGTGTGACAGAGACAACAACATTGTCCACATACTGAACAAAGATTACACATGTGAAATGGAGTTGGGCACTTTCAGTGGTCAGTTTGCCAGGCCATTCACACCACAATCCATAGCTGTCTCGCAGGACAACCTCTATTTCATCCTTGATAAAAGTAATGTTATTATTATTATTATTATTATTATTATTATTATTATATTATTACTATAAACTTTATTTCGGACTTAAAAGTCCATATAAATGTTGTGAAATGTTATTACAGACTCTTTGAAGAATTAATTGTTCTCTTGCATACTGGTTGAAACGAAAAACAATCAGTTAAACAAAAAGAAGCTTATTCCAAACCTTAACTATATAAGACTTGAAGTACAATAAGTCACATGTACGTACAATTGTATTACTACTGTTCAAAAGTCGCTCTCTCAAACCATAAACCTGTTTACGCATTTGAGCGTCAAAGTTATTGATACTATTAGATACAAACATTGAACTCGCACTATTCCGTTTTTCATAACCCAATAAGAGTCGTGCAGCATTGTTGTATGCAACTTTCAATTTACGCATAACAGCCACAGAGTAATTACTCCAGAGTGGTCCCCCATATAGCTGGTAACAATACGCTTTAAATAGAAAACACTTAACATGAAACGTACACTTGCAGAAATTTCTCATCAACATATTTGCTGAAATGTAAAGATATCTCGTCTGTCGCTCGATGTCATCCTCATCTCTAAAGCGATCAGATAAAACAACACCAAGGTATTTTTTCTTAGAAACAACTTCTAATTTAACACCGTTGAGATACACAGAAGGAATTTTACATATCCTTCTGTGATTAGGAAAAATACACACTCATGCAGTTAGTCTTTTGCTATTAAAATGATGTCATGTATACCACCATAGCAAGTGCAAACATCTATCAATTTCTGTGTACCTTTTGCAGAAGGACTAATTAAGCAGATATCATCTGCATACAGTAAGTGATTTACAAAAACACAACCAATATTACAGCCTGTATTCGAATTTGTTAAGAGAATACTCAAGTCGTCCATATAAACATTAAAAAGCTTAGGTGACAGTATACCACCTTGCTTGACACCATTTGTCACAGTAAAGCTATTCGATGTGAGAGCACCCCAACGAATAGCAATAACTTGAGTTCTATATCAACAAACAAGGAATCTAACAATAAAGAGAGGAATATTACGCTGAATTAACTTTTTGAAAAGTGTCCAATGGTTGACTCTGTCAAAGGCCTTAGAGGCATCCATGAAGGTAATAAATACATTGCTGCCATAACTTCTGTAAAAATGAATTATTTCCTTCAAAATAAAGACACACATATCAGTGGAGTGACCTGATTTGAAACCAAACTGGTAGTCTGTCGTCCCAAGATATGATTCAATATGACGCAATATTACTAACTCAAGAATTTTAGAAGTAACAGTTCAGAGAGCAATAGGACGATAGTTGTTCTTGTCAGTTATGTCACCATTTTTATCTTTGGTGATTGGAACTAGAATAGTGTTCGAAAGTCTTTCGGGGCAAACTACATGAACTAACATGGCCGTAAAGCACATACTGAGCAGAGTTGAAACTTTACTGCTGGCATACATAAAGTGTTCGGATGAAAGAAAGTCAGAACCAGGACTTTTGTTAGCCTGGAGGTTGGCAATAGCATCACGAATATCACCAGGGAAGATAGTGAAATTACCTCCCAGAGTACAGTTGTCAATAGCATCATATACAATTTCTTATCCTTAGTATTGTTTACAGAGTTATAAATGTCACAATAATGGTTACGCCACATTTCAACAATGTCTTCATCACCTGAGCAGCCATTAATATTATTTGGTCTGGACATGTGATTTTTCTTACTATTGACAGAATTCCAAAATTTCTTACAATTACCAGAGGAGAGATTAGTCGCCATGGCATCAGCTTTCATCTGTTCCTCATTAGGCGGCACAGCCGCAAAGCATACTTGAAGCGCGCATGTGTACATCGTTTAAGGTCATACAATGGACCACTCCTAGGCTTCCAGTATCACGCCAAAGCTTAAAAGAATCACGCGCAATAGAATGGACCTCTTTCACATGGTCATTCCATCCTATAATATTACAATCCTTACTGTGAGTTTTTGACATAATATGAGTGCCAGCAGCGAAAAGACTGTTGATAATATTGTCATAAAAACTACAAATACTCTTTGCGTGCATAGGATTTGTGCAATGGATATCTTTACAGCACAATGCCTCTGTAGGAATGGTGATATCAGATAGGAGCCTATCAGTAATATTAAAGTAAATATCACGCTGCTTTTTGCTGGTCCTAGCCCAATTCACCCGAGAATCTGCTTCGCTTTCATCACTATGACTACTTTGACATGAGGGTAAGACGCCAATATCGCACACAAGACTAAGTGGAAGATGGTCAGATGATATCACATCATACATAATATCCATAGACTTGATACAGTTATGAGCCGTATACGAAGAAATACAGTGGTCTAACCAAGAGGTAGTACCATGGGCATCACTTACGTACGTGAATGAGTTTTCGGGTAGAAAAACCCTGTCAGAAATACAGTAGTTATATTCATCACAAAACTTTGTAATAACTTACCAAAAGATGAATTGGAATCAGCATTCCAGTCACCAATTATCATAGTACTATAATTGTCAGAAGACTGAACAATTGAGTGAACTTTGCTAAACACTCTGCAAAAACATCATTATTTTCCCTACTACAAGTGGGCATGTAAACACAAAGAATTAACAATTTACTATTGACATTATCTATTTCAATACCAATTATTCTATTTTCATGAAATGATCTTACTTTAACTACGTGACCAATAGACTTACGCCATAAAATTGCAACACCCCAAACAGTCGACCAATGATGTTCTCACTTGTGTCAACAGGGGACTCACCAAAGTAGTCAAAGTCGTCATGGACGGAGGATAAAAAAGAAATGTCATCCTTAGTAAGCCAGTGTTCTTGTAATAGGCACATATCATGACATTCGCACAAATCTCTTACAGCTTGCAACGAATTCTTGATGGAACGACAGTTGTAGGATGCAATACGAAGTTCATCCATCTAGGATTTACGGGGTTGGTAGAATTTTCGAATTAGAACACCTTCCGGCCAAACATCAGGGTTCATCAATGACTCAAAATTATCCGGTCTCACAGCAATACAAAACGAAGCGTAGGAGTCATATTTCGTCTTAAGCTTATCACAGTCAATGGTATCAATACGCATGGTTTCTCGTATGTATCGCACAAGATGCTCTGTATCAGTTTCTGGCCTCAATCTGCTCACAAAGACACGTTTTCTTTGTGTAGCGGCTGTTTGTATTCCGGTGTGCTGACGTTTGCCAAGTATAAACTTACTACGACCGCTGTCAGCTGGACGTATCAGCTCCTTGGTCGTAGTAGCAGGTGAGCGGCGGTCTCCAACACGATCATTAGTTAACTTGCGTCCTTTTTCTGACTGCCGGCAACTGCATCAGCATAGCTTCTGTGTCTCCTTCTGTATCGCCCATAGTTAACAACTGTGAAGCCATCTGCATCATTATCTGGTATTTCGTTTTCACCAGTCTTTACACTATGACCACATGCAGATGGTACTTCTGCATTCACTTGCAAATCAGGTTCTTCATTAACACATACATTTGTGGACGTGGTGTTGACAAGTGGCTGAACACAGTCACGGACACTGACCGAATCATCAAGGTGTGATTTCGAATGTACAGACATGTCAGAGTCTTCACTGTGGTCAGATTTCGTTGATATTGTAACTGATTTCACAGTCATGTCCTTCTCAAGTTGCAGATCTAGTATTTTCTCTTTTATTTGTCGAATGTCCCAGAAGTGGTCAAATAAAGTTTTGACATATTGTCAACTCCGTGTTTAAGGCTATCAATGTCGTATTTCATCTGGTTCATTTGTGACAGCAATGAAGACACATTGATATGGTTGAAGTTTACCGGGGGTAGCTTCTTCAAATCCTTCGCAACAAAGCAATATTTTCAACTTCCAACTCATGGAGAAGAGTCAAAATATCCTGCACGTTCGACTGTGATTTGTTCACGCCCTTACTACGCTTAAATAGATGTGAGCCAGTCTCTCCACAAAGGTCAAACAGTAGATGTTTCGCCGATTCGATTTCTTGGTCATTGAACGCATCCACACATATTTTCACAACAGCATCAAACGGCAAAATGTCCATTTGGTTGACAATAAAGCAGAGCAATTCATTAATGATTACATTACCGGAATAGTAATTCTTTTCGTTAGTACCATGTTGATAACTGGAACTCAGCAACACACGATGTCTGTCCGAGCCACTCGATAACAAAGGATCTGCACACGTTTCGTCGTCGCCATTGTTTGGTGACACCACCGCATCCAAGCATCGATCAACATGAAATCGTTTTTTGTTGCAAGCAGGACACAAATCTAAGTCACCGTTGCATATGGTTACTCCTTGGGTACTCCCACAATCTCCGCAGTGCCGCATGATGATTACAATGTAGTATTGTCGAAACTATCGACAACAGAGTAACAGACTGCAGGAGCTGCGTGTGAACACGTCCGTTCAACAGCCCGCCAAAAAGATATATGCAAATATTTGTTTGTGATCAAAATAATAAAGTTATAAGAATAATTACCCTACCTACAGACTCAGATCCCTGGTGCATAGCTGTTGTGAAGGGATTCGTACTTCTTTCTGAGGTCAAAGGTCTTTGCGTCCTCAAGTACAGTTGGGATGGACTATATGTTGCACAAGATGGTGGTCGAAATGGTAGCAAAACACAATTCGGTCATCCCAACTTTGTTGCTGTCAACAGTAGGTATGTCATTAGGGTGTCTGACTGGGGCAATCACTGCATCAAGTGTCTTAATACTGAGTTCAATTAACCGTACCAATACGGTCGCTACGGTGATGACAATGGTCACCTGTACTACCCATGCAGCATTGCAGTCGATGGCGATGACAATTTATATGTTTGTGATCGAGTCAATTATAGGAGTTGATGTGGAATAGAGATGGAACGTGGAGACGCATCTATTCCAAAGTGAAGTAATCGGACAAGTGTACATGGCAGTGACCACAGAATGTGATAGAATGTCTGTTAGAGGATCTCCCGGTAATAAAATCGTGGTATTTTCAATGTAGACAGAAACATCAAAAGGATGTGTACGTCTATATTGACCAAATATTAAAATTTGCTCAAAAATGTTGACGTGCTAATTTAAATCATCGCTCAAAATTAATAATTTGTTTTTTCTTATGTATAGAGGCAACATTTGGGTGGATATTCGAAATTGAGGTCGATACATCTCTAGAGTTTGAGCATAATGACATCTAATAATTTCAGCCTCATTTACTATGAAAAATCGGTGTCGAAAGAAGTGTTTGACACTCGGTGATGAATTTTCAACATCAAAACACATGAACTGTATGAACAAATCCACATTAGGGTTATTTTCTGCATTTCCAAACAGAATTACGTTCTGAAATATTTAACATAGCTGTCACTTCATTTCTGGAATACAAATATACAAAAAGTGAGTTGTTTATGAGCATTTATACTAAAGATATTTGAGTCATTTTGTCTAGAGGGGTGTTCTGCAATGCAAGCTTCTTGATTAGATAACTGATCCCATCACATATCAACTCATAGTGAATGGCGAATCATAAGTCATGTGCGCAAAATTTATTTAAAAAGAATATACCTGTATATTCTGTATTGTTTGTTGTCAAGTATGATTTGGAGATTTCCACATGATTGACTAATATTATAGCCGTATGTAAATTGTAAAATCCAGGATCGTACGGATTTGATCTTGGTGGTAGGCCATTCTGAGTTTTTACAGAGGGTGCTATCGAACAAAAATCTGCAAACATACTATGAGCAGGATGCCATGAATAAAAGCAACAGTTAATTTCTATGTAAACAGCCTTTTTTATTGTTTTAGTTCGTTATCTTACTTGGTTAATCTTGTCATCAATCAAGGATGTTTCCTTACAGTAAAATTCATCTCTTCAGCAGTGAACTGTTGGCGAAGGCTTAGAGCCTTGTTGTGTAATGGCATATACGTCAAAGAAACTAAACGTACCGAAAAACTAAGTAACAGCAACATAAGCTTTGTATGTTGATTTAAGCAGTAAGACAAAATGACAGGTCTGCAGTCTCTAGTGAACATCGCCACTAACGGGCAATACTTCAAACTACCTTTGTTCGTCCTCCCGGATATTGTCCGGGGGGACTTATAGGTTTGGTCATGTCCGTGCGTCCGTCCGTTCATGCAGATATCTCAGAGATGCCTGGAGTGATTACATTCAAACTTTGAACAAGATTACTCCTTATGTCATACATATGCACGTGATTTCTTTTGTTATACGATCCAATATGATCGCCGTGCGGCTATCTTGTTAAGATATTTTCATGTACGGAGCCATAACTCTGGCACATCGCAACCGATTTTATTTAAAGTTGGTACAAGGACATTGACCTATGTCATACATATGAACGTCAATTTGTTTCAAAGCTGGTACAAGGACGTTGAGCTATGTCGTACATATGTATGTGGATTTATTTCGCGATATGATTCAATATTGCTGCGTGGTGGCCATTTTGTTTCAGTTTTTTCATGTCCAGACACATAACTCAGGCATGTCTCAACCGATTTTATTCAAAATTGGTACGAGGACATTTAGCTATGTCTTACACGTGGATTTATTTCATGATATGATTCAATGTGGCCGCATGATTGCCATTTTGTTTCAGTTTTTTTTCATATCCTGAGCTGTAGCTTGGACATGTACCCAGTGATTTTATTTAAAGTTAGTACAAGATCATTGCGTTATGTAACAAATACGCATGTCAATTGGTTTTACGATATGATCTAATATTGCCACAAGGCGACCATTTTGTTACAATTTTGTTTCATGTCCTGAGCTATTAATCGGGCACATCTCAACCGATTTTATTCAGAGTTGGTACAAGGACATTGATCTATGTCATACATATGCACGTCGATTTGTTTCACAATATGATTCAAAGTGGCTGCGTGGCGGCCATTGTGTTGCGATTTTTTCATGTTCGGAACCATAACTCAGACATGTATCAATCTGCATTAAATTTGATGAAACATGGTACAGATGTTGATCTTATTGTGTTGTAAATACAATTCAATGACACCTAGCGGTATCGTTTAAATTAATTGCTAATTTTGCATTTGCATGATGAATTTTGTTTTAGGGTTAATGTCCAGAAGCACTGCATCAAACTTTATGAAATATGGTACTGGTGATAATCTGTCAGTGTTATGATAGGATGCAAAAATGTTTGGCAACATCCTGTCGATTAATTACTAATTGACTCATTTAATGACCTTTTGTAATTAGGATGGTGGCCTACATTGGTTTTATGTTTTCACCACCATGGAACTCATTCTCGGCCGTTAAGCCCCATCTGTATCGCAGTATTTTTAATCACAGACCTAATTAATGAAGAGGACTCTATCCTCTCCGAGGACTTGTAATTAAAGTACCCATTAACAAGTGGGGACTGTGTCATCAACGATGACTTGTTTATTAATAAAATTGAATAAAATGACTATTCTGAGTCATATCATGATTTTCTCAACTTGGGCGATACCTATATTTAATAGGGGTTGTTACACGAAGATTTGGGCGATACCGCGTCGTATTCGAGTGATGTTTTCGTATTTTGACGAGTTGCACAGCAACGAGTCAAATTGCGTTTGTAGACATTGAATGAGAACAATCGAGAACGGAATATTCCGTTGTGCGGTCTTATTTAATCTTAAAAAACAATAACAAACTACCGGGAAAATTACCACGTGATAACCATAGTAATTATTTAAGTTTACGGACTTATTCAACTTGGTAGCTAATTTACACTAGAGACATAACAGATCAGAATTGGAGGACCTAGTGTGTTACATTTGCCATATGACATACAAGATCAAAAGTTGTGCTACAATCAACATCTTGGCGTGTCAGCTTCAATTATTGAAAGCATTACGATACAGACTGTTACCTCAACTTGCAATTCCCCTGACTCGAAGGTGACAAGATGTAAAAATAGGCTGGAGTGTGGTAAATTAGCATTTTTTGTGTTTTGCAACATAACCTCGTTCCCTCGCAAAAGTTATTAGGCCCGCCAAAAATCGGATCAAATACATTCGAGCCAGTGTTCGATTACAGGCTCGGTCGAGTTTGAACAGCTCAGAGCATACAAGCAGCTCTCTTGGACATCTAAGAGTGCAAAGTGGATGTAGTAGCCGTACTTTCTCGTTTATGTATATTTTGTTGCAATACGGACATGGTATATGAATAAAATATGTCTAAGGTATTTACATCGTCTGCTCGTATATTCTCGTTACTGGCTTGCCTAAAAAGAACTAAACTTGTTTAAAAAACCTTAACGGAAGTTTGTCTTTCTCGGGATTATCTTAAATCGTATCAAAAACCCGCACTGTAACACGATCATGACCTGTGAATCTGTACAAATCGGAAACATAATAGGTGCACCTTTTCTGTCGCGAGTATTTTCAGTATGGTCTGATTTTTGTGGCTCATTTAAGGCTATACACGATATCATTCACTACCTAAGTATTTAAACTCGTCAACAGGAAACGTCGTATGGTGGTTTTGTCCTGATGAACTGTCGACCAGGACCATATTATCTTCAGCAGCATAGACGAATAAAAAACACCGTGCGTGTGGGACCGTAAGACAGTAAACAGGTAGAAAGGGGCCCTTGAATAATGAAAGATGTTGGTGGCAGTACGTACAAATTTTCTATGCCTTCGTTTGTTAACTGTGGTAACTTACTCATACCTAAGTGCAATGCCCATAAACTGAAAGCAATCAACAAAAATTTGACCATAACTATCAATGACGTTTCGGAGTGTCAATGTTCTTATTCGCTCAACTGTTATATATATACATATATATATTATATATTATATATATATATATATATATATATATATATATATATATATATATATATATATATATATATGAGAGAGAGAGAGAGAGAGAGAGAGATAGATATATATATATAACAGTTAGTTGAGCGAATAAGAATTATATATATAATATATATATATATATATATATATATATATATATATATATATATATATATACCTATACCACCGAATTCGAAGGTCGCGCGTACGCGTAGCTGCAAATAGTTCCGGTTATGTATTGATAATTCGACGTATTTTACATGTTAAAATACGGGTTCATATCAGTACCCTTAGACAGAGGAGAACGGCAATCCAGTCATAGCATGTATGGTAATTCTTAACAACCTGATATTACTATATTTTCATGCTTTATTACAAACTGGTGTTTTGTTACGTTTCACTTAAAGTAATTCTATCAATTTAATATACGTCTCCTCTCATAAATGGTAATGTGTGGCACATTCTTCAGAAATTGAAATGGTATATACCTTCATTCCATTGGTCTATTAAACAGATGATTTGTGATATTCTTCTTAAAACTAACAACGCACTTAAGCTGGGTAAGTAGAATATGATCTGACTGGGTGTCTAAAGTGCAACACATCAACTGACAAAATCATATTGCAAAATGATACTTGTTTCACGTGCTAGTGACGATATCATTTACGGTGATATTATCATAGTTTCACCAAATTGGACTCAGTGCACCCCAACATACGTGCATACCCAATTTAGAAATTAGTGAACAAGCCACCTTTGAGGTTTTGACCATAACGAAAAAAGAACATGTCTAAATTTGGATGAATTTTTCACTATGTTGAAACCTGAATACCGCGATATGAATGTTATATGAAGGTTGAAGTAGAGAGTGGTTTTTGGAGAAGAAGAGCATTTACCTCAAGGGAAAATTTAAGTTCATACGCATATTTTCAGCGTCAGCATGAAAAAGAAATCATATACACATCCATCGTCCATTTTATTCATATAGAATCTTAGCTCTATCACAATAAGACACGCATCACTTTTCAAAATACATTTAAGGTAGAACGCACCTCGGGGACAGAGGTTCGGACTCTCAAATTTTTACAATTCTCTTCTGATATACCACATGTGGGGTTCATTTTAAAGCTCTTGGTGAAAGAAAACTTTTCACCGGCTTAGTTTTTCGAAATTCGAAAATTTTTAATTTTCTTTATGAGTTAACACAGGGATGGCGGCCATTTTAGATTTCTAATATCGGTAAATCTTGGGTAATTTGTTTCTCTAGTACCAAAATTTGCACGATGACCACTTTTTTATTCTTGATTTTGAAAGAGAATGATTAAGGCTATACAGGAAAGTTAGAGCAAAAGTTTAATTCTTTCACTTTCGAGTGCATACTACCTTAAGAGGAAAGAAACACGGAAGCCTATTTGTCTCACAAAGGGAGTTCCCGAAATACAGTCTCTGCGTCACTTATATTCTATAGATCGATATGAAGGCATATTATTCTGTGATAATAAGCTGCATTTTATGACTATTTGCTGCCAGAAAGGACCCCTTTCCTCTTTATTATACTGTTTGGACATGGTGTAAATCATAGATGAATCATCGACATGCTAAAACAGTTGGTGTTTCGAAAGCTAAAGTGTTGCACTTTAAAGTTCTTGTACTTTGCTGAAGAGAATCTCTGTGCAAGGTGTGTACTGTTGCTTCCCACTATTAACAAAGTGAAATCCTAATGAAACGCTAACATTTCCTTAATGTTCACTAAGAACATTTCAAAACATGAAAATTTACAAGCACTATGGTCTAAGATTGTTGATATGACAGCCACTGTTGTTTAGGTAGTGGACTGTTTTTCTTTCAATCTGTGGTTTGTATTGTCGTAAACGAATCATTCGGTATTCCTGTATTGGGGTGGCTGGACACACACATGACATGCAC
Source organism: Ptychodera flava (assembly GCF_041260155.1). Taxonomy (NCBI): domain Eukaryota; kingdom Metazoa; phylum Hemichordata; class Enteropneusta; family Ptychoderidae; genus Ptychodera; species Ptychodera flava. The sequence goes on from NC_091928.1 coordinate 38,606,123, forward strand.
GGGGATCGTGTTATTGCTGATATAAGTTATTTTTTAGTCTCAAAACACTCTTCAGACCCTTAGAAATCTAGTACGTAGACCAAACATAATTATAACAGTTTTCTTTCCTTTCCACTTTTAACTATTCATTGTGGTAGTGATTAGATTTTACGATTTGCTGATTCATAGTAAAACGAATTTATTATGCTGATCACGTACACCTACCTACTACTAATAGGGTGACTTTGTCACACACCGAACATGCCCATAGCCGTAAGTAACCAGAGCGCATGCGCAGTCAGAGATATCGGGAAATTCCCTTTCTACCGCTCTCTAATCATAACAGGAAGTGATCATTGGAAATCTAAATATGAATGCTTGAAGAAATGTCCGTCGATACGGTGCAACAACAGAATATTACCCTTGAAACCAGCCTTGATGGTGAGAAAGTGAAAGTTTCCTTAATGTACATGTATCAAATAATCATGTTGATTTTCAAAATCTGCACAAACTCTGAACAGGTTCCACAGTGACTCCATTGTCGGTACGCCCTTGAAACTGTCGGAAGATTTTCTGTTTACTGTTATAAAGTAGCGAATTCGAAGGTGGCATATTATGTTGCCATTGATTGACCCTTTTCGCTAGTTCCTGGTGTGGTCTCTACGGACTGCAAAGGACTGGTTTGGCCAAGCTCAGCGTGGCTCTGATCCTCCACATTGAGGCTTAGAGTCACGCTGACATCAAGAAAATCAAGATTAAGTTTTGGGCATTTCAGTACGGTTGTAATCATGAAAACCATGAAGTAGTCGATGTCAGGAGCTCTTAGACTAACACAAAAGTATAGTAATAAACTCCGTTCCAATACTCATTTCTGATATCTACTGAGGATAAGATTGTAATGTCCTTTACTAAGCAAATACTGTTGACCCAGCCAAGCCTGTAATCTGTGATTTAGAAGTGGGAAAGGAGAAGGACATTTTGTGAACGATGACCGTGTTAGACTAAGTGTACCTATTGACCTGGCAAAGAGAGAGAGAGAGAGAGAGAGAGAGAGAGAGAGAGAGAGAGAGAGAGAGAGAGAGAGAGAGAGAGAGAGAGAGCATAGACCTTAGGGTGTATTGATACACGAATAACTGATAAACAGAGAGTCAAAGGAAGACAGACAGGCAGCGGACAGAGACAGCGACAGAAGAAGGGAGTGCTCACCATAATACACATAATACATTAATAGGGTTCTTTGATGTAGTTAGCTCTGCGATTTGTTGTCTACCGAGAGACCAGTACAATCATTTTACTTCAATATCGTTTCTTCGACATTCCGTCATGACCATCATATAGTCAAATTTCATGAGACCTTGTTTTTGAAGAACTCACTGTAGCGCATGTGTGGAGCCGTTAAAACGGACCCATTCATATACCTTTTCAGTCATAACGTGTAATAGTACAATGAAAAGACATAATTTGTGTAAGAAATTATATTACTGTGTTTATTATAATAGATTATATTTATTTCGAAATTAAATTCCAACGTCATACGCTGCGACAGAAAATAAATCTTCAAGACAAATGTATGATCACTTTGATTAGAAAAAATCAAAGGTCCTCCGCCCTTGCATTTACCAGGTTAGGCAAAATTACAAAGGTTTACTTGAAAGACACGTAAATTGGAATACAGATCCAAAGTTTAACGTGGACGTAAAGTGGTTTTTTTTATGGGATGTATGTTACACAGAAGAATGGTTCAGTATTCAAGTGCAAGTTGTTCTATATGACACGGTTTGGTATTTCCTTTGCATGTGAGAATTAAGCTTACTCTTTTGCTTACTGACACGTAAGGACATTGGCCGGTATGACTCGTTCCCTGTTTGAAGACTGAGCACATAACTTTATGAAGAACATCATAGTAGTATTAACCGCAAATGACGCGTAAAACGTATATAAAAATAGGATGTGTCGATAGACCATTACCAACCGACAATTTTTTATCTTTGTAGTCAGCAGAATAAATTAATAATATATAGTATTAAAATATATTCAAATGAAACTGCATTTCTGATGTGCCTTGAATTGCTGAGGGAATATTATATCTGCCTGTGAGCATATTTAAATAATAATATGCATACAATTGTCTGCAGAAAATGATTAGAACCATAACGACGTGATAATGAGCCTTTCGCTACAAAATCTTTTTTTTTGGAACATCAGGCTTGAAAAATTATGTCTTCTATTCTAAAGCTTGGCGTAAATAGCTTGACGCAAAGGATTCACTTTTATGTAGCATTTCGGAACCGAAACAAAGCGTCTGCTTGTGAGAATGGGTCTCGACAGCATTTAAGAAGTGGTATAGCCACACAATATAAATTCAAGGGCTTTGTTGTTCTAAAAGAAGTGATAAACCATTATTCTGAGCCCTCCTTCAAACCTCTCATATCAAAAGCGCACTCATCGCCCCTTTTAGAACATACCTTTGACCTAGTTTCCATTCTATTCACACTTGACGTCATCGGTTTTTGGCTATATCACTTCTTGAATGGACGAGTTCTTCGCATCTCACTAGGTTCGCGCTTTATCACTAATCAAAGCTTCTAATTATCTGTGACTTTCGTTATACTGTGTAGTGTTTTTTACTGTCTTTCTATACAATGTATTTACTTGTTCTAGTACCAAAATCATGTCGACGTTCTTGGTTTTTAACTCTTCAGAACAGCCTCCATATCTGCATGGGATGTCGAAGGTTATTGTTGTAGCCCGAATTTCAACTGGGAAAACGATTCATTTGTGAACAAACACATTGTGTGATAACATACTTTAAGAAGAAGAATATGAGCGTACTTATTTAATGAAACAAGAACAATGAAAAATCTTCGAGAAGGTACAGCTATTAGCCATTCATTTATACACACGCTTTAGACAAAGACCATGAATGACATATCTTGAAAGAGGTACTGATGTTAATATATTGAAAATGGAAGAGCAGACAATTATGATTAAGGTAACCCTTACCAGTGATACATGTCTCAGTGATATATAGCTTCGTGTGATGCTGACAGCGACGCTGCTACCTAGTACGTTCTTCGAACGGAACTGAAAGCCTGACGAAACATAGTGTCAGTAAATTCTAACTCCAGAGGGCGTATCCGGTAAAGTCTCTGCAACACTATGAAATCATCTAACTGGACCATTAAGCGTTGACGTCGACGTCGACAAATCGAGTTCATATTAGAGTAATGTTACTCATTTGTAATCAACTGGAATTCTATTACACGGAAAAATAGGTTTTGCAGTGTTGAATAGTTTAGGTCTGGTCTTATTCAAATGAAATATATCAATTTTTCTTACAAGAAAGAATTTTCTCGAACGCCCTTCTGAAATCGGTATTGAAAACGGTGTATATGATAGGGTTCATCGTACTGTTGATGTATCCAATCCAGAGAGCAAATTGTATGAACAGCGGTGGAGCAGAACAGGACGGACAGGCACCAAACATAATATTCAAAGTGAAAAATGGAATCCAACAGAACAAGAATACACCTGCAAGAAGAAAGGGAGAAAAAAAATCTAATTTATTTGTTATTGCAGGAAATATTGTGAAATTAACATTCAACTTGGAGGAAAAGCACCAATCACTAACAGCAACTGCCTCTAAATAAATATTTTCTTCTCCTAAGTTTGTGACTTTTCGGTGAAAGATATTATTGGCCCTGTAGAAATGAAGACTAGGATTGGCAGATTTGTGTCACATGTCAAACAATGTGGGGGCGCTGGGCCATCACCTTTTCTCCGCTGCTTTCAACTTTCAACAAAATCAACCTGTTTTAAACTGGCTTTCGTCCGAAACGGAGAGGGCATTTCTCCTACATTACCAAGACTCTGTTGGAATTTGCCCTTGAAAGACGTTTTCCAGAAACTATAATATGTGTTTATGATCGTCATTTCAGTTGCAGTAGGGATCACTCGAGTAAAACTTGCTGTGTTGCGTTCAGTCCGCTGCGCAAAATTGTATGAAACACTGTCGCGCTTCGATAAAGTGAGAAACTTCATAACCAATATTTTTTTTCAAATTCTGCTTGGAGAGAGAGAGACGCATTACCTAAAACTATAGCGAGTGTCTTTGTTGCTTTCCTTTCTCGTCTCATTGAGAATTTGTGTCTGCGACTGTTATGAGTTGCCATGGTCTTGGAAAACTGGCGAATAAATCCCCCTTTTCCTCGCTCTGACCTTGAATGATCGATTCTATTCGCTTCTATATCCTCACTAACGATTTGAACTTGATTGTTGGAATTATGTCCTGTCCTTTGCGGCATATTCCAGCCGTAGCTCTGTGACGCCTGGTTGCTTTGACCAGGATTTGTTTTATTCTGGTCAGAATTTTGTCCCACTGCTTCACTGGTCTGTTCCCTCGCCTGATCGTGCGACTGCACCAAATCGGAAACGTCGGTCTTATTCTGAAAGACGACGGTGTTCTCTATCGCCCGATGCGCTTCATGCGATTCCTGATGGCCAAATACACCAGGATGTAGACAATCACCATGGTGATGGCCGGCACAACGAAGGAAAACACCGAGCTCCAAATCATGTAGGCACCGTTGAAGAGAATGCACAGATCCGGTGTGCGTTCTGGGACGTCGTTTATACCGAACAAAACTGGACAGCATATGGCAAACGATATCACCCAATCCGTTGCTATGGTGAAGACGATTCGCTGGTTGGAAAGCTGTCTGGCATATTCTTATGGACTTGTCACAGCGTACAGTCTGAAGAGAGAGCATTGTAGTAGTGAAATTGTTACTGAGTTTAAGGTTTATCAAGTAAATATTCGCTTCAGCGTGTCAGCAAAACATGTATGTCTGAGTTTTACAGATATTTTTGAATATATATATATATATATATATATATATATATATATATATATATATATATATATATATATATATATATATATATATATATATATATATGCGAAAGGTAGAATGTTTGCTAGAACTTATCTAAAAAATTATCAGAGTTTCAATGGAATTACTTGGGATAACATTACAAGATTCAACGTACCATTCTTGTATTTAGCTACTTGGAATATCCTCGTTCCTCAAAGAATTTCATTATATATCGGCAACATCGTATTGTTGGCGGAGAGCGGTAGCAATATTGTTTATTTACTTTGTTTACTATAAAATTGCAAATGTAGTTCAGAAAGACTCCAAAACTTGATCTCGCCATTAGATATAAAATATCACGACTGATAATTTACGGTAAACGTCACCAGGATAGAGTAATACGGGCATGGGTATATGATATATAATTATTCCCTTTCTTCATTTAGCTTGGAAAATACTCATGACGTATAAATGTCACTTCGGGTTGAATATCTCAGTGCCATTGGGTAACTTCCGCAATTATTACATCATATGAATTTTGTTTACTTTTGTTTAGTTTTGTTTCGTTTTGACAATGATCATTACTGTCATGGTTTCAATGGATCTTGAATCTTTTGAAATATATACTGCTATTTTAGTGGAAAATTTTGATGGAGGATTGTAAGTCTCAAGAATTGAGTGACAGGAGAATTAAGTGGACGATATGTATATATGTTAAACACAATTTAACATTTGAAGATACATGACGGCCACCCTGGAGATCCCAACACCGATGCCTCATTTGACTGGGTGTCCAAAGTGAACCACGTCATCAGACCTGATCAGATGACAAAATGGTACTTGTTTAACATGCACCTTACAAATATACAGTCATTTTATCATAGTTTGACTCAACTCGACTAAGTGCACACAGATACACCCTATACCAAATTTCAAAATCAGTGGGCAAGCTTTCTTTGAGGTTTTCGCCCTAAGTGGATAAAAGAAACCCTAAAATGTCTACAATGATAATTTTTCACGAGTTGTAAACAACACATAAACATTAGATAGCCATTCCAAGCGCTTTTAAACAAGAAGGTTTACCTCAAGTGCATATATTTCCTGCATTACTGACATGAAAAGGAAAAAGCATGACAAATCCATCGTCCTTTTTGCAAGACGGTAGCGTGCCAGTCGAATAACATTGTTTGACCTGTGTATTTTCATATTTTAATCAACTGTCAATACCAACCTTTACGGAAGGAACTTTAATTTATTCCGTCGTACATGATGTAATGTCAGGTGTTTGAATTTAGGGTGTGTTACATCAGTATATATTCTTTTGAAACTGTGTCGCCATATATAACGATCCATGGGAGGAATTTACACCTTTTCATGTTGGATGTAGTGGTTCATGTTGTGTCATTCTTCAAATACAGTGGTGGCCTATTTGGGAAAGTCCCAACATGTGACGCAGTTCATCGTTTATGTAAATCACAGGTGTGATGACGCATGTTCAGCTTGCAAAATGCTTACATATATTATATCACCAATAATTCTGTATTTTTCCGTTACCAAACTAATGACAAGGATTGTATTCAATGGCATCAAACGTTTGACACCATACCCTACGGCAATATTTCTCGCAAATTTTAGACTTTCTTTGTTTAACATTATGGGTACTTGTAATGGAAAATATTATGCCCTGTTGTAGATAATGTCTACAACTGTGGAGAGAATTCTCTGATCATGTGTATTTATCCGCCAACAATTCCAAAGCAAGTCACCGACAAAACCTACCATCTCCTTACTAATACGGTCATGGACGGTCGGTTCATCGGAGATCCTGTCAGATCTTCCGTGAACTACCTTTGGATGTCTGTCCCTCTCCCCGACTCAGGTCGACATGCACACTGACGTATTTGTTGGGTCCTAGTGAAACAAAATTAGATCATTGATTTCTTCTCATATACTACCATAGAATATGCCAAAAAGGTCCCCTTCTTTATAAGGTATCGATTATTAGTATTTTGTTAGCTTATTTTCTGTCGTATTTATTGAATGGTTCCTTCGTTGTTCAAGGAAAACATGTCAGGCAAGCGCATAATCTGATTTGTCGAGTCGCAATTATTTTTTAACAAGAAAAGAGTTAAGCTAGCTGATGGAGGTTCTATATTTGAATCTGTTTGAGCATGTTCACGTAGAACTCGAAAAAGAGGCTCATTGGAGGATTGTGTGACCATATTATGGTCACTGTGACCATACGTGGGTGACTGTCACCTCATACGAAAATTTTGTACGATGCTTTTAGGGAACGAGCACAATTAACGGCAGGGGGGGCCGGAAGAGAAAATATGTGGTGCGTATATTTTTTACAGCCCCCCCCTAACACCAGCAAAAATTTTAGTGCCCCCCCCCCATCACCGGCGACAAAATTTTTGTGCCCCCCCCCTCCCCAAAAAAGAAAGATTACATAGGTACAAAGTTGTACACATATATATAATCCTTATAACTTTTAATATATGCTTTAGTGAAAACAACATTCTTGCATTCTTGAAATAAATAATAAACAAATAAATATATAAATAATAAACAAATAAAATAACTTTACTTCAATGAGTATCTGTATGATGTTTTCAGATGTTGGGGAAAAATGTATAACATGACCATTGTGATTTCAATGCACTTTCCACAACCCAGTGTCTGCCTTTCTATGACTACCCAAGATATTCAATGTTACTCCACTGTAATGACAGTCTGTCATTGAAATAGTCCTTCATGGGCTAACTATAAAAGACCCATTAATGCCATTTTTTCCTCCTTTTTTTCAGTATTTTTGCCCTGTGTGTCCACTACGTATTCTAGTTCTGAACTGCCTATTAGCCAGTCCACATTCCTGTGTGGAACAGGTTGAATGGTTATTTGAGGAAAAATAGGCAGTCCATAGCAGTCCAACCTGCCACATGCCAGTATTGGAAATATGACATGTTAAAATTTGAACATTCATCACTGGCTATGAATGTGAAATCAGACTCAGCCATGTGAAGTAACCATTCATTAGCAGTCCTATTGAATTCATGATAGAAGGGAAGATTGTCAATGGATTGAATGGTAGCTTACACATGTGGCGGTAAAAATTTAGACATGCATTAATAAACTCCAAGGACTGACTTGTTGTCAATTCTCATGTTTTCACATCCCTATTGTCTATTTAATTTAAATAAATTTGGCGGCACTCATGTGTAGAGTTGATTTTACTTGGGTTAAGTTTTTCAGGTGAAATTACTCATGTTTGCACTATAGAAATGGCACATGGGTCACATTTACCAGTTAAATTGTTCTCAGACTTAAATTTTAGTGGCTACAGAAGCAACGGTTTGCCATTTTAAAGTGACAGTATAAAGCTGTAAGTTTTTGATTTTGTTAATATTTTGTTATGTATCAACTGCACTTACTTCATTGGTTTACAAATTTAAGTTGAATTAGCTCGTTGATATTATCAATACAACCAACATACACTTTGTGTGCATGTATATTATAAAAGTTCACTGATATTGTGTTCAATTGAAGTTTAGTCCAGACCAAAATGTTTTACCAACAATAACAATGCTGACTGTACATAATACAGGTCGTGAAGACTGGATATTTGAACGTGTTTTAGAAAATAGAATAACATTAGCAATACTGGCTAACATGATTTTGAAAAGAGAGAAAAACCTGTAGTCGATGTACGAAGAACACAATTTCTGCCAAAATTATGAAGTTACAGCCTATCCCTTAAATATAATTAGCATTGGTTTCATTCATCTCCATTCAAAAAAACGAGACCAGGGATTTTCAGTATAAACCAATGAATATGACAAGAGGGAAGTCATGCAGATGGCTGCAAACGTCTGTGAGCAGCCTCTAAATTAAATCAGCACAGATCAATTTTAAACATCGTTTATTTTTATTTTCAAAATGTGCAATAATAAACACATGTTCACCACTAAATATTCCATATGATCGGAACCTGCATTCTATTGAAAGGTACTCACATTTCCAGACGTAATATGGTGGATCTGTCATTAAATTTTCTCATACAGTCCACGTTTTCGCGTACGCCGTCAGCAACTGGCTATGCAGTAATGTACATGTACGTCAGATCATCACACAACGACGAACACACTTGCGACGGTTCTGCATCTGCCATTGTAAAACTTTCGCGATTACAACTTACATAAAACTTAATGGAAACGCAGTACAGGTACTGTTCATCCCCAAACCGTTCAAAAGTCGAGCCGGATGGACTAACGGTTCTGACGATGTATGATGTTGTGACTTTGAAAAGAGTTGTGTTGGAAGAGTGGACGGGACGCAACAGGGTATGAACCCGTAAATGAGTACGCTTGGATTTAACGAGGTTGATCAGAATTGCAACACGGTTCACTTAGTGTGTTGGACGTCCGTATTTTAACTGATCTCTTCATATAAAGTCAATTTTTGCTTATTAGAAAAATCTAAAAGAACAGTTTACGCGTACTTGAAATGTCAAAATTTTGCGACGATCACGACCCTTGACCTTTCGAATTTGACCAATGCTTTGTGTTCCCACAAGATCGTTATCGGATATCACATTGCATCTCTCAAATGAGATTGCGCAGATTTTTTTGAAATAATGGCTGTTCAGACCAGCTGAATCTTACGCATTATGGCTGATTTCTCGGTCATTTCTTCCCCCAGTGACGACACATTTTTAGTCAAAACAGCAAGTGAGTTAGGTCTAAGTGGTAATGTTTCAGTTGGCATGAAGGTAAAGGTATTTCCCCGCGACAGTGTTGGATGCAGTGACCGAGATAGCAAGTCGTCGTGGACGATAATTTTCCATTCATCCGGTAAGTATTTGAAATGCATATTTATAAAGGGCAATTACGAAATTAGTATGCCTTATAGAGAGGCTTTTCTCTGCACATTGATGTTTTCCTGGGAAGCTTGGTTTTGTATATGGCCCGACATTTTTAACCTGAGCTTTAGGGGTGAAAAGAAAGTACGTATCTGTATACCTGGACAGGGCGGAGGGAGGTGTACAGTGTGGCCATTAACGCAAAACAAAGCTGGGCTTGAACAACGCCTAAGCTTAGTTTGCGTCCATGGTCTCACTCAGTGCAAAAACACTGCTATAAAAAAAATAGGCGAAATGAAAATATTTAAAAAAACAAAACTACCGGTAGATCGTAGGATGAACATGGCTATGTAAACTTATGATTGTTTGTACCACCCGGTCTTACTTGCATTTTTTACTTCTTTTATACATGGTTAGTTTTAAAATCCATTGTTAATATGATATTGCCAGGTAAGAAGCCTTGTATTGAAAGACAGAAAAAATATTTAGAAATGTGATACGTCTTAATTTTCAAGGGACAGCAGCTGTAATTTTTAATGAGTTCAATAATTTGTTTGCCTCATGTATAAACATACTTTCTTGTATTGATTCAAATTATGAATTGTGATGCCCTCACTTTGTAAAGATGTACATAAATTAATCGGTATAGTGGCTGTGGCAACTAGTCAAGTCAATACAACATACACAAACCCAATACATTTCTAGACATATACCGGTATGTTTCACTTTCAATGTATTAATTTTGCACTCGCAAAGATGCATGTAAAAAATTCCTCTATGTGTATGCAACAAATCACACACATGTTCTGAAACTTTATTGTAAAGTTGTTGTCTTAATAAATGTTGCTAAGTTCATCTCTTCTTTCTGTTTCATTTCAGTGTGCATGTCAGCCAAGGCCCAAGAGAAATTTGGCAAGAATCATCATGACTTACGTAAAGAAGTCTTCAATGTCAAATTTCAAAACAAAATAGGACATGAAAGACGAGACTTGGCCAGAGTTAAATGAACTCTTTTAAAAACTAATCTTTGACTAAATCACTTTTCACTGTGTCTATGAAATTTGTTGAAGCCAAAAAGTTATTAAATTGGTCATCAAACTTACAGATATGTTTTGTGCTTTATATTTTGAACGTTTGCAAAGGTGAGTCTGCTTGTGTTTGCTATGTTCAGGTGAGTCAGAGTTGCTTTTAACTCTGTTTGGCCTGTCTTAGTTTTAGGCCAAATATGGTTAAATTACATCTCCAACCAATTGTATCATATAATTCACCGAAAGAGGCTGTGTAAAAAGTACTTGATTTTACTGGAATTTGATTTCACTTATTTGATGTTTGCTTACACTTTGCAAACATGCAAATGTAACAATGTTTACCAAATTCATAACGGCAACATCAAAATAAGTAAAATCGGGTGTCAAATCAGTACTTTCACGGTGCTCTTTTCTGCCAGGATGACCCTGTCATTCATATGTGCATTCAAAATAACCATTCGTTCACGTACGTGTGATTGATTCAGAATAACCATTCGTTCACATATATGTGAATGGCTAGCTCATTTAAATATTTCGGCCTATACACGTTACCCACGTGCTTCTGAAATGAATGTGGACTGCCTGACTGCCTATTCCCTATGCACATGCATTAAGCCATGCCAATTAGCCATGTGAATGCTAATTTCACATGGTACTGACAGGCATTCCTGTTCTATAAGGGACATTTCCTATAGCATGATGAAATAACCAGTTTCAACCGAGCCTCTGTATCATTACCAACAATTATTACTGTTGACAAATGAAGTCAATTTTCAATAATAATATTGCTCATTTTACACATAACAACAGCATTGTGAGGTTTAAGACTTGGTATTTCATCATGCTACAAGAAGTTGAACAAGGAACTCCAGCTTCAACAAGGAACAAAAATGCTGAAAATATTCTGTCTGTCATGGTGTAAAATATTTTGGTGGCCCACCCCTTACTTTACATGGAATTTTCATGGCCCACCCCAAGAACACTCATTTTTTTTCGTGCCCCCCCCCCCATTTTCTCTTCCGCCCCCCTGCCGTTAATTGTGCTCGGTCCCTTAGTTAGCAATTTTTATTGTTTGGGATTTTATTACCAAATTTGTTCTTCTCTGAAGAAAGGACAATTTTGTTCGCCAGCTTTATCTAACAGCAAATCGATGAATATGATAAACATCTCAATGGAACAAGACGAATACGACAACGTCGACAAGTACCATCGCGAGAAGCACGGATTTAGGACAACTTCTTAAAGACTATAAATGATACTTCATTTAATATCTGCCTTTTCTAATGAGTACCACTCAGCATCAGAGTATCATCAGGGTAGTACTGGACATGCAAATGAAATCCGCATTTTGCCAGTGAATCGATTTGGGTCAAATCCTCCGCCGTTTCACTTCTAACACAGTGAATATTTTGAACAGTGTTACGTAAGAAATATATGTACATTCTCACAGTAGTTCTAAAATTCGCATGCGCAATGACCTCAAGGACACAGTATTGTCAGTGAATGTGGGAACGTCCCTATCGATGCTCCGACACAATCTGTCTGTAATGTATGCATACCTTATGTGTACATCATGTTTAGAAGTAAACTCTAACATTAAAATATGTATATTGGTGCGTGATGGCCAGCCTTGAGATGGCAATACCGATTCCACTTTTGACTTGATGTTTACGTGCATAAATTTATTCGACTGGTTATGATTTCAAGTGTTATGGGTTTCACGTGCCAGTGACAATATAATTTACAGTAATTTTATCATAGTTTGACCAAATTGAAATCAATGCTTACCTTTACCAAATTTCAAATTGGTAGATAAGTCTTTTGGTTTTTGCCTGTTATGAAAAAATCCTAAAAATTACAAGAACAACAATTTTGCAAGATTTTGAGAAATCTGACTACAACACCCAGTCTTGTAAACCAAAGAACGTTACACAGCGACTCCAGGCACGTTTTTACCTCACGAATATATATTTTCATGCTCCTATGCACATTTCGCCACTGATATGAAAACGAAAATAAATCCATCGTTCATTTTGCGAGCCTTCCAGGAGTCATTCGCATAACCTTGATTTGACCTGCGTACTTTCATATTCAAATTTTCTCTCAATAAGAAACTTTACCACGACCAACTTCTATTCTTTGGTCCGTCGTACAGCAGTTAATGTCAGGTGTTTTAAAATAGGTTATTTTACATTAGTATATATTTTCTTATGAAACAGTGTCCCGATATCACGATCCCTGGCAGCAATTTATACCTTGTCACCTTGGATGAAGGTGTTCATGTCGTGATATTCTTCAAATACAATGGTTCCCTATTTGGGAAAGTCCCAACATGTGACGCAGTTCACCGTTTATGTAAATCACATGTGTGACGACGCATGTTCAGCTTGCAAAATGCTTACATATATCACCAATAATTCTGTATTTTTCCGATATGTAACCAAACTAATAACAAGGATTGTATTCAATGGCATCAAACGTTTGAAACTATACCTTACGGACATATGTCTCGCAATTTTAGACTATCTTTGATTAACATAATGGGTACTTTTGCTGCATACTTTTATGCCCTGTCGTAGAATGTCTAAAACCGTAGAGAGAATTCTGTAATCATGCGTATTTATATCATCGACAATTCAAAACTAATTCACCGCCAAAACCTACCATCCCCTCACTAATACGGTCATAGACGGTCGGTTCATCGCAGATTCTGTCGAATCTTACTTGAACTACCTTGGGATGCCTGTCCCCCTCCCCAACTCAGGTCGACAGGCATCCTGACGTATTTGTGGGGTCCTAATGAATCAAAATTAGATCATTGATTCTTCCCACATACTACCATGGCAAATAGGCCTCTTCTTTTGAAGAGGTTTGATCTATTAGTATTTCGTTAGTTCGCTTATTTTCTGTCGAGTCACGGTATATGTTATATAGTTACTTCGTTGTTCAAAGAAAACATGTCAGGCAAGCAGGCGCATAATCTGATTTGTCGAGTCACAATTTTTTTCAACAAGGAAAGAGTTAAGCTAGCTGTTGAAGGGTCTACACTTGAATCTGCTTGAGCATGTTCACTTTGAACTCGAAAAAGGAGGCTCATGGGAGGATTGTCTGACCATATTACGGTCAATCTGATCAAATATGGGTGACCGTCACCTCATACGAAAATTTTGTAAGTTGCTTTTAGTTAGCAATAATTATTGCTTGGGATTTTATTGCCAAAGTTGGTCTTCTCTGAAGAAAGAACAAGTTTGTTCGCCAGCTTTATCTAACAGCAAATCGATGAACATGGTAAAAATCTCAATGGAACAAGACGAATACGACAATGTCGACAAGTACTATCTTGAGAAGAACGGATTTAGGACAACTTCTTAAAGACTATAAATGATACTTCATTTAATATCTGCCTTTTCTAATGAGTACCATGCAGCATAAGAGTCTCATCAGGGTAGTACCTGATATGCAAATGAAATACGCATTTTACCAGTGAATCGATTTGGGTCAAATCTTCGCCGTTTCACTTCTAACACAGTGAATATTTTGAACAGTGTTACGTTAGAAATACATGTACATTGTAAACATTAGTTCTAAAATTCGCATGCGCAATGACCTCAAGGACACAGTATTGTCAGTGAATGTGGGAACGTCCCTATCGATGCTCCGACACAATCTGTCTGTAATGTATGCATACCTTATGTGTACATCATGTTTAGAAGTAAACTCTAACATTAAAATATGTATATTGGTGCGTGATTGCCAGCCTTGAGATGGCAATACCGATTCCACTTTTTGACTTGATGTTTACGTGCATAAATTTATTCGACTGGTTATGATTGCAAGTGTTATGGGTTTCACGTGCCAGTGACAATATAATTTACAGTAATTTTATCATAGTTTGACCAAATTGAAATCAATGCTTACCTTTACCAAATTTCAAAATTGGTGGATAAGTCTTTTGGTTTTTGCCTGTTATGAAAAAATCCTAAAAATTACAAGAACAACAATTTTGCAAGATTTTGAGAAATCTGACTACAAAACCAAAGAACGTTACACAGCGACTCCAGGCACGTTTTTACCTCACGAATATATATTTTCATGCTCCTATGCACATTTCGCCACTGATATGAAAACGAAAATAAATCCATCGTTCATTTTGCGAGTTATCCAGGAGTCATTCGCATAACCTTGGTTTGACCTGCGTACTTTCATATTCAAATTTTCTCTCAATAAGAAACTTTACCACGACCAACTTCTATTCTTTGGTCCGTCGTACAGCAGTTAATGTCAGGTGTTTTTAAAAATAGGTTATTTTACATTAGTATATATTTTCTTATGAAACAGTGTCCCGATATCACGATCCCTGGCAGCAATTTATACCTTGTCACCTTGGATGAAGGTGTTTCGTGTCGTGATATTCTTCAAATACGATGATTCCCTATTTGGAAAGTCCCAACATGTGACGCAGTTCACCGTTTATGTAAATCACATGTGTGACGACGCATGTTCAGCTTGCAAAATGCTTACATATATCACCAATAATTCTGTATTTTTCCGATATGTAACCAAACTAATAACAAGGATTGTATTCAATGGCATCAAACGTTTGAAACTATACCTTACGGACATATGTCTCGCAATTTTAGACTATCTTTGATTAACATAATGGGTACTTTTGCTGCATACTTTTATGCCCTGTCGTAGATAATGTCTAAAACCGTAGAGAGAATTCTGTAATCATGCGTATTTATACCATCGACAATTCAAAACTAATTCACCACCAAAAGCTACCATCTCCTCACTAATACGGTCATAGACGGTCGGTTCATCGCAGATTCTGTCGAATCTTACTTGAACTACCTTGGGATGCCTGTCCCCCTCCCCAACTCAGGTCGACAGGCATCCTGACGTATTTGTGGGGTCCTAATGAATCAAAATTAGATCATTGATTCTTCCCACATACTACCATGGCAAATAGGCCTCTTCTTTTTAAGAGGTTTGATCTATTAGTATTTCGTTAGTTAGCTTATTTTCCGTCGTTACGGTATATGTTGAATAGTTATTTCGTTGTTCAAAGAAAACATGTCAGGCAAGCAAGCGCATAATCTGATTTGTCGAGTCACAATTATTTTTCAACAAGAAAAGAGTTAAGCTAGCTGTTGAAGGGTCTACATTTGAATCTGCTTGAGCATGTTCACGTTGAACTCGAAAAAGGAGGCTCATGGGAGGATTGTGTGACCATATTACGGTCAATCTGATCAAATATGGGTGACCGTCACCTCATACGAAAATTTTGTACGTTGCTTTTAGTTAGCAATAATTATGGCTTGGGATTTTATTGCCAAAGTTGGTCTTCTCTGAAGAAAGGACAAGTTTGTTCGCCAGCTTTATCTAACAGCAAATCGATGACCATGGTAAAAATCTCAATGGAACAAGACGAATACGACAATGTCGACAAGTACTATCTTGAGAAGCACGGATTTAGGACAACTTCTTGAAGACTATAAATGATACTTCATTTAATATCTGCCTTTTCTAATGAGTACCATGCAGCATAAGAGTATCATCAGGGTAGTACCTGACATGCAATGAAATACGCATTTTACCAGTGAATCGATTTGGGTCAAATCCTTCGCCGTTTCACTTCTAACACAGTGAATATTTTGAACAGTGTTACGTTAGAAATACATGTACATTCTAACATTAGTTCTAAAATTCGCATGCGCAATGACCTCAAGGACACAGTATTGTCAGTGAATGTGGGGAAAGTCCCTATCGATGCTCCGACACAATCTGTCTGTAATGTATGCAAATCTTATGTTTACATCATGTTTAGAAGTAAACTCTAACATTAAAATATGTATATTGGTGCGTGATGGCCAGCCTTGAGATGGCAATACCGATTCCACTTTTTGACTTGATGTTTACGTGCATAAATTTATTCGACTGGTTATGATTTCAAGTGTTATGGGTTTCACGTGCCAGTGACAATATAATTAACAGTAATTTTATCATAGTTTGACCACATTGAAATCAGTGCTTACCTTTACCAAATTTCAAAATTGGTAGATAAGTCTTTTTGGTTTTTGCCTGTTATGAAAAAATCCTAAAATTACAAGAACAACAATTTTGCAAGATTTTGAGAAGTCTGACTACAACACCCAGTCTTGTAAACCAAGAACGTTACACAGCGACTCCAGGCACGTTTTTACCTCACGAATATATATTTTCATGCTCCTATGCACATTTCGCCACTGATATGAGAACGAAAATAAATCCATCGTTCATTTTGCGAGCCTTCCAGGAGTCATTCGCATAACCTTGATTTGACCTGCGTACTTTCATATTCAAATTTTCTCTCAACAAGAAAACTTTACCACGACCAACTTCTATTCTTTGGTCCGTCGTACAGCAGTTAATGTCAGGTGTTTTTAAAAATAGGTTATTTTACATTAGTATATATTTTCTTATGAAACAGTGTCCCGATATCACGATCCCTGGCAGCAATTTATACCTTGTCACCTTGGATGAAGGTGTTCATGTCGTGATATTCTTCAAATACAATGGTTCCCTATTTGGGAAAGTCCCAACATGTGACGCAGTTCACCGTTTATGTAAATCACATGTGTGACGACGCATGTTAAGCTTGCAAAATGCTTACATATATCACCAATAATTCTGTATTTTTCCGATATGTAACCAAACTAATAACAAGGATTGTATTCAATGGCATCAAACGTTTGAAACTATACCTTACGGACATATGTCTCGCAATTTTAGACTATCTTTGATTAACATAATGGGTACTTTTGCTGCATACTTTTATGCCCTGTCGTAGATAATGTCTAAAACCGTAGAGAGAATTCTGTAATCATGCGTATTTATACCATCGACAATTCAAAACTAATTCACCACCAAAAGCTACCATCTCCTCACTAATACGGTCATAGACGGTCGGTTCATCGCAGATTCTGTCGAATCTTACTTGAACTACCTTGGGATGCCTGTCCCCCTCCCCGACTCAGGTCGACAGGCATCCTGACATCCGTATTTGTGGGGTCCTAATGAATCAAAATGAGATCATTGATTCTTCCCTCATACTACCATGGCAAATAGGCCTCTTCTTTTTAAGAGGTTTGATCTATTAGTATTTCGTTAGTTCGCTTATTTTCTGTCGTTACGGTATATGTTGAATAGTTATTTCGTTGTTCAAAGAAAACATGTCAGGCAAGCAAGCGCATAATCTGATTTGTCGAGTCACAATTATTTTTCAACAAGAAAAGAGTTAAGCTAGCTGTTGAAGGGTCTACACTTGAATCTGCTTGAGCATGTTCACTTTGAACTCGAAAAAGGAGGCTCATGGGAGGATTGTCTGACCATATTACGGTCAATCTGATCAAATATGGGTGACCGTCACCTCATACGAAAATTTTGTAAGTTGCTTTTAGTTAGCAATAATTATTGCTTGGGATTTTATTGCCAAAGTTGGTCTTCTCTGAAGAAAGAACAAGTTTGTTCGCCAGCTTTATCTAACAGCAAATCGATGAACATGGTAAAAATCTCAATGGAACAAGACGAATACGACAATGTCGACAAGTACTATCTTGAGAAGAACGGATTTAGGACAACTTCTTAAAGACTATAAATGATACTTCATTAATATCTGCCTTTTCTAATGAGTACCATGCAGCATAAGAGTATCATCAGGGTAGTACCTGACATGCAAATGAAATACGCATTTTACCAGTGAATCGATTTGGGTCAAATCCTTCGCCGTTTCACTTCTAACACAGTGGAATATTTTGAACAGTGTTACGTTAGAAATACATGTACATTCTAACATTAGTTCTAAAATTCGCATGCGCAATGACCTCAAGGACACAGTATTGTCAGTGAATGTGGGGAAAGTCCCTATCGATGCTCCGACACAATCTGTCTGTAATGTATGCAAATCTTATGTTTACATCATGTTTAGAAGTAAACTCTAACATTAAAATATGTATATTGGTGCGTGATGGCCAGCCTTGAGATGGCAATACCGATTCCACTTTTTGACTTGATGTTTACGTGCATAAATTTATTCGACAGGTTATGATTGCAAGTGTTGTGGGTTTCACGTGCCAGTGACAATATAATTTACAGTAATTTTATCATAGTTTGACCACATTGAAATCGGTGCTTACCTTTACCAAATATCAAAATTGGTGGAAAAGTCTTTTGGTTTTCGCCCGTAATGAAAAAATCCTAAAAATTACAGAACGCCAATTTTGCAAGGTTTTGAGAAATCTGACTAGAACATCACCTGGGTTCTTGTAAACCAAAGAACGTTACATAACGACTCCAGGCATTTTTTTGACCTCATGAATATATATTTTCATGCTCCTATGCACATTTCGCCACTGATATGAAAACGAAAATAAATCCATCGTTCATTTTGCGAGTCATCCAGGAGTCATTCGCATAACCTTGGTTTGACCTGCGTACTTTCATATTCAAATTTTCTCTCAATAAGAAACTTTACCACGACCAACTTCTATTCTTTGGTCCGTCGTACAGCAGTTAATGTCAGGTGTTTTTAAAAATAGGTTATTTTACATTAGTATATATTTTCTTATGAAACAGTGTCCCGATATCACGATCCCTGGCAGCAATTTATACCTTGTCAGCTTGGATGAAGGTGTTTCGTGTCGATATTCTTCAAATACGATGATTCCCTATTTGGGAAAGTCCCAACATGTGACGCAGTTCACCGTTTATGTAAATCACATGTGTGACGACGCATGTTCAGCTTGCAAAATGCTTACATATATCACCAATAATTCTGTATTTTTCCGATATGTAACCAAACTAATAACAAGGATTGTATTCAATGGCATCAAACGTTTGAAACTATACCTTACGGACATATGTCTCGCAATTTTAGACTATCTTTGATTAACATAATGGGTACTTTTGCTGCATACTTTTATGCCCTGTCGTAGATAATGTCTAAAACCGTAGAGAGAATTCTGTAATCATGCGTATTTATACCATCGACAATTCAAAACTAATTCACCACCAAAAGCTACCATCTCCTCACTAATACGGTCATAGACGGTCGGTTCATCGCAGATTCTGTCGAATCTTACTTGAACTACCTTGGGATGCCTGTCCCCCTCCCCAACTCAGGTCGACAGGCATCCTGACGTATTTGTGGGGTCCTAATGAATCAAAATTAGATCATTGATTCTTCCCACATACTACCATGGCAAATAGGCCTCTTCTTTTTAAGAGGTTTGATCTATTAGTATTTCGTTAGTTCGCTTATTTTCTGTCGTTACGGTATATGTTGAATAGTTATTTCGTTGTTCAAAGAAAACATGTCAGGCAAGCAGGCGCATAATCTGATTTGTCGAGTCACAATTATTTTTCAACAAGAAAAGAGTTAAGTTAGCTGTTGAAGGGTCTACACTTGATTCTGTTTGAGCATGTTCACTTTGAACTCGAAAAAGGAGGCTCATGGGAGGATTGTCTGACCATATTACGGTCACTCTGATCAAATATGGGTGACCGTCACCTCATACGAAAATTTTGTACGTTGCTTTTAGTTAGCAATAATTATGGCTTTGGATTTTATTGCCAAAGTTGGTCTTCTCTGAAGAAAGGACAAGTTTGTTCGCCAGCTTTATCGATGAAAATGGTAAAAATCTCAATGGAACAAGACGAATACGACAATGTCGACAAGTACTGTCGCGAGAAGCACGGATTTAGGACAACTTCTTAAAGACTATAAATGATACTTCATTAATATCTGCCTTTTCTAATGAGTACCATGCAGCATAAGAGTATCATCAGGTAGTACCTGACATGCAAATGAAATACGCATTTTACCAGTGAATCGATTTGGGTCAAATCCTTCGCCGTTTCACTTCTAACACAGTGAATATTTTGAACAGTGTTACGTAAGAAATATATGTACATTCTAACATTAGTTCTAAAATTCGCATGCGCAATGACCTCAAGGACACAGTATTGTCAGTGAATGTGGGGAAAGTCCCTATCGATGCTCCGACACAATCTGTCTGTAATGTATGCAAACCTTATGTGTACATCATGTTTAGAAGTAAACTCTAACATTAAAATATGTATATTGGTGCGTGATGGCCAGCCTTGAGATGGCAATACCGATTCCACTTTTTGACTTGATGTTTACGTGCATAAATTTATTCGACTGGTTATGATTGCAAGTGTTATGGGTTTCACGTGCCAGTGACAATATAATTTACAGTAATTTTATCATAGTTTGACCAAATTGAAATCAATGCTTACCTTTACCAAATTTCAAAATTGGTGGATAAGTCTTTTGGTTTTTGCCTGTTATGAAAAAATCCTAAAAATTACAAGAACAACAATTTTGCAAGATTTTGAGAAATCTGACTACAACACCCAGGGTTCTTGTAAACCAAAGAACGTTACATAGCGACTCCAGGCATTTTTTTGACCTCATGAATATATATTTTCATGCTCCTATGCACATTTCGCCACTGATATGAGAACGAAATAAATCCATCGTTCATTTGGCGAGCCTTCCAGGAGTCATTCGCATAACCTTGATTTGACCTGCGTACTTTCATATTCAAATTTTCTCTCAATAAGAAACTTTACCACGACCAACTTCTATTCTTTGGTCCGTCGTACAGCAGTTAATGTCAGGTGTTTTAAAATAGGTTATTTTACATTAGTATATATTTTCTTATGAAACAGTGTCCCGATATCACGATCCCTGGCAGCAATTTATACCTTGTCACCTTGGATGAAGGTGTTTCATGTCGTGATATTCTTCAAATACAATGGTTCCCTATTTGGGAAAGTCCCAACATGTGACGCAGTTCACCGTTTATGTAAATCACATGTGTGACGACGCATGATCAGCTTGCAAAATGCTTACATATATCACCAATAATTCTGTATTTTTCCGATATGTAAGCAAACTAATAACAAGGATTGTATTCAATGGCATCAACCGTTTGAAACTATACCTTACGGACATATGTTTCGCAATTTTAGACTATCTTTGATTGATTAACATAATGGGTACTTTTGCTGCATACTTTTATGCCCTGTCGTAGATAATGTCTAAAACCGTAGAGAGAATTCTGTAATCATGCGTATTTATATCATCGACAATTCAAAACTAATTCACCGCCAAAACCTACCATCTCCTCACTAATACGGTCATAGACGGTCGGTTCATCGCAGATTCTGTCGAATCTTACTTGAACTACCTTGGGATGCCTGTCCCCCTCCCCAACTCAGGTCGACAGGCATCCTGACGTATTTGTGGGGTCCTAATGAATCAAAATTAGATCATTGATTCTTCCCACATACTACCATGGCAAATAGGCCTCTTCTTTTTAAGAGGTTTGATCTATTAGTATTTCGTTAGTTCGCTTATTTTCCGTCGTTACGGTATATGTTGAATAGTTATTTCGTTGTTCAAAGAAAACATGTCAGGCAAGCAAGCGCATAATCTGATTTGTCGAGTCACAATTATTTTTCAACAAGAAAAGAGTTAAGCTAGCTG
Organism: Ptychodera flava; assembly: GCF_041260155.1. Classification (NCBI taxonomy): domain Eukaryota; kingdom Metazoa; phylum Hemichordata; class Enteropneusta; family Ptychoderidae; genus Ptychodera; species Ptychodera flava. The sequence goes on from NC_091928.1 coordinate 38,628,422, forward strand.
ATGAAGGTTCTACATTTGAATCTGTTTGAGCATGTTCACGTTGAACTCGAAAAAGGAGGCTCATGGGAGGATTGTCTGACCATATTACGGTCACTCTGATCAAATATGGGTGACCGTCACCTCATACGAAAATTTTGTACGTTGCTTTTAGTTAGCAATATTTATTGCTTGGGATTTTATTGCCAAATTTGTTCTTCTCTGAAGAAAGGACAAGTTTGTTCGCCAGCTTTATCGATGAAAATGGTAAAAATCTCAATGGAACAAGACGAATACGACAATGTCGACAAGTACTGTCGCGAGAAGCACGGATTTAGGACTTCTTTCAGACTATAAATGATACTTCATTTACTATCTGCCTTTTCTGGTGAGTACCACTCAGCATCAGAGTATCATCAGGGTAGTACCGGACATGCAAATGAAATACGCATTTTACCAGTGAATCGATTTGGGTCAAATCCTTCGCCGTTTCACTTCTAACACAGTGAATATTTTGAACAGTGTTACGTAAGAAATATATGTACATTCTAACATTAGTTCTAAAATTCGCATGCGCAATGACCTCAAGGACACAGTATTGTCAGTGAATGTGGGGAAAGTCCCTATCGATGCTCCGACACAATCTGTCTGTAATGTATGCAAATCTTATGTTTACATCATGTTTAGAAGTAAACTCTAACATTAAAATATGTATATTGGTGCGTGATGGCCAGCCTTGAGATGGCAATACCGATTCAACTTTTTGACTTGATGTTTACGTGCATAAATTTATTCGACTGGTTATGATTGCAAGTGTTATGGGTTTCACGTGCCAGTGACAATATAATTTACAGTAATTTTATCATAGTTTGACCAAATTGAAATCAATGCTTACCTTAACCAAATTTCAAAATTGGTGGATGTCTTTTGGTTTTTGCCTGTTATTGCCTGTTTTTACAAGAACAACAATTTTGCAAGATTTTGAGAAATCTGACTACAACACCCAGTCTTGTAAACCAAAGAACGTTACACAGCGACTCCAGGCACGTTTTTACCTCACGAATATATATTTTCATGCTCCTATGCACATTTCGCCACTGATATGAAAACGAAAATAAATCCATCGTTCATTTTCCGAGCCTTCCAGGAGTCAGTCGCATAACCTTGATTTGACCTGCGTACTTTCATATTCAAATTTTCTCTCAATAAGAAACTTTACCACGACCAACTTCTATTCTTTGGTCCGTTGTACAGCAGTTAATGTCAGGTGTTTTAAATAGGTTATTTTACATTAGTATATATTTTCTTATGAAACAGTGTTCCGATATCACGATCCCTGGCAGCAATTTATACCTTGTCAGCTTGGATGAAGGTGTTTCGTGTCGTGATATTCTTCAAATACGATGATTCCCTATTTGGGAAAGTCCCAACATGTGACGCAGTTCACCGTTTATGTAAATCACATGTGTGACGACGCATGTTCAGCTTGCAAAATGCTTACATATATCACAATAATTCTGTATTTTTCCGATATGTAAGCAAACTAATAACAAGGATTGTATTCAATGGCATCAAACGTTTGAAACTATACCTTACGGACATATGTTTCGCAATTTTAGACTATCTTTGATTAACATAATGGGTACTTTTGCTGCATACTTTTATGCCCTGTCGTAGATAATGTCTAACCGTAGAGAGAATTCTGTAATCATGCGTATTTATACCATCGACAATTCAAAACTAATTCACCACCAAAAGCTACCATCTCCTCACTAATACGGTCATAGACGGTCGGTTCATCGCAGATTCTGTCGAATCTTACTTGAACTACCTTGGGATGCCTGTCCCCCTCCCCAACTCAGGTCGACAGGCATCCTGACGTATTTGTGGGGTCCTAATGAATCAAAATTAGATCATTGATTCTTCCCACATACTACCATGGCAAATAGGCCTCTTCTTTTTAAGAGGTTTGATCTATTAGTATTTCGTTAGTTCGCTTATTTTCTGTCGAGTCACAGTTATATGTTAAATAGTTATTTCGTTGTTCAAAGAAAACATGTCAGGCAAGCAAGCGCATAATCTGATTTGTCGAGTCACAATTATTTTTCAACAAGAAAAGAGTTAAGCTAGCTGTTGAAGGGTCTACATTTGAATCTGCTTGAGCATGTTCACGTTGAACTCGAAAAAGGAGGCTCATGGGAGGATTGTGTGACCATATTAAGATCACTCTGATCAAATATGGGTGACCGTCACCTCATACGAAAATTTTGTACGTTGCTTTTAGTTAGCAATAATTATTGCTTGGGATTTTATTGCCAAAGTTGGTCTTCTCTGAAGAAAGGACAAGTTTGTTCGCCAGCTTTATCTAACAGCAAATCGAAAAACACGGTAAAAATCTCATGGAACAAGACGAATACGACAATGTCGACAAGTACTATCGCGAGAAGAACGGATTTAGGACAACTTCTTAAAGACTATAAATGATACTTCATTTAATATCTGCCTTTTCTAATGAGTACCATGCAGCATAAGAGTATCATCAGGGTAGTACCTGACATGCAAATGAAATACGCATTTTACCAGTGAATCGATTTGGGTCAAATCCTTCGCCGTTTCACTACTAACACTGTGAATATTTTGAACAGTGTAACGTGAGAAATACATGTACATTCTAACATTAGTTCTAAAATTCGCATGCGCAATGACCTCAAGGACACAGTATTGTCAGTGAATGTGGGGAAAGTCCCTATCGATGCTCCGACACAATCTGTCTGTAATGTATGCAAATCTTATGTTTACATCATGTTTAGAAGTAAACTCTAACATTAAAATGTGTATCTTGGTATATGATGGGCAGCCTTGAGATGGCAATACCGATTCCACTTTTTGACTTGATGTTTACGTGCATAAATTTATTCGACAGGTTATGATTGCAAGTGTTGTGGGTTTCACGTGCCAGTGACAATATAATTTACAGTAATTTTATCATAGTTTGACCAAATTGAAATCAATGCTTACCTTTACCAAATTTCAAAATTGGTGGATAAGTCTTTTGGTTTTTGCCTGTTATGAAAAAATCCTAAAATTACAAGAACAACAATTTTGCAAGATTTTGAGAAATCTGACTACAACACCCAGTCTTGTAAACCAAAGAACGTTACACAGCGACTCCAGGCACGTTTTTACCTCACGAATATATATTTTCATGCTCCTATGCACATTTCGCCACTGATATGAAAACGAAAATAAATCCATCGTTCATTTTGCGAGACTTCCAGGAGTCAGTCGCATAACCTTGGTTTGACCTGCGTACTGTCATATTCAAATTTTCTCTCAATAAGAAACTTTACCACGACCAACTTCTATTCTTTGGTCCGTCGTACAGCAGTTAATGTCAGGTGTTTTAAAATAGATTTTTACATTAGTATATATTTTCTTATGAAACAGTGTCCCGATATCACGATCCCTGGCAGAAATTTATTCCTTGTCACCTTGGATGAAGGTGTTTCATGTCGTGATATTCTTCAAATACAATGGTTCCCTATTTGGGAAAGTCCTAACATGTGACGCAGTTCACCGTTTATGTAAATCACATGTGTGACGACGCATGTTCAGCTTGCAAAATGCTTACATATATCACCAATAATTCTGTATTCTTCCGATATGTAACCAAACTAATAACAAGGATTGTATTCAATGGCATCAACCGTTTGAAACTATACCTTACGGACATATGTCTCGCAATTTTAGACTATCTTTGATTAACATAATGGGTACTTTTGCTGCATACTTTTATGCCCTGTCGTAGATAATGTCTAAAACCGTAGAGAGAATTCTGTAATCATGCGTATTTATACCATCGACAATTCAAAACTAATTCACCACCAAAAGCTACCATCTCCTCACTAATACGGTCATAGACGGTCGGTTCATCGCAGATTCTGTCGAATCTTACTTGAACTACCTTGGGATGCCTGTCCCCCTCCCCAACTCAGGTCGACAGGCATCCTGACGTATTTGTGGGGTCCTAATGAATCAAAATTAGATCATTGATTCTTCCCACATACTACCATGGCAAATAGGCCTCTTCTTTTTAAGAGGTTTGATCTATTAGTATTTCGTTAGTTCGCTTATTTTCTGTCGTTACGGTATATGTTATATAGTTACTTCGTTGTTCAAGAAAAACATGTCAGGCAAGCAGGCGCATAATCTGATTTGTCGAGTCACAATTATTTTCAACAAGGAAAGAGTTAAGCTAGCTGTTGAAGGGTCTACATTTGAACCTGCTTGAGCATGTTCAAGTTGAACTCGAAAAAGGAGGCTCATGGGAGGATTGTGTGACCATATTAAGATCACTCTGATCAAATATGGGTGACCATCACCTCATACGAAATTTTGTACGTTGCTTCTAGTTAGCAATAATTATTGCTTGGGATTTTATTGCCAAAGTTGGTCTTCTCTGAAGAAAGAACAAGTTTGTTCGCCAGCTTTATCTAACAGCAAATCGATGACCATGGTAAAAATCTCAATGGAACAAGATGAATACGACAATGTCGACAAGTACTATCTTGAGAAGCACGGATTTAGGACAACTTCTTGAAGACTATAAATGATACTTCATTTAATATCTGCCTTTTCTAATGAGTACCAAGCAGCATAAGAGTCTCATCAGGGTAGTACCTGACACGCAAATGAAATACGCATTTTACCAGTGAATCAATTTGGGTCAAATCCTTCGCCGTTTCACTTCTAACACAGTGAATATTTTGAACTGTGTTACTTAAGAAATATATGTACATTCTAACATTAGTTCTAAAATTCGCATGCGCAATGACCTCAAGGACACAGTATTGTCAGTGAATGTGGGGAAAGTCCCTATCGATGCTCCGACACAATCTGTCTGTAATGTATGCAAATCTTATGTTTACATCATGTTTAGAAGTAAACTCTAACATTAAAATATGTATATTGGTGCGTGATGGCCAGCCTTGAGATGGCAATACCGATTCCACTTTTTGACTTGATGTTTACGTGCATAAATTTATTCGACAGGTTATGATTGCAAGTGTTGTGGGTTTCACGTGCCAGTGACAATATAATTTACAGTAATTTTATCATGTTTGACCAAATTGAAATCAATGCTTACCTTTACCAAATTTCAAAATTGGTAGATAAGTCTTTTGGTTTTTGCCTGTTATGAAAAAATCCTAAAATTACAAGAACAACAATTTTGCAAGATTTTGAGAAGTCTGACTACAACACCCAGTCTTGTAAACCAAAGAACGTTACACAGCGACTCCAGGCACGTTTTTACCTCACGAATATATATTTTCATGCTCCTATGCACATTTCGCCACTGATATGAGAACGAAAATAAATCCATCGTTCATTTTGCGAGCCTTCCAGGAGTCATTCGCATAACCTTGATTTGACCTGCGTACTTTCATATTCAAATTTTCTCTCAACAAGAAACTTTACCACGACAACGTCTATTCTTTGGTCCGTCGTACAGCAGTTAATGTCAGGTGTTTTAAAATAGGTTATTTTACATTAGTATATATTTTCTTATGAAACAGTGTTCCGATATCACGATCCCTGGCAGCAATTTATACCTTGTCAGCTTGGATGAAGGTGTTTCGTGTCGTGATATTCTTCAAATACGATGATTCCCTATTTGGAAAGTCCCAACATGTGACGCAGTTCACCGTTTATGTAAATCACATGTGTGACGACGCATGTTCAGCTTGCAAAATGCTTACATATATCACCAATAATTCTGTATTTTTCTGATATGTAAGCAAACTAATAACAAGGATTGTATTCAATGGCATCAAACGTTTGAAACTATACCTTACGGACATATGTTCGCAATTTTAGACTATCTTTGATTAACATAATGGGTACTTTTGCTGCATACTTTTATGTCCTGTCGTAGATAATGTCTAAAACCGTAGAGAGAATTCTGTAATCATGCGTATTTATATCATCGACAATTCAAAACTAATTCACCGCCAAACCTACCATCCCCTCACTAATACGGTCATAGACGGTCGGTTCATCGCAGATTCTGTCGAATCTTACTTGAACTACCTTGGGATGCCTGTCCCCCTCCCCGACTCAGGTCGACAGGCATCCTGACATCCGTATTTGTGGGGTCCTAATGAATCAAAATTAGATCATTGATTCTTGCCTCATACTACCATGGCAAATAGGCCTCTTCTTTTAAGAGGTTTGATCTTATTAGTATCTCGTTAGTTCGCTTACTTTCCGTCGTTACGGTATATGTTGAATAGTTATTTCGTTGTTCAAAGAAAACATGTCAGGCAAGCAAGCGCATAATCTGATTTGTCGAGTCACAATTATTTTTCAACAAGAAAAGAGTTAAGCTAGCTGATGAAGGTTCTACATTTGAATCTGTTTGAGCATGTTCACGTCGAACTCGAAAAAAGAGGCTCATTGGAGGATTGTCTGACCATATTATGGTCACTGTGACCAAACGTGGGTGACTGTCACCTCATACGAAAATTTTGTACGATGCTTTTAGTTAGCAATATTTATTGCTTGGGATTTTATTGCCAAATTTGTTCTTCTCTGAAGAAAGGACAAGTTTGTTCGCCAGCTTTATCGATGAAAATGGTAAAAATCTCAATGGAACAAGACGAATACGACAATGTCGACAAGTACTGTCGCGAGAAGCACGGATTTAGGACTTCTTTCAGACTATAAATGATACTTCATTTACTATCTGCCTTTTCTGGTGAGTACCACTCAGCATCAGAGTATCATCAGGGTAGTACAGGACATGCAAATGAAATACGCATTTTACCAGTGAATCGATTTGGGTCAAATCCTTCGCCGTTTCACTACTAACACTGTGAATATTTTGAACAGTGTAACGTGAGAAATACATGTACATTCTAACATTAGTTCTAAAATTCGCATGCGCAATGACCTCAAGGACACAGTATTGTCAGTGAATGTGGGGAAAGTGCCTATCGATGCTCCGACACAATCTGTTTGTAATGTATGCAAATCTTATGTGTACATCATGTTTAGAAGTAAACTCTAACATTAAAATATGTATATTGGTGCGTGTGGCCAGCCTTGAGATGGCAATACCGATTCCACTTTTTGACTTGATGTTTACGTGCATAAATTTATTCGACTGGTTATGATTGCAAGTGAGTGTTATGGGTTTCACGTGCCAGTGACAATATAATTTACAGTAATTTTATCATAGTTTGACCAAATTGAAATCAATGCTTACCTTTACCAAATTTCAAATTGGTAGATAAGTCTTTTGGTTTTTGCCTGTTATGAAAAAATCCTAAAAATTACAAGAACAACAATTTTGCAAGATTTTGAGAAATCTGACTACAACACCCAGTCTTGTAAACCAAAGAACGTTACACAGCGACTCCAGGCACGTTTTTGACCTCATGAATATATATTTTCATGCTCCTATGCACATTTCGCCACTGATATGAAAACGAAAATAAATCCATCGTTCATTTTGCGAGCCTTCCAGGAGTCATTCGCATAACCTTGATTTGACCTGCGTACTTTCATATTCAAATTTTCTCTCAATAAGAAACTTTACCACGACCAACTTCTATTCTTTGGTCCGTCGTACAGCAGTTAATGTCAGGTGTTTTTAAAAATAGGTTATTTTACATTAGTATATATTTTCTTATGAAACAGTGTCCCGATATCACGATCCCTGGCAGCAATTTATAACCTTGTCAGCTTGGATGAAGGTGTTTCGTGTCGTGATATTCTTCAAATACGATGATTCCCTATTTGGGAAAGTCCAACATGTGACGCAGTTCACCGTTTATGTAAATCACATGTGTGACGACGCATGTTCAGCTTGCAAAATGCTTACATATATCACCAATAATTCTGTATTTTTCCGATATGTAAGCAAACTAATAACAAGGATTGTATTCAATGGCATCAAACGTTTGAAACTATACCTTACGGACATATGTCTCGCAATTTTAGACTATCTTTGATTAACATAATGGGTACTTTTGCTGCATACTTTATGCCCTGTCGTAGATAATGTCTAAAACCGTAGAGAGAATTCTGTAATCATGCGTATTTATATCATCGACAATTCAAAACTAATTCACCGCCAAAACCTACCATCCCCTCACTAATACGGTCATAGACGGTCGGTTCATCGCAGGATTCTGTCGAATCTTACTTGAACTACCTTGGGATGCCTGTCCCCCTCCCCGACTCAGGTCGACAGGCATCCTGACATCCGTATTTGTGGGGTCCTAATGAATCAAATTAGATCATTGATTCTTGCCTCATACTACCATGGCAAATAGGCCTCTTCTTTTTAAGAGGTTTGATCTTATTAGTATCTCGTTAGTTCGCTTACTTTCTGTCGTTACGGTATATGTTATATAGTTACTTCGTTGTTCAAAGAAAAACATGTCAGGCAAGCAGGCGCATAATCTGATTTGTCGAGTCACAATTATTTTTCAACAAGGAAAGAGTTAAGCTAGCTGTTGAAGGGTCTACATTTGAACCTGCTTGAGCATGTTCAAGTTGACTCGAAAAAGGAGGCTCATGGGAGGATTGTGTGACCATATTAAGATCACTCTGACCAAATATGGGTGACCGTCACCTCATACGAAAATTGTGTACGTTGCTTTTAGTTAGCAATAATTATGGCTTGGGATTTTATTGCCAAAGTTGGTCTTCTCTGAAGAAAGAACAAGTTTGTTCGCCAGCTTTATCTAACAGCAAATCGATGAACATGGTAAAAATCTCAATGGAACAAGACGAATACGACAATGTCGACAAGTACTATCTTGAGAAGAACGGATTTAGGACAACTTCTTAAAGACTATAAATGATACTTCATTTAATATCTGCCTTTTCTAATGAGTACCATGCAGCATAAGAGTCTCATCAGGGTAGTACCTGACATGCAAATGAAATACGCATTTTACCAGTGAATCAATTTGGGTCAAATCCTTCGCCGTTTCACTTCTAACACAGTGAATATTTTGAACAGTGTTACGTTAGAAATACATGTACATTGTAACATTAGTTCTAAATTCGCATGCGCAATGACCTCAAGGACACAGTATTGTCAGTGAATGTGGGAAAGTCCCTATCGATGCTCCGACACAATCTGTCTGTAATGTATGCAAACCTTATGTGTACATCATGTTAGAAGTAAACTCTAACATTAAAATATGTATATTGGTACGTGATGGCCAGCCTTGAGATGGCAATACCGATTCCACTTTTTGACTTGATGTTTACGTGCATAAATTTATTCGACTGGTTATGATTTCAAGTGTTATGGGTTTCACGTGCCAGTGACAATATAATTTACAGTAATTTTATCATAGTTTGACCAAATTGAAATCAATGCTTACCTTTACCAAATTTCAAAATTGGTGGATAAGTCTTTTGGTTTTTGCCTGTTATGAAAAAATCCTAAAAATTACAAGAACAACAATTTTGCAAATTTTGAGAAGTCTGACTACAACACCCAGTCTTGTAAACCAAAGAACGTTACACAGCGACTCCAGGCACGTTTTTACCTCACGAATATATATTTTCATGCTCCTATGCACATTTCGCCACTGATATGAGAACGAAATAAATCCATCGTTCATTTTGCGAGCCTTCCAGGAGTCATTCGCATAACCTTGATTTGACCTGCGTACTTTCATATTCAAATTTTCTCTCAATAAGAAACTTTACCACGACCAACTTCTATTCTTTGGTCCGTCGTACAGCAGTTAATGTCAGGTGTTTTAAAATAGGTTATTTTACATTAGTATATATTTTCTTATGAAACAGTGTCCCGATATCACGATCCCTGGCAGCAATTTATACCTTGTCACCTTGGATGAAGGTGTTTCATGTCGTGATATTCTTCAAATACAATGGTTCCCTATTTGGGAAAGTCCCAACATGTGACGCAGTTCACCGTTTATGTAATCACATGTGTGACGACGCATGTTCAGCTTGCAAAATGCTTACATATATCACCAATAATTCTGTATTTTCCGATATGTAAGCAAACTAATAACAAGGATTGTATTCAATGGCATCAAACGTTTGAAACTATACCTTACGGACATATGTTTCGCAATTTTAGACTATCTTTGATTAACATAATGGGTACTTTTGCTGCATACTTTTATGCCCTGTCGTAGATAATGTCTAAAACCGTAGAGAGAATTCTGTAATCATGCGTATTTATATCATCGACATTCAAAACTAATTCACCGCCAAAACCTACCATCCCCTCACTAATACGGTCATAGACGGTCGGTTCATCGCAGATTCTGTCGAATCTTACTTGAACTACCTTGGGATGCCTGTCCCCCTCCCCGACTCAGGTCGACAGGCATCCTGACATCCGTATTTGTGGGGTCCTAATGAATCAAAATTAGATCATTGATTCTTGCCTCATACTACCATGGCAAATAGGCCTCTTCTTTTTAAGAGGTTTGATCTTATTAGTATCTTCGTTAGTTCGCTTACTTTCTGTCGTTACGGTATATGTATATAGTTACTTCGTTGTTCAAAGAAAACATGTCAGGCAAGCAGGCGCATAATCTGATTTGTCGAGTCACAATTATTTTTCAACAAGAAAAGAGTTAAGCTAGCTGTTGAAGGGTCTACATTTGAATCTGCTTGAGCATGTTCACGTTGAACTCGAAAAAGGAGGCTCATGGGAGGATTGTGTGACCATATTAAGATCACTCTGATCAAATATGGGTGACCGTCACCTCATACGAAAATTTTGTACGTTGCTTTTAGTTAGCAATTTTTATTGTTTGGGATTTTATTACCAAATTTGTTCTTCTCTGAAGAAAGGACAATTTTGTTCGCCAGCTTTATCTAACAGCAAATCGAAAAACACGGTAAATCTCAATGGAACAAGACGAATACGACAATGTCGACAAGTACTATCGCGAGAAGAACGGATTTAGGACAACTTCTTAAAGACTATAATGATACTTCATTTAATATCTGCCTTTTCTAATGAGTACCATGCAGCATAAGAGTATCATCAGGGTAGTACCTGACATGCAAATGAAATACGCATTTTACCAGTGAATCGATTGGGTCAAATCCTTCGCCGTTTCACTTCTAACACAGTGAATATTTTGAACAGTGTTACGTTAGAAATACATGTACATTCTAACATTAGTTCTAAAATTCGCATGCGCAATGACCTCAAGGACACAGTATTGTCAGTGAATGTGGGGAAAGTGCCTATCGATGCTCCGACACAATCTGTCTGTAATGTATGCAAACCTTATGTGTACATCATGTTAGAAGTAAACTCTAACATTAAAATGTGTATCTTGGTATATGATGGGCAGCCTTGAGATGGCAATACCGATTCCACTTTTTGACTTGATGTTTACGTGCATAAATTTATTCGACAGGTTATGATTGCAAGTGTTGTGGGTTTCACGTGCCAGTGACAATATAATTTACAGTAATTTTATCATAGTTTGACCAAATTGAAATCGGTGCTTACCTTTACCAAATTTCAAAATTGGTGGATAAGTCTTTTGGTTTTTGCCTGTTATGAAAAAATCCTAAAAATTACAAGAACAACAATTTTGCAAGATTTTTGAGAAGTCTGACTACAACACCCAGTCTTGTAAACCAAAGAACGTTACACAGCGACTCCAGGCACGTTTTTACCTCACGAATATATATTTTCATGCTCCTATGCACATTTCGCCACTGATATGAAAACGAAAATAAATCCATCGTTCATTTTCCGAGCCTTCCAGGAGTCAGTCGCATAACCTTGATTTGACCTGCGTACTTTCATATTCAAATTTTCTCTCAACAAGAAACTTTACCACGACCAACGTCTATTCTTTGGTCCGTCGTACAGCAGTAATGTCAGGTGTTTTAAAATAGGTTATTTTACATTAGTATATATTTTCTTATGAAACAGTGTTCCGATATCACGATCCCTGGCAGCAATTTATACCTTGTCAGCTTGGATGAAGTGTTTCGTGTCGTGATATTCTTCAAATACAATGGTTCCCTATTTGGGAAAGTCCCAACATGTGACGCAGTTCACCGTTTATGTAAATCACATGTGTGACGACGCATGTTCAGCTTGCAAAATGCTTACATATATCACCAATAATTCTGTATTTTTCCGATATGTAAGCAAACTAATAACAAGGATCGTATTCAATGGCATCAACCGTTTGAAACTATACCTTACGGACATATGTCTCGCAATTTTAGACTATCTTTGATTAACATAATGGGTACTTTTGCTGCATACTTTTATGCCCTGTCGTAGATAATGTCTAAAACCGTAGAGAGAATTCTGTAATCATGCGTATTTATACCATCGACAATTCAAAACTAATTCACCACCAAAAGCTACCATCTCCTCACTAATACGGTCATAGACGGTCGGTTCATCGCAGATTCTGTCGAATCTTACTTGAACTACCTTGGGATGCCTGTCCCCCTCCCCAACTCAGGTCGACAGGCATCCTGACGTATTTGTGGGGTCCTAATGAATCAAAATTAGATCATTGATTCTTCCCACATACTACCATGGCAAATAGGCCTCTTCTTTTGAAGAGGTTTGATCTATTAGTATTTCGTTAGTTCGCTTATTTTCTGTCGAGTCACAATATATGTATATAGTTACTTCGTTGTTCAAAGAAAACATGTCAGGCAAGCAGGCGCATAATCTGATTTGTCGAGTCACAATTATTTTTCAACAAGAAAAGAGTTAAGCTAGCTGTTGAAGGGTCTACACTTGAATCTGCTTGAGCATGTTCACTTTGAACTCGAAAAAAGGAGGCTCATGGGAGGATTGTGTGACCATATTAAGATCACTCTGACCAAATATGGGTGACCGTCACCTCATACGAAAATTGTGTACGTTGCTTTTAGTTAGCAATAATTATGGCTTTGGATTTTATTGCCAAAGTTGGTCTTCTCTGAAGAAAGGACAAGTTTGTTCGCCAGCTTTATCTAACAGCAAATCGATGACCATGGTAAAAATCTCAATGGAACAAGATGAATACGACAATGTCGACAAGTACTATCTTGAGAAGCACGGATTTAGGACAACTTCTTAAAGACTATAAATGATACTTCATTTAATATCTGCCTTTTCTAATGAGTACCAAGCAGCATAAGAGTCTCATCAGGGTAGTACCTGACATGCAAATGAAATACGTATTTTACCAGTGAATCAATTTGGGTCAAATCCTTCGCCGTTTCACTGCTAACACAGTGAATATTTTGAACAGTGTTACGTGAGAAATACATGTACATTCTAACATTAGTTCTAAAATTCCTATGCGCAATGACCTCGAGGGCACAGTATTGTCAGTGAATGTGGGGAAAGTCCCTATCGGATGCTCCGACACAATCTGTTTGTAATGTATGCAAACCTTATGTGTACATCATGTTTAGAAGTAAACTCTAACATTAAAATGTGCATCTTGGTACATGATGGCCAGCCTTGAGATCGCAATACCGATTCACCTATTGACTTGATGTTTACGTGCATAAATTTATTCGACTGGTTATGATTTCAAGTGTTATGGGTTTCACGTGCCAGTGACAATATAATTTACAGTAATTTTATCATAGTTTGACCAAATTGAAATCAATGCTCACCTTTACCAAATTTCAAAATTGGTGGATAAGTCTTTTGGTTTTTGCCTGTTATGAAAAAATCCTAAAAATTACAAGAACAACAATTTTGCAAGATTTTGAGAAATCTGACTACAACACCCAGTCTTGTAAACCAAAGAACGTTACACAGCGACTCCAGGCACGTTTTTACCTCACGAATATATATTTTCATGCTCCTATGCACATTTCGCCACTGATATGAGAACGAAAATAAATCCATCGTTCATTTTGCGAGCCTTCAGGAGTCATTCGCATAACCTTGATTTGACCTGCGTACTTTCATATTCAAATTTTCTCTCAACAAGAAACTTTACCACGACCAACGTCTATTCTTTGGTCCGTCGTACAGCAGTTAATGTCAGGTGTTTTAAAATAGGTTATTTTACATTAGTATATATTTTCTTATGAAACAGTGTTCCGATATCACGATCCCTGGCAGCAATTATACCTTGTCAGCTCGGATGAAGGTGTTTCATGTCGTGATATTCTTCAAATACAATGGTTCCCTATTTGGGAAAGTCCCAACATGTGACGCAGTTCACCGTTTATGTAAATCACATGTGTGACGACGCATGATCAGCTTGCAAAATGCTTACATATATCACCAATAATTCTGTATTTTTCCGATATGTAAGCAAACTAATAACAAGGATTGTATTCAATGGCATCAAACGTTTGAAACTATACCTTACGGACATATGTCTCGCAATTTTAGACTATCTTTGATTAACATAATGGGTACTTTTGCTGCATACTTTTATGCCCTGTCGTAGATAATGTCTAAAACCGTAGAGAGAATTCTGTAATCATGCGTATTTATATCATCGACAATTCAAACTAATTCACCGCCAAAACCTACCATCCCCTCACTAATACGGTCATAGACGGTCGGTTCATCGCAGATTCTGTCGAATCTTACTTGAACTACCTTGGGATGCCTGTCCCCCTCCCCAAGTCAGGTCGACAGGCATCCTGACATCCGTATTTGTGGGGTCCTAATGAATCAAATTAGATCATTGACTCTTCCCATATACTACCATGGCAAATAGACCCCTTCTTTTTGAGAGGTTTGATCTATTAGTATTTCGTTAGTTAGCTTATTTTCCGTCGTTACGGTATATGTTGAATAGTTATTTCGTTGTTCAAAGAAAACATGTCAGGCAAGCAAGCGCATAATCTGATTTGTCGAGTCACAATTATTTTTCAACAAGAAAAGAGTTAAGCTAGCTGATGAAGGTTCTACATTTGAATCTGTTTGAGCATGTTCACGTCGAACTCGAAAAAAGAGGCTCATTGGAGGATTGTCTGACCATATTATGGTCACTGTGACCAAACATGGGTGACCGTCACCTCATACGAAAATTGTGTACGTTGCTTTTAGTTAGCAATAATTATGGCTTTGGATTTTATTGCCAAAGTTGGTCTTCTCTGAAGAAAGGACAAGTTTGTTCGCCAGCTTTATCTAACAGCAAACGAAAAACACGGTAAAAATCTCAATGGAACAAGACGAATACGACAACGTCGACAAGTACCATCGCGAGAAGCACGGATTTAGGACAACTTCTTAAAGACTATAAATGATACTTCATTTAATATCTGCCTTTTCTAATGAGTACCAAGCAGCATAAGAGTATCATCAGGGTAGTACAGGACATGCAAATGAAATACGCATTTTACCAGTGAATCGATTTGGGTCAAATCCTTCGCCGTTTCACTACTAACACTGTGAATATTTTGAACAGTGTAACGTGAGAAATACATGTACATTCTAACATTAGTTCTAAAATTCGCATGCGCAATGACCTCAAGGACACAGTATTGTCAGTGAATGTGGGGAAAGTGCCTATCGATGCTCCGACACAATCTGTTTGTAATGTATGCAAATCTTATGTTTACATCATGTTTAGAAGTAAACTCTAACATTAAAATGTGTATCTTGGTATATGATGGGCAGCCTTGAGATGGCAATACCGATCCACTTTTTGACTTGATTATTACGTGCATAAGGCCAAAGTAATTAAATTCTTTGTTTTGCGTCCCAACCCACTTAGGTGTTTAAGGTTTCATGAAAAACACACACAGTGTATTTGAATAGGAAATTTTAGGACATGACCGCTCAGCTTTTCTGAACTAAAATTTTGTTACAATTTTTTATCTGCTGCAATCAAATTACTTTGTGTTAATTTTCTTGTGTGTGTTTTTCAGCAGCTTAGACGCGTACCTTTTCCCCTTTAGAGTGGACGCAAAACAAAGAATTTAATTACTTTGGCCTAAATTTCTTCGACTAGTCAGGATTGCTAAGTGTAATGGGTTTCACGTGCCAGTGACAATATATTTACAGTAATTTTATCATAGACCAAATTGAAATCATTGCTTACCTTTACCAAATTTCAAATCGGTGGAAAAGTCTTTTAGTTTTCGCCCGTAATGAAAAAATCCTAAAATTACGAGAACGACAATTTCGCAAGATTTTCAGAAATCTGACTACTTGGTTCTTGTAAAACCAACGAACGTTACATAGCGACTCCAGGCATTTTTTTACCTCACGAATATATGTATTTTCATGCTGCTATGCACATTTCGCCACTGATATGAAAAGGAAAATATATCAAAAATCCATCGTTCATTTTGCGAGACTTCCAGGAGTCAGTCGCATAACCTTGGTTTGACCTGCGTACTTTCATATTCAAATTTTCTCTCAATTAGCCTATAAACTTTACTACGACCAACTTCTATTCTTTGGTCCGTCGTACAGCAGTTAGTGTCAGGTGTTTTAAAAAGGTTATTTTACATTAGTATATATGTTCTTATGAAACAGTGTCCCGATATCACGATCCCTGGCAGCAATTTATACCTTGTCACCTTGGATGAAGGTGTTTCATGTCGTGTCATTCTTCAAATACAATGGTTCCCTATTTGGGAAAGTTCCAACATGTGATGCAGTTCACCGTTTATGTAAATCACATGTGTGACGACGCATGTTCAGCTTGCAAAATGCTTACATATATCACCAATAAAGGATTTTATCACATACATAGACCCAGTTATCCCTATAGTATGACGTCACACTATAGGTATATGACTACGATGAATCCATATTCCACATGTGGTGGATATGGGACCCGGACTACTTTTAAAACGTAAACAAACAATCATCTGTTCAGTTCAGAACTTATTTTCAAATCCCTGAAATGCAAAAGTGGGAGGGTAATGAAACATAAGGAAATATGGAGTATTAAAGTATATGTGTAGAACACAAAATACCGTCGATACTAGAATTTTTATGAATTTGTGTTTCTTCGTCGTTGATTTCGATTGAAACGTTTGATTTGTACACCGCTGACATTTTAACGGTATGTTACCGGCATTTTGTGTTGCCTACCTCGTCAAAATTGCTCTTCTCGGTGTCCATCAAACAACATAATAAGCATAGCCGATAACCCAAGACACGTGCCAATTATCCCTACAGCAGTAAAATGTTTTCTGAAGCAACATGGACGGGTTTCAAGTTCAACATCACGATCAATGCTGCCGCGGCAGTCAACAGTCGAGCCCCCGGGGCGAGCCGATGAAGCAAAGAGCGTACATTATTTCTGACACCATGACGATACTCCGGACTTGAGATACGAAAATTTTGTACGGTGCTTTCAGTTTGTAATTTTATCTGGGATTTCATTGCCAATTTGTTCCCCTCTCTAGTGTGAAGGAACAAGTTTGTTCACCAGCTTTATCTAACAGCAAATCGACAAACTTGATAGAAATGTCAATGGAACAAGACGATGAAATATGACAATGTCGACAAGAACCATTGCCACAAGCACTGATTTAGGACAAGTTTTTTCAGACTATAAATGGTACTTTTATTAAAGTCACTCTCTGCCTCTTCCGATGAGTACCAATGAACATCAGAGTATCATCAGTGAAGCACCTGACATGCAAATAAGATGCGCATTTTACCTGTGAATTTATTTTACCTGTGAATTTTTTTCAGTCAACCCCTACACGTTTTCACCACGAAAACACTGAGTCAACATCGTGAACACGTTCGTATTGAAAATCAGTTTCAGCATGCGCAATGACCTCAAGGACACAGCATTGTAAGAGAATGAGGGGAAGTCCCTATCGATGCCCTGACCCAATGTGTTAGTTTGTATGTAAATCTATGAAAACATGGGATAGAAAACGCCACAAGTGCACAGATATTTGTGACTCACGACCTATTGCTCACACAATAACATTTAGTATATGTGTTATCTTTGATTGTTTTACATGTAAATCACTACTGGCATTGATAAGTCTTGCAAATTCCATGTTGTCTTTAGGTTCATAATTCGTGATGATTGGGTATAATTACATTATTCTGGACTTGGCTCCTTATATACCTTCACTAGAATTTTGTTGTCGATTGTTTATATATCAAAATTACGCCCCATATTTTATCAGAACGGCGAAAATCGCTCCCCTCTGCTATGATTGTCTCTCCACCTACAACACTAGGCCGAGAGCCAACTTGACGTAAGTGTGCGGAACACACCCATCTAAAGCAAATATAGTGCTCCAAAAATAAAGACACGTGCCTGTATCCTGTATACAAGTATTGAAGAGTTCACATCCTTTTTACCAGATGAATTTTAAAAAATGATTTATTTGGATAGTCTGTTTTTTCATACATGAAGTATTGACACCATATGTGAAAATGGTCCAGACAGCCGAAACTCTAGTCTTTCTAACGTCTTCTAATAAATTTATTTTGAGAAAGAGGGGGAGGATTGGATGGAGAAAGCATGAAAGAAATTTGTCTGAATACATGCATATTTGTACACACTTGTGTGCAGTAACAGAATCTCTCTCTCTCTCTCTCTCTCTCTCTCTCTCTCTCTCTCTCTCTCTCTCTCTCTCTCTCACTCTCTCTCTCACACACACACACACATAATTTGCAATAACGGCCAAAATTGGGCGTTTTACTTCTGGCGCTTTACTCAGTTGCATTCAACCTGGTACCGTTGGTTCAGGTATGTCTGTCATTAAGATCGATGTCTAAAATAAGTTTTTGATTTGGACAGTAACAGTATCCCCTTTTACGAAAGTTGATAAAGTGTGGACATCTGTGTTAAAAAAAACTTAAAAAGTGCCCGATGTGACGCTACTCAACGTGTAGTCCTGTGAAAACAATGCTACGAAACTTACCTGGAATAAGGTGGCGACACTTCTTTTGCGTGAGGATTAGTTAAATTGTTATTTTTCCTCTACTTACCTAGAGTACATAAGCCGTTCATTATAGTTCTTCATCAGACAGTTATAATAGTATTTTGTTTGCATACAGTTCATAATTGAATTTGTAGATTTTGAAATGGATACTTTGTAATATTGTTTTTCCGTTAGCACACGCTATTCCTTGTATCACTTTAAGGAATACGATAGAGGACGGATACACTCTATGATTAGGGTAACTTTACTAACACGAAGTTTGCCCGATATTGCGTCATATCGACATATTTTGACATTTTTGCGTAACGAGTCAAAATTCAACACATCACGAGAATTAAATGATGACAGTTTTCCATTGGACGCTACGAAATGAGCGGCAAAATCGATAGAAATCGATCTGGCTTGCTCAGAGATGTATATGTATTCTCGTAGAAGATTGGTTGCTAAGGAATGATGTCAAACGTATCACTTATATTGATATCATTCCGCGGTGGGCCACTTTGGAGGAGTTGTCTAAGACTTTAAGAGCGAACAGTTTAAAAATTAAGATGCTAACATTTTTTTCCATAATTTGAATGAATTTTACATTTTGTATATGACATTAGAAATAAAACGTAGCCAGATCAGATAATGGGCCAAGCTTGACCTCGCATCATGCGAGACAGTGCTTGAGAGTGGCATCGCGGAGTGACCATATCGACAGCATCTACAAACGAAATCTGTATATAGTAACTAACATCCCCAAGAATATACATGTTCTGAGACTTATAAGTATACTAACATTTCGCGCCGTATAGTAAGATTTAAGGTATAATTCATACACGTTCAATGATTTTGTCAATTAATGCTTAGCAGAAAGGAAGCTTAACCCTCATGCAACACCAATTTGAAAATATTAATGTTTCATAATATTTCATAATTATGATGATAAGAATAGTAACATTCCCAGACTATTTATTCCTAGTTCGCCTGTGTCAAAACACTCTACGGGCCCTTTCAAAGACTACGTACGTTAAACCCTTGTAAGGTTTTCTTGCCATTTGAAGCATTCGATGTAATGCTCGTATCTCACAATTTCCGAATTATAGCAAACGATTTTATCATGCTGATCACGTACGCACACACACGGCTAGTGGTACTGACATATATTGTCAACACTCCGAGCGCCTATAGCCCAAAGTAATCAGAGCACATGCGCGGTCTGAGATATTGGGAAAGTCCCTTTCAACACCACTCTATGAGCTTAAGAAGTGATCGTCCAATACCTTAATACGAATGCTTCACAAACTGTCCGTCGATACCATGCAGATACAGCACAGTCCATTGAAACCTGCCATAATGTAGAGAAAGCAAAACTGTTCTTGTAACACACTATGTGTAATTAAATCATCATCTGTATATCGAGCTCTGAACTGTCTTATAGTAACTCTAATCATAAGCATTGTCAGTAAGCTAGCTGAAACTGAAGAAAGGTTTCTGCCCGCTGTTGTAAAGGTGGACATGCTGACACTTGATGTTTGTAATTGTCCCCTCTGCTAGAACGTGGTTTGGTTCTCGGACTGCTCCGGACGAGTTGGCTATTTTCCTTAACATTGAGGTTTAGAGTAACACATATCATGGAAATCAAAGATTATATTCTTGCACACATCAATATATATTAGTGTTATTTCACTACTGGCGTAATGGTATCAATCGTTAAAAAATCGATGTCAGGAGCTATGATTCAACACTACAGTAATAAACACCGTCGCAAGACGTATGAAATTTTCTGAATGTGTGTGGACAGCAGCTAGTGCATTGAACATGTACGTTGCTATATCTGGATGAACGCAACAATTAATAATAATGAGAGGTTTTGGAACTTCCATGGGTAATCTGTAACCACATTGGAAAATACGATAAAGAGGTCTCTCTCAGAAGAAGTTCTAAGGTGTTATGTTATCAAATCTTTTCTCATCTATTACCACTAATTTCTATCATCAAATCTAGTAACCATAGAGATACATCAGGAATATTATCTGACAATAGTTCAGTTGAATCACATCATTAATCCATGAGGGGATTGGCCGGCACAAACCATGTATCTAGGCTAATCACCTGGACGCGGAAATTGTCCACGGTCGACCATTTTTAGACAACTTTCAATAAGTCTGACAACATCAGTAACTTGTCATTTGCAATTATTAGTGGGGAAAAGGTCACAAGATAGTGGCTTTGTCCCTTTAAACGGTGCCTTCTATGCGCATGAAATGGTGACCTGTGATATGTGTATTTATGAATGGGTAACTGGCCTAATTCAAGCACCACGGGCCGAGTGCCGTGTGCCGCATGCCAAATTTCACGATTTACGTTCGGCAGATTAATCTAGAAACACAAGCATTATCACTCCAAATTACTTTAGTCAATTCATCTATACCTATAAATCAAATTGGGGCTTCAACTGCGACTTCTATATGCAAGAATTGGTGACCTGCGATATGTGTGTTTACGAATTATACAGTAAGGGACTGGACAGAAATTGTACGGAGAGAGGGCCAATGTTTCTGAATGAGAAGTATATGTATGTGTGAGAGTTTAGAATACCCAGGAAGATAATATCGGCAATCCAGAAATTTAGGAGTGAATTTTGGTCCCATACCAGCCATTGATTAATAGACACAAGCCCTAGAGTACTCTCACTGTAGGATATAGCCAGAGCTCAGCTGAGAGGTGCAGGGTAGGTCAAATCCTCTTTTCAAAATTGACATGGCCTAGGGTCTTGATGTTTGCAATGTAACAACCTGGTCATATGATCATCAAAGTTAGTGGATAGAATTTTGATTGATCAATTTTATGCAAAGAAGTTGAATTTTAAACTTAAAATCTGAGATGGCCTCAAGAGAGAAAGGGTGTAAATATTATTGATGTTTACTGTGAAACGTAGGGGAGGGTCACTGTTTGTTGGCCAAGAAAATTTGGGAGGATCACTTATTCCTTGCAAAACACTTTTGAAGGGTCATCATTTAACGCACATCGTCATTTTAACAAACAACAGACCCTCCCTTCCTGAAATTTCTATCCATTCCCTTATTGTGATGATCCATGTTGAATTCTTAAACACATGTAGAGGGCACTGTTGAAACCTTCATGGGATTTATAAGTGTAGATGAATCGATAAAGCAATTTGGAGTGAAAATGCATTTGTTTCTAGCTTAAAATGCTGAAATTTGGCACACGATCCGTTGCCCTTGCTACTTCAATTGTAACGCTGACTCCAGCTATTGCTGTCCCTATATACATTTCAACCTGTCTTTCGTTATATGAAAAATTCAAAAGACATTGGCCGGGAGTTCAGTTCTTATTGTACAACCTACAACCCGGAAGTACATAGCTATGTCTGTTCGTCTCCTCAATATTCAAATTTTACCTGATGGTATAGTCAATGGTTATGAAGTGGGTGCTCTTCCATGAGACGTATTTTGCAAATTTTGACCCCTTCGAATGCTTTAGTGAATGCTACTATGTTGATTGAAAAGGTGACTAACACTGTGGTTGAAATTGGAACTTTAATCACATCTTTTGTCCTTTTTTGGGGAGGGGGAGTGCAGTCTTGATAAAAAACCGTAGAATAAATGTTTCACATCGTACATATATCTTGATGTCCCTTCTACATGGGCTGAGCCCAGCGGAACGGTTGATGCAGTTGTAAGAAACAAAAAAAACCAACTGCAAGAGAGCCTAGGTTCCACGACGTTCTGTTCAGGACGTCAAATAACTGTAACAAAGAAAGACATGTCATGTTGTTAATGGCCTCGTTAATGGCTTCGTATTAGCCCGTGCCCCGCTGAGCTCGTCACATTTTTTGCTCCTCAGCGGGTTCAATTGACCCGACCAGATTAGTATTAACTGAAAACTTCTTACTCTGTAAAGTCCAAAATGTCCACTGATGCATTTCAAGATGATTAAATTTAGGAACTTGCCTTTGCAATATGGTTCTACAAACTGTGACAACATTTATTATTAACACTACAGAAGCTTTATGTGTGCGTCAAACAGTGTCAGAATTTTTCCTGTTCGTACATCCCTTATAAATATGCGGCTATATGAAAGTTGTAGGATGACATGAACAATTTTGATCATAGAAGGGGAATTGAAATTTTTAGGATATTGAGAGGGGGATCTGAAAGAAAATATGTCAACCAGCCCCATCCGCCACCTCACCATTATTTGTGAGCATAGCTCTACCACTTTCTTTTTGTCTCATGATTAGCAAATACTGCTATAGTATTCCATGATTGTCCACCTTGCAAGATTCGAGCTGCCTGACAAGGACATTCAAGTGAGCGTACTACCTAGGAGTAATTAGTTCACTCTCTGTCATGAGGTAAAGTTCATAAACCTTTTGTTGGCAATCCCTGAATTAATACAGCTATAAAACACTGATTTCATATCTCGCGCACCAGGCCGCCAAAGGCGACCGCAAGAGGCTCACTGTATCATCGTACGTCACGGCTCAGCTTCGATAGTTTTTTATTTTATTTGGAGCGAGATTTACAAGCAAGAAAGTTATAAAACTAATAAATTAACTATAAAAATTATTATCCATGTATTTTCGTTCTTTGGGATAAAACACAACACATTGTCCGATAGCATCGGTCACCGCCGTTACCGTGGCATAAAGTGTAATGCAGCTCTGCGTAGTCGTTCTCAGATCATGAGAGAGTTTACACATTGTAAATTCAGGGCTACACTCTGGCAAGTAGTGCAAACTGAGCACGGTGACCTGTTACGGAGATCACCCACTTTGACCTCAATGTTGCTATAGTGGCGTAATATGACTCACTATATGTCGGGTGAAAGTACTTCAGGTGTGGTGTGTAGAACTGTATATTGTATTTTCTTGAGTTATGTAATTTCCTTATTTCTAGATGTTATTAGTGGCTGTAATCTTTTTTATTTCACGGTTCGAAATGAGTTTCATGCGGGACGCATTCGTAGAGAGGTATCGAATGTTACGATGTTACTATTTTTTGGATGCCGCCGAAAAATATGCAAGACAGTGGGCTGCAGTTGAGGAAGTTGATGTGGAATGCCTCTCTAACTGGCTGAGCAAAGTCGGAGATAAATTAAAATCACATATTTCACATTTCCGTTCTCACAGTAAAGATGTAAATACTTCCTCAGTATTAGATGACCGGTCAAAGCATGCCTCGATGCTTTACACAACGAATATGTTGTAGTTCCTGCAGACAAAGCTTCAAACAACATTATCTTTGTCTGTAGGAATTAATATATCCGGTGTATAATAGATGAATTAAACCTTCATTCAGATAAGAGTAATACAACCTACACTCTTTCCTCCTCCACTAATGAAGACATTTTTTTCAAATCATTCATCTGTGCTCAATGAATTTGGCATTCCTTTGAAAGAGAAGGACAAAAAACTGCCTATGTTGTATTGGATACCTAAACTGCACAAGATCCTTTATAAACAATGTTTTATTGCAGGATCAAGCAATTGCACTACCAAACATCTGTCACAATTATTGACTATAATTTTAATAATCATCAAAAATGGTCTTTTTCGATATTGTGACAAAGTGTAAGCTTATGAAACAAGTGGGTTGAATCAAATGTGGATACTAAAAAATTCGAAGGAATTGTTGCTTGATTTAAAAGTCAAGGAAAACAAGTTCAGCTCAATTCGAAGATTTGACTTTTCCACATTATACACCACAATTCCCCACGATAAACTTAAAACAAGGCTGTCATCTCTTGTTAAACAAGCTTTCCTGCATAAAAATGGCAGTAGAAGGTACCAATACATTATCATCAAACATGGGTCAGGTTATTTCAGTAACAACATGGATGCCCAGCATAAATACACAGATGAAGAAATTATTAAAATGCTTAATTTCTTAATCGACAACATATCTGTTAAGTTGCAACAATATATCGGCATACCTGTGGGTACAAATTGTGCACCCCTTCTTGCAGACTTATTTCTATATTCATATGAAGTAGAGTTCCTACAATCTCACTACAAATCAGGGTCTAAAAAACTTGCAAGGCGTTCTAACAACACGCACAGATATATCGATGATCTGATTAGTCTAGACAATCCAGACATATCAAATTACTTACATCATATTTACCCTGATGAGTTGGAAATCAAAGAAACAACAGAGGGGAGGAACTCTGCTTCATATCTTGATCTGTTCCTACAAGTGGGTACTAATGGGCTACACACTAAGCTGTATGACAAAAGGGATGATTTCGATTTGGAATCATGAATTATCCCACTTGTCAAGTAATATTCCATCTGCACCTGCTTATGGTGTGTACGTGTCTCAACTTCTCAGGTATTGTAGGACTTGTGATTCCTACACTGATTTTCAACTGAGACACAGTTCATTGGCATCAAAATACTGAGACAAGGACACAGAACAAAAAGACTCGTTAGGACTTTCAAAAAGTTCTACGGTCGATATGACGACATTGTGGCCAAATATGACACCTCGGTCACTCCAATGATTAACGACAGCATTCCCGGCTTTGACTTATTACAGTGATTCATATCCTGATCTTTTCATACAATATTTAGACAATTTTGGGACCAATCCTGACGGGTGTAGCATGCTAGCAGGGTACGCTTACCCATTCCGGACACCTGGTACCACCACTAACTATCAGTGGTTCAGGATGGTCCTACTTAAATTTGTAAATCACAATTGTCCCATGGATCTGGTAATATATTACCTTGAATGGAAATGATTATTGGACCAGTTTAATGTCATATGTTTATAGTTTTTTCTTGGCTGTTTTAGCTCGTTGACTCGCTTTAGCCTGTCGAAAGGTGCTGGGAATCTTCAAAGTTTTGACTACACGAGACGTTCAGAGGTCGTTGTTACTACTGCATGAAAACCCAATAATTCAGATAAATTCATGTTAATGAGTTCCCTGTGAATTCACATGAATCCACATGAATACAGGCTTGCTGAAAAAAAAAAAAAAGTTCCTTACTGTATTCATCTGTATATGCACTCTTCAGCTAAAATACAGGCAATAATCCATGTTAATACAGTAAGTATTATAGGGTTTTTATGCAGTACCAGGTGTCTGGAATGGGTAAGCGTACCCTGCCAGCATGCCACACCAGTCATATATTTTTATATGAACATGTCATTTACTACATGAATTTGAATTGAATGGATTTTTCTTTTAATTTTAAGTGATTTTCGTGAAAAACTATGACTTTTCAAGTACGTTTGTAAAAAATCGACCATGTTGACCCCATTGTTTTACTGTAACATTTGATTATTCCAATATACCAGAATTCAAAAAAAATCCTAATGCCAAAGTATAACAATAGTACACGTTTTCTGATCATAAACCCTTAAGCATATAATATATAAACACAAAATTTTTATTCTTTTCAGATTAACTCCAATCTCTTGTTTAATATCTTATCATGTTGACGTATTCAGTATTTTGTCTATGAACACAATCTACATATGCTTTACGGTTACATTACTGCCAGTTGCATTTCATATACATCGAAATATCAATTTACCATAGAACTGCTGCACATTAATTTTAAGGCTATGTGATTTCAAGATGATTAACTACGAAAAGATTATGTTGATGCAAAATGCGATGTTGAAAAAAATTAAGTTTAACATACTTACTGATCATTCACATTTTAGTTGCACTCTATTGACAATTTTTCATTGTAAAATGACAAAAACTGATGGCCCTGGCTATTAACAGTTTACGTCTATGCCTATATGGCATAGAAGCATAGAAGTAACTGTACCATAACATTCAAGGAGATGCACTCTTTTTCTGTCAACAGTAAATTAATCTCAGTCAAATCCTATGTCTCGTTTACACCGCGAACACAGTCAGCAAAGTCAACATGTCGGTATTGAAACATGCGTTCTGGTATGAAAATGCCCAATTATATCAACTACACAGCGTTGTCCGTAAATGCGGGAAAGTCCCTACCGATGCTCTGACGAAACTACCAGTTGTGCATTTAAGTTCCATGTGAACAAAAATGGAGTCCCAGTAAAAAGTGTCGACTAAGTACACCAATATTTGTGACTTTCACAACATGTTGCTCAATGAGAATCATTTATTTAGTATGATGTCATTCATTACATGAAGTCATATACCTATAGATATACGTCTCATAAATTTTATGTTGTCTTGGGTCCTATTTATTTGTGATGTTTGAGCACGATTGCATATTCTGCCTTCGGTTACCTCATATACTTAAATACTATTTGTAGAATTTTGTTGCCTTAGATTGTCTCTCCACCTACTGAATGATAGGACGAGAGTCACTTTGACCTATAGGTATGGGGTAAACGCACACCAATGTAAAGAAAACATATCGAAATTAAACAATATAGAAAAATAGGATAGAAATCATAAAAGCTCTGACTCAGATTGGGCTGTTTCAGTTAATGCCACCACTCCCACAACTTTGCAGGATTTCCCCCTTTTTCTTACGACATTTACATATTTTTGAGACTGACATGTTCATTTGAACAACGTCACATCTCAACCCTGAGTCTATACCTTTACAACAAATACTTAGATGGTAGGTGCAGCAGTTTGGGAGCTTTTGCGTGTGACGGACATACATCCGCACATACATACATACATACATACATACATACATACATACATACATACATACATACATACATACATACATACATACATACATACATACATACATACATACATACATACATACATACATACATACATACATACATACATACATACATACATACATACATACATACATACATACATACATACATACATACATACATACATACATACATACATACATACATACATACATACATACATACATACATACATACATACATACATACATACATACATACATACATACATACATACATACATACATACATACATACATACATACATACATACATACATACATACATACATACATACGTACAAACATACATACATACATACATACATACATACATACATACATACATACATACATACATACATACATACATACATACATACATATACATACATACATACATACATACATACACACACACACATACATACATACAAACATACATACATACACACACACACACATACACACACACACACACCCAACCATACACACATACATACATACATACATACATACATACATACATACATACATACATACATACATACATACATACATACATACATACATACATACATATACACAGACATGCATACACACAGACATACAAACGCCACCGACTCACCATATAGCTCTTTTTGTATTTATATATATACCAAATATGACCTAAACATACCGTGTACAACCTTGTTATATGAGTGCATATATGTATAATTAAAGCTCATTATCTTTTTCACAAGATGAACTTGTAAAAACGATGTTATCCCAAAGTGTTTTTCCCAATTGTCGAATTATCTTCATGGAATGTAAGTCGAAAGTCCATTCACTACAAATACTAATATCCTCTAGATCATGATTATTCAGAGAGAGAGAGAGAGAGAGAGAGAGAGAGAGAGAGAGAGAGAGAGAGAGAGAGAGAGAGAGAGAGAGAGAGAGAATCAGAGTCAGTCAGTCAGTCAGTCCGAGAGCGACAGAGAAACAGACAGACGCAGGAAGAGATTAGCTCACGCACAGATGCAGATAAAGTGATGGCGTGCACAAAATTGGTCTCAATTGATTCAATTAATGCAAATACCTACTTATAACCAATGACAGAGTAATGGCCCTAAATGACATTATTTTCCATGACCGAAACTGGGTTGTGTTACTTTAGGCGTATTGTCCCGTTTTATAAAATTGTGTACTATAAGTTCACACGTTTCTCATTATGACTAATTTTGATACATATTTTGCCTTTGCCAGTGACAGTTTCCCTTATTGTTACAGTTGATAGGAAGAACGTGCATATCACTGTTGATTACATTAAAAGCCAGTGTGTCGTATGTGAGGTGTTGCTGTTGAAGCTCAGGCCTTAAAAGAGGGTAAGCATTTTTAGCGGACAAGAAACTATTTCCAGGAAAGTTTGGCGACAGATATTTCATATATGTACGCTTGTCACAACTTTTAACCATCATTTTATCAACCATTAAATCTGGTTTGGTACGGTATTGTGACAAAGTTTATGAAACTAGTGGGGTCAATCAAATGTGGATATTAAACAACTCCAAAGAATTGTTACATATTTTACAAAATAACAAAAACATGTACAACTCAATCCAGACATTTGATTTTTCAACGTTGTACACAACCATCCCACATAACAAGCTTAAAGACAGGCTATCATCTCTCGTGAAGAAAGCCTTCTTTTACAAGAATGGTAGTCGTAGGTATGAATACCTTGCCATCAAGCGCAACTTGGGCTATTCACCAACAACAGCGATGCCAAACTCAAATACAGTGATGTTGAGGTGATTCAAATGCTATATTTCCTAATTGACAACATATTTATCAAGTTTCCTGGCATGACATTCACGCAAACCATAGGCATTCCCATGGACACAAACTGCGCCCCACTTCTTGCAGACTTATTTTTGTATTCGTATGAAGCAGAGTTCATACAATCACTTCAGAAATCTGGGTGTAAAAGGATTGCCAAGCGATTTAACAACACCCACAGATATATTGATGATCTCATCAGTTTAAACAATCCTGGTATATCAAATTATCTACACCACATCTACCCAGATGATTTAGAAATAAAAGAAAGAACTGAAAGTGTGGACTCGGCTTCATACCTAGACGTATTGTTTGAAATTAGACAAAATACACTATATACTAAGCTGTATGACAAAAGAGACGATTTCAATTTTGAAATCATAAACTTTCCCTTTTTGTCGAGCAATATACCATAATCTCCAGCTTACGGTGTGTATATTTCACAACTCAGATACGGTAGAGCATACAATTCATATGAAGACTTTCGAGTTAGACAAAGCCTATTAGCTCAAAAGTTAGTGAGGCAAGGATTCTCAGAAAGTAGTTTAGTGAAATCACTTAAGAAGTTCTACGGTAGATACGGAGATGTTGTATCAAAATATGACCTGTGTGTTACTCAAATGATGAGTGACAGCATACCAAATTTTGACTCACAAAAGTAATTTGGTGAATTCACAAAATAACAATGGATTTGTCGCTTTGGGTCAATCTCGACGGGTGCGGCTAGCTGGTAGGGTACGATTACCCATTCCGAACACCTGGTACCACAACTATTTTGTGGTTCAAGATGACCCCATTGACTTTGTCATTTTCAATATGTTCCTTGGACCTGGTAAATTTCTTAGTTACCTTGAATGATATATTTTATTGGACCTGATTTGATGTATATATTTGGTGTTAAGATTGTTTACACTCATATATTTTACTCTGCGCATATTGCATCAGATGTCAGCATTCTTTCTCCCTTCTTTTCTCCGTTTGGTATAATTGCATTTTGTGTACAAGCACTTCAAACTTGAATTTTGATATTTTATAGATTAAAATGGCATGTCGTTGTTTTCCCGTCGTATCATTTTCGTGCTGGAGAGAATTTAGAGAGCACGATAGGAGACCAGTGTATACTAGGAAGTAAACTATCGTTAGCACAATACTCTTATCATCATGTCATGTTGTTATATGTTTTGCACGAACTTAGTTAGTAAAATTTCTTAAGCGTCGTCTATGTTAGTGGCATTGACATTATTTTATGTATGCGTCATTCAAACTTTTATTTTTCAGTGGTAGTGATACTGCAGATAAAGAATTTGATAGTTAATGTCCTTGCTGGTTTGAAATAACCAACATCTATCTGATTCAAAATACTGTATTTGCTATTTATCTATTAAATGGGGACTGTGAACCATACAAAAAAAAATAAAAAAATTCATGCGTTTCCAAATAACCAATCAAAGGGAAATCAAAAATCAACATTGTAATAACGCACTCATCGTTTGACTCAGAGATGATTCAAAATACGTTAACACAAACGCCACATGGATACGATCTTTGGAGATATATTCACGAAGTCAAGGACGACGACCTCCATGTTAAACGAGCTTCTTTACATATAAAAACAAAATATAAATACCTTGATTAAAAATTATCATTTTCTTAATTTTCTCAAAGGAATAGTATTTCGAAATATGTAATAGTTTAACAATCCTGATATGACAGCTGCAGCTACTGTTAAGGTGGAGCTGCACGTTGCCAACACAGTTTTTTTTTCAAATATTTCCTATCAAGGATGACAAGGAAACCCCCGCATACTATACATTTTCAAAATCACAGATTCTAAAGTTTAGTATGGTTGCAGTAGTTTACTCGAAGGATGAATTGGTTGTATATTAGGTGTAAAAACCTCAATTTTGGCATTAATGATAAAAAATAATTTAAGTCAAAAACTTCACGCTGTTACCTAAAATGTAATATTTCACTTGAAAGAGGAGTATATGTAGAAAAAAAAACACTATTTTATTTTGCATTATCTATCCTCATTCAAAAATGCAAAGGGTTGAAAGGCTGGCACTCAAAAACAATGATTAAAATCATGGTTAGCAAAATTAAAATGCCTCTCATTCAAAATGTAAGAATTTATTGCCAAACAAAATAGTCATTTTGTTATACAGCATTTAAGGTACATAATGTGAAACTTTCAGAAATTTGGCCCAACCAGAGTGAAGTTAAATTCTTCGAAATTTTGAAATTGGGAGGAAAAGAAGCCTGGAAATCGGGTGATTTGCATATATTTGCATAAATACTATTTCTTTATCACGCAACTTACGACTGCCTGACAAGCTAAAAGGTGAACCAAATAAATATTTTAATCTTGGGTTAACAAATCATTAAAATGGAATATTTGAAAAAAAAGTGATTTTTGAGCAAAATACACTGCAGCGCCCCCTTAAGTAATTGATGAAATTCGAGTACGTCACGGTTACACGCTTAGCAAATAGGGCATAAAGTTCGCACATCGACCGTGTTTTAAACCCGATCTGTAGCCAATCGCAAATCATGCGAGCTTACAAGAAAAAAAAGTTGTCGGAAGTTATAGTCAAGGAAATTATGTGTTCGTCTGAACACCAACTGGCAGCTGTAAATTACGGACGTACTAAGTCGCCCCACATTTTTCTGGTTTTCATCGCTTCGGACACATGGAACAGGCTAAAACTGTTCTTATTTAAATCTCCTCCACATAATAAAGGAGCAAACTTAGAAGTTGAACGAAAGAGGACTGAACAGACAGACTGAAAGATGTGTTGGCTACATGGGCGACCAGAAAGTTTATATGACTTACATTGTGGAAGGCTGGTTTGATTACGTTTTCGGTGATGAACTGAGGCCGTGCTGACTTTGGTGGGAGTGATCGCACAAAACATTTTATCAACGACGCCATGTGAGTTTTATGCACATATCTTGGGAGATCGAGAGGTCACTCCTCCCAATATGCCAAATACGATGATGTCATCTTATGAATAATAGATCAGTAAATACAAACGTCATCTCATCAATAATTTATAGCAATGCAGATAGTGCAAGAAAGCCAAGTCTGTGATTCCGGGAGAAACTCCCCTGTATAACGTTCACCCAACTCATTGCGTTCACCCCACTCACGCGTTTCACATGAAAACAGAACACAAATCATCGCGTTCACCCCACTCAAACATTTACAAATCACAGACTTGAACCAAGTCTACATCCGATTATACTGGCCGTATCTAATTGTTTGCTTACTGATAGCAAAGCATATTATTATGCTGATCACGTACGCACGCCCATTACCAGGAGCCCCGACATTGCCAATACTCCGAACGCCTATAATCATTAAGTAACTGGAACCCATGGGGAAATTCCGTTTCAACACCGCTATATGAGCTTACAGTTAGAATGCGCCAAGGGCACAGATGTTCACGCTCTCAAACGCCTACGCTACTCTTCTGGTCTGCCACTGGTGGGGACTCATTTTAGAAGCTTTTGGAGTAAAAAAAATTATCGTCGTGATTTGCGAGAGTCGAAAATTTTACTTTCCTTCGTTGAGTTAACACAGGGATAGCAGCCATTTTGAATTTCAGTTGTTGGTAGGCCTAAACTTTAGGTAATTGTACCAAACTTCGCATAGTGACCCCGGGTTTAAATTCATCATTTGGTGAAAGAAAGTTTACCAATTTCATTAAGCAAAATTAAACAAAATTTCACACTTTCACTTTCGAGACGCCGACATCTCTTTGTCTATGTCTGACGCAAAGTATTGACAAAGTTCCAAGTCACATGACTTACATTGGTATGTTGCTGTGTGCATAAAAAAATATACCACGGACGTGCTGCTCCTTCCTTGTGGAATTGCTTGGCTTTCTCGGCTTTCTCACCTTACAATACACCAGTACATCTTAGAGGTGTGAAGTAGCCAGTGATTTACAGAGTCCAGGTATGTTTGAACTCTTATCCCAATGTGTGACTTCAGTATACGTAGCTGTAGTTCTCCTCACTACACAGTAGATATGTACGTTTGCCGGGAGTTGACTAAAAACAGAAATATTCTGGTGTTTGTAACTGCGGAATACAATGACTCGTTGAGTACTCAGTTAAAGTTTTGTTTAGGTTGTAGCAGCTCTATTCAGTGTACACTGAACTAGGCAAAAATGAACAATAACCCCCATCGCAGGCGTGTATTCATGAGATTTGGATACAATGCGCGAAATATAGCACGAGCCGAGATGCGAGTGGCATGGAGCGAATTGTACCAACATCGAGTGTATACCCTAATGTTATTTCTTTTCGTATTTCTTTTTTTTTTTTTTTGATTTTATGTTAATTTTGATCTTTATTATGATTTCTATTGTAAGATTCAAATTATTTTAATTTCGATGAAATATTTTTCTGGGTTCATTTTTGACTGTCTACACGAAAATCGTATTGTTTTGATTGCATTTGTTCTGCCTTCTTTTTTATTTTTTATTTAATTTTAAAATTATATTTCAATTTAAATTTTTATTTCTATTTCATTGTCATTTTGAAATTTTTCTGACTTCCATTTTGATTATAACTTTCGAAACTAAATAATTTTCGTTTTGATATTAGTTTCATTTTCAAAATGAAAATTCATTGTCGTTTTGATTTTACTATGATTTTAACTTTCTTTTTCTTCTAGAACGGTCCTTCGATAGATAAACTTTTGACGTTTAATGTCCAACACTGAGCCATATTAATCGTTATTAAGTCCCACTTTTGGCTCCAAACTTCTGGTCAGGTACATAATCAGGGTCATGCGAACGTCAGACATTTTGAATGGAGCAAATTACCCATAGTTCAGCGCGGATTAATCGGCCTTTTATTTGAACTCGTGACCTTTGCTAAAAATTTAAAAATATTTATCAACTAACAATGTTGAACTTTCCCATGACTTGGGTTTGTTCAAAACGCAGAGCCTGACGTTGTACACCAGTATATGTAGGCTGTTTGATATATAGCGGATTTACATTTAGCGGTTGTGAGGTCACGGGTTCATGTGGAATGCTAGTAAGAACCGCGCTGATGCTGTACGTAAGAGCCTGATGATCGGGGTGATCAGAGAGTTTCGGACCGATATTGAGACTAAATCTGGTTTGTCCATTTTGAACTTGAGTGTTAAACGCAAGAGATATTTCAAAAAACTATTTTGACTTGCAAATCGAAAGCGAAATAAAAATGAAAGTCATTTTGAAAAGGGAGAACTGTAAATACATTCGTATTGAGAAAAGACGCGGTAGAAAATGACTCATTTAATGTAAACATTGGCAAGTTTTCGTCATTACCTGTGCATTTTTAGCGCCCTGGAGTTCTATACAAGGTGTATGGGTTATATTCCACCCGAATAGGTCACTTTTTTCTAGGACAAATCTCTTAAACATGGGTTGACTTTCCATCTTAAAAAAACTTAAGTATAGGTCGATAACAAAATAATTGTCCCATGCTATAGAAAAAACATTCACATGCAACAGATGGAAGGTGAAAAGTCCCCAAATGTGTCAAGGAAATGTCTAACAATGGGTAATGTTTTTTGAATTAATGTTGTTAGATATTTTCGACTTGGGGCACGCCCTCGCCTACCCCCTATGGAAATATCAGGAGAACTCCTCCTGGTGTCTCGCAACCCTTAGAGTCGGGAAATAGGGCGGTACTTTTTGAAGAAAAAATCAAAATGAAACCAGAACTTAAATCAAAGTGAAAATCTGAGTCAAGATCAAAATGAAAATGAAAATTAGAAATGACTTTAATTTTGAAACTAAAAATCAAAATCAAAATCAGAATGAAGCTCAAAGTAAAAATACAATGTTTGGCATTCGAATAGCATCATGTCTGGTATTCGAATAGCACGTCACCTGTATAGTTCAGGACCTGTCCTGCGTCAGTGCAGACTTGCAAAAAAGAATTAGCAGAGAAAGAAAATAAACGTTGAAACAAAAATGACTTTCCTTTTGCAATGACACATAAAAATCCAACTAAGTAAAAGTGAAATTTAATGAAATGAAAGTGAAATTTAATTAGGAGTGAAAGTGAATTTCATTTTGATAACTGAGAATAAATTTATCACGAAAATCAAAATATAGAGGAAACAAGTCACTGTCAATGACATAGTCCCCACTTGTTCAAGGGTACTTTGATACTTTGAGAGGAGAGTCCTGTTGAAAAAGTGGGTCTTGATTAAAATCACCGTGATACAGATGGGGGTTGCAGACAACTTAACAAAGTGTAATGTCTTTGTTTGGAAGTTGTTTCTTTATCAGTTTCAGCAAAGGTTATGCATATATATGTATAATAAAGGTCAAAGGTCATCAAGGTCACATGACATTTTGAAAAAAATTGTATCGCTAATTAATCCCTTTATGCCAAAATTCAGACCTCTAGCTCTATTGGCTTGCCAAGAATTAGATATGTGCATAATTAATGAGGTAAAGCGTGTGTTGTCAAAAGGTCTCCCATCCTACTATCGACATAAACGTATATTTTAGGTAAAAGGTTATCGAGGTCACATGACATTTTGTCAAAAAAAATTCTATCCTATAGTTATCCCTATATACCAAAAATAAGACATCCAGCTCTATTGGCTTGATCAGAATTAGATATGTGCATAATTAATGAGGTACAATATTCGGCGTCATAAGGTGTCCCATCATACCAAATATGAAGGGTGTAAGACTTGTGGTTACCGAGTTATGGACAAATATGTATATTTTAGGTTAAAGGTCATTGAGGTCACATGACATTTCGTCAAAAAAATTGTTTTGCTAAGTTATCCCTATAAACCAAAAATCAGACCTCTAGCACTATTGGCTCGCTCAAAATTAGATATGCACATAATTAATGAGGTACAATATGTGGCGTCATAAGGTGTCCCATCATACCAAATATGAAGGGTGTAACACTTGTGGTTACCGAGTTACGGACAAATATGTATATTTTAGGTTAAAGGTCATTGAGGTCACATGACATTTCGTCAAAAAAATTGAATTGCTAAGTTATCCCTATATACCAAAAATCAGACATCCAGCTCTATTGGCTTCCTCAAAATTAGATATGCACATAATTAATGAGGTACAATATGTGGCGTCATAAGGTGTCCAATCATACCAAATATGAAGGGTGTAGCACTTGTTGTTACTTAGTTACGGACAAATATGTATATTTGAGGTCAAAGGTCACCAAGGTCATGTGACATTTTGTCAAAAAAATTGTATTGCTAAGTTATCCCTATATACCACACATCAGACCTCTAGCTCTATTGGGTCGCTCAAAATTAGATATGCACATAAATTAATGAGGTACAATATGTGGCATCATAAGGTGTCCCATCATACCATATATGAAAGGTTTAGCACTTGTGGTTACTGAGTTATGGACAAATATGTATATTTGAGGTCAGAGGTGACCAAAGTCACGTGACATGTAGTCAAAAAAATTGAATTGCTAAGTTAACCCTATATACCAAAAATCAGACATCCAGCTCTATTGGCTTCCTCAAAATTAGATATGCACATAATTAATGAGGTAAAATATGTGGCGTCATTAGGTGTCCAATCATACCAAATATGAATTGTGTAGCACTTGTGGTTACTGAGTTACGGACAAATATGTATATTTGAGGTCAAAGGTCATTGAGGTCACGTGACAATTTGTCAAAATAATTGTATTGCTAAGTTATCCCTATATACCACACATCAGACCTCTAGCTCTAGCGGGGTCGCTCAAAATTAGATATGCACATAATTAATGAGGTACAATATGTGGCGTCATAAGGTGTCCCATCATACCATATATGAAAGGTTTAGCACTTGTGGTTACTGAGTTATGGACAAATATGTATATTTGGGGTCAAAGGTCACATGACATTTTGTCAAAGTGTCTGAGATATCTGTGTGAACAGATGGACTCACGGACGGACATGACCCAATCTATAAGCCCCTGGACTTTATTTGTGGGGACTAAAAACTGTGTCACTGCATATTTTTTTCAATATGAATAGGATGAGAAACTAAATTTTTATTTTTCTTGGCCTTATACATGGGAGTCTATGGAGACTGCCTTATACATGGGAGTCTATGGAGACTGCCTTATACATGGGAGTCTATGGAGGTGTAAACTAAAAAGTCCTCTAACACGGCCAAATTTGATCGCATTGTGAAACAAATCGACGTGCATCTGTATGAGGTAGGGTACTATTCTTGTGCAAAGTTTGAAAGAAATTGACCATGGCATGTCTGAGATATCTGCGTGAACGGACGGACGGACGGACGCACGCACGCACGCACGCACGGACGGACGGACATGACCCAATCTATAAGTCCCCCGGACTTCGTCAGTGGGGACTAATAAATCTAAAGTGAAAAATTAATGTCCTTGAGAAAGCCTAATTATCCTAATTATCCAAAACCGACATATTAATGGCAAACATTTCAGACGATGAAAAAACGCAGTTGAGATACTGTGAGAGTTACTAATTATTAAATTACAGCTTAGTAAGGGAACGAGCACAATTAACAGCAGGGGACGGAAGAGAAAATGAGGAAACGAAATAAACGGGAGTGTAGGAGTTGCCGCTATACCGCTTTCAAAAATGAAGTCAAAATAAGAACGAATCATAGTGAAATCAAAACGACAATGAATCGAAACGAATATCAAAACGAAAATGATTTTAGTAAGAAAGTCAATATCAAAATGGAAATAAGAAATATTTCAAAATGACAAGGAAAAATAGTGACAATGTCACTGGTCGGTCCCATATAATTACTAAACAAGCTAAAGAATCTATAAATCATAGAGCCAACGACACTTCGCCAACAGTTGATTACATTTGGTAAGCCAGTGTGAGTGTACGTATGATATTTAATAATAGCTTTTATGGACCTTAACATATTATATTCATAGTCAGATGCATTTGAATAAAATTTAGATACACCCTATGGACCCCACAAGATAACACATAGTTCTTTAAAATAAAAAAGAAGAAAGCGCTGAATTAATAGCAATATCGTAGAAAATCACTAATTCACTTCCTGGCGAAAGTATAACCTGTTATAGACTCTCTCACAGCCCCTCGTCCGCTACGCAGCTCTATCCTCAACCATATGGTGATGCGCCCTCAATGGTCTGTCTAGCAAACAAGGCTCACTGAGCCAGCCGGGTTATAGCGTTAACTATGTGTTATTGTTATTATGGGCCCTCTTTGCTAACTAAAAGTTTCTGACAAGTTATCATGACAGGGTTTGGGCTAGACTATAGCTGTTAGCTATTTCTCGACTCCCCATTTGGCCTCTACTTTGTTATTTTCTACCTCTCGATTTCATGTGTTATGTGACTGCCTTTTCAAATCGGGTAAATAAACCAAATTATTATAACTTTAGGTATTGCATGGTGATCTAGCAAGAAATTGAGAGTTTGATTTTGATGAGGTACGACGCTTGACTACAGTATAAATAAAAATGGTA
Source organism: Ptychodera flava (assembly GCF_041260155.1). Classification (NCBI taxonomy): domain Eukaryota; kingdom Metazoa; phylum Hemichordata; class Enteropneusta; family Ptychoderidae; genus Ptychodera; species Ptychodera flava. The sequence goes on from NC_091928.1 coordinate 38,667,290, forward strand.
TACAACTATAGAACAGTGTATGCAAATTAAAAAAACACGTGTTCGTTCAGTGTTATAGAATTAATAAGACATGCTAGCTCAGGCACGATCACAGGCTTGTGCTCATGATATTAATATTGATGTCATCCTCACCATACGCTTTGAAATCACCAATATTATCGTCAAGTGCGCATCCTTCGATGGGCAACAAATCCTGATCCTTGCTAACACGTTAAATTAAGCCTTTGATGGTTAATAATATACAAAGTGTACCATCCTCTGTCAGTCTCAAATTGTTTCTAATGCTTTTTACGTTATTATCACCTCCTACCTAGCTTGAAAGCAACATTTAAGTGGCACACCGTAACTGCAAAGAGTTGTTAGATATCCTTGCTGTGCCATGCAGGGACGGATCGACGCCCTTCCTTGCTGCTGAACCCCTACGCCAACAGTGAAATTCCGGAACCCCTTAACAAAGAGGACTCGCGTTCACGTCCCAGTCTTCCCCATCTGGCGATTACCAGAGACTGCCTGGACTATGCAACTTTTCTTGTGGAGCAGGGATACGGATTTCGACCACATGAACAAGATATCTTGATGCAGAGAGTTCTAACTGCGCAAATTAAAGTGTAAGGGTTCTTGATATTCTTGAAATGTAGTTCTGGTAATTAAGAAGGCAATAAGAGGTCACACACGATCAGCTCTTTACATTTTATCAATATATGTTGAAATTCTTGGACAAAATGATGCTTGAAAATGACCTGATGATTTTGCAAAATACAATACGATAAGGCAATATTTCATATTTTAGTGTTTCTAAATAACCCCTTCTACCATTCCGTGCTCACAAGACTTATTACTATCAACTAGTGAAGGACAAAAGTTATTCGTGATTTTACTTTGATAGGATTATGTTTTCAGAACGGTGAATTCATCTCTATTTTTCGCCCATTTCTCTCTGGAATTAGCAAGAAGAGAGTCGACGTTCTGAAGTTTCTGTTGGACAATGGAGCTGACTTGAATCACAGATATGCTGGTGGAAACACGTAAGATATGACACACAGCTTTAAACTGAAAGTTCTCAAAATTTTGCCTCGACATAACAGGTAGAAAGTTCTTTGAAGGTTTTTTTAATTATCAAGTGAAAATTATAAAGTTTTGCTAAGCATCGGAAGGAAAAATGAATGATAATAAATAAATAAAAAAATTGCTTCTGTAAGTAAGTGGAAAGTTAAAAGTTTATGCTTTAAACAGGAAATAAAAGTTCGCAAGTTTTGCTTTGCAGTATATATCAAGGGAAAACAGATGTTCATAGAGTTGTTCATTAAATATCAAAAGGGCAACTTCTTTTACTTAGTCGTAAATAGTAAATAAGGTTTCCTTATTCATACCAGTAATAACAATGAAAATGGGCGTGATTGTTGAGTCAATGCTACCTGCAAAACAACCTTACAACTTTATCTTCTCGCACAAGAAGTGAAGTATGGAAAAATCCAAGCGTTGCAATCTCTCTTCTAATGCTGCCATCAAAAACTTAGCTCCCTAAATCGGAAGACTTATTTGAATGACAGACAACTTTCATTTTTCATTTGCAAGATTACCATTTAAACAGACTCATTTAGCAATATTTTGGAATTTTGTTCCTCGTGTCACACATGACCAATGCAAGTCATTTCTCTATGTAAGCTATGCAATTTTCTCTCCTGTGTCCACCTTCCCCTTACAGTTTTTTCATAGAATTCATTTTCTTTTTGTAACTTCCTAACAATTATACCACTTTAAGAGTTCTTCCATTCACCGCTGTCAGTCTTAAGCCATCGCATGAACAATAGTTGCTTACAGTAAGCATGCCGTTAATGGTTTGCTGTGGCATGGAAATGTATTTGGCAATGCTGTATTTAAATAACAGTCACTTTTCACTGTAAACCTTTGGATATATCTGTGATTCATTTATCTTTTTCTGTCTCAACCACCCTAATTTATGAGCAGTGCATATTTCCGAAGAAATCTAGCATTAATTTTTTCAAATTTTAAAAAAGACCAGTGAGTGAATGGTCAAGAATATTTTCAAATAACCTGGCGTAACAGAGTACACATACATAGCTGCGTTACCAATTCAAGGCTCCAATTTTATCACTATCGTCTTTGCACAGTGCATTCTGAATATCCTTCAAAATCTCGCCGCATTTGTTTGACATAGCCATATTGCTGGGCTTTTAAATGTCTGCATTTTGTTTCTGTCTCAAAACAGAAGAACCAGTGTTGGGATCAATAATTCCATTCTATATCCTCATTGTCTCTTAAATTCTCATTTCTTGTTACCCATCTCACAGTGTTTCTAACCCACTTCAGATTAGAAAGTTTGGAATGGTCTAATTGTTTAATATTTTTGCAGTTGGACCATTATTGATAAATGGCGATAGATCTGTGCAAAGGCATGGTTTTGTACCAGCCTTGCCATGAATAGTCCCTTGGTAATAATCGACATAAATGAGTCATGCATAAAAACTTTACTTTTGTTTTATATTGCCTGTCTTAGTCTGATCAAGGCACTAGAGAAAGTACAAAACTAGACTTTCCAAACCTAAACAATTTCTGGTAGGCTGTATTGCAGTCTATTTTCGCAGTAAATAATTGTAAACTTGGCATTTGTTTGAGATTGAAGGTCAGTCCCTCTAACTGTCGCATCAGTGTACGCCGACACAATCATGCTGTGCTCTTCACAAAGTGTTCCCAACTGTGCGAGTAGTGTCTAACAGTGGCTAGTGTTGAAAGGGATTCCCCTCTTCTTTACACAAAAGTACCCCTTGTGAAATATTTTCAATACTGGACAAGCAGTAAAGACGACAGACTTTGATGAGACATCTAAATCTTTATGTACTGTGTATCTCTGGATGAAGAAATTCTTTTGAAGGTTGAATATTCAGCCTTGGGAATTCAAATCATTAACTTTTTAAATGGTGGCCAGGAAGGGTGCTGAATTTTGAAAGATTTTCAGATTTAATGAATAGTTCAGTAAATAAGTAATGAAATAAATGAATGAAGAACTAAATAAACTGGCAATCATTTAGATAAATGATGAATAAACAATCAATAATTAATTAGTCAAGTCATTAATCACTAAAAACAGCAACAGTTCGTACAAAGCATTTCTTAGATCTTTTTATCTAATTCCATTCCGTGTATGTATTTGTGTTACTGAACGATGGAACAATGAAACAATAAAGAGGGCTTTAATGTTTAATGTCGGATGGCAAGGACTATTCCAGAAACTTAAGACTGCTGTAGAGATTCATGGCATTCTGAAAAGCAAGCACATAACATGGGGACCCGCGGGGGGGGGGGCACCAAAGTCCTTTGGACAAATATGGATGGTGAGTGTTACAGTCAATTTCATTTGTTTCATCCATTTTCACTGATAGTGTTATACAATGATGGAAGTCACGAGAAATGCTTTTCTTCTTTTCATCGTCTCATTTCAAACTACAATAAAAGTACAAATTCAATATTCTGACCCTTATTACAATGCTGGATGAGGTCAGTCATAAATTTATACATTATGCTTCCTTTTAATAACTAATGCTGCTTTGTTAATCTGAAGTTAAGCACAAGCAGCTTCAAATGCTGACTGTGGCTGACTTATAATGCAGGCTGAACCAGTGTACTAAGTATACTGATTTGCCCTAGAACATTCAAAATGCCAGATAAGTATTTAAACCGATAATAAAACCCTTACCCTGTTCCTTTGATCTTTTCGCAACACCTCGTCATTGCATTTTGCACTACGAACGATCGCGATCTCAAAATGGCCATGAGTGTTGTGCATCGTAAAGCTAGGTTCAGACTCAGAATCGGGTCATACGTCATTCTGAAGCCGATGCTGGCAGGCAAAATCACTGTACAGGTGGAAGGATTATGCAAAAGTTACACTGAATCTGAATCTGGTGGTAATTTTAGGCACGTTTGCGTAATAGATGGCTGTGGAGGTCTCAATTCATCGTCAATGTCGGAATCACACGTCCAAAGTAAAAGTTACGCTCACAATAAATATCTGTGCTATATTACTATTGAAATTCCAAAATTATTTACAGAAAAATATATTTTCGACCCGAACATATGAATGAAACTGGCAAACTTTCCATGATTAACCGATTTATTCACTTCCATGCTTTTCAATTTCATGTCAAAGTGGCGAAATTTATGTAACCCATGCAACAGCCGATTGCCGGCTTTTATAACAAAACACAGATCCAATCGATATCGATATCGAGAAATGTCTGTGCTGATTTCATAAATACTGAGCGTGCACAAGGTGATATTCAATAATGAAGACTCAATTGAGCGATCGCCATTTCCCTATATGGTCATATTAGCATATAACACGGACACATCGGCAGGCTGCATTGCGCCACACACAACCATCGTCCTCGGTCTCACAACTATCGTCGTATTAAAACATTAGCGTCGGTGTAAAATGATGAAAATCAATATACCTCCTTAGAATACTTCCAGAAATATACTTTAGCGCCAAGGATAAATTTGGATCAAGATTCAAAGGATGTAGCTCCGAATATACACTATACACGAATATACACGAATATACGCAATGCTGGCTGAACTAATAATGTTAATTCTCGCAACAACCAAGCAGAAAGCAAGTTTGGTAGTGTTGAAACAACAAGTTACTCTCGCTTACCGATATTTGAAATTCAAAATGGCTGCCACCCCTTTGTGAAACTGGGAAAAATGAAATTTGCAAAGTTTGAAAAACTAAGACAATGATCTTTTTCTGTTTCTGAAAGCTTTTAACAATTGAGAGTGGGAGTATCCGTCCTTGATGCACATCCTACCTTTTAAATTAAATGCTTAGGGGTTATTACACGAAGTTTGGGCGATACCGCGTCGTATTCGAGTGATGTGTCGTATTTTGACGAGTTGCGCAGCTTTAAAGGGAAAGAATTCTTGTAATTCGTGATGTCTATCCTGAATGACTGCACTAAGTCTGATGATACTTGCAGCAGATGTTGATCACAAAGATTTAACTGTCAAGAAAGATATTTAGCGGTATCATTAGCTCCTCTACAGCGAACACAGAGAAATTGCGGTTCATATCTGGCGGTGTGATTTATTATGTCAAGAGGTATTACTAACACATGTCTGGACAAGTTTCTTGCAGATTCGTTGAATTTTAGATTTCAAGAGCCAGTATATGACATATCTAATTCTGCCCAACTTGATAAAAGACATACCCTATGCCATCATACTAAAGTCTCTCTGTTTACAGTACTATCCAATGTTAGCATCAGTCATAGGTCTTTGGTACCCTCATTTCGTTTTCCAAATGGATGATATTAACTTCGATCTAGTAACTTCGAATGACCAATTTCAAATTGCAGGGGGTCCATATCATTGTTAATGGCTATTGACCCATGATCCATTATCATTTTTCACACAGGCCCTTACACTACTCAGCTGGCATGACTGGTCCTACTGACATCCTAGAGACATTGCTCTCTTATGGAGCTGATGTAGATGCACTCAATGACGACCAGTGTACACCGTTGTTCTTTGCAATGCAAGGCAATAATATGTACTCAGCCAGTCTGCTCATCGATAATGGTAAGGCTCTGAAACTGACAAAAATTAAACCAAGTTTTGGTGTGTTTCTTGTGATGGCCAATGAACACGATTGGAATTAATTGGGGATAATTGGATCTTTATAGTTTTCGATTTTCTCAAAGTGTTGGGTGCCCTATAGCTTAAATTTGCAATATTGCAAATTACTCATTAAACCAACTGTACAACAGCAGATGAGCTTACATTTGTAGATTAAACCGACGTCACTTCGTATCCAATTTTCCCAAACTAGTTCCAATCGTGTTAATGACAGGCAGCTCAATCAACTAATGGTTTTTGTTTTAAGAATGGTGCTTTGTATATATTGCTGTACAAATTTTCGACATAAATCGGAATTATGCTATGTCGGCTACACTAACCTCAAATATTTTTTGAAATTAAAAAATAAATATCGTAGCAATAACTACCACATTAATCTTCTAAACCCTTTCACCACCATGGTTTGGCACATACTCATTGTTATTAATGGTGAGTGTGGACCTGTTTACAGTGAATTAGGCAAGTTAATATCAATAATCTGTTGTATGACTAGAGTCAAGTTCCACTGGACTGTACTGTAGGCCAAGGACTGTGACTTAGCATATAAATCTCAAGTAGATGCAAGGAATTATTTTTGATTTCTATGTCTTGTCTTTAAACAGACATAGATTAGCGGTACATGTACATGCTTTGTTCACTGTTCTTTTATATCATTTCAAGTTAACAATAAATAAAATTTCCCATGGCAAGTAAATCGCACGGTAGAAGCTTAATCGACTAATAAAATTTAAAAACACGAGAACAGAAGAGCAGAGTGTCAAGATTTTTGTTTTGCGTCCCTTTTCTATCAACTGACAATTAAAATATAGATCGTACGAATATTAAACCTCACAAAAAAGTACCGTAATATTTGAAAGTTCCTCAAGCTTCTGCACATAACCGGTATGCAGCCTTTATATTCTTGATCTACTTCCTTTTCGACATTGAAATACCTGGCATTCGGACGGTCTCTCTGGTTGTGGTATGACTGGCATGCGTTGTAGACAATTGAATTCAAGTCCTGACTCACTTTGTCAACAATACATACAATGCATGTTCAATGCATAAAACACATAGCCAGACAACGGAGACTTTCAAATACTGAGTGTTCCAACATGCCTTATAATTTGCACCACTGGAAACTCTGCAGGTAAATACAGAATAAAATTATATAAGAAATGTTAACAAAATTTAGGCTTAAATTCTTATATTTGTATTAGTACAATTTATCATCTTGTCTTAATGTTTGGACATTTCTTTGTCACCACTCTGGTAAAGGTAGTTGTAAACTAGAAAATTAAAAACATGGCTGTTTCCTTGATCTTGAAAAGCCATACGTTCATAACAGAACTTTGAAGTGTTCTCATTTGTGTGTCTCAGGGGATTGATATTAACATGTTGTAATAAATAGTTAGCCTTCGGTCATAAGTGTATTTAGTGATATTTTGTGAAAAGGAGAATAAAACGCAAAAACGCAAAGAAAATAACTGTAACATAAAGTATTTGCATAACGTGCAAGTAATTGTATGACTGAATGATATCTGTATTTTCAACACAACTTTGGTGAAAGAATTTCGAATAAGAAAATTTTACTTTTCTTGTCTATATATATTGCTAACTGTTGCTTTTCTCTGACAACAAGGGTCTAATCTGGGACATAAGAATATCCAAGGCCTAACAGCATTTGACTTCATTCTGAACTTTGATGAGTGGATTGAGTGTCCATACTTCAGTGATGAAATAAAAGCAAGACTCAAAGGTATCTTTATGTGGTGTTGATAATATACACCGCCTTGTCAAATCTTTTCTGTAATCAAAATAGTTCTTGAAGTAAATAAGGAGCTCTATCTTTACAAATTCTTTACAGTATTCTTATTTCAAGGTAGACGTTGTTTGTATGATTCTACTAATAGCCATATTACGGATAACGGCAACCCCACTCTGATTAACACAGATGTGGAGACGCTGACATTTCGACCTTTGTCTGTTTTGCTGTTCTGGTTAGCTGGTCGTTGCCGTACTTCATCTGATGAACTGTCACAAGAGATTGTATTAAAATATCGTCCATTGGCTAGCACAGCTGATCAATCTGGCAGAGGCTTACAACTGCCACTTGTCATGGATTGCAGCATTATATTTAAAAAATAAACGTAACCCGATTTGCGCCTGCAAAGCGCAAGATTTGAGCGAGATCTCCGATGGCAGTGAATCAGATGAGTTGAGGCAACTATCAGGTAATGAGAATAGCAAAGAACAAGCAAACTTAATTAAGGTAAAAACGTAGAGTTCTCAACATCTGATTTCAATCAAAATAAGTCAAGTTTATATTTATTTATTCTATAGCTGTTGAGAAGCCTCCTACGACTTTTTAGCTTAGAGGAATGAACTGCAAATATAATTGTTGCTATACGTAGATCGTCACCACATAAAAGACAACGGCTACTTTACAGGCGATCGATAACTTTTGATTTGGAGAAAATGAAAGGACCATGTCAAAATATAAATTGCCAACGAGAACCCCAGGGAATTTCCCTTGGTATCCCGAATCGAGCAATAACTTGCTTCAAACTCTATTGTTAGAACTTTGTATGGTTGGGTAAATTTCTTGGAATCTGATTTGCCTTAGCAAAAAGGTTGGGTCACGCAGCTTGTCCACAGTGATGGTGACTTGCGATTGGTCAAATGGGCAAATGAATATACTCTACCCTTTTATTGCACGATACTCTGCAGGTTTTCTTCAGAATCAATGACACTCCAAGGTAACCGCTGCAAGTTGGTCTTCGTTACTTTCGTGTCCATCTCGAACTCAAAACGTAAACGTTTTCGACATTTATTTAATCATTATGAAGGGAATTCACCTTGTCTGCTCGTCTATGTGTCTGTACTGTTCTCATAGCATATGCGTAAAAATCCTCTTATTGACTTCAATTTTTATTTCTCCTCCTTTCTTAAATTGCTAAATAGAGTGTTGCAGAATAAAAATTTCACTTGTTGTAAAATTATCATTCTTTTGGATAGATAAACTGATAGAAAATAACAATCTCTGGGCGCGCTCTAAGCAAGAATGGTTTAATTCTCGATCGGTAGATTCTATGTTCTCAGATAATGACGTGACACGGCATCGTGTAGTGTCTGTCGAAGTATATACAAATTATCTATTAGAACACGTAAACAATGTTTTATATTGTTTCCCTTTAAAACCAGCAGAGGGAAATTTTCATTTTTTTACGTTATTAGCGACGGTCTTCATTATACCATGCGCTAACAAGGAAATTACGGTCATTTCATTTAGAGATGGGCAACGCAACCAGCAAAGCTATCCCAAGAAGACTTGTGGTGGACGACGACCCAAGTCTTCCAATACATCGCAAAGTAGCAATTGTTGGTATCGGCTGTCGCTATGCCAACGGCATTGATGATGCTCAGAAGTTTTGGAAGATGTTGGTGGATGGTATGGACTGTACGTCATCGCCTCCCGGATGATAGGTCAGTAGATCTCACCCATGTTACAATCAGATGATAGTTATTGTACCTCTAACGTACAATCAGGAATATGTTGACTGTACCGGTAACCCTATTCAGTTACAAAGCGGACAAATCTTAGAGGGCGCGGTGTATTTCCTATGCCGCTGTCCAGGGCTCTGGCTGTGGCAATTATCGCAGTTATGAGCGTCACTCTGCCAGATACGTTTCATTTGGTAATTAAGCTAATGTGAAAACGGTAGAAAATATGAGTCTATGCCGCACTCTTCTCAGTAATCTTCCTGCTAAAATGTGTGCCGAAGAGGTCTCAAGTCAAATTTACCTAATCGATGGAATGATCTTTCATTGTCAAGATTTGCAGACTTTATGAACCGCCGAAAAGTATTGGAACAAATTTGTTTTACAACCCGACAAAGAGGTAGGACCGAAGTGTTCTCTGCTTAACGCGAATCTGACCCACACTTGGTCTGTAGTATTAACGTTTACGTGGATTGGTTTTCGGCCTATTTGTGTCCAAAATTCTTTAGGGTGAAGAATGATATCACATTGTTTGGATCTTAATATGGGTTCGCAAAATATACAACTTTCAACAGAGACTTCAGGGACTTATTTTCTCAATAGTGTACCGCTATGTTGTAGGTACATGTACACGGAAATGCATTAAACGTTCGCGACATAACCTTAGAATGGTTGGTAATATTTTTTTACCCGATTGGTCTCGGCCAGCATAGCCTATCTGAAAAGGAGAACATTCATTTGTAAAAAGACAATCGCATCCACGTAACTCTTAGGCTCTTGTGAAGGCTGAAACGTTGAAAGAAGTATAGAGTGGATTGTAGTAGCCAGATGAGCAGGTTATGTCAATTTTACTACACAGATATACTAATAGGAAATTTACCCTGAACTCTTTCAATACGTTTAATTTAATTTAAATTGTTTATTAATCGTTTTGCTTTTTCAGTAGAACCAAACGTAAAGACACCTTGTGTTTGAGTCATAGAAAAATTCCTGAAGAATAGGGCAATAAATGTACCAATATCAGACCAGAAAACTTCAATTGCCGGTAAAACCATCGTCGCCGGGCGATTTGCCATTTTCCATTCGTTTTAGAGTACGAGCAAATAACTTCACGGAAAGCACCACTCGAGCTCATTCTTGTCTTTTTCTGATAATGTTGGCATTGGAGAAGAATGTCATATTTGGCAATTTCTTGTATCACATCGTATAGCACTTTTTTGTTCAATTTGGTGTAAAATGAAGTCATTTTTGCCACTAAATTTAAAATCATGAAAATAATGTCAAAAGTTGCAGCTCATGTGCCTTTCCATTTGGCTTAAAGTAAACCCTGATGGTCTGTTCTAAAGTATTTTTAACATTTCCATGTGCCTACGAATTTCAATCTGGTCTCTTAAAACACATTATTAAATTTATTGTTTTACCAAGTGAAAATCCGAGCGGATAACTGAATGGTCAGATCTGTAACCAGCGTGATGCTTGAATTCGCCACGAAAAACGGAAGATCACAAGTGACTTGAAAATAATCACATTTACTTTCTTTATACTGCGATCTTCTTTACTGGGTAAAACCACGGGTGTTGGGATGAAGCTCAGGCGAAAGGTCAAGCATGGGTCACCTGTCTATAACCTTGTAAAACTACATCGATTTAGGACTAGCCATCGTTATTATTGCGCCGGTTGTTATTGTCTCGGTCACATAATTTCACACTACACTTTAGTCACCATAGGTAGCACAATATGTACATAAATGGATTATCAAAATGTGTACAATATCTCTTAATCACTTGGGCTTATCTTCGATTGTGCCGTTGCAGGTTGTCAGTGTTGAAACTTTGAAACTTTAAAATGCTCGCAGGTCGAGTATGGCTTGAATCGATAATGTCTGGTCTGATTGTCTGAAGTAATACCACAAGGAATATTTCAACCATTCGCTTTAAAAATCAAGAATAAAACATTGGGGGTCGTCGAGCACTATAGGAAAATTGCCCAAGATTTACCGATATTTAAAATTCAAAATGGCTGCGTCCTTATGTTAACTCGATAAGACGATGAAAGTTTTTCTACGCGAAGGGCTTTAAATGAACCCCTGCAAATAGTATATCAGAAAAGAATGGGAAACGTTTCATAGCCCAAATATCTGTCTCCAAGGAGCATAACGTCATTCTTGCTCTCGAATTTTTTAATATTATACTTTGTAGTCCGCTGGCCATGGGTGCTCATTTTACTAAGCTCTTCAAGTTAGAAGATAATTTTCACTGTTATACTTAATCGACCATAAAAGTCATGATTTTCACTATAGAATTGTCACAGGAAAGGCGGCAATTACACATTTCAAATATATGTAAATTTAGGGTGATTGGTTTTCCTATGATAATTGTTGAACGTTTTATGGAGGAAAATTTAAGTTACTTAATGATCTTTCAAAGAAAAGCATTAACAAAAGTCTCTTTCATAATTAGAAATGAGTAGCTTGTTAGTAAAGGTGCTAGGACTACAAAGTTAACAGTATTCCCTTGGCTCATCGACTTGTAGATGTGATTACTCTTTCACCTTTGTGAGACGCAAAAATAACTTTCAATATTTTAATCGTTTGCTATTCACCATGTTAAACGTTTATTTCGTACAGACGGAAAAGAAATTAGTACCCTTTTACCATAAATTTTCCTAGAGCATTGACGTCACAATTCAATGTGAATTTACCTGCACATATCATTGAAATGACTCTCTGACGATAAATCCTGGGTTATTCTAACCCCTGCCAGTGTGACGCCAGCACTAATGAATTCTCATATAGCTAGTAACATTGACCACGTCGTAGAAACATTGTAGCGTTTTTGTCCCATGTAATTACACCCTCATTAAGATGCATTCACAAACACCTCTGGAGGGGGATTCCAAAAAAGTTCCCAGATTTTTTCAAAGACCCCCGTAACAAACTAGAAATGTGTTCCAGTCTCCCCTCCTTTTGACTTGCTATAATTTTGAAGTCCCACCCCTCAAAGGAAGAAAACATGTGGCCGATATAGTGCTTCGTCCAAAAATATCAAATCATAATACATGGGAGTGTATTAAGCAAACTATCATTTTTTCCAATGAAAACAAGTAATATCTCTACATTTATAGGTGTGTGATAATTCATGTAAATGTACTCTGCTTGAAGTGGCAGATAAAAAGTGAATGTGTACGTGTACAAATAATTTGACTTTTGGATTTCATCGTCTATGTTAATTCACTATACGTGGTTGTTTATGATAAAACTATGAATGCGTATATTCCAATACAAAACTCGCAATATTCTTTATCTAAAGATAAACAATATAAATACAAATGTACTTGATTAGCAACTTTCAATATTTGTGCACATATGGACCCTGAATAATTGACATAATTGCACTTGATTAGTGGTTACATGCTCATATGTGTACGGGAAATTAGATTTTGGAATTTCGGCGAAAATGTTGATCAATATACATTGTAGTGAATGAGGGAACTATGAAAAATTTTACAATACAAAACTCGGTAAATCTTTTTATTTATGTACGCTTGATTATTGATATTAGTGTACTTAATTAGACTAGGGTTGTTACAAGTACAATTGTGTGCATGTAATTTGATGTAGGAATTTCACCGAAACGTTCATCCACTATACATTGTAGTCTAAGAGGAAACGATAAATATTTTTACAATAGTTACAAGTGCATGTGTGTGGCCAGATATTTATTATTATTATTATTATTATTAGACTTTATTTAAACTCGATAGACTGTTGAGCCGAAGGCTCTTCTCACACAGTGTCGAGATGCAAGAAATATACAATATTACATTAAAGAATATAAAAAAACAGAACAGAGAAAAACAAAACATTAAGACAGCAAGAAACAGACGACAAAATATAAAAAAAACACGCCAAAAATGGCTTAAAATTAATTTTGCCCAAAAGATGAGATTTACATTTCGTTTTAAAAGAGTGAGAGTAGAGCAAAATTTGACATCTGCTGGTAAACTATTCCATATTTTGACACCGCTATACGTAAAACTCCTCTTAAAAAATTTGAGTTCTGTGTCTTGGAATATATAATTCATTTCTGTCTACAGATCTTTTACAACGACTGTGGACGTTCTGGACACTTCTAAAAACATTCAAATAATTAGGAGCCAAATTATTTTGGACTTTGTACATCAAGACTGATTCATTAAAAAAATCCTTTCTCTAAATGGTAACCAGTTTAAAACGTCGAATAAATTACGACTAGGAGTGCTAAAATCTGAGTCTAAAAGTACTCTGGCTACAGCTTTCTGTAGTCTTTCAACACGAAGTAAAAGTTTGTTGGAACAATGACCCCATATGTTAGAACAATAGTCAAAATGGGTAAAATAAAACAATTGTAAAATATCATCTTAGCTCTCTGAGTTAAAAAGGGACGAATACGTTTCAGATGCAGCAATTTAAAGGCTACCTTACTACAAACTACATTTACTTGCTTTTCCCAATTTAGGGTGTCGTCCATGGTTACACCCAACAATTTTCATGGGTTACACAATCGAGCTGATCATTGCCACACATAACATTGATGTGATTTTCGTTCTGGCTTTTTTCTGCGTTGTACCAATGACAATAACCTTAGTTTTCTGTGAATTAACACACATGCTATTTTGATCGCACCAGCGTGTGATCAGATTCATATCTCTGCTCAGCTTGGTTTCAATTTCGTTAATTTTGGGACTGATCACCTGAGCTGCTGTGTCATCAGCATACATATACATATCAGAATTTTCAGAAGCCAGAGGGAGGTCATTTAAAGTAGGAACAACAGGGGCCCTAAAATAGATCCCCGTGGAACACCTGTACTGACAGGAAGAGAATCACTCAGGGTCCCATTAAAGGACACCAACTGAGTTCTGTTTGCGAGGTATGAAGTGAAAAAGCCCATTGTCTGCTCTGAACAACCATAAAGTCTGAGTTTCTTAAGTAAAGTACCATGATGAACAAGGTCAAAGGCTTTTCTAAAATCAACGAGTAAAACACCTATTAGATTTCCACTATCGATTGCCTGGTACCATGAGTTGGTAATGTTAGTCAAAGCTGTTTGACAAGAGTGGAACGTACGAAACCGGATTGTTTATCTGACAGTAAATTGTGAAATGAAAGAAAATTGTAAAAATGACTATGTACATGTCTTTCTAACAATTTTGACAGAACAGGAAGGACTGAAATAGGTCTGTAGTTTGAGATGTTATCTTTGATACCCTTTTGAACAGAGGAGTTACTTTAGCGGACTTCCATTGACTTGGAAAAGTACTTGTTGTGACTACATAATTAAAAAGAGCTGTGAGACTCGGTGTGATTTGACCTGCGCCAATTTTCAAAAATCTTGAACTGATGCCGTCTAAACCAGTGGATTTGTTACAATATAAATTCATAAGATATTTCAAAATGTCTGAGTCTTTTAGCAATGGTATATTGAATTTTGCATCATCCGAAAGGTGTTTTGTTATAAAATTTGTCATTTGTTGAGAAGGTCATCGTTGTGGTTTGCTTGTTTATGTATTCTGAAGCTACATTTGTGAAAAAGTTATTAAAAGTGTCAGCAATGTCTTTATTGTCAGAAATTTCATTACCTTCTCTGATAAGAAATGTAGGATTCTGTGATTGTGAGCGTGGAACGAGATGTTTGAAAACTTTCCAAAAATCGTTTGAGCAATTATTCAACATACCATTGTAAAAATCACGTTTAGCTGCCTGATTAAACCTGTGACTTTATTTCTCCATTTCTTGTATAATTCAAATGATTTATTTTGTTTGTGATTATCTCTAATCTTGATTGAGAGTTCAATATCCTCATTCCACCATTCTGGAATTTTTGGATATTTTACACGTTTTTCTTTGATTGGTGCATGTTTGTTCACAACACCTAGAAATAACTTATTCCATGTGTCTAACATATCAGTGATATTATCAGAACTGCTGACAATTGACCATGGAACTTCTGCAAGATCTCTACAAAATGTTTCCGACTCAAATTTCTTTGTACATCTGTATTTAATTGTGTGTTGCCTTTACCAATAGATTGCTAGAAGTTTGTCTAATAATATAAGCAGGGAAGTGATCGCTTAATCCAATACACGCTACGCCAGTATGAATTATCTTTTCAGGGTCTGTCGTCAAAATATGATCAATACAAGTACTAGAATTATTCATCACCCTTGTGGGTGAGTTTATCATATTTACCAACCCAAATGAACTACAAATCGATGTCCATTCTTTACAAATTCTACTTTCCGTTAAAATGTCTACATTAAAGTCACCCATGATAATTAATTCAAAATTTTCGCTGATCACTCGGTCCAACGTAGATTCAAATGTAATAAACCATGCGGCGGTGGAATCTGGAGGCCTGTATATGGTACCGAGGAGGATTGGTTTTGAGTTTGTGAAGTTGAGTTGTATCCATAGATCTTCGATGCCACTTGTTTGAACGTCAGGCCTCTCTATATATTTCAGGGTTGACGATAAGTACATAGCAACACCACCGGCGGATTTAGTGTGCCGATCTCTAATAAGAGTATAACCGTGAATATTGCAGGTTACATAACTGTGGCTGTCATTAAGCCAAGTTTCGGTAATGCCACAGACTTGTAAATTCGACTCAGTTAGTATGCATTGTAGTTCGTCGAAATGTTTGTAAATACTCCATGTGCTTACCAATACTAATATTCCATGTGCATATCTGTAATCCTTTCGGAGAGTTACGAGGAATAATTATCGGAAAAGGCGAGATGTTTGATGCATGCACAGGTGATTCTGTGTCGGCAAGGCATGCATCACCATACCATTTTAATAGTGTTGCGTCACTGCCTTCCAACAGCTGTTCGCCAAGACATTGTTTGTGCCATGATCTGTAGCAGCAAATACAGTACACTTGCGTATCGGAAAAATAAATGGTAGAGTTACAACCTGAGCATAATTCCAGAGTAGTGGGACAACTTTCCTGGTTCCTGTTGACAGCGACTAGGTCAGGCTCTACACCAGGTCCTGGATTGGTGTCAATGTCATTCGACAGACGCAAATATAGTAAGGCTAGGTAGAATGATGTATTGACACGTCTAGCCGACTTTCTGCTGTGTGCTGAGCAGTAATTCCCTATCCCCAAACACCGGACAATAATTTCCTTTCCATAAAAGTTTGCAAAGGACTTGACGGTCGGCCAAAACATTCCATGAGTCTTTTGGACTTATTCTCAAAGTTTGGGTCAGATGGATTGCTGCAGTACAGGTTATGAATGATACATTTCAGGAGCACCATGAACATACACCCAGCAATGGCAGCCATTGTATTTGATTTTGGAATATCACCGAAACATGTTGATTCACTAAACGTTGTAGGCTATGAGGAATCTACAAATAAGACATAGGTTATCATCTCCCAAATTGTTATTCAAAAGGTATTTTGACCTGAAGCTTCCAGTTATTATTGATGGCACTAAGTAATTTGTATTCTGTCAACGTCCTCAAAAAATAAAAATGTACATACGTCGACATGAACGTTTGACACTAACCTATACTCAATCTATTGTCAATGGGTGAATGTTATCAATTAAGTTGTCTCCCAAAATTGTTATTTAAAGATTAAGTTAAAAACTTCGTCATTGTAGAGGAAAGTTTGCACAACAAAGGGGTTGGGTCAGTAGAAATCATGACAACTTAAATCTTTTGCCTCAAGGTGTCTGCTTGGATTATCAATAAATTGTTTAAAATACCCTAAAACTTGCGCCTTAAATGGAAATGGCAAGAAAATGAAATTCATAGAAAGTTATGAAAAAGGAATTTGATATTTAATAAATTTTCAAGTTCCCCATTTGTAATATCAATTTTTTTAATCATCCCCCTTGGCATGTTGTCATTGTTTTATAATTACTCCTAAAATCTGCACCCCCCGTTCATGAGGTGTTATTGAATGCAGCCTTAGCGAGACACAAATAATACGAAATTAATTAACTTAGTGTTAATGCATTATGTGATGTCTGTTCAGATGTTTCCTAAGAGGATTTTTGTATGTTTCCGTCGCGATTTATTGACATTTAATCAAGACTAAACGGTATGTCGACAATTATCATTAACTAAATTACAGCGTTTTGAATAAAAGCAGTAAAAGGTGGACGCGAATGACGTTTATCAAATTCTTTTCAACTTTTGAACTTGTGGAAAAAATTAAAAAGCCTACCTTCCTTCTGGGCAAAAAGTGTAGTCAGGTAGTTTAACTTGGTATAAATGAAATATGGATATTACAAAATTCGAAGGAACTCTTGGATAGTTTAAAATCGAAAGCTATTTTTAAAGTAACATCTGTTAAAACTTTCGATTTTTCCACATTGTAAACCACAATACTGCATGGTAAATGGTAAGAACGCTTGAAAAACATCATTTACGAAGCATTTTCTACAAAAACGGTTCACGCGGTTACAAATATGTACTATTAGGGTATAATGCTACATATTTTGATAAAAATACTACTTATGCTAAACTGTTTTATACAGAGAAAGATATTATCAGTATGCTTGATTTCCTCATCGACAAAATATTTGTTGAATTTGGAGGACAAATTTTCCAACAGTATATAGGAATTCCTATGGGTACTTACTGTGCTTCCCTGCTTGCTGACTTATTTCTGTACTCATACGAGGCAGAATTTATCCAGACCTTAATTTAATAGAAAAAAAGTTTCTGGAGCTAGAACTTTCAACCCAACATTTAGATACGTAGACGATGCTATGTCAATGAAAAACTCCAAATTCAGTGATTATCTCGCTATGATTTATCCTCAAGAATTGAAGATTAAATAAACTACAGAAACGGCCTCCTCTGCTTCATATCTGGATATTTTCCTTGAATTTGACTTTAATGGTCACCTTTCTAGTAGGCTATATGACAAGAGAGATGATTTCAACTGTAGTATCATCAATTTCCAACACTTCATCAGTAATATTCCCTGTCTCACCAGCTTATAGGGTATACATTTCCCAGCTTATTCGATATGCAAGAGCGCGTGCAGTTATAATGGCGATTTTGTAGAGAGACATAGTCATCTCTCTTACAAACTGTTAAATCACGATTACTTCAGAGAAAGACTTGTCCCTACATTTAAACGCCTTTTTGCAGATATCACAAGCTAGTAGAAAAAAGTATCTCTCTTCGACAAATGATCGCTGATTGCATCAGTGACATTGGACCTTAGTTGGTGACCAATGCCAATTTGACTTATAGATTGATATATGGCGGGTGCCACATGTGGGGCAGGATGCGCTTACTATTTTCGAGACACCTGACATCACTTCTTGACCTTTTTGACAGAGGACCATATGTCTTTCTTTCATGAATTTGACTTTGTGTGTACCGGCACTTTACTGTCTATTCTGTGCTGTTTTGTCTCTATGTTTATAAATATAATTGTATTACGAATTTGACTTAGTGTTATCAGATTACGGATGGGTATGATTACAATTATTTTTGAACGCGCCGCACAGAGCAAAATATTTCTTAAAATTTGCTGATTGAATGATTGATCTAATGATTGAGTAATTCGTAGGTATCCCAATTCGTAATGTCATAGAAAAATATTTCAGCATTACCAATAAACAAACGAAAAAGGAAAGCCCCGTAGCAGAATGTACTTTCTAAATAATCAATTACTTGTGTGAATATCAATACATGATGAAATATTTCTGTTGTTCCTTTGAAAATGACATTTCTTTAGGCTACAGATAACGGATAAATTAAAGCTCTTTGTATAGAATAAATTGTCTGTTTTGCAGAAAGGAATGCAATTTGAAGCCGATCATGTTGATTGCGCTAAAGGTCCATTTCACTAAATTCGTGTATCTGTCCCTGCATGATTTCTCAGAGGCGATTAACTGACTCATCGCTCTCTCAGTACATTGATATAGGTGCCTCTTTGTTTTCCCTTGTCAAAATATTCTACAAATTGCTTAATTGCTTCCGATATCTTCCATATTAGGTTTGACACTTCTTACTTCTTATATCCTGGTGGACCAGCCAACAAAGTCGCCGGCAAAATGTACAACCAGCGTGGTGGCTATCTGACATACGATGTCTATTCGTTTGATAGGCAGTTTTTCAAGATTCCGCCAGGTACGTCGAGTTTTCGAACTGCCATTTATTTGTAACATCAGTCAAGCAGCTTGAATTCTGCATTTATAATTGTTTAACGGAGAGTGCTTTTGCAGTTCAAAAGCAAATGTAAAGGACAGTAAGAAATAAGGTTTAGATTGTTATCGTTCATGTGTCAATCTTAAGGTAGAATGCATTCGGGGACAGATATTTCGTCTTGCAAACTTTTTACAATTCTTTTGTAACCAACAACGCGGTGGGCTCATTTTAAAGCTCATGGAGAGAAAAAATTAACGTCTAGTTTTTGCACGAAGACCCCCTATTATTATTCTTGATTTTGAAAGAGAGAGGTTGAAAGATTTCATGAGAAAGTATTTAGCGAAAGTCTGTCTTTCATATTCGAGGTGCATACCACCTTAAATGTAAACCAATAAGCAGTTACAGTAGTCAGTTAAGATGGTCAAGTTCTCAACTATATACTATATATTTCATCATAAAGTTCATCATTGATGATGAAATTTCCCTATATAGTTTGCAGTGTACGTGTGTCTCCAGGCCAACAGATATCCAATAGGCCTATATGAAATATTTACGCCTACATATTTTGTCTGGTGCATAGACATATTAATGAGACTGGAAAGTATTGAAGGTATTCTCATAATCTTTGCTTTAGATGAGGCAGAAAATATGGATCCCCAGGTACGTCTGCTTCTGGAGGTTGTCTTTGAAGGTTTGGAAGACGCTGGATTACCGCCCTCACACGTTCGAGGTTCCAACACTGGTGTCTACATGGGCCTTACAGCAAGCGAATATGCCTCCCTGGCATCCTACCCTCCTGGCAACGTCAGTCAATATTCAAACTCTGGTGTCAACTCATGCATGGCTTCGAATAGAATATCATATGAGTTCGATTTCAAAGGTCCCAGCTACACGATTGATACGGCGTGTTCATCCTCTCTCTATGCCATACACCAAGCGTGTGAAGCTATCAGAAATGGTGACTGTCAGATGGCTGTTGCTGGCGGTTCCAACCTTCTACTGCTGCCAGGCACGAGTATTGGTTTTTGTCAGGCCGGAATGCTGTCTCCTGATGGGAAGTGTAAAAGTTTTGATGCCAAAGCTGATGGTTACTCAAGAAGCGAAGGTGCTGGTGTTGTGATCCTGAAACCTCTTGCAAAAGCGGTAGATGATGGCGATCAGATCTATGCAGTTGTTCGTGGGGGCGCTCTCACTAATGATGGTCGCACACCTGGAATAGCCAACCCCAGCTATGAAGCCCAGATTGATCTGGTTGATAAAGCATACAACCATGCCCGAGTGAGCCCTCATGATGTCCAATACGTAGAGGCTCATGGCACTGGTACTCAAGTGGGCGACACTACAGAAGCTAATGCTCTTGGTGAGGGGATGGCACGAATGAGACCAGAGCAAAAGAAACCAATGTACATAGGATCAGTCAAGTCAAACTTCGGTCACACTGAAGGAGCCGCTGGTGTTGCTGGGGTGATAAAAGTAGCTTTGTGCCTAAAGAAGAAAAAGATTCCGAGAGTTGTACATTTCCAAGAAGGAAATCCTAATATTGACTTCAAGAAAAAGGGTGTGGAAGTACCGGATAGACTAATTGCCTGGCCGAAAGTCAGTAAAGGGATAGCTGGATGCAGTTCGTTTGGTTTTGGGGGTGCAAATGCACACATAGTTCTCGAAGAATTCATTTCATCTGATGCTGTCAGCGAAAACATCGAGATGGAAGTTAAAAATGGGTTTGCAGAAATGTCAGCGCAAATAAACCAACAAAGCAACATAGACCCCTTTCCAACGCTTTTGGTGATGTCTGCAGCAACTAAAGAAGGACTTGAGAGACGCATATCTGATTGGATTACCTATCTGGAAAATGATATAGGAGAAGATTTTCAAGAGTTTGCCAATTCTGCGTATACATCAGCCCTGAAAACGCAACATCACAGTCACCGCTGTGCTGTCATTTGTCGGAGAAAAGAAGAGGCTATCAGTGAGCTGAAGGGAAAACTGGAAGGCATGCCATCAGAAAATTACATCGAGAGTATGGCACGTGACTCTAATCAGTTGCATCTGGTCTTCGTGTTCTCTGGTATGGGCACACAATGGTGGGGTATGGCGAGACAGCTAATGAACACTGTTTCATCATTCAGAGAGACTATGAAGGTAAGTAATGAACTCATTTACCAACAAAGAGTCAATGATAGGCTGGGATCCTCATCTATTTCAAGCATTGAATTGCCCTGCAATACCTTTATATATGTATTCATTTACTTTTGCCATATATTGCGGCTGTAAAGAGTTAAAATACAGAATTCAAAATAGCCAAGGACAGGTTTACACTTATAAAATGTTTATCAAAAAGTGTCAAAGTGATTTAGCCAATGTGATTACCACTTAACTCTTTGTCTTGCACAGAAAATCGACAAAATTCTCAGAAAGTTTGGTGCGAAGTGGTCCCTGGTAAAGCTGTTGACAGATGAAACAGACAAGGATCGTATAAATAAAACAGGTAGGATTGAAGTTTATTTTCAAACATTTATGACGAATTATACTGCAAGCAATCCATTGAACATCAGTTTTAAGCTTGATGAAAGACACACTGCATTTCTTCATAGTAATGGGAAGTGAAGAAAGTAAAATATTTTAGTGATGTTTTAGTACACTAAATACTTTCGATAAGAGTACCAGTTGACCAATTGTTTGCGCTCATTCTGTTTGTTTTTGCAGAAATTGCACAGCCATCAATTTGTGCTGTACAGATCGGGCTGGTTGAGCAATGGAGATTACGTGGAGTTAATCCACATGCCATTGTTGGTCACAGTGTTGGCGAAGTCGCAGCAGCATACACAGCTGGTTTACTGACCCTACAAGATGCAGTTCGTGTCATTTACAACAGAGGGCGCCAACTTAGACATACAAGCGGATCAGGTACGATGCTGGCAGTGTTACACCCTGTTGAAGAAGTGAAGATGAAATTGGAGAAAGGTGGCTTGCAAAAAAGTTTGGACGTAGCTGCCATTAACAGCCCGACACAAATAGTCTTGTCTGGTGAGACGTCTATTATACATGCTTTCTCTTCCAGTCTCAAGCAAGAAAATATCAAAAACGTTATTCTCAAAGTCAACAATGCATTCCACAGCTATCAGCAAGAAGTTGTTAAATCTAGGTTTCTGAAGAAAATCATATTTCTTTCTGAGTCTGCTGAGAATGCCGAATTGAAATACAGTCCAACAGTTCCCATGTTGTCCACAGTGACCAATGAATTCATTACAAGAAAAGATGCTTTAGATCCAAACTACTGGTACCATAACATGAGACAACAAGTAAGGTTCATGCCAGCTATTCAAAAATTACTAGAAGAGGGATACACCAACTTTCTTGAAATTGGCCCTAATCCAGCACTCAAACCTGCATTGAATGATATATTTGCCGTAAATAACTCCCGACATTCTAAGCCATTCACCACACATTCCCTGAAACGACCACGTAACATCAACTCACTGTCTGATGATGTGACGGATTTCATGCAGTCCTTTGCTAAGCTTTACGTCGAAGGCTGTCAGGTAGACTTAGGAAGTTTGTTTAGTATTGGTCAGTACAAAAAATGTCCAATACCATCCTACCCATGGCAACGTGTAAAGTGTTCATGCGAATCTGCAAGTAGCAGAGATTTGTATAGATTCCCTACGGAGAACCATGCCTTGCTTGGTAAAAGACAGGAATTGTCCCATCTTCTCAACTCTCCCTCATCAGTCTGGAAATCCGAGATATCCGTTGTCACAATTCCATGGCTGAAGGACCATGTTGTGCAAGGAAATGTCATTGTACCAGCTGCTGCATTTGTGGAAACAGCTTTTGCTGCAGCTCGGGAGTTGGACGCATCTTACACAGATATAGTACTTAGGAATCTCTTGTTTGAGCGTTTTCTGTTTACCCCCGATTCTGCAGTAGCCACAACAACAATCGAAACAACAGTACAGGAAGAAGATGAGGAGCGCAAAAAGCTTTTCCTTCGAAGTAGAGATGCAAAGAGTGGATCATGGGTACAACATTCTACTATGGATATTTACTCGTCTTCCATCACCGATGAAATCAGCAGCAACACGATTAAGCCAGAATCCAGACTCAATATTGCAAGCATCGGAAAGAAATTTAATATGGTGTTGCAAACTGAAGACTTCTTCAAGTTAGCAGCAGAGTGTGGTTTTAAATTAGGTAGTTCATTCCAATGCACCAAAAAGGTTCATTTCAGTATTGATAATGCTGAAAGTATTGTCTTTTCCGAAATGTCTCAGGAAGTACAACAGGAATCAAGAAGGTACATCTTTCATCCTGCTTTTCTGGACTCAATTTTCCAAGGATATGCTGTCCTGAAGTACTTCATCACAAAAAGAAATGCCGAAGCTGCTAACATACCGTTCACCCCCCAATTTGGTGTACCAAGTTCGATGGAAGAAATTACCCTGAAAGGACAAGCTCCAAGAAATGTGGTCTTCTACACCAAGTTGACACAAGTTGGTGATGAATACTTCGCTGATGTAACAGTTGCAAATGAAAAAACCATGGAAATCTTTTGTAAGATAAAAGGTTTCAAGTTTGCGGAAATACGGTCATCTTCTGACAAACAACTGCTGTGGTATACCGAATGGGATAAAGTCTCAACTATTTCAAATGATGGGCAATACACCCAAGACATGGAAATGCCAGAAAGTCCAAAATTAAGAAAGTATCTTATCATAGGAGATGAAACAAATTTTGCATCACACTTGAGATCAAAATTCGATGAAAACGGAGACGACAACATGGGCATTTCATGCAAATCGCCTACAAATAAATCATGGCAAACAGAGTTTGAAGAAGTCTGCATCATGTATGGTCCCACTGACATTGTATTTGCTGCCGCACTCACAGGAAAACATGATGCAGAATCTCTTCTGAATTGGAGCACATTTGAAGAAACACAAGCTGTGTGTGGTATTTTGTGTGTGAGTGCATACAATGCACTCACCACTATCTATAAAGAATGCTATCCAACCTTATGGTTGATTACCCAAGGGGCTCTCGCTGCTCTTGATCTAGAGGAAACACAACCAGCTATGACAGGAGTCACTGCTGTGGGCTCAACAATTATGCATGAGAATCCAGAGTTTCCCATCTACATGATAGATTTGCCTCTGAATCACAATAGTTCAGATTTGGCCATATCCGCCTTTCATTTCCTTTGCAAACCCTTATTGTACGAAAATCAGATCGCCTTAAGACTGTGTGAAGGCGACGAAGGGGCTGTCATTGTGTATGCACCACGCATCAAAGTAGAGCCCATGACAAGTTACCATGGAAGTGTCACAACCAAGGCTTGGAAGCTTGTGGACAATGGAGACACTTCATGGAATATCAGAACACACAATGATGAATACAATGAAAGAATTCCTGAAGGAAAAGTTAAAGTGAAAGTCATATGCTACATGCCTATTCTAAAGAAGAGTGACAACAATGTTAACACCGAAAGTGTCTTGTTCATCTTTTCTGGAACAGTAAATGGAAGTGGCTTAATGTGTGGCACCCTGGAAGAAGGAGATTTGGTGGTTGGTGTGAGTCAGAGTGAACTAACATCAAATACATTAGCAGATTCGAACTTCCTCTGCCAAATACCTGAGGCTATTTCAACAGCTGAAGCTATTACAGCTACAGTCTATTTGCTCGGTCCATTTATAAATATTACAGATACTTCATATGTGGACGATCGCCTGAAAGTGCTAGTTTACATAGATGGCACTAGTGACACTCTGGGTGAAGCAACTGTAAACTTAGCAAAGTCACTAGGGTTAAGAATTACAACTGTAATGCTTGACTCGAAAGGTGGGGAAAACCAGTCAACTAGTGATTATTATTCTGACATTGAGAGATCAAATCCTATGAATGAAATGGACAACAAGTATGACGTGATCATCTTCACTGATGCCACAGCAGTGAAAAAGGATCAATTAAAAAAACTATGTTCTAACCTGAGACCAATGGGAAAAATTGTTTTTTTGAAGAATGACGTGATTGGTGAGGAAATAAGATCTGCACTTCCACCACTTGCAAATGTGTTTGTCGCAAATTCTCATACAGTAATGGCAAACCTAGCTTTCTCATTTTTCTTTCGACGTAAAACCACAGAGCTGCTACAGACTCTATCAAAATCTTCAGAGGACTTTGGCAAATTCCTGGAGAAACTCACTGATAAGACTTATATGTCAGAGATATCGAAAGAAAGAAGTATCAAATTGAATGAGACTATTGTCAGCGTGGACAAAGACGAATTCTCAATTCCCATGGACTTTGAAAGTACTGATTTCATCGCAAATGAAAATGCATCATATATTGTGACTGGTGGTACTAAAGGATTTGGTTGTGAGATGATTGATTGGCTGGTAAAATGTGGGGCAAAACATGTCATAATCTTTTCAAGAAACAAGAACCCAGAAGAAGAATCCGAAAGCGGTTCACAAAACTGAGACGTTCTGGTGCTAGTATTGAGGTCATGCAGGTGGACGTTTCAAAGTATGACCAGGTTGAAGGAGCATTACGGAAGATTAAGTCGGATGATGCTATACCACCAGTTGAAGGCATATTTCACTGTGCAGTAGTGTACGCAGACACATTGCTATCAGCGTTAAAACCAAAAATTTGGAATTATGTGATAGCTGTTAAGGGTTATGGCGCCCTCGTACTTCATAAACTGACTGTTCAAATGGAATTTCCCCTCAAATACTTTGTCCTGATTTCTTCTATTGTAGCGCTTCTAGGCAATGCGGGACAAGCAAACTATTGCTCAGCAAATAGATATCTTGCAAGTTTGGGAGAGCTAAGGAGAAGTCAGGGTCTTCCTGCTACCGTTCTTTATGGTGGTGTGATTAACAGCACAGGTTTTGCTGTAAGACAGGGCTATGTGAAATTATGGGAAGATAAAGGGGTGAAAAGTGTTAGTCCCGCTCAACTTCTAGCTGTATTGGGTACAATGTTGACAGATGATTGCCAGGCGCTCGGTCTTACATCAACATACAGCAAAGAGAAATACTTCAACAAAAATAAACATCTGATTTTGACACACGCCCGAAGTGGAGAGGGGCGATTTTCTTTATTCAAGGCTCTATTCACACAAAAAGACAAATATCTGTACTCTCAGGATGACACATTTGCCAACAAACTGCGCTCAGAAGAACCATCAAAGGCACTTGCTATTATTGAAGATGATCTTTGCGATTCCCTGAAGAAGATTCTCGGCATTGGTGATGAGATTCAAAAAAACTCGTCACCTTTTGCTCTGGGAATCAATTCCCAGATGTCATCCGAGTTCAGCTTTCTGATTGAAGAACATTTCGATGTTTTGATTCCACCAGTTGATTTCCTTAATGACCAAGTGACTATCATCAGCCTCAGCGAAATTGTCTATCGAAAGCTGATGAGCAAAGGCAAAGATCAGTCAATAGCAGAGTTGGCAACAACCAAGAGGCAAGGACCATCACTTCTTGTGATCAAAGGCCCAACAGAGGATTACAAAGCGCAACTTGTATGCTTTCCACCTAATGGAGGAGGACTGTCACTTTATCACAACTGGCATGGACCCTTAAACAAACAAGGGATACAAACTATTGTAGTTCAGCTTCCAGGTTGGGAGGGAAGGGAGATAGAAAAGCCCCTTGGTCAGTTACGGGACATTGTATCTCTTGTTGCTGAAGAATTGAAGCCAATCCTCACGCAAGGCAGTTTTGCCTTTTATGGTCATAGTATGGGCGGCTTGATTGCGTTTGAAGTGGCTCACTATCTGTTGGAAAAGTATGGTATCTGCCCGGCTCATCTTTATGTTGGTGGATGGTATGCACCATCAATGTCATATCCCTATCCTAATGACTACAACGTTCCAATGTCTGTGTTACGTACAACGACAAATATACCAAACACTCTGAAAGATTACGGGGCAGACTTTAGATTCATTGAGAATGACGTACTCAGTAATCCAGCCGTTCTTGCAAGACTCCTTCCATGTGTTGAAGTTGGCTTAGACATTTGCAAAATGTATCAGGGTAGTAAAACGACACAATTACCTTGTAGTCTTACTGTGTTTACTGGCAAGAAAGATGATTATGTAAAACAGGACATGGTGGATGGCTGGAAGAAGGAAATCGTCAACCCGGCAAAGTTCAAACGCATTGTTGTTCCGGGTCGGCATCTTTTCCTTGCCACCTGTTCACAAACAATAGTCAAGGAAATATTGAGTTCCCTTCCCGTTTCTTTCAATGTGGAAGATGAAAGAAAAAAGCCTAAAACTGAAATCAGGAAAAGTTAATACAAAGGTCCAAGTAGGAGATACCTTCATAAGTGGTAGTCTCAGTCAATTTTACTTAACGCAGCGCTTGAATGTCAAACAGAATTGAACATTCAGCTGAAACCATCAACTCATTCAGCAGGCTTGTTCTCTTTGCAGATAAAGGCAAATTCAATCTGCAAATACGAAATATCGTGAAAAAGACAAAAGTACAGTTGATTAGTGCCAATTTTCACTGATAATGAAATTACTTATCTTTTATTACTACAATCAGCAAATTATTAAATGCTAGCCAACTTGACCCTCATGTTCTATGTAGGGTATATTGATTGTTTAATGTACAAATTGTAAAGCATTTGCAGATGAATAGGGACCACAAACTTATCGTGCCTCTTTCCTTACACTCTGATAAACTGTTTATACAAATTAGGGAAAATTTCTGAGCATTATGAACAATTGGAACCTCAACATAAAAAGTCTTGATTTATCTCTTACTCTGATAAGTCAGGAGTTTTAACATTACGCCAAAGGAACCATTTAATCGTCTTTTTTGTAGCCAATAATATTATTTACAATATTATGGTGAGAAACGAAGTATATTTTGTATAGCAGTAAAAAAACACGAAACCAGAAACTTTGGTCACATCGTGCGAATCAACCATCAGGGTATTTTGTAACCAAAACATTTACAGAAAGTAACTTCCTTAAGCAGCTATGGTTAATGTATTTTAAGATTCGATAGAATGTCCAGTTAAGGAGTTTTAGCAAGAATATGCTAAGCAGTATGCCCATTGTATCAGTTATCCTATCTGGTGCTCGTCATTGCAAGATTAAAGTTATTCTCTTACTCTGAAAGCTTTCCCCGTCAAAAATGAAATTGCAGACAAAAACTATTAAGAAGTAAACGATATATAATGCTCAATATATTTTGATATTGCTACGTCAGATTTGCTAAATGATAGGACCAGCTTTGCCGAGTGATAGGACCAGCTTTGCTGAGTGATAGGACTAACAAATCATGTTGTGGGAAACAATCTGCTCGCTGGTATTGTGAAAATGTTTATCGCAAATTAACAGGTATCCTTACGTGCATTTAAAGTTTCCTGTTGTTTAAATTTGTTATGAATTTCAAATGTGTTGCATGCTCTCCCTTTATGAAATTTATTTTATTCAAGGCAGGCCACCAAAATGAGATGACAGTGTATATTAATTAAACGTTGCATTGCACATTTGAATTAATCCAGTATCTTCAAAGAAATAAAATGATAGCTAAATACAATGTATCAGAGTGTGCTAAATATAATGTCAGATTCATACAAGATTCAGATGTTCAGAAATGAGATTTTTTCATCAATAACGCCAGTGAGCGTACAATCAAATTTATTTGTAAAAGCTTATAAAAGACGACAATTTCCCGCTTATTTAATTCACTTAGCAGCAGTAATATTGATATATTTCCAATTCACCGCAACTTTACCAAACAAGCATCGTTGCTCTTTTGTATATGTGATTTTAATCATTCTGCTGTATGTTTCCTTTATGTGGTTTCTTCATTTTCAACTTTCGTCTTTTATTAGATTTATATTCGATATTTCATATTTTGACTTGTCTGTAAGTATCTGCCAACTGGCGCATTGACGAGAATAAAATAAAACAACATAAAATGAAATAAAATTCACGCTACACTTAACGTTTTCTAATTTTTATTAATTACCAATATTTCATGATTGAAAACAGAAAATGTGTTTAATGTGATTTGTATTTCAGCACAGAATAACTGTTTCTTGCTCGTCTGAAGATCTTATCAAATTCAAGACTGAAATCTATTTTTTGTATTTAAAGTTTTTGTACAAAATAACTAGTTATGTTTGTTTGAGGAGACTTGTCATTTTTATGGGTTTCCTTCTGTTATATGCAAGTTTGCAAAGAATCTATATCGTGTGCATTTTGTGTTTAATTCCAATTTCGTTACAGAGGCTTAAAATGTTTCTGTACTATTTCAGAGCTAATTTTGATTGATTTTGTGATTGTTTTTCACGTCATGAATTTCTAGCTTTTGTCATTTAATATATTTTTGAAATTTTCTCCTTTATTGTATATGTTGTCCCTCGTGATCTCTTAGTTTGTCAATTCTATACCAATATCTGAATGTAACTCACAGTAAGTGTCCAACATGCAGTGGACCAGTAACATCACTAAGGCCTGTTACCTTTAAGGATTAAATTGATGTGATGACTCATCTCAGTTGAAATCAGAAGGTTCTTTAACGTGTTTACCGCCCTGAATTTCCAACGAAGAGAATTTTGCAATCTTCAAAATCCGTTATATGTATTTTAAAGCGATCGAAGGGCTTTGTTCATTTTCATATAGCCGATATTCACTGCAGAACTTTATTCACTCGTTCAAGAGGCAGCTTTCAGTGGGTAGATGTGTTAGGGCTACTGCTATTCTACATGTCCGAAATATCTACATGTGTTCACCATTACCAAACTAATCATTATTTTACCGCATGTTACATTGAATTACAAAGTCTTCCGATACTATATGGATAATTGGAAACTTAATCTTATTAGAAGAATGAATTATTTACACCTTCGAAGCGTTGTATTTGAATACACATGATCATAGTATCAATTTTGGTCAGTTCCTCGTGTTATGGTTTAGCGTAACATTTTTTTATGATTGAAAGATTGATTTTTCGTCACAACTATCGACAATATAACTTTCAGATAATCAGATGTTTTGAATTTCCATTTTATATATCAAATATCATTTTAAATGTATCTACTTCACACAAAGACAGATACAGACAAACACGCACGTGTTATGTATCAGGAAGTTCAACAGGAATCAAGAAGGTACATCTTTCATCTTTTAAGTTATGTATTCATGCATGTATTTACACATTCATATTTTACAAAACGTTATCTGAGGCTAGCCTTTCTTTTTAATGCAATTGCTACTTTTGTGGTCAGTATGGAATTATATCTGTTTTGTATACACATTTACCCTGTGACAAAACTAGTTAGTGTGGATTTGATGTCAATAAAATTATATTAGTAATGAACATTCATTTAAAGTTTGAATTCAATTTAATGTAAGAGTGATCGTTCAGGATATTATCTGAAAGTGTATGTCGGGGGCGTTGGAGGCATGTGGTAAATAATTGTATGTGTGAAGGTTTGAAATAAGTTAACTGGTTTTAGTCGGTTTCATCCTTCGAAACTCAGTACAGCACCATGCGATGAGGACGGGCAAATTACCCTTTTGTGGCGTATTTGTATTTCCGGTCATCATTAAAAGGAATACGATATGACCTCTTTAACATACAATAAATGGAATTCTATGAAAGGGGAGTTTGATAAAAACTTAAAAAGACTTCCCAGGTCACAGGCTAACTCACTGGGTGAATGGAGCAAAGCCAACGGTCCCAAAACTTAAAAGAGGCTTCATTTGTTAAAGAAAAGACACTGCTTTGTGACTGAAAAATCTATAAAAACCTTTAGTATTCCCTGATTACAAACGTGTTAGATTAGTAAGTTTTTTTACTCTTTCAACGTGATTTC
Source organism: Ptychodera flava (assembly GCF_041260155.1). NCBI lineage: Eukaryota > Metazoa > Hemichordata > Enteropneusta > Ptychoderidae > Ptychodera > Ptychodera flava. Next base: position 38,698,445 of record NC_091928.1, read on the forward strand.
TTATTGAAAAACGTTGTTCTTCGTTATTAGATTCTCGGAGAAGTTGATGTAAAAATCTATCCTGTTTTACTAGTAAGCAAAACTGACCCATACTCATACAGCATGCTTTAAAATCACTGTGACAGCATTTAGCCAAGACTTTCAAAGTGACTGTACAATCGCGTTGATTTTTATAAGGTAAGCGAAAGACAGTCTTGGACGGATGTCATAATATTTTCGCAGGAGTCAGTTAACTAATAATGTCAAAACTGCGTTTTAACCCAAGTTAATCTCATGTATTTTATCCTGCAGCTGCGTGTTAGTGTCCATTTGTTTGCGTTTGACAAATCAGGAATAGTTTTCTGAGGACGCTTTTTACCTCTATTTGAACACATTTTGTGAAATTCAACCTAAGTCCTGAAGAACTTTGCGTTAAATTTGGTTTTACTAACGGATAAACATTCACTGCCACTATAAAAAAAATACGGAAAGCTGACATGACATATTTCATATTGATAACGGTTGGCCAATAAATTCATATTGATTGAATATTACGTTCGTATATTCTTATCACTTCTTCGTTCCATTAGGACAGAAAGTCATTTAATCGAACGGACAAGTCACTCCAAGTCACAAGACAGCCATAGTGCGTGAATAATTACACGGTAAATTCAGCACTCTGAGGTCATGTCATGTCAGTTCAATGATATCATTTTCCGATCATGGCAAGACACGAGCATCAGAAATGAAAATTGCTATGAGAGACGATTGGCATTGCAGCACTTCCCTCCTCCTATCACCACGTAACAATTAAGATGCATGAACTTACATGAGAAATCATAGGTACGCGTGGTGTTGCAATAAGGGGACACAATACTTTGCTAAGAGCGTGATTTTTCATCATCTTTGTTTATTAATAAATAAAAATAATTAATTAATTAAATAATTATCCTGAGTAACGCCACGATTTTCTCAACTCAGTTTGGACTCTAATATTGAGAAAGTAGGACTGATGTCAAGGAAAGTCATGCATAACGTAAGGAGCAACGTTAATGGGAAGTTATAAGAAAACTTAGGCAAAATTTTTTCGCCTTCAGAATTGGGAGATCATCCACCTAACCGTGAGTAGAGTAACCGTGCTTTTATGCTTCAGTAAATTTTGGGCCTTCTGTGTTATTTTAAAGTCCCTCCATCACTTTTATAATTAATTCTTAATATCTTGATATTACCATTTTTCATGCTTGATTAACAACTAATGTTATGTCACGTTTCACTGAAAGTAAATCTATCAATTTAATATACGTCTACACCCATAAATGATAAGGTGTGGCATATTCTTTAGAAATTAAAACGGTATATTCCTGCATTCCATTGGTCTATTAAACAAATGATTTGTGAAATTTTCCTAAAATTATCAACACATTTAATCTGGGTTAATAGAATATGGTATTATTGGGTGAAGTACTTTTCCAAACCAATACATCACTTGAAATTTTATTTTGTTTTGTTTCGTTTTGACAGTGAACCTCACCTTGGTGTTTTCAGTTGATAGAAATCTCTTGAAAAAGCACTGCTATTTCGGGGGGAAACGGGGGAAAACTGACCAGGGTGTTTGTGGCGACTTTTATCTACCCTTGTCAGTAACTGTCACAGTTTGCTATGTGTCCCCAAATATTGACAGCGACGCTTCCATCTACAACATAAGTCCCCTGAGCGGTGAAAGTCTCAGTAATTGAGTTGGACGGTATCACCTATACATATCAGAATCGGACATTAACAGTAACATTGGGATGTGCATCTGGGTAAATTACGGCCAGCCTTGAGACCCCAACACCGTGAACCAAGTTCTAGGACTAGACCAGATTGCAGCATGACACTTGTTTTTCGTGCCAGTTAAAATATTACATAAATTTTATCAGATTTCAACCTAATTGAACTTAGTGCATTTCTATGCATGTATACCTTATACCGAATTTCAAAATAAGTGGAGAAGCCGTCTTAGCGGTTTTGAGCCTTAATGGAACGAAAACATATCTAAATTTACAAGAAGGGTACATTTTTCAGAATTTCAAGATACCAGCTACCGACACACCTAAGGTATTATTAATCTGATAAATAAATTTTGAAGTAGAGATCAATTTTGGAGAAGAAAAATATGTACCTCAGTTAGAGAACGTTCATGCTCACATGCATATTTTCGACGTCAGGTGAGAAAGAAATGACATCGAAAACCCATCGTCAATTTTATTCACACGGCACCTTTACTCTATCAAAATAAGACACACATCACTTTTCAAGATTATCAGACAGGAAGAAACACGGCAGTCTATTTGTCTCACGCATGGAGTTTCCAAAGATTAGTAATAAAAAGAATTGTGAAACAAATAATATCGGAAGCACGCGGACTGTCGAGTACTTTACTGGCCGCTAAAGCCAACATCTTTTCTACAGTCTCTATGTCAATTATACTGTTTAGATTGACACGGAGGCGATAAAAGCAGCATTTTATGACTGTAGTGCTGCCAGAAAGGACCCCTTTTCTCTTTATTATACTGTTTGAACATGGTGTAAATCATAGATGCATCATCGACATCATGTTAAAGACAGTTGGTGTTTCGAAAGCGAAAGTTGTACACGTTTAAATTTCTTGTACTTGGCTGAAGAGAATCTCTGTGCCATGTATGTAGTGTTGCTTCCTACCATTAACGAAATGTAATCACATTGAACGTTACCATTCCCTCAATGTTCATAAATAACATTTCAAAACATGAAAAATTTACAAGCACTCTGGTCTAAGATTGTTGATATGACTGCTACTGTTGTTTAAGTAGTTAACTACTTATCTTTTACTGCGTGTTTGTATTGTCGTCAACGAATCATTCGCTATGCATGTATTTGGGTGGCTGGACACACACATACAGGGGGATTTTGTTATCTCTGATATAATATACCTTTTAGTCTCAAACACTCTTCAGACCCCATGAAAGACTAGTACGTATACGTACACCAAACACCCATGTAACACTTTCCTTTCCACTTTTAAGTATTCCATTGTAATCATTCGTATCTTACGATTTGCTTATTCATAGCAAAACAATTTTATTATGCTGATCACGTACGCACACCTACTGCTAATAGGGTGACTTTGTCAACACACCGAACATGCCCATAGCCGTAAGTAGAGCGCATGCGCAGCCAGAGATATTGGGAAATTCCCTTTCTACCGCTCTCTGAACTTATAAGAGTAATTGTCGGAAATCTAAATGTGAATGCTTTACGAAATGTCCATCAATACCGTGTAACAACAGAGAATTTCCCTTGAAACCAGCCTTAATGGAGAGACAGTGGAACCTTTCTTACAATAGACTTGTATAATAAATCATGTTGATTTTCAAAATTTGTACAAACTCTGAACAGGTTCCCCAGTGACTCCAATTATACGCATTGCCGGTACGCAATTGAAACTGCAGTAAGATTTTCTGTCCATTATTATAAAAGTGGAGAAGGTGGCATATTATGATTGCCATTGTCCCTTTCGCTAGTACCTGGTGTGGTCTACGGACTGCTAAGGACTGGTTTGGCCAAGCTCGGCGTGGCTCTCTTCCTCCACATTGAGGTTTAGGGTCACGCTGACATCACAAAAATCAAAGGTTAATTTTGGCCACATTAACACTTTAGTACTAAATTAGTACTGTCGTTATCATTAAAATCATGAAGTAGTTGATGTCAGGAACCCTAATACAACTGTTCTCCGTCCAAAATACTCATCTTTTGTGAATGGTATATCTGCTGAGGATAAAAATACCATGTAGTCTACTTAAAGCACATTCTGTTGACCCAACCAAGCATATAATCTGTGATGTAGAAATATGACAGGAGAAGAATATTTTGCGAACGATAGCCCTGTTAGACTAGTGTAAGCCATCGACCTGGTTAAATAGTGGGCAGAGACAGAGAGAGAGAGACAGATAGACAGACAGACAGACACAGACAGACAGACAGACAGACAGAGACAGAGACAGAGAGACAGAGAGACAGACGGAGACAGACAGACAGACAGACAGACAGACAGACAGACAGACAGAGACAGAGACAGAGAGACAGAGAGACAGTGGGGTAAGGAGTTAAAAAAGTGCTCACCACTATACCCGAAATACATGGATGGAGCTCTTTGATGAAGTTGACTCTGTTATTTATTGTCCCCCAAGAGACCAGTACAATCCTTTTACTTCAATAGCATTTCTTCGACATTCAGTCTTGTTAATTTGAAAGATTTCATGAGAATTTACCTCACTAAAATGAATTCAATGTAGCACATGCATCGACCCGTCAACATTTACCTTTTCATTCATAACTAATAGCACAGCGAGTTCGAGTCAACGTATTCTCTGTCCAAGCGATGACAAAATTTGTGTAAAAATTATACAGTATTTATTACAGAATACATTACATCATTTCAAAATAAAATTCAAACGTCACACACTACAACAGAAAATCAAGTAAATTGGAATACAGATCCTTAATTTTATGTGGAAGTACAAAAGTGGCTTTTTATGTGGTGTATCTTACAGAGAAGCATGGTTTAGTGGCCAAGTTGTGTTCTATACGACACCGTTTGGTATTTCCTTTGCATGCGAGGATTACTCTTTTGATTACTGACACGTAAGGACATTGGCCGGTATGACTCCTTCCCTGTTTGAAGACTAAGCACATGAATTAATGAAAAACATCATAGAAGTATTAACCGCAAATGACGCGTAAAACGTGCATAAAATAAGACTTTTCGAAAGACCATTACCAGCCGACGATTTTTTTATCGTTGTAGTCAACGGAATAGATTTGATATATAGTATTAAAATATGCTCAAAGTGAAACGTCTTTTCTGTGATGCGACTTGGAGAGGGAATATTATATCTGCTTATGAGCATATTTACATAATAAAACGCATAGTTGTAAGTCTCAAATTGTCTGCAGATAATGATTAGAAACATGACGACATCATACTGAGCCTTTCACTACAAAATCTTTATTTTTTTCGATCAGGCCAGACAAATTCTGCCTGCTTTGCTATGATACAGCTTGGTATGAATAGCTTGACACAAAACTTTATTCTTGAGTGGCATTGTAGAGCCGAAACAAAGCGTCTGCTTGCGATAATGGGTCTTGGCATCATTCAAGCAGTGGTATAGCCACAATATAAGGTCAAAGGCTTTGTTGTTCTAAAAGGAGCGACAAACTGTTATTCCGAGCCTTCATTTTAACCCCTCATATTAAAAGCAACATAACGCCCCTTTTAGAACGTAACCTTTGACCTTGTTTCCATCCTATCCATACTTGACGTCATCAGTTTTTGGCTACATCATTTCTTGAATGGACGAGTTCTTCGCATCTCACTAGGTTCGCGCTTTCTTAATTAGCTGTAACGTTGAGTATATTTTGAAGACTTTCTAATGCTCTTTATAAAACGTTTACTTTTTCTAGTCCCGAAGTCAAGTCCTGGTTTTCAACTTATCATTACAACCTCCATATCTGGTTATTGTTATAACCCGAATTACAAATGGGACGACAATGCATTTGTGCTTATTGTGCAGATTGTGTTGTGTTGTCAAGGCTGTACGTTATGTGATAACATACTTTAAGAAGAAGAATATGAGGGTACTTGTTTTATGGAACAAGAACAATGAAATTATTTCAAACGGCACGGCTATTAGCCTTCCCACGCTTTGACAAATAGCATTTATCGTTCTGTGGCCCGTAGGATGTAGTGTTAACTTGCTGATGATGTAGCAGGCTGCATAGTCACAATTTGACTGAAAGTGACCCGTAACTATAGTCTATTTGCCAACTTTGGGATTTAAACATAACCAAATTACTGAGATGTTTTACATAGGAAATATACTTTTTCACAATACTTTGCATAAACAATTTGATAAACTGCATAACAGTGATTCACAAATATTAGTGCACCGTTCAATGATGAAAATCGTTTGACTTTTTAAAGGATGTTTGTTCGTTTTCATGGAAATAAAAGCATTTGATTGTCATTTGCATATTACCCAATATTTCTCAACGAAAACTATATATAAGGGAGGCATATCATTAAAAAAAAACATTTTAAAAAGCCCAAACAAGAGACTATATACGCTTGAGGCAGAAAACTGTTTGCCCCATTATGTCAGGACAATCAGGCATATAGTCCTTTCTTTTGGCTATGATATAATAACTGACTATTAACTGTGCTCTATCGCACCTAGACTGACTTTTTGATACTTCAGACATTTTAAGAAGACTACCATGCACTGCAAATCGTGATCTGTGCTGGTGTTAGGAAATGCCTTAATTCTTAATTATTTGTTTTGTTTCAATTTTCTCAGGTCTAAAATGATGATTTCAGCTATTTTCATCGGATCAAGATTTTGATTATGATAATGTTACATTGTCTCCTAAATGGGGACCAGATGACCATCCTCCAGGCTGGAGAGATGGACTCTAGCACCAGATGACCATCCAGGCTGGAGAGAATTAGAACTCTTACAAAACAACCATCCTTCAGTATAGAGAGCATGACACTGGGACCAGATGGCGATTTTCCAGGACAATAACAAGGACATTACCGACAAAACATACAATCTCCTCACTAATACGGCCATAGACGGTCGGTTCATCGGTGATCCTGTCAGGTCAAACGTGAACTACCTTGGGATGCCTGTCCCCCTCCCCGACTCAGGTCAACATGCATCCTGACGTATTTATGGGGTCCTAGTGAAACTAAATTAGATCATTGATTTCTTCCCTCATACTACCATAGAATATGGCAAAAAGGTCCCCTTCTTTATTGATGAGGACTCGATTATTAGTATTTTGTTAGTTAGATTATTTTCTGTAGTATTTATTGAATGGTTCCTGTGTTGTTCAAAGAAAAAATGTCAGGCAAGCGCATAATCTGATTTGTGGAGTCGCAATTATTTTTCAACAAGAAAAGAGTTAACCTAGCTGATGGAGGTTCTACATTTGAATCTGTTTGAGCATGTTCACGTTGAACTCGAAAAAAGAGGCTCATGGGAGGATTGTCTGACCATATTATGGTCACTGTGACCAAACGTGGGTGACTGTCACCTCATACTTGTTCTTCTCTGAAGAAAGGACAAGTTTGTTCGCCAGCTTTATCTAACAGCAAATCGATGAACATGGTAAAAATCTCAATGGAACAAGACGAATACGACAATGTCGACAAGTACTATCTCGAGAAGCACGGATTTAGGACAACTTCTTTCAGACTATAAATGATACTTCATTTGATATCTGCCTTTTCTGATGAGTACCATGCAGCATATAAGAGTCTCATCAGGGTAGTACCTGACATGCAAATGAAATACGCATTTTACCAGCGAATCGATGTGGGTCAAATCCTTCGCCGTTTCAGTGCTAACACAATGAATATTTTGAACAATGCTACGTTAGAAATTCATGTACATTCTAACATTAGTTCTTAAATTCGTATGCGCAATGACCTCGAGGGCACAGTATTGTCGGTGAATGTGGGAAAGTCCCTATCGATGCTCCGACACAATCTGTTTGTAATGTATGCAAACCTTATGTGTACATCATGTTTAGAAGTAAACTCTAATATTAAAATGTCCATCTTGGTACATGATGGCCAGCCTTGAGATCGCAATACCGATCCACTTTTTGACTTGATGTTTACGTGCATAAGGCCAAAGTAATTAAATTCTTTGTTTTGCGTCCCAACCCACTTAGGTTTTTAAGGTTTTCATGAAAAACACACACAGTGTATTTGAATAGGAAATTTTAGGACATGACCGCTCAGCTTTTCTGAACTAAAATTTTGTTACAATTTTTTATCTGCTGCAATCAAATTACATTGTGTTAATTTTCTTGTGTGTGTTTTTCAGCCGCTTAGACGCGTACCTTTTCCCCTTTAGAGTGGACGCAAAACAAAGAATTTAATTACTTTGGCCTAAATTTATTCGACTAGTCATGATTGCTAAGTGTAATGGGTTTCACGTGCCAGTGACAATATATTTACAGTAATTTTATCATAGACCAAATTGAAATCAGTGCTTACCTTTACCAAATTTCAAAATCGGTGGAAAAGTCTTTTGGTTTTCGCCCGTAATGAAAAAATCCTAAAAATTACGAGAACGACAATTTCGCAAGATTTTCAGAAATCTGACTACAATACCACCTTGGTTCTTGTAAAACCAACGAACGTTACATAGCGACTCCAGGCATTTTTTTACCTCACGAATATATATATTTTCATGCTGCTATGCACATTTCGCCACTGATATGAAAAGGAAAATATATCAAAAATCCATCGTTCATTTTGCGAGACTTCCAGGAGTCAGTCGCATAACCTTGGTTTGACCTGCGTACTTTCATATTCAAATTTTCTCTCAATTAGCCTATAAACTTTACTACGACCAACTTCTATTCTTTGGTCCGTCGTACAGCAGTTAGTGTCAGGTGTTTTAAATAGGTTATTTTACATTAGTATATATGTTCTTATGAAACAGTGTCCCGATATCACGATCCCTGGCAGCAATTTATACCTTGTCACCTTGGATGAAGGTGTTTCATGTCGTGTCATTCTTCAAATACAATGGTTCCCTATTTGGGAAAGTTCCAACATGTGATGCAGTTCACCGTTTATGTAAATCACATGTGTGACGACGCATGTTCAGCTTGCAAAATGCTTACATATATCACCAATAAAGGATTTTATCACATACATAGACCCAGTTATCCCTATAGTATGACGTCACACTATAGGTATATGACTACGATGAAATGTGTAGAACACAAAATACCGTCGATACTAGAATTTTTATGAATTTGTGTTTCTTCGTCGTTGATTTCGATTGAAACGTTTGATTTGTACACCGCTGACATTTTAACGGTATGTTACCGGCATTTTGTGTTGCCTACCTCGTCAAAATTGCTCTTCTCGGTGTCCATCAAACAACATAATAAGCATAGCCGATAACCCAAGACACGTGCCAATTATCCCTACAGCAGTAAGAATGTTTTCTGAAGCAACATGGACGGGTTTCAAGTTCAACATCACGATCAATGCTGCCGCGGCAGTCAACCAGTCGAGCCCCCGGGGCGAGCCGATGAAGCAAAGAGCGTACATTATTTCTGACACCAATGACGATACTCCGGACTTGAGATACGAAAATTTTGTACGGTGCTTTCAGTTTGTAATTTTATCTGGGATTTCATTGCCAAATTTGTTCCCCTCTGTAGTGTGAAGGAACAAGTTTGTTCACCAGCTTTATCTAACAGCAAATCGACAAACTTGATAGAAATGTCAATGGAACAAGACGATGAAAATATGACAATGTCGACAAGAACCATTGCCACAAGCACTAATTTAGGACAAGTTTTTTCAGACTATAAATGGTACTTTTATTAAAGTCACTCTCTGCCTCTTCCGATGAGTACCAATGAACATCAGAGTATCATCAGTGAAGCACCTGACATGCAAATAAGATGCGCATTTTACCTGTGAATTTATTTCAGTCAACCCCTACACGTTTTCACCACGAAAACACTGAGTCAACATCGTGAACACGTTCGTATTGAAAATCAGTTCCAGTATCAGCATGCGCAATGACCTCAAGGACACAGCATTGTCAGAGAATGAGGGGAAGTCCCTATCGATGCCCTGACCCAATGTGTTAGTTTGTATGTAAATCTATGAAAACATGGGATAGAAAACGCCACAAGTGCACAGATATTTGTGACTCACGACCTATTGCTCACACAATAACATTTAGTATATGTGTTATCTTTGATTGTTTTACATGTAAATCACTACTGGCATTGATAAGTCTTGCAAATTCCATGTTGTCTTTAGGTTCATAATTCGTGATGATTGGGTATAATTACATTATTCTGGACTTGGCTCCTTATATACCTTCACTAGAATTTTGTTGTCGATTGTTTATATATCAAAATTACGCCCCATATTTTATCAGAACGGTGAAAATCGCTCCCCTATGCTATGATTGTCTCTCCACCTACAACACTAGGCCGAGAGCCAACTTGACGTAAGTGTGCGGAACACACCCATCTAAAGCAAATATAGTGCTCCAAAAATAAAGACACGTGCCTGTATCCTGTATACAAGTATTGAAGAGTTCACATCCTTTTTACCAGATGAATTTTAAAAAATGATTTATTTGGATAGTCGGTTTTTTCATACATGAAGTATTGACACCATATGTGAAAATGGTCCAGACAGCCGAAACTCTAGTCTTTCTAACGTCTTCTAGTAAATTTATTTTGAGAAAGAGGGGGAGGATTGGATGGAGAAAGCATGAAAGAAATTTGTCTGAATACATGCATATTTGTACACACTTGTGTGCAGTAACAGAATCTCTCTCTCTCTCTCTCTCTCTCTCTCTCTCTCTCTCTCTCTCTCTCTTCTCTCTCTCTCTCTCTCTCTCTCTCTCTCTCTCTCTCTGTGACATAATTTGCAATAACTGCCAAAATTGGGCGTTTTACTTGTGGCGCTTTACTCAGTTGCATTCAACCTGGTACCATTGGTTCAGGTATGTCTGTCATTACGATCGATGTCTAAAACACGTGTTTGCTTTGGAAAGTAACAGTGTCCCTTTTTACGAAATTTGATAAGGTGTGGACATCTGTGTTAATAAAGCTTTAAAAAGTGCCCGATGTGACGCTACTCAACGTGTAGTCCTGTGAAAACAATGCTACGAAACTTACCTGGAATAAGGTGGCGACACTTCTTTTGCGTGAGGATTAGTAAAATTGTTGTTTTTCCTCTACTTACCTAGAGTACATGAGCCATTCATGATAGTTCGTTATCAGTCAGTCATAATTAGTATTTTGTTTGCATAGAGTTCATGATTGAATTTGTAGATTGTGAAATTGATACTTTGTGATATTGTTTTTCCGTTAGCACACGCTATTCCTTATATCACTTTAAGGAATGCGATAGGAAACGGATACACGCTATGATTAGGGTAACTTTACTACACGAAGTTTGCCCGATATCGCGTCATATCGATGGACGATTCCGTATTTTGACATTTTGCGTACCGAGTCAGAATTTAACACACCACGAGAATTAAATGATGACAGTTTTCCATTGAACGCTACGAAATATAATGAGCGGCAAAATCGATAGAAATCGATCTGGCTTGCTCAGAGATGTATATGTATTCTCGTAGAAGATTGGTTGCTAAAAATGATGTCAAACGTATCACTTCATATTGATATCATTCCGCGGTGGGCCACTTTGGAGGAGTTGTCTGAGACTTTAAGAGCGAATAGTTTAAAAATTAAGATGCTAAAATTTTTTTCATTATTTGAATGAATTTTACATTTCGGATACGACATTAGAAATAAAACATAGCCAGACCAAAAATTGGACCAAGCTCGACCTCGCATCATGCGAGACAGTGCTTGAGAGTTGCATCGCGGAGTGACCATATCTACAGCATACAAATGAAATCTGGATATAGTAACGGGCTAGTCAGCTCATCTCCAAGAATATACATGTTCTGAGACTTATTAGAATACTAACATTCCGCGCCATATAGTAAGATTTAAGGTATAATTCATACACGTTCAGTGATTTCGTCAATTAATGCTTAGCAGAAAGGAAGGCCAACCCTCATGCAACACCAATTTGAAAATATTAATGTTTCATAATATTTCATAATTATGATGATAAGAATAGTAACATTCCCAGACTATTTATTCCTAGTTCGCCTGTGTCAAAACACTCTATGGGCCCTTTTAAAGACTACGTACATTAAACCCTTGAAAGGTTTTCTTGCCATTTTAAGCATCCGATGTAATGCTCGTATCTCACAATTTCCGAATTATAGCAAACAATTTATCATGCTGATCACGTACGCACACACACGGTTAGTGGTACTGACATATAATGTCAACACTCCGAGCGCCTATAGCCCAAAGTAATCAGAGGACATGCGCGGTCTGAGATATTGGAAAGTCCCTTTCAACACCACTCTATGAAGAAGTGATCGTCCAATACCTGAATATGAATGCTTCACAAACTGTCCGTCGATACCATGCAGGTACAGCACAGTCCATTGAAACCTGCCATAGTGTAGAGAAAGCAAAACTGTTCTTGTAATACACTATGTGTAATTAAATCATCATCTGTATATCAAGCTCTGAACTGTCTTATAGTAACTCTAATCATAAGCATTGTCAGTAAGCTAGCTGAAACTGAAGAAAGGTTTCTGCCCGCTGTTGTAAAGGTGGACATGCTGACACTTGATGTTTGTAATTGTCCCCTCTGCTAGTACGTGGTTTGGTTCTCGGACGATTTGGCTATTTTCCTTAACATTGAGGTTTACAGTAACACATATCATGGAAATCAAAGATTATATTCTTGCCCACATCAATATATATATATGTGTTATTTCAGTACTGGCGTAATGGTATCATCGTTAAAAAATCGATGTCAGGAGCTCTGATTCAACACTACAGTAATAAACACCGTCGCAAGATGGATGACATTTTTCTGAATGTGTGTGGACAGCAGCTAGTGCATTGAACATGTACGTTGCTATATCTGGATGAACACAACAAATAATAATAATGAGAGGTTTTGGAACTTCCATGGGTAACCACATTGGAAAATACGATAAAGAGGTCTCTCTCAGAAGAAGTTCTACTAAGGTGTAATATGGCTAGTTTTCAATCGGGTTCGCACCCACAACATACGGCATCAGTCGCCTAGCGGAGAGGCCACAGAGAGAACCGCTCGGCTAAATCTCCACTCCCAAAAAAGAGTGGTTCAATAGCCGGCTAAGTTGTTACATTTTTCTGACTGAGACCGCTCCACACGTTGTAGAGTTCATGAAGCACTCACGCACGCATGCTCACTATCATACATCGCACATACAAACTTTAGCGAAGCGAAGAAACGAATTTCATCGCTTTAACTGGGCGAACGATAACCTCGGGGACAATTCTGTCCACCAGCAGAGTTACCAACCCAGGATAGAAAATATGGCTAGTTTTCAATCGGGTTCGAACCCACAACATACGGCATCAGTCCCCTAGTGGAGAGGCCACAGACAGAAATCTAGTAACCATAGAGATACATCAGGAATATTATCTGACAATAGTTCAGTTGAATCACATCATTAATCCATGAGGGGATTGGCCGGTACAAACCATGTATCTAGGCTAATCACCTGGACACGGAAATTGTCCACGGTCGACCATTTTTAGACAACTTTCAATAAGTCTGACAACATCAGTAACTTGTCATTTGCAATTGTTAGTGGGGAAAAGGTCAAAAGATAGTGGCTTTGTCCCTTTAAACGGTGCCTTCTATACGCATGAATGGTGACCTGTGATATGTGTATTTATGAATGGGTAACTGGCCTAATTCAAGCACCACGGGCCGAGTGCCGTGTGCCGCATGCCAAATTTCACGATTTACGTTCGGCAGATTAATCTAGAAACACAAGCATTATCACTCCAAATTACTTTAGTCAATTCATCTATACCTATAAATCAAATTGGGGCTTCAACTGCGACTTCTATATGCAAGAATTGGTGACCTGCGATATGTGTGTTTACGAATTATACAGTAAGGGACTGGACAGAAATTGTACGGAGAGAGGGCCAATGTTTCTGAATGAGAAGTATATGTATGTGTGAGAGTTTAGAATACCCAGGAAGATAATGTCTGGATTTAGCATATTCCATGCTCTTTTCTGTTTAATTTCAAGAATAGAATAAGCCTATAGCTGCATAGCAGAAACGGCCGTGTTTCAAGATATCGAAGTGCAGATGGGCAAGCCTACAATTGGACATCCACATAGCTAAGGCCAAAAAAAAGAATTGTGCTGTTCCGATAACATGGTTTTCAAAAATAGGGTAGGCAGGTCGGCAGGCATTTCAAATCTGTTTGTTTTTAAATATGAATTTTCAGGGGTTCAGAGCGGTAAAACACTGGCCACAACATTCCAGAAAAATGTATTATACATATAAAAGGAAAAAAAAACATAAAAGACATCCTCGTTCAAGCAAAAATCAAACGCCAAGTAACGAACGCGTGATTTTACGGGTTTTTTTCTTTTTTTACTTCTGTGTTTACCTACTAGCTCTAAAAAGTTTAGGGTCGGCAGGTAAAAAATAGGGTAGGTCGGGTTATCGGAACAGCACATTTTTTTTGTTCGGCCCAAAGAGGTAAAAGGATAGAGTGTAATGAGGAGCGTCATCCAAAAAAAATCCTTCATCCCACCGAATATAAAGGCTGTAGCACTTGTACTTACTGATTTAAAGGAATAATTGTGAATCGAAGTCAAAGGTCATCCTATTCACATGACATTTTGGCAGAAAACTTTGCTCACATAGACATCCCTTTCCTCCAAAAAATCAGCCTCAAGCTCTATTCGCCTTAAATTTTATATGTGCATAATTTATGAAGTACAGGATGATATGAGAGTCAAAGGTAAGCGGCAATCCAGAAATTTAGGAGTGAATTTTGGTCCCATACCAGCCATTGATTAATAGACACAAGCCCTAGAGTACTCTCACTATAGGATATAGCCAGAGCTCAGCTGAGAGGTGCAGGGTAGGTCAAATCCTCTTTTCAAAATTGACATGGCCTAGGGTCTTGATGTTTGCAATGTAACAACCTGGTCATATGATCTTCAAAGTTAGTGGATCGAATTTTGATTGATCAATTTTATGCAAATGAGGTCAATCTGAGAAGGCTTCAAGAGAGAAAGGGTCTAAATATTATTGATGTATACTGTGAAACATAGGGGAAGGTCACTGTTTGTTGCCCAAGAAAATTTGGGAGGGTCACTTATTCCTTGCAAAACACTTTTGAACGGTCATCATTTAGCTCACAGCATCATTTTAACAAACAACAGACCCTCCCTTCCTGAAATTTCTATCCTTTCCCTTATTGTAATAATCCATGTTGAATTCTTAAACACATGTAGAGGGCACCGTGGAGGGCGGAAACCCTCATGAAATTTATAAGTGTAGATGAATCGATAAAGCAATTTGGAGTGAAAATGCATTTGTTTCTAGCTTAAAATGCTGAAATTTGGCACACGATCCGTTGCCCGTGCTACTTCAATTGTAACGCTGACTGCAGCTATTGCTGTCCCTATATACATTTCAACCTGTCTTTCGTTATATGAAAAATTCAAAAGACATTGGCCGGGAGTTCAGTTCTAATTGTACAACCTACAACCCGGAAGTACATAGCTATGTCTGTTTGTCTCCTCAATATTCTAATTTTACCTGATGGTATAGTCAATGGTTATGAAGTGGGTGCTCTTCCATGAGACGTATTTTGCAAATTTTGACCCCTTCGAATGCTTTAGTGAATGCTACTATGGTGATTGAAAAGGTGACTAACACTGTGGTTGAAATTGGAACTTTAATCACATCTTTTGTCCTTTTTTGGGGAGGGGGAGTGCAGTCTTGATAAAAAACCGTAGTATACATGTTTCACATCGTATATATATATCTTGATGTCCGTACTGTATGGGCTGAGCCTTGCGGAACGGTTGATGCAGTTGTTAAAAGAAACAAAAATAAAACAACTGCAAGAGAGCCTAGGTTCCACGACGTTCTGTTCAGGACGTCAAATAACTGTAACAAAGGAAGACATGTCTTAGATATCTACTCCTCGTCAAAGGTGTTAATGGCTTCGTTCTAGCCCGTGCCCCGCTGAGCTCGTCACATTTTTTTCTCCTCAGCGGGTTCAATAGACCCGACCAGATTAGTATTAACTGAAGACTTCTTACTCTGTAAAGTCCAAAATGTCCACTGATGCATTTGAAGATGATTAAATTTAGGAACTTGCCTTGGCAATATGGTTCTACAAACTGTGACAACATTTATTATTAACACTACAGAAGCTAAATATGTGTGCGTCAAACAGTGTCAGAATGCGCAGCGCATGTTTATTTTTCCCGTTCGTACATCCCCTAAAAATATGCGGCTATATGAAAGTTGTAGGATGACATGAACAATTTTGATCATATAGAAGGGGAATTGAAATTTTTAGGATATTGAGAGGGGGATCTGAAAGAAAATATGTCAACCAGCCCCATCCGCCACCTCACCATTATTTGTGAGCATAGCCCTACCACTTTCTTTTTGTCTCATGATTAGCAAATACTGCTATAGTATTCCATGATTGCCCACCTTGCACCAGGCCGCCAAAGGCGACCGCAAGAGGCTCAGTGTATCATAGTACGTCACGGCTCAGCTTCGATAGTTTCTTTTTTATTTGGAGCGAGATTTACGAGCAAGAAAGTTATAAAACTAATAAATTAACTATAAAAATTGATTATCCATGTATTTTCGTTCTTTGGGATAAAACACAACACATTGTCCGATAGCATCGGTCACCGCCGTTACCGTGGCATAAAGTGTAATGCAGCTCTGCGTAGTCGTTCTCAGATCATGAGAGAATTTACACATTGTAAATTCAGGGCTACACTCTGGCAAGTAGTGCAAACTGAGCACGGTGACCTGTTACGGAGATCACTCACTTTGACCTCAATGTTGCTATAGTGGCTAAATATGACTCACTATATGTCGGGTGAAAGTACTTCAGGTGTGGTGTGTAGAACTGTATATTGTATTTTCTTGAGTTATGTAATTTCCTTATTTCTAGATGTTATTAGTGGCTGTAATCTCTTTTTTATTTCACGGTTCGAAATGAGTTTCATGCGGGACGCATTCGTAGAGAGGTATCGAATGTTACGATGTTACTATTTTTTGGATGCCGCCGAAAAATATGCAAGACAGTGGGCTGCAGTTGAGGAAGTTGATGTGGAATGCCTCTCTGACTGGCTGAGCAAAGTCGGAGATAAATTAAAATCACGTATTTCACATTTCCGTTCTCACAGTAAAGATGTAAATACTTCCTCAGTATTAGATGACCCATCGGTCAAAGCATGCCTCGATGCTTTACACAACGAATATGTTGTAGTTCCTGCAGACAAGGCTTCAAACAACATTATCTTTGTCTGTAGGAATTATTATATCCAGTGTATAATAGATGAATGAAACCTTCATTCAGATAAGAGTAATACAACCTACACTCTTTCCTCCCTCACTGATGAAGACATTTTTTTCAAATCATTCATCTATGCTCAATGAATTTGGCATTCCTTTGAAAGAGAAGGACAAAAAACTGCCTATGTTGTATTGGATACCTAAACTGCACAAGATCCCTTATAAACAACGTTTTTTGCAGGATCAAGCAATTGCACTACCAAACATCTGTCACAATTATTGACTATAATTTTAACAATCATCAAAAATGGTCTTTTTCGATATTGTGACAAAGTGTAAGCTTATGAAACAAGTGTGGTTGAATCAAGTGTGGATGCTAAAAAATTCGAAGGAATTGTTGCTTGATTTAAAAGCCAAGGAAAACAAGTTCAGCTCAATCCGAACATTTGACTTTTCCACATTATACACCACAATTCCCCACGATAAACTTAAAACAAGGCTGTCATCTCTTGTTAAACAAGCTTTCCTGCATAAAAATGGCAGTAGAAGGTACCAATACATTACCGTCAAACATAGGTCAGGTTATTTCAGTAACAACATGGATGCCCAGCACAAATACACAGATGAAGAAATTATTAAAATGCTTAATTTCTTAATCGACAACATATCTGTTAAGTTGCAACAATATATCGGCATACCTATGGGTACAAAGTGTGCACCCCTTCTTGCAGACTTATTTCTATATTCATATGAAGCAGAGTTCCTACAATCTCACTACAAAGCAGGGTCTAAAAAACTTGCAAGGCGTTTTAACAACACGCACAGATATATCGATGATCTGATTAGTCTAGACAATCCAGACATATCAAATTACTTACATCATATTTACCCTGATGAGTTGGAAATCAAAGAAACAACAGAGGGGAGGAACTCTGCTTCATATCTTGATCTGTTCCTACAAGTGGGTACTAATGGGCTACACACTAAGCTGTATGACAAAAGGGATGATTTCGATTTTGGAATCATAAATTATCCCCACTTGTCAAGTAATATTCCATCTGCACCTGCTTATGGTGTGTACGTGTCTCAACTTCTCAGGTATTGTAGGACTTGTGATTCCTACACTGATTTTCAACTGAGACACAGTTCATTGGCATCAAAATTACTGAGACAAGGACACAGAACAAAAAGACTCGTTAGGACTTTCAAAAAGTTCTACGGTCGATATGACGACATTGTGGCCAAATATGACACCTCGGTCACTCCAATGATTAACGACAGCATTCCCGGCTTTGACTTATTACAGTGATTCATATCCTGATCTTTTCATACAATATTTAGACAATTTTGGGACCAATCCTGACGGGTGTAGCATGCTAGCAGGGTACGCTTACCCATTCCGGACACCTGGTACCACCACTAACTATCAGTGGTTCAGGATGGTCCTACATAAATTTGTAAATCACAATTGTCCCATGGACCTGGTAATATATTACCTTGAATGGAAATGATTATTGGACCAGTTTAATGTCATATGTTTATATTTTTTTCTTGGCTGTTTTAGCTCGTTGACTCGCTTTAGCCTGTCGAAAGGTGCTGGGAATCTTCAAAGTGTTGACTACACGAGACGTTCAGAGGTCGTTGTTACTACTGCATGAAAACCAAATAATTCAGATAAATTCACATTAATGAGTTGCCTATATTATAGTATAATACAAGTGAATACACATGAATCCACATGAATTCAGGCTTGCTGAATACAAAAAATAGTTCCTTGACTGTATTCATCTGTATATGCACTCTTCAGCTAAAATACAGGCAATAATCCATGTTAATACAGTAAGTATTATAGGGTTTTTATGCAGTACCAGGTGTCTGGAATGGGTAAGCGTACCCTGCCAGCATGCCACACCAGTCATATATTTTTATATGAACATGTCATTTACTACATGAATTTGAATTGAATGGATTTTTCTTTTAATTTTAAGTGATTTTCATGAAAAACTATGACTTTTCATGTAAGTTTGTAGGAAAACGAGCATGTTGACCCCATTGTTTTACTCAAATATTTGATTATTCCAATATACCAGAATTCAAAAAATCCCTCATACCAAAATATAATAATAGTACAAGTTTTCTGATCATAAACCCTTAAGCATATAATATATAAACACAAAATTTTTATTCTTTTCAGATTAACTCCAATCTCTTGTTTAATATCTTATCATGTTGACGTATTCAGTATTTTGTCTATGAACACAATCTACATATGCTTTACGGTTACATTACTGCCAGTTGCATTTCATATACATCGAAATATCAATTTACCATAGAACTGCTGCACATTAATTTTAAGGCTATGTGATTTCAAGATGATTAACTACGAAAAGATTATGTTGATGCAAAATGCGATGTTGAAAAAAATTAAGTTTAACATACTTACTGATCATTCACATTTTAGTTGCACTCTATTGACAATGTATTCTTTGTAAAGTGACAAAAAACAGATAGCCCTGGCTATTTACAGTTTACTTCTATACTATATGGCATAGAAGCATAGAAGTAAACTGTACCATTACATTCAAGGAGATGCACTCTTTTTCTGTCAACAGTAAATTAATCTCAGTCAAATCCTATGTCTCGTTTACACCGCGAACACAGTCAGCAAAGTCAACATGTCGGTATTGAAACATGCGTTCTGGTATGAAAATGCCCAATTATATCAACTACACAGCGTTGTCCGTAAATGCGGGAAAGTCCCTACCGATGCTCTGACGAAACTACCAGTTGTGCATTTAAGTTCCATGTGAACAAAAATGGAGTCCCAGTAAAAAGTGTCGACTAAGTACACCAATATTTGTGACTTTCACAACATGTTGCTCAATGAGAATCATTTATTAGTATGATGTCATTCATTACATGAAGTCATATACCTATATATACGTCTCATAAATTTTATGTTGTCTTGGGTCCTATTTATTTGTGATGTTTGAGCACGATTGCATATTCTGCCTTCGGTTACCTCATATACTTAAATACTATTGGTAGAATTTGTTGCCTTAGATTGTCTCTCCACCTACTGAATGATAGGACGAGAGTCACTTTGACCTATAGGTATGGGTAAACGCACACCAATGTAAAGAAAACATATCGAAATTAAACAATATAGAAAATAGGATAGAAATCATAAAAGCTCTGACTCAGATTGGGCTGTTTCAGTTAATGCCACCACTCCAACAAATTTGCAGGATTTCCCCCTTTTTCTTACGACATTTACATATTTTTGAGACTGACATGTTCATTTGAACAACGTCACATCTTAACCCCTGAGTCTATACCTTTACAACAACTACTTAGATGGTAGGTGCAGCAGTTTGGGAGCTTTTGCGTGTGACGGACATACATCCGCACATACATACATACATACATACATACATACATACATACATACACACACACACACACACACACACACACACACACACACACACACACACACACACACACACACACACACACACACACAACACACACACATACATACATACATACATACAAACACACACACACACATACATACATACATACATACATACATACATACATACATACATACATACATACATACATACATACATACATACATACATACATACATACATACATACATACATATACACAGACATGCATACACACAGACATACAAACGCCACCGACTCACCATATAAGCTCTTTTTGGTATTTATATACATACCAAATATGACCTAAACATACCGTGTACAACAGCCTTGTTATATGAGTGCATATATGTATATAATTAAAGCTCATTATCTTTTTTCACAAGATGAACTTGTAAAAACGATGTTATCCCAAAGTGTTTTTCCCAATTGTCGAATTATCTTCATGGAATGTAAGTCGAAAGTCCATTCACTACAAATACTAATATCCTCTAGATCATGATTATTCAGAGAGAGAGAGAGAGAGAGAGAGAGAGAGAGAGAGAGAGAGAGAGAGAGAATCAGAGTCAGTCAGTCAGTCAGTCCGAGAGCGACAGAGAAACAGACAGACGCAGGAAGAGATTAGCTCACGCACAGATGCAGATAAAGTGATGGCGTGCACAAAATTGGTCTCAATTGATTCAATTAATGCAAATACCTACTTATAACCAATGACAGAGTAATGGCCCTAAATGACATTATTTTCCATGACCGAAACTGGGTTGTGTTACTTTAGGCGTATTGTCCCGTTTTATAAAATTGTGTACTATAAGTTTTTGCCTTTGCCAGTGACAGTTTCCCTTATCGTTACAGTTGATAGGAAGAACGTGCATATCACTGTTGATTACATTAAAAGCCAGTGTGTCGTATGTGTTGCTGTTGAAGTTCAGGCCTTAAAAGAGGGTACGCATTTTTTGCGGACAAGAAACTATTTCCAGGAAAGTTTGGCGACAGATATTTCATATATGTACGCTTGTCACAACTTTTAACCATCATTTTATCAACCATTAAATCTGGTTTGGTACGGTATTGTGACAAAGTTTATGAAACTAGTGGGGTCAATCAAATGTGGATATTAAACAACTCCAAAGAATTGTTACATATTTTACAAAATAACAAAAACATGTACAACTCAATCCAGACATTTGATTTTTCAACGTTGTACACAACCATCCCACATAACAAGCTTAAAGACAGGCTATCATCTCTCGTGAAGAAAGCCTTCTTTTACAAGAATGGTAGTCGTAGGTATGAATACCTTGCCATCAAGCGCAACTTGGGCTATTCACCAACAACAGCGATGCCAAACTCAAATACAGTGATGTTGAGGTGATTTAAATGCTATATTTCCTATTGACAACATATTAATCAACTTCCTGGCATGACATTCACGCAAACTATAGGCATTCCCATGGACACAAACTGCGCCCCACTTCTTGCAGACTTATTTTTGTATTCGTATGAAGCAGAGTTCATACAATCACTTCAGAAATCTGGGTGTAAAAGGATTGCCAAGCGATTTAACAACACCCACAGATATATTGATGATCTCATCAGTTTAAACAATCCTGGTATATCAAATTATCTACACCACATCTACCCAGATGATTTAGAAATAAAAGAAAGAACTAAAAGTGTGGACTCGGCTTCATACCTAGACGTTTTGTTTGAAATTAGACAAAATACACTATATACTAAGCTGTATGACAAAAGAGACGATTTCAATTTTGAAATCATAAACTTTCCCTTTTTGTCGAGCAATATACCATAATCTCCAGCTTACGGTGTGTATATTTCACAACTCAGATACAGTAGAGCATACAATTCATATGAAGACTTTCGAGTTAGACAAAGCCTATTAGCTCAAAAGTTAGTGAGGCAAGGATTCTCAGAAAGTAGTTTAGTGGAATCACTTAAGAAGTTCTACGGTAGATACGGAGATGTTGTATCAAAATATGACCTGTGTGTTACTCAAATGATGAGTGACAGCATACCAAATTTTGACTCACAAAAGTAATTTGGTGAATTCACAAAATAACAATGGATTTGTCGCTTTGGGTCAATCTGACGGGTGCGGCTAGCTGGTAGGGTACGATTACCCATTCCGAACACCTGGTACCACAACTATTTTGTGGTTCAAGATGACCCCATTGCCTTTGTCATTTTCAATATGTTCCTTGGACCTGGTAAATTTCTTAGTTACCTTGAATGATAATGATTATTGGACCTGATTTGATGTCTATATTTGGTGTTAAGATTGTTTACACTCATATATTTTACTCTGCGCATATTGCATCAGATGTCAGCATTTTTCTCCCTTCTTTTCTCCGTTTGGTATAATTGCATTTTGTGTACAAGCACTTCAAACTTGAATTTTGATATTTTATAGATTAAAATGGCACGTTGTTGTTTTCCCGTCGTATCATTTTCGTGCTGGAGAGAATTTAGAGAGCACGATAGGAGACCAGTGTATACTAGGAAGTAAACTATCGTTAGCACAATACTCTTATCATCATGTCATGTTGTTATATGTTTTGCACGAACTTAGTAAGTAAAATTTCTTAAGCGTCGTCTATGTTAGTGGCATTGACATTATTTTATGTATGCGTCATTCAAACTTTTATTTTTCAGTGGTAGTGATACTGCAGATAAAGAATTTGATAGTTAATGTCCTTGCTGGTTTGAAATAACCAACATCTATCTGATTCAAAATACTGTATTTGCTATTTATCTATTAAATGGGGACTGTGAACCATACAAAAAAAAAACAATAAAAAAATTCATGCGTTTCCAAATAACCAATCAAAGGGAAATCAAAAATCAACATTGTAATAACGCACTCATCTTTTGACTCAGAGATGATTCAAAATACGTTAACACAAACGCCACATGGATACGATCTTTGGAGATATATTCACGAAGTCAAGGACGACGACCTCCATGTTAAACGAGCTTCTTTACATATAAAAACAAAATATAAATACCTTGATTAAAAATTATCATTTTCTTAATTTTCTCAAAGGAATAGTATTTCGAAATATGTAATAGTTTAACAATCCTGATATGACAGCTGCAGCTACTGTTAAGGTGGAGCTGCACGTTGCCAACACAGTTTTTTTTCAAATATTTCCTATCAAGGATGACAAGGAAACCCCCGCATACTATACATTTTCAAAAGCACCGATTCTAAAGTTTAGTATGGTTGCAGTAGTTTACTCGAAGGATGAATTTGGTGTATATTAGGGGTAAAAACCTCAATTTTGGTATAAATGATAAAAATGAATTTAAGTCCAAAACTTCACGCTGTTACCTAAAATGTAATATTTCACTTGAAAGAGGAGTATATGTAGAAAAAACAACTATTTTTTTTTGCATTATCTATCCTCATTCAAAAATGCCAAGGGTTGAAAGGCTGGCACTCAAAAACAATGATTAAAATCATGGTTAGCAAAATTTAAATGCCTCTCATTCAAAATTAAGAATTTATTGCCAAGCAAAATAGTCATTTTGTTATACAGCATTTAAGGTACATAATGTGAAACTTTCAGAAAATTTGGCCCAACCAGAGTGAAGTTAAATTCTTTGGAAATTTTGAAATTGGGAGGAAAAAGAAGCCTGGAAATCGGGTGATTTGCATATATTTGCATAAATAACACTTCTTTATCGCGCAACTTACGACTGCCTGACAAGCTAAAAGGTGAACCAAATAAATATTTTAATCTTGGGTTAACAAATTCATTAAAATGGAATATTTGAAAAAAAAGTGATTTTTGAGCAAATACACTGCAGCGCCCCCTTAAGTAATTGATGAAATTCGAGTACGTCACGCTTACACGCTTAGCAAATAGGGCATAAAGTTCGCACATCGACCGTGTTTAAAAACCGATCTGTTGACCATCGCAAATCATGCGAGTTTACAAGAAAAAAAGTTGTCGGAAGTTGTAGTCAGGGAAATTATGTGTTCGTCTGAACACCAACTGGCAGCGGTAAATTACGGACGTACTAAGTCGCCCCACATTTTTCTGGTTTTCATCGCTTCGAACACATGGACCAGGCTTAAACTGTTCTTATTTAAATCTCCTCCACATAATAAAGGAGCAAACCTAGAAGTTGAACGAACGAGGACTGAACAGACAGACTGAAAGATGTGTTGGCAACATGGGAGACCAGAAAGTTTATATGACTTACATTGTGGAAGGCTGGTTCGATTACGTTTTCGGTAATGAACTATGGCCGTACTGACTTTGGTGGGAGTGATCGCACTAAACATTTTATCAACGACGCCATGTGAGTTTTATGCACATATCTTGGGAGATCGAGAGGTCACTCCTCCCAATATGCCAAATACGATGATGTCATCTTATGAATAATAGATCAGTAAATACAAACGTCATCTCATCAATAATTTATAGCAATGCAGATAGTGTAAGAAAGCCAAGTCTGTGATTCCGGGAGAAACTCTCCTGTATAATATAACGTTCACCCAACTCATTGCGTTCACCAACTCACGCATTTCACATGAAAACAGAACACAAATCATCACGTTTAACTCACTCAAACATTTACAAATCACAGACCTGAACCAAGTCTACATCCGATGTACTGGCCCGTATCTAATTGTTTGCTTACTGATAGCAAAGCATATTATCATGCTGATCACGTACGCACGCCCACTACCAGAAGCCCCGACATTGCCAATACTCCGAACGCCTACAACCCATTCATAGTCGAAGATTTGGGGAAATTCCGTTTCAACACCGCTATATGAGCTTACAGTTAGAATGCGCCAAGGGCACAGATGTTCACGCTCTCAAACGCCTACGCTACTCTTCTGGTCTGCCACTGGTGGGGACTCATTTTAGAAGCTTTTGGAGTAAAAAAAATTATCGTCGTGATTTGCGAGAGTCGAAAATTTTACTTTCCTTCGTTGAGTTAACACAGGGATAGCAGCCATTTTGAATTTCAGTTGTTGGTAGGCCTAAACTTTAGGTAATTGTACCAAACTTCGCATAGTGACCCCGGGTTTAAATTCATCATTTGGTGAAAGAAAGTTTACCAATTTCATTAAGCAAAATTAAACAAAATTTCACACTTTCACTTTCGAGACGCCGACATCTCTTTGTCTATGTCTGACGCAAAGTATTGACAAAGTTCCAAGTCACATGACTTACATTGGTATGTTGCTGTGTGCATAAAAAAATATACCACGGACGTGCTGCTCCTTCCTTGTGGAATTGCTTGGCTTTCTCGGCTTTCTCACCTTACAATACACCAGTACATCTTAGAGGTGTGAAGAGCCAGTGATTTACAGAGTCCAGGTATGTTTGAACTCTTATCCCAATGTGTGGCTTCAGTATACGTAGCCTGTAGTTCTCCCTCACTACACAGTAGATATGTACGTTTGCCGGGAGTTGACTAAAAACAGAAATATTCTGGTGTTTGTAACTGCGGAATACAATGACTCGTTGAGTACTCAGTTAAAGTTTTGTTTAGGTTGTAGCAGCTCTATTCAGTGTACACTGAACTAGGCAAAAATGAACAATAACCCCCATCGCAGGCGTGTATTCATGAGATTTGGATACAATGCGCGAAATATAGCACGAGCCGAGATGCGAGTGGCATGGAGCGAATTGTACCAACATCGAGTGTATACCCTAATGTTATTTCTTTTCGTATTTCTTTTTTTTTATGTTAATTTTGATCTTATTATGATTTCTATTGTAAGATTCAAATTATTTTAATTTCGATGAAATATTTTTCTGGGTTCATTTTTGACTGTCTACACGAAAATCGTATTGTTTTGATTGCATTTGTTCTGCCTTCTTTTTTATTTTTTATTTAATTTTAAAATTATATTTCAATTTAAATTTTTATTTCTATTTCATTGTCATTTTGAAATTTTTCTGACTTCCATTTTGATTATAACTTTCGAAACTAAATAATTTTCGTTTTGATATTAGTTTCACTTTCAAAATGAAAATTCATTGTCGTTTTGATTTAACTATGATTTTAACTTTCTTTTTCTTCTAGTACGGTCCTTCGATAGATAAACTTTTGACGTTTAATGTCCAACACTGAGCCATATTAATCATTATTAAGTCCCACTTTTGGCCCCAAACTTCTGGTCAGGTACATTATCAGGGTCATACGAACGTCAGACATTTTGAATGGAGCAAATTACCCATAGTTCAGCGCGGATTAATCGGCCTTTTATTTGAACTCGTGACCTTTGCTAAAAATTTAAAAATATTTATCAACTAACAATGTTAAACTTTCCCATGACTTGGGTTTGTTCAAAACGCAGAGCCTGACGTTGTACACCAGTATATGTAGGCTGTTTGATATATAGCGGATTTACATTTAGCGGTTGTGAGGTCACGGGTTCATGTGGAATGCTAGTAAGAACCGCGCTGATGCTGTACGTAAGAGCCTGATGATCGGGGTGATCAGAGAGTTTCGGACCGATATTGAGACTAAATCTGGTTTGTCCATTTTGAACTTGAGTGTTAAACGCAAGAGATATTTCAAAAAACTATTTTGACTTGCAAATCGAAAGCGAAATAAAAATGAAAGTCATTTTGAAAAGGGAGAACTGTAAATACATTCGTATTGAGAAAAGACGCGGTAGAAAATGACTCATTTAATGTAAACATTGGCAAGTTTTCGTCATTACCTGTGCATTTTTAGCGCCCTGGAGTTCTATACAAGGTGTATGGGTTATATTCCACCCGAATAGGTCACTTTTTTCTAGGACAAATCTCTTAAACATGGGTTGACTTTCCATCTTAAAAAAACTTAAGTATAGGTCGATAACAAAATAATTGTCCCATGCTATAGAAAAAACATTCACATGCAACAGATGGAAGGTGAAAAGTCCCCAAATGTGTCAAGGAAATGTCTAACAATGGGTAATGTTTTTGAATTAATGTTGTTAGATATTTTCGACTTGGGGCACGCCCTCGCCTACCCCCTATGGAAATATCAGGAGAACTCCTCCTGGTGTCTTCGCAACCCTTAGAGTCGGGAAATAGGGCGGTACTTTTTGAAAAAAATCAAAATGAAACCAGAACATAAAGTGAAAATCTGAGTCAGGATCAAAATGAAAATCAAAGCGAAAATAACTTTAATTTTGAAACTAAAAATCAAAATCAAAATCAGAATGAAGCTCAAAGTAAAAATACAATGTTTGGCATTCGAATAGCATCATGTCTGGTATTCGAATAGCACGTCACCTGTATAGTTCAGGACCTGTCCTGCGTCAGTGCAGACTTGCAAAAAAGAATTAGCAGAGAAAGAAAATAAACGTTGAAACAAAAATGACTTTCCTTTTGCAATGACACATAAAAATCCAACTAAGTAAAAGTGAAATTTAATGAAATGAAAGTGAAATTTAATTAGGAGTGAAAGTGAATTTCATTTTGATAACTGAGAATAAATTTATCACGAAAATCAAAATATAGAGGAAACAAGTCACTGTCAATGACATAGTCCCCACTTGTTCAAGGGTACTTTGATACTTTGAGAGGAGAGTCCTGTTGAAAAAGTGGGTCTTGATTAAAATCACCGTGATACAGATGGGGGTTGCAGACAACTTAACAAAGTGTAATGTCTTTGTTTGGAAGTTGTTTCTTTATCAGTTTCAGCAAAGGTTATGCATATATATGTATAATAAAGGTCAAAGGTCATCAAGGTCACATGACATTTTGAAAAAAAAAATTGTATCGCTAATTAATCCCTTTATGCCAAAATTCAGACCTCTAGCTCTATTGGCTTGCCCAGAATTAGATATGTGCATAATTAATGAGGTAAAGCGTGTGTTGTCAAAAGGTCTCCCATCCTACTAAATATAAAGGACGTAGCACCTGTGGTTACTTATTTATCAACATAAACGTATATTTTAGGTAAAAGGTTATCGAGGTCACATGATATTTTGTCAAAAAATTTCTATCCTATAGTTATCCCTATAGACCAAAAATAAGACATCCAGCTCTATGGCTTGATCAGAATTAGATATGTGCATAATTAATGAGGTACAATAATCGGCGTCATAAGGTGTCCCATCATATCAAATATGAAGGGTGTAGCACTTGTGGTTACTGAGTTATGGACAAATATGTATATTTGAGGTCAAAGGTCATTGAGGTCACGTGACAATTTGTCAAAATAATTGTATTGCTAAGTTATCCCTATATACCAAAATTCAGACCATTAGTTCTATTGGCTCGCTCAAAATTAGATATGCGCATAATTAATGAGGTACAATATGTGGCGTCATAAGGTATCCCATCCTACTAAATATAAAGGACGTATTACCTGTGGTTACTTATTTATCAACATAAACGTATATTTTAGGTAAAAGGTTATCGAGGTCACATGACATGTTGTCAAAAAAATTTCTATCCTATAGTTATCCCTATAAACCAAAAATCAGACCTCTAGCTCTATTGGCTTCCTCAAAATTAGATATGCACATAATTAATGAGGTACAATATGTGGCGTCATAAGGTGTCCAATCATACCAAATATGAAGGGTGTAGCACTTGTTGTAACTGAGTTACGGACAAATATGTATATTTGAGGTCAAAGGTCACCAAGGTCATGTGACATTTTGTCAAAAAAATTGTATTGCTAAGTTATCCCTATATATCACACATCAGACCTCTAGCTCTATTGGGTAGCTCAAAATTAGATATGCACATAATTAATGAGGTACAATATGTGGCGTCATAAGGTGTCCCATCATACCATATATGAAAGGTTTAGCACTTGTGGTTACTGAGTTATGGACAAATATGTATATTTGAGGTCAAAGGTGACCAAGGTCACGTGACATGTAGTCAAAAAAATTGAATTGCTAAGTTATCCCTATATACCAAAAATCAGACATCCAGCTCTATTGGCTTCCTCAAAATTAGATATGCACATAATTAATGAGGTACAATATGTGGCGTCATAAGGTGTCCCATCATACCATAAATGAAAGGTTTAGCACTTGTGGTTACTGAGTTATGGACAAATATGTATATTTAAGGTCAAAGGTCACCAAGGTCACATGACATTTTGTCAAAGTGTCTGAGATATCTGTGTGAACAGATGGACTCACGGACGGACATGACCCAATCTATAAGCCCCTGGACTTTATTTGTGGGGACTAAAAACTGTGTCACTGCATATTTTTTTCAATATGAATAGGATGAGAAACTAAATTTTTATTTTTCTTCGCCTTATACATGGGAGTCTATGGAGACTGCCTTATACATGGGAGTCTATGGAGACTGCCTTATACATGGGAGTCTATGGAGACTGCCTTATACATGGGAGTCTATGGAGACTGCCTTATACATGGGAGTCTATGGAGGTGTAAACTAAAAAGTCCTCTAACACGGCCAAATTTGATCGCATTGTGAAACAAATCGAC
This sequence comes from Ptychodera flava, assembly GCF_041260155.1. Taxonomy (NCBI): domain Eukaryota; kingdom Metazoa; phylum Hemichordata; class Enteropneusta; family Ptychoderidae; genus Ptychodera; species Ptychodera flava. The sequence continues at coordinate 38,728,373 of NC_091928.1, forward strand.
GTGCATCTGTATGAGGTAGGGTACTATTCTTGTGCAAAGTTTGAAAGAAATTGACCATGGCATGTCAGAGATATCTGCGTGAACGGACGGACGGACGGACGCACGCACGCACGCACGCACGGACGGACGGACATGACCCAATCTATAAGTCCCCCCGGACTTCGTCAGTGGGGACTAATAAATCTAAAGTGAAAAATTAATAGTCCTTGAGAAAGCCTAATTATCCTAATTATCCAAAACCGACATATTAATGGCAAACATTTCAGACGATGAAAAAACGCAGTTGAGATACTGTGAGAGTTACTAATTATTAAATTACAGCTTAGTAAGGGAACGAGCACAATTAACAGCAGGGGACGGAAGAGAAAATGAGGAAACGAAATAAACGGGAGTGTAGGAGTTGCCGCTATACCGCTTTCAAAAATGAAGTCAAAATAAGAACGAATCATAGTGAAATCAAAACGACAATGAATCGAAACGAATATCAAAACGAAAATGATTTTAGTAAGAAAGTCAATATCAAAATGGAAATAAGAAATATTTCAAAATGACAAGGAAAAATAGTGACAATGTCACTGGTCGGTCCCATATAATTACTAAACATAAACAAGCTAAAGAATCTATAAATTATAGAGCCAACGACACTTCGCCAACAGTTGATTACATTTGGTAAGCCAGTGTGAGTGTACGTATGATATTTAATAATAGCTTTTATGGACCTTAAGATATTATATTCATAGTCAGATGCATTTGAACAAAATTTAGATACACCCTATGGACCCCACAAGATAACACATAGTTCTTTAAAATAAAAAAGAAGAAAGCGCTGAATTAATAGCAATATCGTAGAAAATCACTAATTCACTTCCTGGCGAAAGTATAACCTGTTATAGACTCTCTCACAGCCCCTCGTCCGCTACGCAGCTCTATCCTCAACCATATGGTGATGCGCCCTCAATGGTCTGTCTAGCAAACAAGGCTCACTGAGCCAGCCGGGTTATAGCGTTAACTATGTGTTATTGTTATTATGGGCCCTCTTTGCTAACTAAAAGTTTCTGACAAGTTATCATGACAGGGTTTGGGCTAGACTATAGCTGTTAGCTATTTCTCGACTCCCCATTTGGCCTCTACTTTGTTATTTTCTACCTCTCGATTTCATGTGTTATGTGACTGCCTTTTCAAATCGGGTAAATAAACCAAATTATTATAACTTTAGGTATTGCATGGTGATCTAGCAAGAAATTGAGAGTTTGATTTTGATGAGGTACGACGCTTGACTACAGTATAAATAAAAATGGTATACAACTATAGAACAGTGTATGCAAATTAAAAAAACACGTGTTCGTTCAGTGTTATAGAATTAATAAGACATGCTAGCACAGGCACGATCACAGGCTTGTGCTCATGATATTAATATTGATGTCATCCTCACCATACGCTTTGAAATCACCAATATTATCGTCAAGTGCCTTCGATGGGCAACAAATCCTGATCCTTGCTAACACGTTAAATTAAGCCTTTGATGGTTAATAATATACAAAGTGTACCATCTTCTGTCAGTCTCAAATTGTTTCTAATGCTTTTTACGTTATTATCACCTCCTACCTAGCTTGAAAGCAACATTTAAGTGGCACACCGTAACTGCAAAGAGTTGTTAGATATCCATTGCTGTGCCATGCAGGGACGGATCGACGCCCCTTCCTTGCTGCTGAACCCCTACGCCAACAGTGAAATTCCGGAACCCCTTAACAAAGAGGACTCGCGTTCACGTCCCAGTCTTCCCCATCTGGCGATTACCAGAGACTGCCTGGACTATGCAACTTTTCTTGTGGAGCAGGGATACGGATTTCGACCACATGAACAAGATATCTTGATGCAGAGAGTTCTAACTGCGCAAATTAAAGTGTAAGGGTTCTTGATATTCTTGAAATGTAGTTCTGGTAATTAAGAAGGCAATAAGAGGTCACACACGATCAGCTCTTTACATTTTATCAATATATGTTGAAATTCTTGGACAAAATGATGCTTGAAAATGACCTGATGATTTTGCAAAAACAATACGAAAAGGCAATATTTCATATTTTAGTGTTTCTAAATAACCCCTTCTACCATTCCGTGCTCACAAGACTTATTACTATCGACTAGTGAAGGACAAAAGTTATTCGTGATTTTACTTTGATAGGATTATGTTTTCAGAACGGTGAATTCATCTCTATTTTTCGCCCATTTCTCTCTGGAATTAGCAAGAAGAGAGTCGACGTTCTGAAGTTTCTGTTGGACAATGGAGCTGACTTGAATCACAGATATGCTGGTGGAAACACGTAAGATATGACACACAGCTTTAAACTGAAAGTTCTCAAAATTTTGCCTCGATGTAACAGGTAGAAAGATCTTTGAAGGATGTTTTAATTATCGAGTGAAAATTATAAAGTTTTGCTAAGCATCGGAAGGAAAAATGAATGATAATAAATAAATAAAAAAATTGCTTCTGTAAGTAAGTGGAAAGTTAAAAGTTTATGCTTTAAACAGGAAATAAAAGTTCGCAAGTTTTGCTTTGCAGTATATATCAAGGGAAAACAGATGTTCATAGAGTTGTTCATTAAATATCAAAAGGGCAACTTCTTTTACTTAGTCGTAAATAGTAAATAAGGTTTCCTTATTCATACCAGTAATAACAATGAAAATGGGCGTGATTGTTGAGTCAATGCTACCTGCAAAACAACCTTACAACTTTATCTTCTCGCACAAGAAGTGAAGTATGGAAAAATCCAAGCGTTGCGATCTCTCTTCTAATGCTGCCATCAAAAACTTAGCTCCCTAAATCGGAAGACTTATTTGAATGACAGACAACTTTCATTTTTCATTTGCAAGATTACCATTTAAACAGACTCATTTAGCAATATTTTGGAATTTTGTTCCTCGTGTCACACATGACCAATGCAAGTCATTTCTCTATGTAAGCTATGCAATTTTCTCTCCTGTGTCCACCTTCCCCTTACAGTTTTTTCCTAGAATTCATTTTCTTTTTGTAACTTCCTAACAATTATACCACTTTAAGAGTTCTTCCATTCACCGCTGTCAGTCTTAAGCCATCGCATGAACAATAGTTGCTTACAGTAAGCATGCCGTTAATGGTTTGCTGTGGCATGGAAATGTATTTGGCAATGCTGTATTTAAATAACAGTCACTTTTCACTGTAAACCTTTGGATATATCTGTGATTCATTTATCTTTTTCTGTCTCAACCACCCTAATTTATGAGCAGTGCATATTTCCGAAGAAATCTAGCATTAATTTTTTCAAATTTTAAAAAAGACCAGTGAGTGAATGGTCAAGAATATTTTCAAATAACCTGGCGTAACAGAGTACACATACATAGCCGCGTTACCAATTCAAGGCACCAATTTTATCACTATCGTCTTTGCACAGTGCATTCTGAATATCCTTCAAAATCTCGCCGCATTTGTTTGACATAGCCATATTGCTGGGCTTTTAAATGTCTGCATTTTGTTTCTGTCTCAAAACAGAAGAACCAATGTTGGGATCAATAATTCCATCCTATATCCTCATTGTCTCTTAAATTCTCATTTCTTGTTACCCATCTCACAGTGTTTCTAACCCACTTCAGATTAGAAAGTTTGGAATGGTCTAATTGTTTAAAATTTTTGCAGTTGGACCATTATTGATAAATGGGGATAGATCTGTGCAAAGGCATGGTTTTGTACTAGCCTTGCCATGAATAGTCCCTTGGTAATAATCGACATAAAAGAGTCATACATAAAAACTTTACTTTTGTTTTATATTGCCTGTCTTAGTCTGATCAAGGCACTAGAGAAAGTACAAAACCAGACTTTCCAAACCTAAACAATTTCTGGTAGGCTGTATTGCAGTCTATTTTCGCAGTAAAATAGTTGTAAACTTGGCATTTGTTTGAGATTGAAGGTCAGTCCCTCTAACTGTCGCATTAGTGTACGCCGACACAATCATGCTGTGCTCTTCACAAGGTGTTCCCAACTGTGCAAGTAGTGTCTAACAGTGGCTAGTGTTGAAGAGGGATTCCCCTCTTTTTTACACAGAAGTACCCCTTGTGAAATATTTTCAATACTGTACAAGCAGTAAAGATGACAGACTTTGATGAGACATCTAAATCTTAGCAACGTATTTTTCAGCATCTTTATGTACTGTGTATCTCTGGATGAAGAAATTCTTTTGAAGGTTGAATATTCAGCCTCCTGGTGGCCAGGAAGGGTGCTGAATTTTAAAAGATTTCCAGATTTAATGAATAGTTCAGTAAATAAGTAATGAAACAAATGAATGAAGAACTAAATAAACTGGCAATCATTTAGATAAATGATGAATAAACAATCAATAATTAATTAGTCAAGTCATTAATCACTAAAAACAGCAACAGTTCGTACAAAGCATTTCTTAGATCTTTTTATCTAATTCCATTCCGTGTATGTATTTGTGTTACTGAACGATGGAACAATGAAACAATAAAGAGGGCTTTAATGTTTAATGTCGGATGGCAAGGACTATTCCAGAAACTTAAGACTGCTGTAGAGATTCATGGCATTCTGAAAAGCAGGCACATAACATGGGGACCCGCGGGGGGCACCAAAGTCCTTTGGACAAATATGGATGGTGAGTGTTACAGTCAATTTCATTTGTTTCATCCATTTTCACTGATAGTGTTATACAATGATGGAAGTCACGAGAAATGCTTTTCTTCTTTTCATCGTCTCATTTCAAACTACAATAAAAGTACAAATTCAATATACTGACCCTTATTACAATGCTGGATGAGGTCAGTCATAAATTTATACATTATGCTTCCTTTTAATAACTAATGCTGCTTTGTTAATCTGAAGTTAAGCACAATCAGCTTCAAATGCTGACTGTGGCTGACTTATAATGCAGGCTGAACCAGTGTACTAAGTATACTGATTTGCCCTAGAACATTCAAAATGCCAGATAAGTATTTAAGCCGATAATAAAACCCTTACCCTGTTCCTTTGATCTTTTCGCAACACCTCGTCATTGCATTATGCACTACGAACGATCGCGATCTCAAAATGGCAATGAGTGTTGTGCATCGTTAAGCTAGGTTCAGACTCAGAATCGGGTCATACGTCATTCTGAAGCCGATGCTGGCAGGCACAATCACTGTACAGGTGGAAGGATTATGCAAAAGTTGCACTGAATCTGAATCTGGTGGTAATTTTAGGCACGTTTGCCTAATAAATGGTTGTGAAGATCTCAATTCATCGTCAATGTCGGAATCACACGTCCAAAGTAAAAGTTACGCTCACAATAAATATCTGTGCTATATTACTATTGAAATTCCAAAATTATTTACAGAAAAATATATTTTCGACCCGAACATATGAATGAAACTGGCAAACTTTCCATGATTAACCGATTTATTCACTTCCATGCTTTTCAATTTCATGTCAAAGTGGCGAAATTTATGTAACCCATGCAACAGCCGATTGCCGGCTTTTATAACAAAACACAGATCCAATCGATATCGATATCGCGAGTTGCCTGTGCTGATTTCATAAATACTGAGCGTGCACAAGATGATATTCAATAATAAAGACTCAATTTGAGCGATCGCCATATCCCAATATGGTCATATTAGCATATAACACGGACACATCGGTAGGCTGCATTGCGCAACACAACCATCGTCCTCGGTCTCACAACTATCGTCGTATTAAAACATTAGCGTCGGTGTAAAATGATGAAAATCAATATACCTCCTTAGAATACTTCCAGAAATATACTTTAGCGCCAAGGATAAATTTGGATCAAGATTCAAAGGATGTAGCTCCGAATATACACTATACACGAATATACACGAATATACGCAATGCTGGCTGAACTAATAATGTTAATTCTCGCAACAACCAAGCAGAAAGCAAGTTTGGTAGTGTTGAAACAACAAGTTACTCTCGCTTATCGATATTTGAAATTCAAAATGGCTGCCACCCCTTTGTGAAACTGGGGGAAAATGAAATTTGCAAATTTTGAAAAACGAAGACAATGATCTTTTTTTTCTGAAAGCTTTCAAATGGTTTACTAATAGATCAAAACATAATTGAGAGTGGAAGTATCCGTCCTTGATGCACATCCTACCTTTTAAATTAAATGCTTAGGGGTTATTACACGAAGTTTGGGCGATACCGTGTCGTATTCGAGTGATGTGTCCGTATTTTGACGAGTTGCGCAGCCTTTAAAGGGAAAGAATGCTTGTAATTCGTGATGTCTATCCTGAATGACTGCACTAAGTCTGATGACACTTGCTGCAGATGTTGATCACAAAGATTTAACTGTCAAGAAAGGTATTTAGCGATATCAATAGCTCCTCTACAGCGAACACAGAGAAATTTCGGTTCATATCTGGCGTCGTGATTTATTATGTCAAGAGGTATCACTAACACATGTCTGAACCAGTTTCTTGCAGATTCGTTGAATTTTAGATTTCAAGAGCCAGTATATGACATATCTAATTCTGCCCAACTTGATAAAAGACATAACCCTATGCCATCATACTAAAGTCTCGCTGTTTACAGTACTATCCAATGTGAGCGTCAGTCATAGGTCTTTGGTACCCTCATTTCGTTTTCCATATGGATGATATTAACTTCGATCTAGTAACTTCGAATGACCAATTTCAAATTGCAGGGGGTCCATATCATTGTTAATGGCTATTGACCCATGATCCATTATCATTTTTCACACAGGCCCTTACACTACTCAGCTGGCATGACTGGTCCTACTGACATCCTAGAGACATTGCTCTCTTATGGAGCTGATGTAGATGCACTCAATGACGACCAGTGTACACCGTTGTTCTTTGCAATGCAAGGCAATAATATGTACTCAGCCAGTCTGCTCATCGATAATGGTAAGGCTCTGAAACTGACAAAAATTAAACCAAGTTTTGGTTTGTTTCGTGTGATGGACAATGAACACGATTGAACTAATTGGGGATAATTGGATCTTTATATTTTTCGATTTTCTCAAAGTGTTGGGTTCCCTATAGCTTAATTTTGCAATATTGCAAATTACTCATTAAACCAATTGTACAACAGCAGCTGAGCTTACATTTGTAGATTAAACTGACGTCACTTCACCATCCAATTAACCCAAACTAGTTCCAATCGTGTTAATGACTGGCAGCGATATCAACTAATGGTTTTTGTTTTAAGAATGGTGCTCTCTATATTTTGCTGTACAATTTTTGACAATGTGAGTTTCACCTTCATTAATCGGAATTACGCTATGTCGGCTACACTAACCTCAATATTTCTTGAAATTAAAAATAAATATCGTAGCAATAACTACCACATTAATCTTCTAAACCCTTTCACCACCATGGTTTGGCACATACTCATTGTTATTAATGGTGAGTGTGGACCTGTTTACAGTGAATTAGGCAAGTTAATATCAATAATCTGTTGTATGACTAGAGTCAAGTTCCACTGGACTGTACTGTAGGCCAAGGACTGTGACTTAGCATATAAATCTCAAGTAGATGCAAGGAATTATTTTTGATTTCTATGTCTTGTCTTTAAACAGACATAGATTAGCGGTACATGTACATGCTTTGTTCACTGTTCTTTTATATCATTTCAAGTTTAACAATAAATAAAATTCCCCAAGTAAACCGTACAGTAGAAGCTTAATCGACTAATAAAATATTAAAAAAACACAAGAGCAGAGTGTCAAGATTTTTGTTTTGCGTTCCTTTTCTATCAACTGACAATTAAAATATAGATCTTACGAATGTTAAACCTCACAAAAAATGTACCGTAATATTTGATATTTCCTCAAGCTTCTGCACATAACCGGTATGCAGCCTTTATATTCTTGATCTACTTCCTTTTCCACATTGAAATACCTGGCATTCGGACGGTCTCTCTGGTTGTGGTATGACTGGCATGCGTTGTAGACAATTGAATTCAAGTCCTGACTCACTTTGTCAACAATACATACAATGCATGTTCAATGCATAAAACACATAGCCAGACAACGGAGACTTTCAAATACTGAGTGTTCCAACATGCCTTATAATTTGCACCACTGGAAACTCTGCAGGTAAATACAGAATAAAATTATATAAGAAATGTTAACAAAATTTAGGCTTAAATTCTTATATTTGTATTAGTACAATTTATCATCTTTGTCTTAATGTTTGAACATTTCTTTGTCACACACTGGTAAAGGTAGTTGTAAACTATAAAATTAAAAACATGGCTGTTTCCTTAATCTTGAAAAGCCATACGTTCATAACAGAACTTTGAAGTGTTCTCATTCGTGTGTCTCAGGGGATTGATGTTAACATGTTGTAATAAATAATTAGCCTTCGGTCATAAGTGTATTTAGTGATATTTTGTGAAAAGGAGAATAAAATGCAAAAACGCAAAGAAAATAAACTGTAACATAAAGTATTTGCATAACATGCAGGTAGTTGTATGACTGTATGATATCAATCTTTTCAACACAACTTTGGTGAAAGAATTTCGAATAAGAAAATTTTACTTTTCTTGTCTATATATATTGCTAACTGTTGCTTTTCTCTGACAACAAGGGTCTAATCTGGGACATAAGAATATCCAAGGCCTAACAGCATTTGACTTCATTCTGAACTTTGATGAGTGGATTGAGTGTCCATACTTCAGTGATGAAATAAAAGCAAGACTCAAAGGTATCTTTATGTGGTGTTCGATAATAGAACCGCTTGGTCAAATCTTTTCTGTAATCAAAATTGTTCTTGAAGTAAATAAGGAGCTCTATCTTTACAAATTCTTTACAGTATTCTTATTTCAAGGTAGAAGTTGTTTGTATGATTCTACTAATAGCCATATTACGGATAACGGCAACCCCACTCTGATTAACACAGATGTGGAGACGCTGACATTTCGACCTTTGTCTGTTTTGCTGTTCTGGTTAGCTGGTCGTTGCCGTACTTCATCTGATGAACTGTCACAAGAGATTGTATTAAAATATCGTCCATTGGCTAGCACAGCTGATCAATCTGGCAGAGGCTTACAACTGCCACTTGTCATGGATTGCAGCATTATATTTAAAAAATAAACGTAACCCGATTTGCGCCTGCAAAGCGCAAGATTTGAGCGAGATCTCCGATGGCAGTGAATCAGATGAGTTGAGGCAACTATCAGGTAATGAGAATAGCAAAGAACAAGCAAACTTAATTAAGGTAAAAACGTCGACATCTCAACATCTGATTTCAATCAAAATAAGTCAAGTTTATATTTATTTATTCTATAGCTGTTGAGAAGCCTCCTACGACTTTTTAGCTTAGAGGAATGAACTGCAAATATAATTGTTGCTATACGTAGATCGTCACCACATAAAAGACAACGGCTACTTTACAGGCGATCGATAACTTTTGATTTGGAGAAAATGAAAGGACCATGTCAAAATATAAATTGCCAACGAGAACCCCAGGGAATTTCCCTTGGTATCCCGAATCGAGCAATAACTTGCTTCAAACTCTATTGTTAGAACTTTGTATGGTTGGGTAAATTTCTTGGAATCTGATTTGCCTTAGCAAAAAGGTTGGGTCACGCAGCTTGTCCACAGTGATGGTGACTTGCGATTGGTCAAATGGGACAATGAATATACTCTACCCTTTTATTGCACGATACTCTGCAGGTTTTCTTCAGAATCAATGACACTCCAAGGTAACCGCTGCAAGTTGGTCTTCGTTACTTTCGTGTCCATCTCGAACTCAAAACGTAAACGTTTTCGACATTTATTTAATCATTATGAAGGGAATTCACCTTGTCTGCTCGTCTATGTGTCTGTACTGTTCTCATAGCATATGCGTAAAAATCCTCTTATTGACTTCAATTTTTATTTCTCCTCCTTTCCTTAAATTGCTAAATAGAGTGTTGCAGAATAAAAATTTCACTTGTTGTAAAATTATCATTCTTTTGGATAGAAAACTGATAGAAAATAACAATCTCCGGGCGCGCTCTAGTCAAGGATGGTTTAATTCTCGATCGGTAGATTTCGATGTTTTCAAATAATGACGTGACACGGCATCGTGTAGTGTCTGTCGAAGTATATACAAATTATCTATTAGAACACGTAAAGAATGTTTTATATTGTTTCCCTTTAAAACCAGCAGAGGGAAATTTTCATTTTTTTACGTTATTAGCGACGGTCTTCATTATACCATGCGCTAACAAGGAAATTACGGTCATTTCATTTAGAGATGGGCAACGCAACCAGCAAAGCTATCCCAAGAAGACTTGTGGTGGACGACGACCCAAGTCTTCCAATACATCGCAAAGTAGCAATTGTTGGTATCGGCTGTCGCTATGCCAACGGCATTGATGATGCTCAGAAGTTTTGGAAGATGTTGGTGGATGGTATGGACTGTACGTCATCGCCTCCCGATGATAGGTCAGTAGATCTCACCCATGTTACAATCAGATGATAGTTATTGTACCTCTACGTACAATCAGGAATATGTTGACCGGTACCGGTAACCCTATTCAGTTACAAAGCGGACAAATCTTAGAGTGCGCGGTTTATTTCCTATGCCGCTGTCCAGGGCTCTGGCTGTGGCAATTATCGCAGTTATAAGCGTCACTCTGCCAGATTTGTTTCATTTGGTAATTAAGCTAATGTGAAAACGGTAGAAAATATGAGTCTATGCCGCACTCTTCTCAGTAATCTTCCTGCTAAAATGTGTGCCGAAGAGGTCTCAAGTCAAATTTACCTAATCGATGGAATGATCTTTCATTGTCAAGATTTGCAGACTTTATGAACCGCCGAAAAGTATTGGAACAAATTTGTTTTACAACCCGACAAAGAGGTAGGACCGAAGTGTTCTCTGCTTAACGCGAATCTGACCCACACTTGGTCTGTAGTATTAACGTTTACGTGGATTGGCTTTCGGCCTATTTGTGTAAAAATTTCTTTAGGTGAAGAATGGTATCACGTTGTTTGGATCTTACTATGGGTTCGCAAAATATACAACTTTCAACAGAGACTTCAGGGACTTATTTTCTCAATAGTGTACCGCTATGTTGTAGGTACATGTACACGGAAATGCATTAAACGTTCGCGACATAACCTTAGAATGGTTGGTAATATTTTTTTACCCGATTGGTCTCGGCCAGCATAGCCTATCTGAAAAGGAGAACATTCATTTGTAAAAAGACAATCGCATCCACGTAACTCTTAGGCTCTTGTGAAGGCTGAAACGTTGAAAGAAGTATAGAGTGGATTGTAGTAGCCAGATGAGCAGGTTATGTCAATTTTACTACACAGATATACTAATAGGAAATTTACCCTGAACTCTTTCAATACGTTTAATTTAATGTAAATTGTTTATTCATCGTTTTGCTTTTTCAGTAGAACCAAACGTAAAGACACCTTGTGTTTGAGTCAGAGAAAAATTCCTGAAGAATAGGGCAATAAATGTACCAATATCAGACCAGAAAACTTTCAATTGCAAGGTAAAACCACCGTCGCCGGGCGATTTGCCATTTTCCATTCGTTTTAGAGTACGAGCAAATAACTTCACGGAAAGCACAACTCGAGCTCATTCTTGTCTCTTTCTGATAATGTTGGCATTGGAGAAGAATGTCATATTTGGCAATTTCTTGTATCACATCGTATAGCACTTTTTTGTTCAATTTGGTGTAAAATGAATGTCATTTGTGCCACTAAATTTAAAATCATGAAAATAATGTCAAAAGTTGCATCTTATGTGCCTTTCCATTTGGCTTAAAGTAAACCCTGATGGTCTGTTCTAAAGTATTTTTAACATTTCCATGTGCCTACGAATTTCAATCTGGTCTCTTAAAACACATTATTAAATTTATTGTTTTACCAAGTGAAAATCCGAGCGGATAACTGAATGGTCAGATCTGTAACCAGCGTGATGCTTGAATTCGCCACGAAAAACGGAAGATCACAAGTGACTTGAAAATAATCACATTTACTTTCTTTATACTGCGATCTTCTTTACTGGGTAAAACCACGGGTGTTGGGATGAAGCTCAGGCGAAAGGTCAAGCTCCATGGGTCACCTGTCTATAACCTTGTAAAACTGCATCGATTTAGGACTAGCCATCGTTATTATTGCGCTGGTTGTTTTGTCTCGGTCGCATAATTTAACACTACACTTTAGTCACCATAGGTAGCACAATATGTACATAAATGGATTATCAAAATGTGTTCAATATCTCTAAATCTCTTGGGCTTATCTTCGATTGTGCCGTTGCAGGTTGTCAGTGTTGAAACTTTGAAACTTTAAAATGCTCGCAGGTCGAGTATGGCTTGAATCGATAATGTCTGGTGTGATTGTCTGAAGTAATACCACAAGGAATATTTCAACCATTCGCTTAAAAATCAAGAATAAACATTGGGGGTCGTCGAGCACTATAGGAAAATTGCCCAAGATTTACCGATATTTAAAATTCAAAATGGCTGCGTCCTTATGTTAACTCGATAAGACGATGAAAGTTTCTCTACGCGAAGGGCTTTAAATGAACCCCTGCAAATAGTATATCAGAAAAGAATGGGAAACGTTTCATAGCCAAATATCTGTCTCCAAGGAGCATAACGTCATTCTTGCTCTCGAATTTTTTAATATTATACTTTGTAGTCCGCTGGCCATGGGTGCTCATTTTACTAAGCTCTTCAAGTTAGAAGATAATTTTCACTGTTATACTTAATCGACCATAAAAGTCATGATTTTCACTATAGAATTGTCACAGGAAAGGCGGCAATTACACATTTCAAATATATGTAAATTTAGGGTGATTGGTTTTCGTATGATAATTGTTGAACGTTTTATGGAGGAAAATTTAAGTAACTTAATGATCTTTCAAAGGAAAGCATTAACAAAAGCCTCTTTAATAATTAGAAAGGAGTGACATGTTAGTAAAGGTGCTAGGACTGCAAAGTTAACAGTATTCCCTTGGCTCATCGACTTGTAGTTGTGATTACTCTTTCACCTTTGTGAGACGTCAAAAATAACTTTCAATATTTTAATCGTTTGCTATTCACCATGTTACACGTTTATTTCGTACAGACGGAAAAGAAATTAAGTACCCTTTTACCATAAATTTTCCTAAAGCATTGACGTCACAATTCAATGTGAATTTACCTGCACATATCATTTAAATGACTCTCTGACGATAAATCCTGGGTTATTCTAACCCCTGCCAGTGTGACGCCAGCACTACTGAATTCTCATATAACTAGTAACATTGACCACGTCGTAGAAACATTGTAGCGTTTTTGTCCCATGTAATTACACCCTCATTAAGATGCATTCACAAACACCTCTGGAGGGGGGATTCCAAAAAAGTTCCCAGATTTTTTCAAAGACCCCCGTAACAAACTAGAAATGTGTTCCAGTCTCCCCTCCTTTTGACTTGCTATAATTTTGAAGTCCCACCCCTCAAAGGAAGAAAACATGTGGCCGATATAGTGCTTCGTCCAAAAATATCAAATCATAATACATGGGAGTGTATTAAGCAAACTATCATTTTTTTCCAATGAAAACAAGTAATATCTCTACATTTATAGGTGTGTGATAATTCATGTAAATGTACTCTGCTTGAAGTGGCAGATAAAAAGTGAATGTGTACGTGTACAAATAATTTGACTTTTGGATTTCATCGTCTATGTTAATTCACTATACGTGGTTGTTTATGATAAAACTATGAATGCGTATATTCCAATACAAAACTCGCAATATCTCTTTATCTAAAGATAAACAATATAAATACAAATGTACTTGATTAGCAACTTTCAATATTTGTGCACATATGGACCCTGAATAATTGACATAATTGCACTTGATTAGTGGTTACATGCTCATATGTGTACGGGAAATTAGATTTTGGAATTTCGGCGAAAATGTTGATCAATATACATTGTAGTGAATGAGAGAACTATGAAAAATTTTACAATACAAAACTCGGTAAATCTTTTTATTTATGTACGCTTGATTATTGATATTAGTGTACTTAATTAGACTAGGGTTGTTACAAGTACAATTGTGTGCATGTAATTTGATGTAGGAATTTCACCGAAACGTTCATCCACTATACATTGTAGTCTAAGAGGAAACGATAAATATTTTTTACAATAGTTACAAGTGCATGTGTGTGCCAGATATTTATTATTATTATTATTATTATTAGACTTTATTTAAACTCGATAGACTGTTGAGCCGAAGGCTCTTCTCACACAGTGTCGAGATGCAAGAAATATACAATATGTACATTAAAGAATATAAAAAAACAGAACAGAGAAAAACAAAACATTAAGACAGCAAGAAACAGACGACAAAATATAAAAAACGCCAAAAATGGCTTAAAATTACATTTTGCCCAAAAGATGAGATTTACATTTCGTTTTAAAAGAGTGAAGAGTAGAGCAAAATTTGACATCTGCTGGTAAACTATTCCATATTTTGACACCGCTATACGTAAAACTCCTCTTAAAAATTGAGTTCTGTGTCTTGGAATATATAATTCATTTCTGTCTACAGATCTTGTACTACGACTGTGGACGTTCTGGACACTTCTAAAAACATTCAAATAATTAGGAGCCAAATTATTTTGGACTTTGTACATCAAGACTGATTCATTAAAAACAATCCTTTCTCTAAATGGTAACCAGTTTAAAACGTCGAATAAATTACGACTAGGAGTGCTAAAATCTGAGTCTAAAAGTACTCTGGCTACAGCTTTCTGTAGTCTTTCAACACGAAGTAAAAGTTTGTTGGAACAATGACCCCATATGTTAGAACAATAGTCAAAATGGGGTAAAATAAAACAATTGTAAAATATCATCTTAGCTCTCTGAGTTAAAAAGGGACGAATACGTTTCAGATGCAGCAATTTAAAGGCTACCTTACTACAAACTGAATTTACTTGCTTTTCCCAATTTAGGGTGTCGTCAATGGTTACACCCAACAATTTTTCATGGGTTACACAATCGAGCTGATCATTGCCACACATAACATTGATGTGATTTTTCATTCTTGCTTTTTTCTGCGTTGTACCAATGACAATAACCTTAGTTTTCTGTGAATTAACACACATGTTATTTTGATCGCACCAGCGTGTGATCAGATTCATATCTCTGCTCAGCTTGGTTTCAATTTCGTTAATTTTGGGACTGATCACCTGAGCTGCTGTGTCATCAGCATACATATACATATCAGAATTTTCAGAAGCCAGAGGGAGGTCATTTATAAAAAGTAGGAACAACAGGGGCCCTAAAATAGATCCCTGCGGTACACCTGTACTGACAGGAAGAGAATCACTCAGGGTTCCATTAAAGGACACCAACTGAGTTCTGTTTGCGAGGTATGAAGTGAAAAAAAAACCATTGTCTGCTCTGAACAACCATAAAGTCTGAGTTTCTTAAGTAAAGTACCATGATGAACAAGGTCAAAGGCTTTTCTAAAATCAACGAGTAAAACACCTATTAGATTTCCACTATCGATTGCCTGGTACCATGAGTTGGTAATGTTAGTCAAAGCTGTTTGACAAGAATGGAACGTACGAAAACCGGATTGTTTATCTGACAGTAAATTGTGAAATGAAAGAAAATTTAAAATGACTATGTACATGTCTTTCTAACAATTTTGACAGAACAGGAAGGACTGAAATAGGTCTGTAGTTTGAGATGTTATCTTTGATACCCTTTTGAACAGAGGAGTTACTTTAGCGGACTTCCATTGACTTGGAAAAGTACTTGTTGTGATTACATAATTAAAAAGAGCTGTGAGACTCTGTGTGATTTGACCCGCGCCAATTTTCAAAAATCTTGAACTGATGCCGTCTAAACCAGTGGATTTGTTACAATTTAAATTCATAAGATATTTCAAAATGTCTGAGTCTTTTAGCAATGGTATATTGAATTTTGCATCATCCGAAAGGTGTTTTGTTATAAAATTTGTCAATTTGTTGAGAAGGTCATCGTTGTGGTTTGCTTGTTTTATGTATTCTGAAGCTACATTTGTGAAAAAGTTATTAAAAGTGTCAGCAATGTCTTTATTGTCAGAAATTTCATTACCTTCTCTGATAAGAAATGTAGGATTCTGTGATTGTGAGCGTGGAACGAGATGTTTGAAAACTTTCCAAAAATCGTTTGAGCAATTATTCAACATACCATTGTAAAAATCACGTTTAGCTGCCCTGATTAAACCTGTGACTTTATTTCTCCATTTCTTGTATAATTCAAATGATTTATTTTGTTTGTGATTATCTCTAATCTTGATTGAGAGTTCAATATCCTCATTCCACCATTCTGGAATTTTTGGATATTTTACACGTTTTTCTTTGATTGGTGCATGTTTGTTCACAACACCTAGAAATAACTTATTCCATGTGTCTAACATATCAGTGATATTATCAGAACTGCTGACAATTGACCATGGAACTTCTGCAAGATCTCTACAAAATGTTTCCGACTCAAATTTCTTTGTACATCTGTATTTAATTGTGTGTTTGCCTTTACCAATAGATTTGCTAGAAGTTTGTCTAATAATATAAGCAGGGAAGTGATCGCTTAATCCAATACACGCTACGCCAGTATGAATTATCTTTTCAGGGTCTGTCGTCAAAATATGATCAATACAAGTACTAGAATTATTCATCACCCTTGTGGGTGAGTTTATCATATTTACCAACCCAAATGAACTACAAATCGATGTCCATTCTTTACAAATTCTACTTTCCGTTAAAATGTCTACATTAAAGTCACCCATGATAATTACTTCAAAATTTTCGCTGATCACTCGGTCCAACGTAGATTCAAATGTAGTAAACCATGCGGCGGTGGAATCTTGAGGCCTGTATATGGTACCGAGGAGAATTGGTTTTGAGTTTGTGAAGTTGAGTTGTATCCATAGATCTTCAATGCCACTGGTTTGAAGGTCAGGCCTCTCTATAAATTTCAGGGTTGACGATAAGTACATCGCAACACCACCGGCGGATTTAGTGTGCCGATCTCTTCTAATAAGAGTATAACCGTGAATATTGCAGGTTACATTACTGTGGCTGTCATTAAGCCAAGTTTCGGTAATGCCACAGACTTGTAAATTCGACTCAGTTAGTATGCATTTGAGTTCGTCGAAATGTTTGTAAATACTCCTAATATTCCATGTGCATATCTGTAAGCCTTTCGGAGAGTTACAAGGAATAATTATCGGACAAGGCGAGATGTTTGATGCATGCACAGGTGATTCTGTGTCGGCAAGGCATGCATCACCATACCATTTTAATAGTGTTGCGTCACTGCCTTCCAACAGCTGTTCGCCAAGACATTGTTTGTGCCATGATCTGTAGCAGCAAATACAGTACACTTGCGTATCGGAAAATAAATGGTAGAGTTACAACCTGAGCATAATTCCAGAGTAGTGGGACAACTTTCCTGGTTCCTGTTGACAGCGACTAGGTCAGGCTCTACACCAGGTCCTGAATTGGTGTCAATGTCATTCGACAGACGCAAATATAGTAAGGCTAGGTAGAATGATGTATTGACACGTCTAGCCGACTTTCTGCTGTGTGCTGAGCAGTAATTCCCTATCCCCAAACACCGGACAATAATTTCCTTTCCATAAAAGTTTGCAAAGGACTTGACGGTCGGCCAAAACATTCCATGAGTCTTTATGGACTTATTCTCAAAGTCTGGGTCTGATGGATTGCTGCAGTACAGGTTATGAATGATACATTTCAGGAGCACCATGAACATACACCCAGCAATGGCAGCCATTGTATTTGATTTTGGAATATCACCGAAACATGTTGATTCACTAAACGTTGTAGGCTATGAGGAATCTACAAATAAGACATAGGTTATCATCTCCCAAATTGTTATTCAAAAGGTATTTTGACCTGAAGCTTCCAGTTATTATTGATGGCACTAAATAATTTGTATTCTGTCAACGTCCTCAAAAAAATAAAAATGTACATAAGTCGACATGAACGTTTGACACTAACCTATACTCAATCTATTGTCAATGGGTGAATGTTATCAATTAAGTTGTCTCCCGAAATTATTATTGAAAGATTAAGTTAAAAATTTCGTCATCATAGAGGAAAGTTTGCACAACAAAGGGGTTGGGTAAGTAGAAATCGTGACAACTTAAATCTTTTGCCTCAAGGTGGCTGCTTGGATTATCAATAAATTGTTTAAAATACCCTAAAACTTGCGCCTTAAATGGAAATGGCAGGAAATGAAATTCATAGAAAGTTATGAAAAAGGAATTTGATATTTAATAAATTTTCAAGTGCCCCATTTGTAATATCAATTTTTTTAATCATCCCCCTTGGCATGTTGTCATTGTTTTATAACTACTCCTAAAATCTGCACCCCTCCCGTTCAAGAGGTGTTATTGAATGCAGCCTTAGCGAGACACAAATAATACGAAATTAATTAACTTAGTGTTAATGCATTATGTGATGTCTGTTCAGATGTTTCCTAAGAGGATTTTTGTATGTTTCCGTCGCGATTTATTGACAAGTAATCAAGACTAAACGGTATGTCGACTATTATCATTAACTAAATTACAGCGTTTTGAATAAAAGCAGTAAAAGTTGGACGCGAATGACGTTTATCAAATTCTTTTCAACTTTTGAACTTGTGGAAAAAATTAAAAAGCCTACCTTCCTTCTGGGCAAAAAGTGTAGTCAGGTAGTTTAACTTGGTATAAATGAAATATGGATATTACAAAATTCGAAGGAACTCTTGGATAGTTTAAAATCGAAAACTATTTCTAAAGTAACATCTGTTAAAACTTTCGATTTTTCCACATTGTAAACCACAATACTACATGGTAAATTGTAAGAACGCTTGAAAAACATCATTTATGAAGCATTTTTCTACAAAAACGGTTCACGCTGGTACAAATATGTACTATTAGGGTATAATGCTACATATTATGATAAAAATACTACTTATGCTAAACTTTTTTTATACAGAGAAAGATATTATCAGTATGCTTGATTTCCTCATCGACAAAATATTTGTTGAATTTGGAGGACAAATTTTCCAACAGTGTATAGGAATTCCTATGGGTACTTACTGTGCTTCCCTGCTTGCTGACTTATTTCTGTACTCATACGAGGCAGAATTTGTCCAGACCTTAATTAAATAGAAAAAAGTTTCTGAAGCTAGAACTTTCAACCCAACATTTAGATACATAGACGATGCTATGTCAATGAAAAACTCCAAATTCAGTGTTTATCTCGCTATGATTTATCCTCAAGAATTGAAGATTAAATAAACTACAGAAACGGCCTCCTCTGCTTCATATCTGGATATTTTCCTTGAATTTGACTTTAATGGTCACCTTTCTAGTAGGCTATATGACAAGAGAGATGATTTCAACTGTAGTATCATCAATTTCCAACACTTCATCAGTAATATTCCTGTCTCACCAGCTTATAGGGTATACATTTCCCAGCTTATTCGATATGCAAGAGCGTGCAGTTTATAATAGCGATTTTGTAGAGAGACATAGTCATCTCTCTTACTAACTGTTAAACCACGATTACTTCAGAGAAAGACTTGTCCCTACATTTAAACGCCTTTTTGCAGATATCACAAGCTAGTAGAAAAAAGTATCTCTCTTCGACAAATGATCGCTGATTGCATCAGTGACATTGGACCTTAGTTGGTGACCAATGCCAATTTGACTTATAGATTGATATATGGCGGGTGCCACATGTGGGGCAGGATGCGCTTACTATTTTCGAGACACCTGACATCACTTCTTGGCCTTTTTGACAGAGGACCATATGTCTTTCTTTCATGAATTTGACTTTGTTGTGTGTACCGGTGCTTTACTGTCTATTCTGTGCTGTTTTGTCTCTATGTTTATAAATATAATTGTATTACGAATTTGATCTAGTGTTATCAGATTATGGATGGGTATGATTGCAATTATTTTTGAACGCGCCGCACAGAGCAAAATATTTCTTAAAATTTGCTGATTGAATGATTGATCTAATGATTGAGTAATTCATAGGTATCCCAATTCGTAATGTCGTAGAAAAATATTTCAGCATTACCAATAAACAGGAAAGCCCCGTAGCAGAATGTACTTTCTAAATAATCAATTACTTGTGTGAATATCAATACATGATGAAATATTTCTGTTGTTCCTTTGAAAATGACATTTCTTTAGGCTAGAGATAACGGATAAATTAAAGCTCTTTGTATAGAATAAATGGTCAGTTTTGCAGAAAGGAATGCAATTTGAAGCCGATCATGTTGATTGCGATAAAGGTCCTTTTCACTAAATTCATGTATCTGTCCCTGCATGATTTCTCAGAGGCGATTAACTGACTCATCGCTCTCTCAGTACATTGATATAGGTGCCCCTTTGTTTTCCCTCGTCAAAATATTCTACAAATTGCTTAATTGCTTCTGATATCTTCCATATTAGGTTTGACACTTCTTACTTCTTATATCCTGGTGGACCAGCCAACAAAGTTGCCGGCAAAATGTACAACCAGCGTGGTGGCTATCTGAAGTACGATGTCTATTCGTTTGATAGGCAGTTTTTCAAGATTCCTCCAGGTACGTCGAGTTTTCGAACTGCCGTTTATTTGTAACATCAGTCAAGCAGCTTGAATTATGCATTTATAATTGTTTAACGGAGAGTGCTTTTGCAGTTCAAAAGCAAATGTAAAGGACAGTAAGAAATAAGGTTTAGATTGTTATCGTTCATGTGTCTGTCTTAAGGTAGAATGCATTCGGGGACAGATATTTCGTCTTTCAAACTTTTTACAATTCTTTTGTAACCAACAAAGCTCATGGAGAGAAAAAAATTAACGTCTAGTTTTTGCACGAAGACCCCCTATTATTATTCTTGATTTTGAAACAGAGAGGTTGAAAGATATCATGAGAAAATCTTTAGCGAAAGTCTGTCTTTCATATTCGAGGTGCATACCACCTTAAATCTAAACCAATAAGCAGTTACAGTAGTCAGTTAAGATGGTCAATTTCTAAACTATATACAAAGGATGGTATCTTTCATTGATGATGAAATTTCCCTATATAGTTTGCAGTGTACGTGTGTCTCAAGGCCAACAGATATCCAATAGGCCTATATGAAATATTTGCGCCTACATGTTTTGTCTGGTGCATAGACATGTTAATTAGACTGCAAAGTATTGAAGGTATTCTCAGCTTATCATGATCATAATCTTTGCTTTAGATGAGGCAGAATATATGGATCCCCAGGTACGCCTGCTTCTAGAGGTTGTCTTTGAAGGTTTGGAAGACGCTGGATTACCACCCTCACGCGTTCGAGGTTCCAACACCAGTGTCTACGTGGGCCTTACAGCAAGCGAATATGCCTCCCTGGCATCCTACCCTCCTGGCAACGTCAGTCAATATTCAAACTCTGGTGTCAACTCATGCATGGCTTCGAATAGAATATCATATGAGTTCGACTTGAAAGGTCCCAGCTACACTATTGATACGGCGTGTTCATCCTCTCTCTATGCCATACACCAAGCGTGTGAAGCTATTAGAAATGGTGACTGTCAGATGGCTGTTGCTGGCGGTTCCAACCTTCTACTGCTGCCAGACACGAGTATTGGTTTTTGTCAGGCCGGAATGCTGTCTCCTGATGGGAAGTGTAAAAGTTTTGATGCCAAAGCTGATGGTTACTCAAGAAGCGAAGGTGCTGGTGTTGTGATCCTGAAACCTCTTGCAAAAGCGGTAGAAGATGGCGATCCAATCTATGCAGTGGTTCGTGGGGGCGCTCTCACTAATGATGGTCGCACACCTGGAATAGCCAACCCCAGCTATGAAGCCCAGATTGATCTGGTTGATAAAGCATACAACCATGCCCGAGTGAGCCCTCATGATGTCCAATACGTAGAGGCTCATGGCACCGGTACTCAAGTGGGCGACACTACAGAAGCTAATGCTCTTGGTGAGGGGATGGCACGAATGAGACCAAAGCAAATGAAACCACTGTACATAGGATCAGTCAAGTCAAACTTCGGTCACACTGAAGGAGCCGCTGGTGTTGCTGGGGTGATAAAAGTAGCTTTGTGCCTAAAGAAGAAAAAGATTCCGAGAGTTGTACATTTCCAAGAAGGAAATCCTAATATTGACTTCAAGAAAAATGGTGTGGCAGTACCGGATAGACTAATTGCCTGGCCGAAAGTCAGCAAAGGGATAGCTGGATGCAGTTCGTTTGGTTTTGGGGGTGCAAATGCACACATCGTTCTCGAAGAATTCATTTCATCTGCTGCTGTCAGCGAAAACATCGAGATGGAAGTTAAAAGAGGGTTTGCAGAAATTTCAGCGCAAATAAACCAACAAAGCAACATAGACCCCTTTCCAACGCTTTTGGTGATGTCTGCAGCAACAAAAGAAGGACTTGAGAGACGCGTATCTGATTGGATTACCTATCTGGAAAATGACATAGGAGAAGATTTTCAAGAGTTTGCCAATTCTGCGTATACATCAGCCTTGAAAACGCAACATCACAGTCACCGCTGTGCTGTCATTTGTCGGAGAAAAGAAGAGGCTATCAGTGAGCTGAAGGGAAAACTGGAAGGTATGCCATCAGAAAATTTCATTGAGAGTATGGCACGTGACTCTAATCAGTTGCATCTGGTGTTCGTGTTCTCTGGTATGGGCACACAATGGTGGGGTATGGCGAGACAGCTAATGAATACTGTTTTATCATTCAGAGAGACTATGAAGGTAAGTAATAAAGTCATTTCCCAACAAAGAGTCAATGATAGGCTGGAATTCTCATCTATTTGAAGCATTGAATTGCCCTTCAATACCTTTATATATGTATTCATTTACTTTTGCCATCTATTACGGCTGTAAAGAGTTAAAATACAAAATTCAAAATAGCCAAGGACAGGTTTACACTTATAAAATGTTTATCAAAAAGTGTCAAAGTAATTAAGCTGATGTGATTACCACTTAACTCTTTGTCTTGCACAGAAAATCGACAAAATTCTCAGAAAGTTTGGTGCGAAGTGGTCCCTGGTAAAGCTGTTGACAGATGAAACAGACAAGGATCGTATAAATAAAACAGGTAGGATCGAAGTTTATTTTCAAACGTTTATGACGAATTATACTGCAAGCAATCCATTGAACATCAGTTTTAAACTTGATGAAAGACACGCCACATTTCTTCATAGTAATGGGAAGTGAAGTAAGTAAAATATTTTAGTGATGTTTTAGTACACCAAATACTTTCAATAAGAGTACCAGTTGACCAATTATTTGCGCTCATTCTGGTTTGTTTTTGCAGAAATTGCACAGCCATCAATTTGTGCTGTACAGATCGGGCTGGTTGAACAATGGAGATTATGTGGAATTAATCCACATGCGATTGTTGGTCACAGTGTTGGCGAAGTTGCCGCAGCATACACAGCTGGTTTACTGACCCTAGAAGATGCAGTTCGTGTCATTTACAACAGAGGGCGCCAACTTAGACATACAAGCGGATCAGGTACGATGCTGGCAGTGTTACACCCTGTTGAAGAAGTGAAGATGAAATTGGAGAAAGGTGGCCTGCAAAAACGTCTGGACGTAGCTGCCATTAACAGCCCGACACAAATAGTCTTGTCTGGTGAGACGTCTATTATACATGCTTTCTCTTCCAGTCTTAAGCAAGAAAATATCAAAAACGTTATTCTCAAAGTCAACAATGCATTCCACAGCTATCAGCAAGAAGTTGTTAAATCTAGGTTTCTGAAGAAAATCAGATTTCTTTCTGAGTCTGCAGAGAATGCCGAATTGAAATACAGTTCAACAGTTCCCATGTTGTCCACAGTGACCAATGAATTCATTACAAGAAAAGATGCTTTAGAT
This sequence comes from Ptychodera flava, assembly GCF_041260155.1. Lineage (NCBI taxonomy): Eukaryota > Metazoa > Hemichordata > Enteropneusta > Ptychoderidae > Ptychodera > Ptychodera flava. The sequence goes on from NC_091928.1 coordinate 38,752,251, forward strand.
CCAAACTACTGGTACCGTAACATAAGACAACAAGTAAGGTTCATGCCAGCTATTCAAAAATTACTAGAAGAGGGATACACCAACTTTCTTGAAATTGGCCCTAATCCAGCACTCAAACCTGCATTGAATGATATATTTGCCGTAAATAACTCCCGACATTCTAAGCCATTCACCACACATTCCCTGAAACGACCACGTAACACCAACGCACTGTCTGATGATTTGACAGATTTCATGCAGTCCTTTGCTAAGCTTTATGTCGAAGGCTGTCAGGTAGACTTAGGAAGTTTGTTTAGTATTGGTCAGTACAAAAAATGTCTCATACCATCCTACCCATGGCAACGTGTAAAGTGTTCATGCGAATCTCCAAGTAGCAGAGATTTGTATAGATTCCCTATGGAGAACCATGCCTTGCTTGGTAAAAGACAGGAATTGTCCCATCTTCTCAACTCTCCCTTATCAGTCTGGAAATCCGAGATATCCATTGTCACAATTCCATGGCTGAAGGACCATGTTGTGCAAGGAAATGTCATTGTACCAGCTGCTGCATTTGTAGAAACAGCTTTTGCTGCAGCTCGGGAGTTGGACGCATCTTACACAGATATAGTACTTAGGAATCTCTTGTTTGAGCGTTTTCTGTTTGCCCCCGATTCTGCAGTAGCCACAACAACAATCGAAACAACAGTACAGGAAGAAGATGAGGAGCGCAAAAAACTTTTCCTTCGAAGTAGAGATACAAAGAGTGGATCATGGGTACAACATTCTACTATGGATATTTACTCATCTTCCATCACCAATGAAATCAGCAGCAACACGATTAAGCCAGAATCCAGACTCAATATTGCAAGCATCGGAAAGAAGTTTAATATGGTGTTGCAAACTGAAGACTTCTTCAAGTTAGCAGCAGAGTGTGGTTTTAAATTAGGTAGTTCATTTCAATGCACCAAAAAGGTTCATTTCAGTATTGATAATGCTGAAAGTATTGTCTTTTCCGAAATGTCTCAGGAAGTGCAACAGGAATCAAGAAAGTACATCTTTCATCCTGCTTTTCTGGACTCAATTTTCCAAGGATATGCTGTCCTGAAGTACTTCATCACAAAGAGAAATGCTGAAGCTGCTAACATACCGTTCACCCCCCAATTTGGTGTACCAAGTTCGATGGAAGAAATTACCCTGAAAGGACAAGCTCCAAGAAATGTGGTTTTCAACACAAAGTTGACACAAGTTGGTGATGAATACTTCGCTGATGTAACAGTGGCAAATGAAAAAACCATGGAAATCTTTTGTAAGATAAAAGGTTTCAAGTTTGCTGAAATACGGTCATCTTCTGACAAACAACTGCTGTGGTATACCAAATGGGATAAAGTCTCAACTATTTCAAATGATGGACAACACACCCAAGACATGGAAATGCCAGAAAGTCCAAAATTAAGAAAGTATCTTATCTTAGGAGATGAAACAAATTTTGCATCACACTTGAGATCAAAATTCGATGAAAATGGAGACGACAACATGGGCATTTCATGCAAATCGCGTACAAATAAATCATGGCAAACAGAGTTTGAAGAAGTCTGCAACATGTTTGGTCCTACTGACATTGTATTTGCTGCCGCACTCACAAGAAAACATGATGCAGAATCTCTTCTGAATTGGAGCACATTTGAAGAAACACAAGCTGTCTGTGGTACTTTGTGTGTGAGTGCATACAATGCACTCACCACTATCTATAAAGAATGCTATCCAACCTTATGGTTGATTACCCAAGGGGCTCTCGCAGCTCTTGATCTAGAGGAAACACAACCAGCTATGACAGGAGTCACTGCTGTGGGCTCAACAATTATGCATGAGAATCCAGAGTTTCCCGTCTACATGGTAGATTTGCCTCTGAATCACAATAGTTCAGATTTGGCGATATCCGCCTTTCATTTCCTTTGCAAACCCTTATTGTACGAAAATCAGATCGCCTTAAGACTGTGTGAAGGCGACGAAGGGGCTGTCATTGTGTATGCACCACGCATCAAAGTAGAGCCCATGACAAGTTACCATGGAAGTGTCACAACCAAGGCTTGGAAGCTTGTGGACAATGGAGACACTTCATGGAATATCAAAACACACAAATATGAATACAATGAAGAATTCCTGAAGGAAAAGTTAAAGTGGAAGTCATATGCTACATGCCTATTCTAAAGAAGAGTGACAACAACGTTAACACCGAAAGTGTCTTGTTCATCTTTTCTGGAACAGTAAATGGAAGTGGCTTAATGTGTGGCACCCTGGAAGAAGGAGATTTGGTGGTTGGTGTGAGTCAGAGTGAACTTACATCAAATACATTAGCAGATTCGAACTTCCTCTGCAAAATACCTGAGGCTATTTCAGCAGCTGAAGCTATTACAGCTACAGTCTATTTGCTCGGTCCATTCATAAATATTACAGATACATCAGATATGGACGATGGCCTGAAAGTGCTAGTTTACATAGATGGTACTAGTGACACTCTGGGTGAAGCAACTGTAAACTTAGCAAAGTCACTAGGGTTAAGAATTAAAACTGTAATGCTTGACTCGAAAGGTGGGGAAAACCAGTCAACTAGCGATTATTATTCTGACATTGAGAGATTAAATCCTATGAATGAAATGGACAACAAGTATGACGTGATCATCTTCACTGATGCCACAGCAGTGAAAAAGGATCAATTAAAAAAACTATGTTCTAACCTGAGACCAATGGGAAAAATTGTCTTTTTGAAGAATGACGTGATTGGTGAGGAAACAAGATCTGCACTTCCACCACTTGCAAATGTGTTTGTCGCAAATTCTCATACAGTAATGGCAAACCTAGCTTTCTCATTTTTCTTTCGACGTAAAACCACAGAGCTGCTACAGACTCTATCAAAATCTTCAGAGGACTTTGGCAAATTCCTGGAGAAACTCACTGATAAGACTTATATGTCAGAGATATCGAAAGAAAGAAGTATCAAATTGAATGAGACTATTGTCAGCGTGGACAAAGACGAATTCTCAATTCCCATGGACTTTGAAAGTACTGATTTCATCGCAAATGAAAATGCATCATATATTGTGACTGGTGGTACTAAAGGATTTGGTTGTGAGATGATTGCTTGGCTGGTAAAATGTGGGGCAAAACATGTCATAATCTTTTCAAGAAACAAGAACCCAGAAGAAGAAATCCAAAAGCGGTTCACAAAACTGAGACGTTCTGGTGCTAGTATTGAGGTCATGCAGGTGGACGTTTCAAAGTATGACCAGGTTGAAGGAGCATTACGGAAGATTAAGTCGGATGATGCTATACCACCAGTTGAAGGCATATTTCACTGTGCAGTAGTGTACGCAGACACATTGCTATCAGCGTTAAAACCAAAAATTTGGAATTATGTGATAGCTGTTAAGGGTTATGGCGCCCTCGTACTTCATAAACTGACTGTTCAAATGGAATTTCCCCTCAAATACTTTGTCCTGATTTCTTCCATTGTAGCGCTTCTAGGCAATGCGGGACAAGCAAACTATTGCTCAGCAAATAGATATCTTGCAAGTTTGGGAGAGCTAAGGAGAAGTCAGGGTCTTCCTGCTACCGTTCTTTATGGTGGTGTGATTAACAGCACAGGTTTTGCTGTAAGACAGGGCTATGTGAAATTATGGGAAGATAAAGGGGTGAAAAGTGTTAGTCCCGCTCAACTTCTAGCTGTATTGGGTACAATGTTGACAGCTGATTGCCAGGCACTCGGTCTTACATCAACATACAGCAAAGAGAAATACTTCAACAAAAATAAACATCTGATTTTGACACACGCCCGAAGTGGAGAGGGGCGATTTTCTTTATTCAAGGCTCTATTCACACAAAAAGACAAATATCTGTACTCTCAGGATGACACATTTGCCAACAAACTGCGCTCAGAAGAACCATCAAAGGCACTTGCTATTATTGAAGATGATCTTTGCGATTCCCTGAAGAAGATTCTCGGCATTGGTGATGAGATTCAAAAAAACTCGTCACCTTTTGCTCTGGGAATCAATTCCCAGATGTCATCCGAGATCAGCTTTCTGATTGAAGAACATTTCGATGTTTTGATTCCACCAGTTGATTTCCTTAATGACCAAATGACTATCATCAGCCTCAGCGAAATTGTCTATCGAAAGCTGATGAGCAAAGGCAAAGATCAGTCAATAGCAGAGTTGGCAACAACCAAGAGGCAAGGACCATCACTTCTTGTGATCAAAGGCCCAACAGAGGATTACAAAGCGCAACTTGTATGCTTTCCACCTAATGGAGGAGGACTGTCACTTTATCACAACTGGCATGGACCCTTAACAAACAAGGGATACAAACTATTGTAGTTCAGCTTCCAGGTTGGGAGGAAGGGAGATAGAAAAGCCCCTTGGTCAGTTACGGGACATTGTATCTCTTGTTGCTGAAGAATTGAAACCAATCCTCACGCAAGGCAGTTTTGCCTTTTATGGTCATAGTATGGGCGGCTTGATTGCGTTTGAAGTGGCTCACTATCTGTTGGAAAAGCATGGTATCTGCCCGGCTCATCTTTATGTTGGTGGATGGTATGCACCATCAATGTCATATCCCTATCCTAATGACTACAATGTTCCAATGTCTGTGTTACGTAAAACGACAAATGTACCAAACACTCTGAAAGAGTACGGGGCAGACTTTAAATTCATTGAGAATGACGTCCTCAATAATCCAGCCGTACTGGCAAGACTCCTTCCATGTGTTGAAGTTGGCTTAGACATTTGCAAAATGTATCAGGGTAGTAAAACGACACAATTACCTTGTAGTCTTACTGTGTTTACTGGCAAGAAAGACGATTATGTAAAACAGGACATGGTGGAAGGCTGGAAGAAGGAAGTTGTCAATCCGGTAAAGTTCAAATGCATTGTTGTTCCGGGTCGGCATCTTTTCCTTGCCACCTGTTCACAAACAATAGTCGAGGAAATATTGAGTTCCCTTCCCGTTTCTTTCCATGCGGAAGATGAAAGAAAAAAGCCTAAAACTGAAATCAGGAAAAGTTAATACAAAGGTCAAAGTAGGAGACTCCTTCATGACTGGTAGTCTCAGTTAATTTTACTGAGGATAGCGCTTGACGTCAAACGGAATTGAAGATTCAGCTGAAACCGTCACCTCATTCATCAGGCTTGTTCCCCTTACAGATGAAGGCAAATTCAATCTGCAAATACGAAATATCGTGAAAAAGACAAAGTACAGTTGATTAGTGCCAATTTTCACTGACGATAAAATTACTTATCTTTTATTCCTACAATCAGCAAATTATTAAATGCTAGCCAACTTGACCTTCATGTTCTATGTAGATTATATTGATTGTTTAATGTTCAAATTGTAAAGTATTTGCAGATCAATAGAGACCACAAACTTATCGTGCCCCTTTCCTTACACTCTGATAACTGTTTATACAAATTAGGGAAAATTTCTGAGCATTGTGAACAATTGGAACCTCAACATAAAAAGTCTTGATTTATCTCTTACTCTGATAAGTCAGGAGTTTTAACATTACGCCAAAGGAACCATTTAATCGTCTTTTTGTAGCCAATAATATTATTTACAATATTATGGTGAGAAACGAAGTATATTTTGTATAGCAGTAAAAAAACACGAAACCAGAAACTTTGGTCACATCGTGCGAATCAACCATCAGGGTATTTTGTAACCAAAACATTTACAGAAAGTAACTTCCTTAAGCAGCTATGGTTAATGTATTTTAAGATTCGATAGAATGTCCAGTTAAGAGTTTTAGCAAGAATATGCTAAGCAGTATGCCCATTGTATCCGTTGTCCTATCTGGTGCTCGTCATTGCATTATTAAAGTTATTCTCTTACTTTAAAAAAAGCTTTCCCCGACAAAAATGAAATTGCAGACAAAAACTATTAAGAAGTAAACGATATATAATGCACAATATATTTTGATATTGCTACGTCAGATTTGCTAAATGATAGGACCAGCTTTGCTGAGTGATAGGACCAGCTTTGCTAAGTGATGGGACTAACAAATCATGTAGTGGGAAACATTCTGCTCGCTGGTATTGTGAAAATGTTTATCGCAAATTAACAGGTATCCTTACGTGCATTTAAAGTTTCCTGTTGTTTAAATTTGTTATGAATTTCAAATGTGTTGCATGCTCTCCCTTTATGAAATTTATTTTATTCAAGGCAGGCCACCAAAATGAGATGACAGTGTATATTAATTAAACGTTGCATTGCACATTTGAATTAATCCAGTATCTTCAAAGAAATAAAATGATAGCTAAATACAATGTATCAGAGTGTGCTAAATATAATGTCAGATTCATACAAGATTCAGATGTTCAGAAATGAGATTTTTTCATCAATAACGCCAGTGAGCGTACAATCAAATTTATTTGTAAAAGCTTATAAAAGACGACAATTTCCCGCTTATTTAATTCACTTAGCAGCAGTAATATTGATATATTTCCAATTCACCGCAACTTTACCAAACAAGCATCGTTGCTCTTTTGTATATGTGATTTTAATCATTCTGCTGTATGTTTCCTTTATGTGGTTTCTTCATTTTCAACTTTCGTCTTTTATTAGATTTATATTCGATATTTCATATTTTGACTTGTCTGTAAGTATCTGCCAACTGGCGCATTGACGAGAATAAAATAAAACAACATAAAATGAAATAAAATTCACGCTACACTTAACGTTTTCTAATTTTTATTAATTACCAATATTTCATGATTGAAAACAGAAAATGTGTTTAATGTGATTTGTATTTCAGCACAGAATAACTGTTTCTTGCTCGTCTGAAGATCTTATCAAATTCAAGCCTGAAATCTATTTTAAAGTTTTTGTACAAAATAACTAGTTATGTTTGTTTGAGGAGACTTGTCATTTTTATGGGTTTCCTTCTGTTATATGCAAGTTTGCAAAGAATCTATATCGTGTGCATTTTGTGTTTAATTCCAATTTCGTTACAGAGGCTTAAAATGTTTCTGTACTATTTCAGAGCTAATTTTGATTGATTTTGTGATTGTTTTTCACGTCATGAATTTCTAGCTTTTGTCATTTAATATATTTTTGAAATTTTCTCCTTTATTGTATATGGTGGTCCCTCGTGATCTCTTAGTTTGTCAATTCTATACCAATATCTGAATCTAACTCACACTATGTGTCCAACATGTAGTGGACCAGTAACAGCACTAAGGCCTGTTACCTTTCAGGAATAAATTGATGTGATGACTCATCTCAGTTGAAATCAGAAGTTTCTGTAACGTTTTTACCCGCCTTGAATTTCCAACAAAGAGAATTTTGCAATCTTCAAAATCCATGATATGTATTTTAAAGCGATCGAATGGCTTTGTTTATTTTCATATAGCCGATATTCACTACAGAACTTTAGTCACACGTTCAAGAGGCAGCTTTCAGTGGGCAGATGTGTTAGGGCTACTTCTATGCTACATGTCCGAAATATCTACATGTGTTCACCATCACCAACCTAATCATCATTTTACTGCATGTTAAATTGAATTACAAAGTCTGCCGATGCTATATGGATAATTGAAAACTTAATCTTATTAGAAGAATGAATTATTTACACCAACGAAGCGTTGTATTTGAATACACATGATCATAGTATCAATTTTGGTCAGTTCCTCGTGTTATGGTTTAGCGTAACATTTTTTGTGATTGAAAGATTGATTTTTCGTCACAACTATCGAGAATATAACTTTCAGATAATCAGGTGTTTTGAATTTCCATTTTATATATCAAATATCATTTTAAATGTATCTACTTCACACAAAGACAGATACAGACAAGCACGCACGTGTTATGTATCAGGAAGTACAACAGGAATCAAGAAGGTACATTTTTCATCTTTTAAGTTATGTATTCATGCATGTATTTACAAATTCATATTTTACAAAACGTTATCTGAGGCTAGCCTTTCTTTTTAATGCAATTGCTACTTTTGTGGTCAGTATGGAATTATATCTGTTTTTGTATACACATTTACCCTGTGACAAAACTAGTTAGTGTGGATTTGATGTCAATAAAATTATATTAGTTATGAACAATCATTTAAAGTTTGAATTCAATTTAATGTAAGAGTGATCGTTCAGGATATTATCTGAAAGTGTATGTCGAGGGCGTTGGAGGCATGTGGTAAATAATTGTATGTGTGAAGGTTTGAAATAAGTTAGCTGGCTTCAGTCGGTCTCATCCTTCGAAACTCAGTACAGCACAATGCGATGAGGCCGAGCAAATTACCCTTTTGTGACGTATTTGTATTTCCGGTCATCATTAAAAGGAATACGATATGACCTCTTTAACATACAATAAATAGTTTTTTGACCTCACTGAAATGGTGAATTGTGTACCTAAACATCGGCCTTCAACGCAAGGGGGATCGTTGCTGAACTTGGATTTCCCGATGATCAAGTTAGCGTAATATCAACCCCAGTGAACGATTGGAATGAAACAAAAGAAGTCAATATCAAAAATACAAAAAGTTTAATTTTGTTGATTTCATGGCATACTTTATATCAAGTAAAGAAGCATTAAAATATTAATAATTTAGGCAGCTTTAGACTGTAACCAAGTATTTGGTTTACCGATGATTGTCGTTTGAATAAGTCTCTTTGTTTTATGGATATGGATATAAAACCCATTTTACGAGAAGGGCAAGGTACACTATAACTATTGTACTGCAAGTGTGGGATGTTTCATCTAAAGTGGAGCAAAAATAAATTGTGTTGATCTGATAAGCCGACCTACCCTATTTTTTACCTGCCGACCCTAAACTTTTTAAAGCTACGTAAGCATGGAAGTAAAAAAAGAAAGAAAACCTGAAAAATTAAGCGTTCGTTACTTGGCATTTGATTTTTCCTTGAACGAGGATGTCTTTTACTTTTTTTTCCCTTTTATATTTATGATACATTTTTCTGAAAATGTTGTGGCCAGTGTTTGACCGCCCTGAACCCCTAAAAAATTCATATTAAAAAATAAAAATATTTTGAAAAAAAATTCCTGCCAACCTATTTTTTGAAAAACCATGTTATCGGAACAGCACAGTTTATTTTTGGCAAACTATTATCTTATCCAACCAGTTACGAAAACTTCAAATAGAACATGGAATGCTATGAAAGGGGAGTTTGATAAAAACTTAAATAGACTTCCCAGGTCACAGGCTAACTCACTGGGTGAATGGAGCAAAGCCAACGGTCCCAAAACTTAAAAGAGGCTTCGTTTGTTAAAGAAAAGACACTGCTTTGTGACTGTAAAATATTTAAAAACCTTTAGTCTTCCCTGATTACAAACGTGTTAGATTAGTAAGTTTGTTTACTCTTACCACGTGACCTTACCTTGGTGTTTTCAGTTGATAGGAATCTCTTGAAAAACAGTGTCTTTTTCGGGGGGGTGGGGAAAAACTGACCAGGGTGTTTGTGGCGAGTGTTATTTACCCTTATCAGTAACTGTAACAGTTTGTTATATTTCCTCAAATATTGACAGCGACGCTTCCATTTACAACATAAGTCCTCTAAGTGACTTAAAGTCTCAGTAATTGAGTTGGCAGAAGAATCAACTGGACGGCACCCCCTGTACATATCAGCTCAGACATAAACAGTAACACCGGGATGTGCATCCGGGTAAATTACGGCCAGCCTTGAGACCCCAATACCGTGAATCAAGTCCTCCGCCTAGACCAGATTACAACATGACACTTGTTTTTCGTGCCAGTTAAAATCTTACAGAAATTTTATCAGATTTCAACCTAATTGAACTTAGTGCATTTCTTTGCATGTATACCTTATACCAAATTTCAAAATAAGTGGAGAAGCCGTCTTTCTGGTTTTGACCCTTAATGGAACGAAATCATATCTAAATTTACAAGAAGGGTACCTTTTTCAGAATATTAAGAAACCAGCTACCGACACACCTAAGGTATTATTAATCTGATATATAAATTTTGAAGTAGAGATCAATTTTGGAGAAGAAAAACACGTACCTCAGTTAGAGAACGTTCATGCTCATATGCATATTTTCGACGTAAGGTGAGAAAGAAATGACATAGAAAACCCATCGTCCATTTTATTCACACAGCACCTTTACTCTATCAAAACAAGACACACATCATTTTTCAAAATTATCACACAGGAAGAAACACGGCAGTCTATTTGTCTCACGCATGAAGTTTCCAAAGATTAGTAATAAAAAGAATTGTGAAACAAATAATATCGGAAGCACGCGGACTGTCGAGTATTTTAGTGGCCGCAAAAGCCAACATCGTTACTACTGTTTGGAAAATACAGTCTCTGTGTCAATTATACCTTTAGATCGACACGAAGGCGATAATAAGCAGCATTTTATGACTATCTGCTGCCAGAAAGGACCCGTTTCTCCTTATTATACTGTTTGAACATGGTGTAAATCATAGATGCATCATCGACATCATGTTAAAGACAGTTGGTGTTTCGAAAGCGAAAGTTGTACACGTTTAAATTTCTTGTACTTGGCTGAAGAGAATCTCTGTGCCATGTATGTAGTGTTGCTTCCTACCATTCACGAAATGTAATCACATTGAACGTTACCATTCCCTTAATGTTCACAAATAACATTTCAAAACATGAAAAATTTACAAGCACTCTGGTCGAAGATTGTTGATATGACTGCTACTGTTGTTTAAAAAGTTAACTACTTATCTTTTACTGCGTGTTTATATTGTCGTCAACGAATCATTCGCTATGCATGTATTTGCGTTGCTGGACACACACATACAGGGGGATTTTGTTATCTCTGATATAATATACCTTTTAGTCTCAAACACTCTTTAGACCCCTAAAAAGACTAGTACGTACACCAAACACCCATGTAACACTTTCCTTTCCACTTTTAAGTATTCCATTGTAATCATTCGTATCTTACGATTTGCTTATTCATAGCAAAACAATTTTATTATGCTGATCACGTACGCACACCTACTGCTAATCAGTTCGTGTTCACTCTTAATTTAGAGATGTATTATGCGCACTCGCAGTAACGTTTTGACCCGTTGACCCTTTGCTGCGCGTGCGTAAGCAGGAAGTTGATCGTACCTAAATGTCAGAGGTCAGAGCTAGCTCCGATCGCGCGGATCGCGCTAAGTTTTCTGCCTGACTGTCTACATCGTGTGTACTCCTTCGGAAGCTTCTGCTGTATACGGTAAACTTGCCGAATCAGGTCCACAGTTACAATTGATCAGGAATCAACTGTTAATAAACCTCTTTACAGTGATCCCATGATAAATTTGTGGAACCAGCGCTTAATTTTTAACTTTCCTGGGAGCACGATGCAAGGCCTGCGTGGCAGGGCTGTGTGTTTTACCGGCGTTGGGGCCACAAAACACCGGTACCTGCGACGCAGAGCCCGCTGCCCGGACTTGTATTTCATGTTTGCATGCACGGCAGTTGTATTTCTTTTGGTGTTAAACTTCGCCATTGTACCGTCGACTGTTTGTCCCTCCCTGCCTGTTAATGTTGATCTTTTCGAATATATTGCCATGGGGCTGTGTATGGCTTATAATAAATATGATGCTGCATGGAGGTAGAAACTTCTTGCGCCATCGCCACGGTGAACGTACGTTGATGCTCCGATGGACGACTGCACTCTAGTCTGCAGAGGTACGTCTCAGGTGATCGTCAAAACCTAAAGCTTCCGCAATGACCCTCGGGGGCTAGGCTTCCATAACTGACATAGGTTTCTAAAACTGTATTTAATTTCCCTTCCCCTCAGTCTTTTGCTACACGCCAACGACGCCAAAGGAGTCTCGCCATGAAGCGGTTGGGAGGATCTGGACTAATGGAAGGAAACCAATTGAAGGGGAATTTTAGTCAGATGTACGACACCAGGATGATAAAATTTGCCTAAATAAAATTTGCTTCATGTGCATTACAACGTTTGTCTAGTCAAGCTTATAGGCTGATTTTCAGGTTGTTTTGATTTTGCTCTGTTTTAGGGAAAACCATTTCCTCCAAAAACCTAGTTTGAGGGTTTTCTTTCGGTTTTGTTCTTATTTTTTATCATCATTATATTTTTTGCACAGTGCAATGAAAGCATTTGTTCTTATTAGGTTAATATAAAAGACACATGTCAGCAGAATATCACTCATAGTTAGTTACTCAACAGGACTGTCCATGCAGCACTATAAAGTACTACAAAACAAGACAGAGAAACATTTATTTACTGCAAGAGTATTTATTTGAAAATTATAATACTTATATTGTTATACATGTTCATGGTGTTGTGAAATATAATAAAGATACTGCAATATGATTTAGTAGTGTCTTTTTAGTGTCTTTTTTAATTCAGATCCTCAGTCATGAAAAGCAATACAAAATTACTGGAATAACAATACTGACTAAGTTCAAGGTATCTCTTGTAGAAATACCCAAACTGCAGACCTTGAAGATGCATCACCAAATTGACTAATCACAGGGCCAGGTTACTTATCCATGTGACCCCATACATATATCATCTAAAAAACAAAACTTTGCTTGGCAACCCTAACATCAAAATGTTTTGACTCTCCAGAAGACAATTTGTTATTGTACTCTACAATATCTGATACATGCAATATTTATTTTCAAACGAGATCAAAATCCTAAATATTTATAATGGTGTATTTCCCCTCTTATCACTTAAGGTAAAGGGCACCGAATTCCGACGCGCACACGCTTTAGAACGTTTCTGCGCAGATTTAACTCCAGCCTGTCGCAAATGGGTTATTTTGTAGCGCATGTATTTAACATCACCTGTCATTGTTGAAATTGCGCTTTTACCTATTTTTTGACCCAGTGTCTTAGAAATACATGTGACCTATAACCTCGTCATATTTTGACCCCCTAGGAAGCTGGTTTTATTCAATATGAGCGAAAAATTAACATTTCTCTCCCATTTATATGGCGCAAATTACCCATTCACCTGGAGATATTGTAAAAAGTAGCGTGGTGACACCTTTTATTAAAAGTGTAAACTAAATGGTATTATGTCAGGAGTTTATTCGCCAAGTTTGGTCAAAATGACACCATTCAAAGCGACAGGAAGAAAGTTCGAAAATTATGTAGTGATATAATTTCGATATCGTCATTTTGTAATCGATACTTATGTTAAAATTTCTTCACAAACATCATGAAAACTATACATTCGATAGATATTGATCTTAAGTCTTTGTATTTATTAAAATTAACTCATTTGCTAAGCGTTTTACAATTGCTTTCTTTAGTTTAAGTGAATTATATCATTTTTATTTATTTCTAACGACGCCATTTTAACGTCCGTTTCCATGGAAACAAGCGTGGTGACCCCCATTTTTTATTTCATTTTTGCACTTGCACAACTTCCAAGAATATTTGTGCAAAGTTTCAAGAAAATGACACCACAACTTAATTTTGACGTAATTCGTAGTACTTCACCTTAACATCGAACTCAGTTTAAGTTTGAACCCATCTAAAGTGCGGTACGTACCAATGACTTGATTCAATTCGTATACTGCCACTAGACGTAGCCGGCCCTGCGTACAACGCTGTATGTTCCTGGCGTTACACGGATGGGAGGACGTATAGTGCCGGGAACACACACTATTGTACGCAGGGCTACCACTTGACGCAGCTGAACACTTGGATGAAACTATGGACAATTGAAGGCTGTATTTGTTTCACTAAAAGAATTCCTTCGCGGGCTGTTCTATAAGTCACCATGCATGAGATCGTTATGAAACTCTATATTCTTGGTACGTATACAAAGCTAAAACGTCGGAATTTCAAAAATAGAAGTAGGCCGCGATGCATGTAAGGACATGCCGAGTGTCCCCCAATGTCCCCCAAGGCGCAACGGCCATAAAATGCTGGCCTTTGTGTCCACCAATTGTTCATCGACAGTGTTGTTCACGTGGGATGAAAAAATCGGCCGAAAAAGACACTGTACGATGGATTTGAATATAGCTGAATGAAATCATGGATATTCTGACAGAAACAACATGGCGGAAACCGGGCGGAAACCCTGAGAGGATCGCTGAAAGTATTGCATAAAATCTACCGGAAATCCTAACTTTCCACCCTCGCTGGTAGCCATGACGTTAACTGAAAGTCCAAACTGTTTCTGCTTCCAAGCTTGACCCGAATATGTCTCTCCATCGCCTTTACACAAGAGCCGAAAGCACCCGGTGCGGTGTGCGTACCCTGAGAAAAATCCATTTTCGTGTTGAACGGGTCGCTTATGCAAATGTAGAACTGCGCATGCGCAATGCTCCAAAATACATCTCTAAATTAAGAGTGAACACCTACTGCTAATAGGGTGACTTTGTCAACACACCGAACATGCCCATAGCCGTAAGTAGAGCGCATGCGCAGCCAGAGATATTGGGAAATTCCCTTTCTACCGCTCTCTGAACTTATAGGAGTGATCGTTAGAAATCTAAATTTGAATGCTTCACGAAATGTCCGTCGATACCGTGGAACGACAGAGAATTTTCCTTGAAACCAGCCTTAATGGAGAGACAGTTAAACCTTTCTTACAATAGACTCGTATAATAAATCATGTTGACTTTCAAAATCTGTACAAACTAATTACAGGTTCCCCAGTGACTCCAATTATACACATTGTCGGTACTCCCTTGAAACTGCAGTAAGATTTTCTGTCCATTATTATAAAGTGGAGAAGGTTGCATATTATGATTGCCATTGTCCCCTTTGCTGGTTCCTGGTGTGGTCTCTACGGACTGCTAAGGACTGGTTTGGCCAAGTTCGGCGTGGCTCTCTTCCTCCACATTGAGGTTTAGAGTCACGCTGACATCACGAAAATCAAAGGTTAATTTTGGCCACATTAACACCATAGTAATAAATTAGTACTGTCGTTATCATAAAAACCATAAAGTAGTTGATGTCAGGAACCCTAACACAACAGTACTCCGTCCAAAATACTCATCTTTTGTGAATGGTATATCTGCTGAGGATAAAAATGCCATGTAGTCTACTTAGAGCACATACTGTTGACCCAACCAAGCATATAATCTGTGATGTAGAAGTATGACAGGAGAAGAATATTTTGTGAACGATAGCCCTGTTAGACTAGTGTAAGCCATCGACCTGGTTAAATGGTGGGCAGAGAGAGACAGACAGACAGACCGACAGAGACAGAGAGACAGAGACAGAGAAACAGAGGGGTAAGGAGTTTAAAAAGTGCTCACCACAATACCCGAAAAACATTGATGGAGCTCTGTGATGTAGTTGACTTTGTTATTCATTGTCCACCAAGAGACCAGTACAATCTTTTTACTTCAGTAGCATTTTTTTCGACATTCAGTCATGTTCATTTTAAAAGATTTCATGAGAATTTACCTCACTTTTAGAAGAATTCAATGCAGCACATGCATCGAGCCGTCAATATTTACCTTTTCATTCATAAATAATAGCACAGTGAGTTCGAGTCAACGTATTCTCTGTCGAAGAGATGACAAAATTTGTGTAAAAATTATATTACTGTATTTATTACAGAATAAATTACATTCATTTTAAAATAAAAGTTCAAACGTCACACTACGACAGAAAATTAAGTAAATTGGAAAACAGATCCTTAATTTAATGTGGAAGTACAAAAGTGGCTTTTTATGTGGTGTATCTTACAGAGAAGCATGGTTTAGTGGCCAAGTTGTGTTCTATATGACACCGTTTGGTATTTTTTTGTATGTGAGAATTTCTCTTTTGATTACGTGACACGTAAGGACATTGGCCGGTATCACTCCTTCCCTGTTTGAAGACTGAACACATATTTAATGTAAAACATCATAGTAGTATTAACCGCAAATGACACGTAAAACGTGCATAAAATAAGATTTTCGATAGACCATTACCAACCTACGATTTTTTATCGTTGTAGTCAGCGGAATAGATTTGATATATATAGTATTAAAATATGCTCAAAAGGAAACGTCTTTTCTATGATGCGACTTGGAGAGGGAATATTATATCTGCTTGTGAGCTGAGCATATTTAAGTAATAATATGCATGTAATTGTCTGCAGAAAATGATTAGAACGATGACGACATGATAATGAGTCTTTCACTACAAAATCTTGGGGTGTTTTTTGGTTTTGTTTGCATCAGGCCAGACAAATTCTGCCTGCTACGCTAAAGCTTGGCATGAATAGATCGACGCAAAGACTTCATTCTTGCGTAGCATTGTGGATCCGAAACAAAGCGTCTCCTTGTGAGAATTGGTCTCGACATCACAGCGTTGAAGAAGTGGTATAGCCACACAATATAAATTCAAAGGCTTTGTTGTTCTAAAGGAAGTGATAAACCATTATTCTGAGCCCTCGTTCAAACCTCTCATATCAAAAGCGACATCACGCCCCTTTCAGAACGTAACCTTTGACCTCGTTCCATCTTATTCACAATTGACGTCATCGGTTTTGGGCTACATCACTTCTTGAATGGACGCATTCTCCGCACTCACCAGATTCGCACTTTATCACCAATGAAAGCTTTTAACTATCAGTAACTTTCGGTATCCTTTGGAATGTTTTTCATTGTCTTTGTATAAAATGTATTTACTTGTTCTAGTCCCGAAATCATGTCGGAATTCTTGGTTTTTAACTTATCAAACCAGCCTGCATATCTGCATGGGATGTCGAAGGTTATTGTTGTAACCCGAATTTCAACTGAGACAATTCATTTGTTCGTGTGATAGCATTATTTAAGAAGAAGAATATAAGTGTACTTGTTTTAAGGAATAAGAACAATGAAATTTCTTCCAGAAGGATACAGCTGTTAGCCTTTCGTGTATACACATGCTTGGACAAATATCATGAAAGACATATCTTGGGAGGTACTGATATGGCGCGTTATATTGAAAATGGAAGAGCAGACCATTGTGATTATGGTGAACGTTACCAGTGACTGTCTCAGTGATATATAGCTTCGTGTGATGCAGACAGTGACGTTGCTGCCGAGTACGTTCTTCGAACTAAACTGAAAGCCTGACGAAACTGAGTGTCTATAGAATTCTAACTCCAGAGGGCTTATCCGGGTAAGTCTCTACACCACTATTAAATCATATCATCCAACTGGACCATTAAGCGTTGACGTCGACGCCGACAAATCGAGTTCAAATTAGAGTAATATTACTCATTTGTAATAAACTGGAATTCTTTAACACGGAAAATAGGTTTTGCAGAGTTGAACAGTTTAGATCTGGTCTTATTCACATGAAGTACATCAATTTTTCTTACAAGAAAGAATTTTCTCGAACGCCCTCCTGAAATCGGTATTGAACACGGTGTATATGATAGGGTTCATCGTACTGTTGATGTATCCAATCCAGAGAGCAAATTGTATGAACAGCGGTGGAGCAGAACACGACGGACAGGCACCAAACATAATATTCAAAGTGAAAAATGGAATCCAACAGAACAAGAATACACCTGTAAGAAGAAAGGGAGAAAAAATCTAATTTATTTGTGATTATGGGAAATTTTGTGAAATTAACATTCAACTCGGAGGAAAAGTACCTATCAATAATGACAACTGCCTTTAAATGAATATTTTCTTCTTCTAAATTTGTTATTTGTTGGTGAAAGAGAAATTATGGGACCCGTCAACATGACGACTAGGATTGGTAGATTTGTGTCACGTGTCAAACAATATGGGGGCGCTCGGCCATCATCTTCCTCCGCTGCTTTCAACTTTACGACGCAATCAATCTATTCTGAAAGGATTTTCGAAACAAAGATGGTATTTCTCCTACATTACCAAAACCCTGTTGGAATTTGCGCTTGAAAGACGATTTTTAGAAACCATTCCTATACCACATGTGTTTATGATCATTTTAGTTGCAGTAGACATCACTCGGGTAAAACTTGCTGTTTTGAGTTCAGTCCACTGCGCACAATTGTATGACATTAGTCACTGCTGAAATTTATCCCGTCGAACTGAAACACTGTCGTGCTTCGATAAAGTGAGAAACTTTCATAACGAATGATATTTTTTTACAGATTCTGCTTGAGAGAGAAAGAGAGACAGAGAGAGAGAGAGACAGAGAGAGACAGAGAGAGAAAGACGCATTACCTAAAACTATAGCGAGTGTCTTCGTTGCTTTCCTTTCTCGTCTCATTGAGAATTTGTGTCTGTGACTGTTATGAGTTGCCGTGGTCTTGGAAAACTGGCGAATAAATCCCCCTTTTCCTCGCTCTGACCTTGAATGCTCAATTCTATTCGCTTCTATATCCTCACTAACGATTTGAACTGGATTGTTGGAATTATGCCCAGTCCTTTGCGGCATTTTCCAGCCGTAGCTCTGTGACGCCTGGTTGCTTTGACCAGGATTTGTTCGATTCGGGTCAGAATTTTGTCCCACTGCTTCGCTGGTCTGTTCCCTCGCCTGATCGTCCGACTGCACCAAATCAGAAACGTCGGTTTTATTCTGAACAACGATGGTGTTCTCTGTGACCCCGATGCGCTTCATGCGATTCCTGATGGCCAAATACACCAGGATGTAGACAATCACCATGGTGATGGCCGGCACAACGAAGGAAAACACCGAGCTCCAAATCATGTAGGCACCGTTGAAGAGAATGCAGAGATCCGGCGTGCGTTCTGGGACGTCGTTTATACCGAACAAAACTGGACAACAGATGGCAAATGATATCACCCAGACCGTTGCTATGGTGAAGACGATGCGCTGGTTGGAACGCTGTCTGGCGTACTCTAATGGTCTTGTCACAGCGTACAGTCTGGGGAGAAAGGCGTTGTGTAGTGAAAGTATTAATGAGTTTAAGGTTTATCAAGTAAACATACTTATTCATAGAATCTAAAGATAGGAACGCTTCAGCGTGTCAGCAAAACAAGTAAGTCGGAGTTTTACAGATATTTTTGAATGTATAAAAAATGCCGTTGGAAAGAAAACAAGAATTGGTGACAATCAACCGAGAGACATGCAGCACCAACAGTCAACAGAGAAATGTGTGTCTACTTTAATCATTCCTTAAAATTTTGAAATTTCACATGATTGTCAACACAATCATGAATAAAACAGTATCAAATGCAACTGGCAAACTGTGTTCATTAGTCGTTTTCAAATAAATAAGATTTGATCCTGGATTCGGTAAACAAGCAGATGACAAAGGACGGTAGTAGAGTTTGCAATGGCACACTTAACAGCGCCCTCAAAGTTCACAGTTCCCTACCTGTCCAGGCTGATTGCACACAGGTTGAATATAGAAGCTGTGCAAAGCATCACATCCAAGGTAACCCAGAAATCGCACAAACGCTTTCCAAGATACCACGCACCTAAGTTCACCTAGAGGGAACGAATCAAAGAATTGCAAACTGTCAAATAGTGATTACTCACGTTGGCAGAAGAAATTGTTTTATAATTGTATACTAGATTCCGATTTCCGTTCGCGCGGGTTATAAAATTTTAAATATGATATAACATGGAAGTAATATGATATTGCTTATAAGAGTGATGGTACACATTTGAACCACGGTTTTCATATAAAGCACGTCATTTTAAGCATACAACAGGCCTGAAGATCATTAGACATACTATTGTTCTATTGGCGTTACATGTTCGATTTTTAAAATGATAATAAAAAATTGCCAAACCTACAATATACGAGTTCGTTCTCGACTTACAAATGAAGGAAACCGATCCATTAGGTGATATAGGTTGTAAGCCAAGAAAGTGATAAAAGGAATTTCAGTTTGTTTTTTTCTGTCATTTCTCCTGTGTGCTATTCGGCATTTGTATTTGTGTCTGCTGTTTCTCCCTGTGTATGTATGTATGTATGTATGTATGTATGTATGTATGTATGTATGTATGTATGTATGTATGTATGTATGTATGTATGTATGTATGTATGTATGTATGTATGTATGTATGTATGTATGTATGCGAGTACGCGAGTTCATTCTTTCCGTGCATGATTTGGCTAAAGAGTATAATCAACAATATCTAGTCATCCATCTTTGCACTAATTCGAAAGTTTTGCGGCTATTTCATTTATCTGGGCTAATATCAACAAACCAGTCTGTCTTACATTTCCCGCGAAGGAAATCAAATTTGCCAAAGGACCACATCGGTCAAATTTGATTTAATAGGTAAACGTTATCTAGAGAAATTGACATTACAGTAATTGTTTTAATAGGATTTCTAAGTACAAGCTGATGATAGCTCATACATTCTGCTCTTAGAAAAATCAGTCATGCGAATGGTGTAATTATATCACTACATTGTAGTGAAATGAGATATATTTGCTTTACTCGTGAATCACGTCTCTGCACTGCCGCTTTAATTTAGTGTCATCGACTCTATTTTCAGGTAATCCACGCTGCTACCCTACAAACGTGCCGTTTATCAGGAGGGACAGTGTGATGACAGTCAATGGTAGACGCAACATCCAACCGTAGTATCCTAGCAACTGGTAGACGTTCTTTATCTCACTTGTACCTACGACTCGTTCATCTTCATGTAATTACGATGTCGACAATTTACAGAATGCTACTTCTGACAATGTAGTGCCATCGAAATGTAGGCACAGCAGGGATGAAGAGGATGATGCAGGGCGTTCAGTAGGTTTCACTGTCGTTCAATGTTCATGGAGGTAATTACTCAAGCATCAGATTCAGTACAGCTAACACAAACCCTAGAAACAAGCCTGTGTAAGCAGAGACGGCACAGGCCTGTTAGCATTTCTACAATGAGTGGGATACAGTTGTGACCTTTGACCTAACGTCAAATGACGCTTATCCTTTTCTTCCCGTTTCAGTGGCACTCTCCTGGTTTTTTTTTTGTTTTTAATAACCTTTCTTTTCCTTTCTTCTTTCTTTTTTTTTCTTTTTTTCTTTCTTTTTTTCTTTCTTACTCTCCTTTTTCTTTCTTCCCATATTCCCGTTGCCGATGTCAATATAACTGTCCCTGATTTAGGAGTCTTTTCTGTTTATAAGCTTAAGGATGAAAAATGGAGGAAGGTAAACTTTGGCTGTCTTCTCAATTCACTATCGGAGACGAAGAATCGAGTATCGTAGAGTAAACACCTATTGCCTGGTCATGAGATAGCGCCCGTCTATTATCCCGAGGGGCCGTGTGTTACCAGAAACATCGCTATTCCCCAAGGCCGTAGTAGGCCGAGGGGTATAGCGGTGTGTTTCTGGTAACACACGGCCACGAGGGGTAATGAACGGGCGCTAGAGCACGAATAAAGACCAGGTCATAGGTGTTTTATAACACACCACAGGCTCATGTTGTATTGTAATATAGTTTTTAATGAGTTTTGATACTTTGCACTGCAACAATCCATTGTGACAAGTTTACTGGGCGATGTTTCCACAGCGATTTCAGTTGTACGTTGTACAACTTTCTTTCAAAAAATATTCTAAGCATACCTAGCGACATCCTTAGTTGCACTTTAATCTTTTCCGTCGATGAGCTGTTCAAGTTCCTACCCTGTTGGAATGTTGGGAAATGTTGGAAAATCTGTTTTAGAGAGAGTGTCGTCGCTAATTAAGATCCTAAAACCTACCAAAGTAAAAGTATTGAATTGAACTGCACAGTGCTCCACGCTACGTAGCATAAAACTATTTATTGGTTAATCTTCATCCTCCACTTAGCTGATGACCAAATTCACTATCCGAGGGGTCGTCAAGTTCTTTATCTTAGCATAGGGATCGCTTGCTTCCCAACTTTCCCAATCCAAACCAAAAGTGAAGGACTATCCACTCCACTACCCTACCTACAGGTATATGTATCTTTTAAAGAAAAAGGACAAAATAACTTCTTTCTGGGGGGAAATGACCCTACTTTGCGATATTTCCATAGTATTTTGTTCCATTTCCTCCCGACTGTTGATTGAACAAACTCACTGCGTTGACTGAAGTTTTATAGTTTTTTATAAAAATTCACCTCATGGTGATCATAATCACTCAAATTGACTCGTCGTAATCGATTTTAAAAAGACGTGAAGAGATGGAAAACATTCCAGCTTATCAAAATGGCAATTGTATCCTATTACCTTTCTCATATGTCCACACACTTTGCTCAGTACTTATGTAACCTATGTCATTCTCCACTTCCTTCACATTCATGAAGCTCGTCAATAGTCAACTCTTCTTGCAAAACGATTTAACAGCTCTCGATACTCTGACAATTTTGCAATCAATAAAATAACTGACAACATTTACACGGACGGTAGCCAGCGATTTACTTTGAAAGAGGGCGGTTCAATTTTCTTGATATGATTTTAAATTGCATCATGGAAACTGGTAATTTCAACTTTATAGACTATAGCACCTACAAATCTCTCCGCTTGTCGGAAACTTTAAACTCTACAAATGGCAAATAAAATTTGTAGTGTCGAAATCAATGAGAATTTCATCTTCAAAGGCACCGTAATTAAGCAAATTTCCGTTCAATATTTAGGTTTTGCCGCCGGGGGTAAAGCAGTGCATGTATTTGTGTAGCTTGCAAATTACTGTATACAGTACCGTACTCTACTCGAAATCTACTTTCAGTAACTTAATACAGCTACCGACCTGTTTACTCTGAACGTGGCGTTAAAGCTGTGTAATGGCACGTTCCGTGCAGTACTGTTGCACTGAGACAGTCATTTAAGTAAAAAATTCGATATGCGTTTTGGTTTCTGTCACAGAAGAGGACTACAATTAGAGACCCCAGCTCTCCGAGCCTTTCATGCTGAGAAGCGACAAAGCAATGAATACATAATCACCGTGTTCTTGTGTGACAGGACCGTGATGAACTCTGTCCGCTTTGCGAAACGAGGTAGGGAATAATATGCCAATTTGTTGAAATAATTCCATATGGCAATAAGGTATGTGAACAGATAATTTAGCCGTGCATCTGTCCACAATGTGCTTTTGTTCTGAGGGTTTACTAAAATGGGCGGAAACATAGAGCGACCGGTGTCGTTTGCGGCCCTGAAAAATCTTGATCATTAGCGAACATCGACACAAATGACTGCAGACTACCTGATCAGGTTCTTATAAACGACACGGCGCGTTTCAAAGAAAATGTCAAGGAAGTGCAGAAAGGAAAAATGTCACGCAGGGTCGATGGTACAGGAAAAGGTTTGTTTGTAGTTCGTGACGGTAAATACCCAGATAGAATACCAGATCTTGGCGGAGATCAAAGCAGGAGTCTTTCCAAACATGTGATGTCGAGAGGCGAATAGCGTTCCTTGATCAGTTTCAAACACTGTTCAAAAGCAATTTCTACTAACTGCAATTTGAAAATACTGACATGTAAAATTGTTCGTGTAAGACAAACTTTCAACAATCACTGCAAATCTGTTTGCATATATTTATCAGGAGTTGCTTTGGCAGTTGTTAATACTAATTACGGTCATAAGTTTCTCAACACAGCCAAAATTCTAAATTGTCTTAAAGGGAAACCTAAGTCCAGCGACATTGACCGTTTATCCCTTCCAAAATCACCCTTGAATAAAATGCAGCTCAAATTTGCAACATAATTGCACGCGCCGACGACTACGGAGCGACGAAAAGAGAAGTTGAAGTAGACGACATTTATGGAAATGAGCTCGGAATCCCATGGGCGCGAAAGGGCTCATGGGAGAAGCGTGCGTGACGTCATCGGTGATACACGAACGTGTGTGACCGCTTACCAAAGCATTGGAGTCTATGACTGCAGGAGTGCAGTTCTGCACGTTACGACTCTTTAATTCTCATCAGTAGCATAAAAAATTATTAACTGTTGTTCAGTTGAGTGCAAAAATCACTCAAGGAAGAACAACGGAGTCAGCTTTTATCGTCGTCCCACAGAACAGCTTTTTCGAAGACAGTGGCTAAAGGAAGTCGGGCGAGTTTTAAAATCTCAAAAGATACAAAGTTATGTTCTACTTCTTTCAGGATGATTTTATAAGGGATTTCGGGACTCTGATACCGATACAAGACGATACTACACAATGCGGTTCGTATCTTGACATGCTGAGTCAGCCTATTACCGCCGGTTTTAACCAGATAAATGTTAATATTGGCGATTTCGGGACTCTAAAATCCGACTCGGAAGACGAAACTACACAAAGCGTCTCTCATTTTGACAGCCCGGATCTGCGAAATCGCTCTTATATACACGATAAATATAGGCAATTTCGTGACTATATCTGGTAATATTGATATTACAAGATACTGGAATGACTTCTTGCCTATTCTCGACCGCGGAGTGACGTCAGTAGGTGAAACGCATACGAGCGAGGTGAATGAGAGATCAGACGATACAGAAGAGAGAATGATACAGAAATTGTGTGGAAAAAAGCAGAACTAAAAGTTATGTCATTTATGTATATTGAAACTTTGAATATTTCTTTGGTGGTTGAAAAATTCAAACTTCCAACGGCGCTGACGCAAAAATGACGTAAGAATCCGCAAGTACCCGGATGGCCCGCGGTCGAGAATGATGTGTCTCGATCGGCACGCCGGGTCTGAAAAATCGCCGATATTATATTTACCCAATAAATATCAATTGCACCGGGACTCCTAGGCTAATATCGATATCGATACCAGACGATACTAGATTAACGTGCACTGTGTGGTGTCGGCACGCCGGTCTGCGAAATCACGGATATTTATCCGATAAATATCGGCGACTTTGGACATTAACTCTGATACTAGACGCTACTTTGTCAAAATGTGGGTAAATATCCTATGTATATCGGAGATTTCACCAGGTGCCTAACAGTTCTGACCACCCGACCACCTCTGTCCGACTCTTAGTTCATAGCATCCGTGGCCGATAGTCAAGAATAATGTATGTTTTACATTATTAGTATTATTCATGCACGAAATACATTTTTTACATGTAAAGGATTTTTTTCATTAAATTTCCACACGAACTTTCATACACTACAATCGGAACTTCGTCGAGAGGGCGATCAGATATCACCGTGAGTTGGGGATTGCCTTGCACGAATAACATTCTTTACATGTAATACATTTTTACTTGGCGATCGAGACCTGAACAGAGGACATATCGGACATCGTCGAGAGTTTTGGCTGATCTTGTATGAAATGCATTCTTTACAACAATATAGACGATACTATTGTTTTAAATAGCGGGCAAATATCCATTATATCGGAGATTTCATCACTTTGTAGATCTGAGTAAGCCCGACTTCCTAAGTTCGACACCAACTTCGAAAAAAAGACGACGCTATACATTTGTCAAATTGCGAATAAATATTTCAATATTGAAGATGTCGCAACCTTAAAGATCTGGCTAAGCTCGACTTACGTATCATTCACGAACCAAAAATTAATTTTAAGCGACTGATAAAGAAAACTCTGTTTTAGAAACGTAACGCTGAAGGATCGCAGAGTCACTCAGTATCAGGTCTCCAATCCAGTTCGGGGTCTGTAGGCCTACAAGCACAGTGACTCCCTCCGCGGAATTACGAACGATGTGTGGAGATACTTTCCCATTATTACATATCTTGGTTCAAATTAGTATGGTTTGATTTCAGTGTGGGAAAAGTAATACTCGATGTCAGAAATATCGCTGTCCGAACTCTCCAGAGTCGTCTTACGAACGCGCTAAACTGTTCACGGTACTCCTCCAGCTGCAAGCTACAATCGTCTGTATCGCCGATGACGTCACGCACGCTTCTCCCATGAGCCCTTTCGCGCCCATGGGATTCCGAGCTCATTTCCATAAATGTCGTCTACTTCAACTTCTCTTTTCGTCGCGCCGTAGTCGTCAGCGCGTGCAATTATGTTGCAAATTTGAGCTGCATTTTATTCAAGGGTGATTTTGGAAGGGAAAACGGTCAATGTCGCTGGACTTAGGTTTCCCTTTAATTAACTGACATCAATTTGATCATCAAAAAACTGTTTTTGCATTCGTCATGATATGCAACCATGCCAGCTTTGATTTTATTTTCATGGCCGCACAACATTCTAAGTAGAACAACGTGCGACTTATCACTATGATTTGTTATGTGAATATTTTACTGTTTGACTTAAATTTGTCCTTTAAAATGTTGTATGGTTGACAGTGTTACAGGTGTTCGACACCTGTTTCTCTACTATTTACTGGCTACTTTTATAGTTTTGACATTCTATTGTTCAACCTTTGTACTCAGAGTTATATTCGTATAATCTGATCGTTGGACTTTTACGAATCTTTTCTCTTTTCTCTGTGTAATCCATGTATGCTAGTGAGGACGTTTAATAAATAAAAAACGAAACAATTATAAAAGTGTCATTTTCTGGTAATCTAAGAGAGTGCTAATAACTGTCGCAGGTGTCTGCGATGAGCCATTTTCAGATCGTAATTGTCTCTGTGAGTAATAGAGCAACGTGTCACTAGGGAAAATTACACGCCATTTACAATGTGATGAACCGCCTATAAGTCATTACTATTTTATTAGAAGTGTATTGTTTGTTACTACACGTTTTTTCTTTCTTTTTTTAACATGGTTGACAACCGCATATTATCAAATTCTCACGAGATTTCGCAACGAGGGTAAAATACTCAAGGGGACATACTATATTCATGAAGGTCACCACAGATAATTTAGAATTAATATGTACAACGTTATTATGAATACTTCAAAAGGCTTTTATCTTTCCAAGGTTGTCACTCGAATTGAAAGTGAAACAAATTTCAATGTATTCTTTTCTGAAGGTGACACAGACAATTGCTCTACAAGTAATTAAGAGGTACCAGGATAATTAAGGGTGTCGAGGTGGCCATCAGGTTGACATGCCGAGTTTGCAATGATCGAACAGCTATTAGTTTGAAACGTTTTTCCAGCGCAAAATGGGAAAATTTCATTTTCATAGTGTCACTCGTATGGATCAGAAGACAATGATTTAGTTGAAATTCGCAGCTTTGCCTCTAGCGAGATTCGGTCACTGTTTGGAAAATATAGCCGACATCGAGCTTGGTCGTTTTTATAAGATTTTTTAAATAAAACACGTACTTCATCACTGTCAAACTTCTAGTATGATATGATTAATGAATGAAAATACAGCATCTTTCCATCATCAGATAACCGAGAGACGATTTTTCGTGCCCTTCTGAAATTGAGTCCAGAGTTTTTATGATTGAAAAATATAAAATACTGCGTACGTTTCTCGGAGGTTGGTTTTAGCTGGTTTTTAGCCCCATATGTGTTCTTAACGATGTCATCTTTCCTTTATAATGTACCTTCTACCATCTGCGTATACCTTACGATCATTTGATTGTCCTCACTACAGTCGTAGCAGACATTGTTAGGATGAGTTCATTATCTGAAAGGGAGGGAAAAATCGACTGTCATCTGCACCACTCAAGACATTTAGATCTGAGACATTCCAATCGAGGAACACTATTACCGACATCAGTTGGTTTTAATGTGTGTTGTTGACCTTGAGAAATTCCCAAATGATGCCGTGCCTCATCTAATAGCAGCTGCGGGAACTGTGGTAGTTTGAAAAAAAAAGACGCATTGTAATTGATATTCTTGATTTCAATGAATCGAATATCACGATACTTCCTCTTTTAAATAATTTAACACTTGTATTACCGTCAACTGTATTAACGTCAAAAAATACAGACGCTAACTGTAAAAAGGAGCCACGTTTTGTCCCTGACTTCCCCTATACTAAATGTCCAGTAAGACAGGGGGCTAAACCATAGACAGTCGAGAAACGACTGTCTATGGCTAAACTACACGCGAGACTACAGCCGTTCTTTCCTCGCACACTCTGATAACACTTACCGCGAATCTACAATTAAGTCTTCGTCGAAGCGAAATGCTCACAAAATGTCCAAAAAGCCTTACAAATCAGAAAGAAAAATATTTTAAGCGATCGCACATTAAAATGGCCTATTCGCTTAGTTTACACATAGACAGTCGAGAAAGTTTCTCGACTGTCTATGGTTTACATTCTGCCGTAATGTTTGGATAATTTTCCTAACTTCTTTTTGTACTGGACGTTGTAATACCATGCATATAAGTCATAATCTTGGGTAGTCCAGTGCTAATGTGATTGGCTGAGACGCATGTAGTGTCGATAGAAGATGATATATCATTGTTTGAATACTAGTTCCCTGTAACACTCTAAGGCGGGAGCACGTTGGTACTGTGTGCATCTTATTTCTGCGCATAATCACTTCACAGTTGGTAGAACAATGTAGCATAAGCATACTGAATGGACGTGCAACTAGTTTCTCCTTAGGCACTGATATACCAGGTTACGAGCACACAGGTTACGAGAACCTTTCCTTTGAAAAGCAAAATATTGCTATAATATGTTCATCTTTGTTGTAAGATTACTTGATTGAAATCTCACAGAAGAGAAAAATTTTCTTTGATTGTGCATTAGTTAGAAACGACCATGTTCAAAGCCGAACTAATTTGGACTAGTTAACGACTGAGTTGCCCTTCTGCTATCAACATTTTCTCCATCGATTGCATAAGTCGGAGAAATCCTGACCGGGAATCCTACGCACAAAGCTGATATTTTTGCGCTGCATACAGTCGACATTAGGGATACCTCACCAGACTAATAGTCATTAATGCCATGTCCTGCATATAGAGTAGCAAATTGCAATGGTGACATGAACGACAGTGAAGTGAACTCAATAGATCAACTTCTCACTACTAGCAGATACGTACAGAAAGACATACTGACAAATCGACAGGAAACCAAACAGACAGACAGACAGACAGACAGACAGACAGACATGTAGATAGGTACATTGTATTTTAGGGTAGCAGATAGGCATCGAAGGTATACTGCACAGCTTGATACTGGTCGGTTAATTTTACTATTCACTATTGGCAAAATGTGCAAAACCATATTGATTTGTGGCGGGGAAATAAGTCGGTTGTGACATAATTTGTGGCTTCATGATTATTCGGAAAAGTGCAGGAAAATCGATGTTGCGAGACGATTCTTCACTAACGAGGCCTAGGGCTTACATGTCCACTTAGTGTACAGGGATTAAACGTACTTGCAAATATATATTTTACCCTTGTGGCCTTTGCAAGTTTTTCAAAAGAAACAAAACTCATAAGAGATTGCATTGTTAGCGTAAATAGTGAGTCTGGATGTGATTCCGCGTATTACAAAACTTTCATATCGGATCGGTTCATCTACACATTTTCGTCTGGTAAGAACGCAAGAATTGTTCGAAGACGATTTGAATTTTTTGGAGGTGATTATGCTAATATTTTAACATCATAACAAACATCCGCCAGGGGAACAACACGCAACATAACACAGAATTATAGTTATTTTGCATAATTTAAAACGTCATCAATATTGGGAAAGAAGCAAGATTTAAGGATACTCGAACTCTCGCTTTTTACGAGTTAAGAGTATCTTAAACGACTGTTATCTTTGGCTACAACAAGAATTCTATAACATTTTCATCGAGTTTTCATTTAAAACTTTATGAAAACATTAGATTTTATTTTCATCATTGCATCGTATATTTTCAAGATACTATACGCTTGGGTTAATGACTGATGTGAATGCTGTATTAATCCAGTCTTTATTATTAATATTATTGTTCAAATTTTAAAGCCAGCGCAGCATGCGACAAGCTGCAAGAGACTAGGTGTCGACATGGGGATTTTTACAAAGTTATTGTCAGGATAATGGTTGGTTTACTCCAGTGGGCGTAGTGTTTACACTGAAAATCATGGCAAAACGACTAGTAGTTATGGTGTTGAAAATTTTATCATAACTATGGGAAAAGTAATAATTTTTAGATAAATTGCATTGTAAATAATTTATCTGTAAATCATTACTGTTCCTATAGAATGATGCAATTTTAATATCATATAATGTAGTTTTGTCACTTGTCAATGTAATCATTACGCTGAACTGTACACAGTTATAACGTAAGAGCTAATGGAATTCTTGATGTACGAGTAGTACGTCTTTGATTCAAGAAGTGCAAACCGCTTTTGTCTCACGGCATGATTTCGACCGTGAATGCATCGGCGTATAGTATGCAATGATCGGTTACAGTGCTTGATCCGGAGCAGCTACAGTTACACGCAGCTGTCATGGAGTCAGGGCGTTTAGGACACGCGATACCTCTGCTAGTTCTACCCGGCTCTTTCATCTGTATTCATGATACGTATAGCCAGAATCAGTAACAGCTGGAAGTCATTAAAGTGAAACCAGTAAGTCAGGAAAAATATCAACTCAGTAGTTATACAACACAGTGGTGTAAATGAAGTTATCCTGTTTTTATGTTTAGGAAAAGGTTGGGAGAAATGTAATATGAAATAATTGAAATAGAGTTACATTAAACTCTATTATCGCTACTCCTAAGTTGACTTTTGGTAACCAGAGTCAACGCCTTACCCCGTGGAACAGAAGAGAGCGAATAATATCGTGTTGACGTCGACACGTTTAATCGATTTTCCAATTAACTTTTGGCAGATGCAGTTATAAAAGAGCAAAAGCAAATCCTAAATCATTTAAACATTTCACAATTCTATACATTTGTAATCACTCAATGACGTTGGTTTACTTCCACGCAGCCGTCGAATAATACTTGAATAATTCCTGCAAAGTCTGATAAACTGCAACTCTACATGTGTAGTTTAGTAAATATTATCAGTCTCTCTCTCTCTCTCTCTCTCTCTCTCTCTCTCTCTCTCTCTCTCTCTCTCTCTCTCTCTCTCTCTCTCTCTCTCTCTCTCAGATATGTTTAAAATCGTGCTACTTTTCACAAGCAGGTTTTAACTCGGATATGCCTCCACTGACAGGAAATGTTAGTTACACCGGTCTGACAGCAGGGTGGAAACTATGCAAAAATGTTTTGAATTTCTCCGTAAACGTATTTACCGATTTTTGTAGTCGCAACTTAGATTGTGTGTGTAATACATTGTAATTTGCATTCACTGTTAAACAGAGAGATGATATCGATAACAGTTTTTTTTATATAAATGCGTAAATTCGAACTTTAATGTTAATGTTGCTTAATATGCACTGAACTGAGATATTTAATTCGGCATACTATATCGTTTTAGGTTCCGCATATGCCAGAGTCAACTGCGTTCGTCAGATTATTTTTAAGGGTGAAATACAAGTAATTTACATTTTTAATCTAACAATTCTCTGGTGGTTAATAAGCTCACAAGCCCTGAAAATTATTCATTTTCTGAAAGCCATAGTGTCATTATTGTTTACATAACTATCAAGTGGAAGGTAATTTGCATAACCTTTCAAAAATCTATTTTCCGTATGTTTTGTCTCAGTACTTCAAGATATTCCACTCTAGCTGTCACAAAGCTCTTCCAAAGTGTGTCAGATTTTTTATATCTTGCTCACTTTTTGGAGCACAATTTTAAAAGAAATCAACTAGGGTTAAATTCACAGCTCTGGGAGTTTTTCTTGCATAAAACTTGTTCTAGAAGGGTTAAAAAAAATCTGAAACACATTTTGGAAGATCCTTAGAACAGCATGCACTCACACAAATTTCAGCCACATATCTTAAGCATTGGAACAAGGGAAAAGCCGATTTTGGAAAGGTTATGCAAATTACCTGTCACGCGATAGTTATGTAAACAATGGTGACACTATGGTAACGAAAATGTTTCCCTATATGTAGGCTTTCCGAAAATATATAATTTACAGAGGTTCTGAGCATATTAATCACCAGCGAATTGTTGGCTTAAAAAGGTCAATTACTTGTCTTGCACCCTTAACAGAATCCAAAAACAGTTGACTTCACCTCTTAATGGCAATAGTGACATTGATCTTATTTTCTGACAAGTCAAGTAACTTTGAAATGGATTCAAACCATTGTATTTCTGAGTAATTTTTTTAAAATTTGTATAGTCTGTGTTTTAATCTTGTATCTCTATCTATTGTCAGTCTTCCGTAAATGGCCAAGGATATGAAAATCATCATTGGAAAATAAATTTTAAAAATTCTAAATTTACGTAAAGAACACGTTTCTTGTTGATATCGTCTTATTTGATGCTGTATTTTCAAAATTGTCGGATCAGCAACCCACTTATAGTGAAAATGCAAGTATACTATAAATATTATCTTACCGTACGTTAGGCACATATAACACTGTGACTTATTATTCATGAAAGTCTAATGTTGATTCTATATTACTGCTTCGCAAGATTAAAAAGATCTATTTATAGCCCGGATGAAAATGTGTGTCACCAATCAATTATTTATTCAGTGTTCCTACTGTATAGGTAATTGAGTATTCTTCTGACTACTTTAACGGAAATAGACTATGGAGTTAGGTGTTAGTGACGCAATTCAAATACGCCGCAGTGCGACCCTATGGTCTCTTCAACATTTTCGATGCGATACTTTAACAGAATGAGAAAGCGTGTACACAACGGTGCATGATATTCCAATGCTACTGTAATGAGGACATACTGTATTATAAGTCGATAAACCTTAAGGGTATAAATGGTGAATCCATATTTTTCTCTTCAGAGAAAACTGTTAATTTTGGCGAAAAGTGAGTGTGGGCATTTTCCAGCCTCAAGGAACGAAAATGTCACAATTTTCGCTAGTAAGAACATTAAAGCTTTCAAACAAGCATTTGGCCACTAAGAACTAAACCCGTTGCGGTGTTGTGCATAGAAATATTTCAAAGGCATACTGTAAATGCCATATATTGTGCACATATATGTATAGAAACAATGACATAAGGTTCGAAGACTCAGGTTCTGTGCTTGATTCCAACTTGGCGTTGAAAGTGGGCCTACATTTACACTTGACAATATTACAAATTAACATGACCCTAGCCTAGAGCGTCTTGTTGCTTCATAAGAGCTCTTCAAAGCCCCTTTATAGGACCCTGTTGCTGTCGTAATATTGACCCTAGCGCCGAATTGACACGAATTGTAAATGAAATTGGATTTCGGCGGATTATCTGGAAGTAGGGAAAATGGAATCACTGAACACGTTTTGATGATGCAGTTAACGTAAAAGCTGTCATAGTCTTGATTTCGAAAGTAGCATGTTATGTGTATCAATGACGTATTTGACCACTGTCTATGTTTCTATTTACGAATGCCATGCTTCACTTCCGAGATGTGGTGATTTAGTAAGTGTGCGGAACAACTTTTAGTACGCGGGTAATGAGAGACAAACTTGTCTCCCATTAGCGGAAACCGACTGATTGAATACATATAATGAGAAATCTTTAATTCCTTTGGGGTGTTTTAGTATGGAAGAAACTAGTTCTTTAACGATAAATCTCTTAAGACAGTTACACATGTGAAGTCAAAGATCATCTCAAGCTTTTAGTGCAGCCTATTAATAGTCTTAAATTTTAGTCGATGCGTAATAATTAGGGGGCGCGTTTCTGTAATGCGACTGCGTTTCGGAGTGAAACTTTAACACTTTTCAGTTCAATATACTTCATGGCATAAGACTTGTGATATACGCATTCCATGTCTACAGTCAGTTAGCATACAGTATTTGTATACTCTCCTGCGTCTCGTAAAATTATCGTAAAAAAGAAATTTTTGAATGAATTTTTAACCAGGGGTTATACAAACTACATATTTGAGCAATGATTTTTTGTTTAACACAAGAACCTACAGGTGTTAAAGTATACATACCCGAGGATTGCATTTGAATTCATGCGTTAGTACTTTTGTGCAAATTATCCAATACCTGGAACGTTATGATGACAATCTTTAAAAAAGCCTTAAGCTACTCGAGCAATCAATCCTATTAACCGACCAATTGTGATGCCAGAAATGAAACAACTTACAAAATATAAGCGGTATAATATCGGAAAACAGAGTGCTGTTACATTTGATATACTATATCTGCCTGTTGGTACTCTAGAGGTAGAAAACTAATAATTGAAAATTTAACACAAATCAAAACAATAAACTGAGAATATGAGAATTTTTGACTCATTTTTTAAGTCCAGTTGTGTGGAGGGGGGTTGGTCAAAACCTATCAACTTTGATCGGATATTGGACTAATCTGCTTTACTCAGAGAAGAGGATGGTATCCGATGGCTTTGAGAGCCAACGTCTTCGCTTGCCATGTATTTCTAAATGGATACAAAAGTTGCTGATAATGTCGACGTCAAAAATGACTCAGCTGTCGTACAGTATAGCGGATGACCAACTGCATAAATGATCGCCCGTCTGATACAGCGTTGCCGTGACGCCAATCCAATTTTGCTTGACACGAGAGCGACACTTTTCAATTACTTCATAAAATTCGCAGCATTTGCAATGACCCAAAACACCAATATTTCTACTTCATAAATAATTACTGGGGAAAGGCTCGATCGATGTCCTTGCAGACGATAAGCTTATTGGACGAAGAAAGGATATCTTGTTCTCATTTAGTCTCGGGAAAATTTACTGAACACAGGGGATAGATATTCGGACTCTAAAACCTTTACAATTCTTTTGTGCTCTACTACTTGTGGATAGTTTTGGTGTTCGAAAATCGATAATGTATTTATCTGCATAGAGTTAACACTAGGATGGTGGCCATTTTGAATTTCAAATATCGGTAAATCTTGGGTAATTTATTTCTCTAGTACCAAAATTTGCACGATGACGCCTAATGTATTATTCTTGATTTTCAAAGAATATTGTTGGACTATTTATCAAGGATAGAGAGCAAAAGTTTAAGTCTTTCATTTTTGAGGCTCATACTACCTTACGTGGTCGCATCGGGAAAAGAACAACTTGAAAACATCCCATCCCGTCGCAGATGATAAGCTTAGTGCATTAAAAGCTTTTCAAATTCCTGATTATTTGGGCCCATGAAAAGGGCAAAACGTCAAAATGTGTCAGGAATTCAACCAATCTTCTGAATACAGGCATATGGTAATATTTTTAGTGAGTGATGGTAAGGAGCTGTTTTCATTATTGCTACAGAAATCGACGTCACACCTACAAGCGCACTATATCGAATTCAATCTACGACTTTCATATGCCTCGGGCAGTCAATACAATTATTCGTCTTACACGCTATCGTACCAATACCGCAGTCTTTCTAAACTCAAATTTAAAACTTAATTACTTTAAAATGGCTTCCTGTGAAACAAGTGTATCGAAGTAAATAATATATTTTATTTGCACAATTGAAGTATAGTCGTTCTTGAACAGAAAGTTGAAACGAAAGAAAATGACCAAAAACACATAAAAAGCAATTACGATGAGTGATGAATCAAATCCGAGACAGTTGCATTATGTATCATTAATTGGGTCTAGTGTTGCAAATATGAAGCGATTGTGTCACTTTAATGCAAAAATAACAATAAATAATGGGACATATGACGCGATATCCAAAATTGTAGCATGTTCATTAATTTACGTGGAATACGTCTGCGTATAAAGCGTCGCTCTTTTGCAGGCTACAAAATGTTGGTCTTTGAACAATAATCTCCAAGTTATGGGTTCATTAGCTCATTGTTTATCTACTTCACGAAGACGCTTTGCTCAAGGGCCGCTTGATGTGATATATGTAGCAGAAAATATCAGCATTTGAATTCCACGGTACGGCAGTGGTAGATAGGCATGTGAGATCAAACCACAAGGGAGTTAGTATAACCCTTGAACGCTGAATAAGATTTCTACCGGAAGATTCAATTGAGTTATTTCAGACTAATACCATCGACTTGACATTACCATGTTTGGGCATTTCCGTTTTTCTTCAATTTTCAATCTCATTATCTTGCACGTTAAGCAAATTAATTGTAACGGAATATTTAAAATTCGACAAAGAATTGTCTTTCTTCTGAATGTTCGCATATATCACATCCAATCAGGGAAGTGTTGTTTATTAAGGACTCCCTTTGATCACACAGCGAGCATACAAGAATCAATCACTAACAAAACAACTGAAAATCACCTGTTATTCTTCATGGTACGGATTTACATGACTGTATGAATTGAGGCCGGCACAGAGTAACTGTGTGTGAATGATATAATCCTACCAGTTTAATTAATCAGATTTATAAGCCGACTGGTGTCATGTGGTACTGCAAGCAGAAATTGACCTCCGTTTCATGTCAACCACTTCTATTATTTACCATTGATGTAACTTATTTATATGTGACATTATTCTAGACTTCAAATCACACCTCATAAGTGATACATTGTCTCTGTGTAAACAATACTTGAAAGAGAGAAAAATGCTTTGTACTTGTTTTATTTTGTTCGTATAGAAGCCAAGTTTCCGAAGATTTTAAGATTTTAAGATTTTTTAACGGAATTTAAGTACAGTCAGGATGAGTAAAGGTCACGTTTTGTTTACGAAGTTTTTGGAAAAACTTCATATTGTAGAGATATTGTGATATGAATTATTTTGACGAGCTCATTTGTTGGCGCTTCGGTGTAACGAAGCTGAGACATTCTTGATTTAACCGATATTTATACAGAGAGTGAATGCATATTACGATGTTTTGATTGAAGTTGCTTTTTGCACAACTATAAGCTCAAGAGATTGTTTTGTGATGGTCTTATATTCTTGGTTCAACAAAAAATGGAGAGAAAGAGACGTACGAGAAAGGAACCATAAGGTGGAAAAGGATGGGAATATTTAAGACGTCAATCTCTGAAATTTTGATTTGAGAAATCAGCAATGTAAACCCAATCTCCCTCCTATGATGATGTATTTTGTATGAATAAGGTTGTATTCTTATACGAAATTTAGTATTGAAGAGAGAACTGTAAAAAATTCGACATAGTAATAATTAAAATGAAATAATGACGAAAG
The DNA here is from genome assembly GCF_041260155.1 of Ptychodera flava. Taxonomy (NCBI): domain Eukaryota; kingdom Metazoa; phylum Hemichordata; class Enteropneusta; family Ptychoderidae; genus Ptychodera; species Ptychodera flava. The sequence goes on from NC_091928.1 coordinate 38,788,999, forward strand.
CGAATGTGAAATTATGTCGAAAAATAGAAAAGTAGACATTAAAAATGGAGCAAAAACCTGAACACGATTGCAATTAATTTGGGACAATTGGATTGTGAAGTAATGTCAATTTAATCTGCAAATTTTACTTCATCTACTTTTATTTTAAGTTACACACTTTTTTTATGACTAAGTTGTAATATTACAGCATTAGGCTATACGGCATCTAACACTTTTGAGAAATTTGAAAATATGAAGATCCAATTATCCCAAATTAGTTCTAATCGTGTTCGTGGTAGATTCTAAGTATAACATGCCAACTTAACTTGATTATAGCTATACATCAAGACTGTATATTGTTGAATTTTTGACAAAGGCGCCATATAACTCACCATTTCTTTACGTAAGAGTAAGTTAATAGTATTGGTATAGAATATAACAATGAATTTCCTTATGATATGTAATTATGTACTTATTCTAGATTTGAGAGTGATTGTAAGTTTAAGGATTTTTTCCAATTTCTTTATGTTTTTCTAGATGTCCATAGATGCAATGCGGGACGCATGACCTGAAAGGCAGAGAGTACTGCTGGGATAACTAACACGTCCAAAACTTTCGTTTTGTCGCTTTATCCGGTACAAAGGTTGATACATTGGATGTAAGCCGTCAATGCACTTTACGTAAGCCAACTTTATGCATTCAGACAGTTATATATGTTAATTAGGAACAGTGACAAACATGCAAAGTTGATGGTAAATTAACACCCAAATATCAGCTCATCTACATACAATCTAGACATACGGTCTATCGTCGGAACATCCACGAAGTCATCGAGCGGACGTCTTCATAAACACGCCAAAAGTTTAAGGGTATCGTTTCTAATTATAATATCTGTTGTTTTCGATATTGGTTAATTAATTTACGAGATTTCTAGGAAGTGTGACTTAATGAATACTGTCATTTATTAAGATATGTCAATTATTGCCTGCTAATCATTTTTAGAGTTCTTTGTAAGGTTCGAGTTCCAAAAACTAATTTTCCCTGTTTATAATTTCTCAAAGGTACTATGTAACAAATGTTCTATTCAGAATTTTCTCACTTAGGTATTCCTTTTAATTAATGCAAAGAGGAGTGACAGTATATTGTCAGCATAATAAGAAAGACATGTTGTGATCTTGCAAACAGGTAAATGGAAAAACCCGTCAACTATGCATTTTTTGAACTGTTACAGACAGCTATCGGAAACCATCTTAAAAAGACCTGATCCAAAGGCAGTCGTTTGTTTACAATGGAAAACTAGCGCTAGCTAGAGATCAAGTACTTGTATTACTGGTGAGGATTGTCACAAAAGCAGTGATACTTTGTGTGTAAAGCACTACATTTGCGTAATATATAAAGGCACTATGTTGTACATTTTGACATCGAGCAATGTAATTTCCCACGAGGACAAATGTATTGTATTTTGTATTTTTCAGAATAAGTGTAATGTACATAAACGTATGACTTTTGAAAACTAAATATCTAAATATTTACAACTGTCAAACTCTTCCCGAAATACACTTGATTGGTTCTCATCTTATGGTTCAGAGAAGTGGTAGGCTTTCGAGAACTCATAACGATATTGTACGTCAATGGCTTTACCAATGCCTTGTGTATCGGTGCTGAGTGACTGATGATACCAAATCTACCATTATTCTGTAATTTTGCAACCTCTGTAGATTACACTGAGAATTGTGCACAAAATTCATAACCCTGTGAAATTTATTTGATACTAGTTCTGTCATACACTGTGGAGATACCAACGATACCGAATGATATTTACATTATAGGGGTTGTGTGGGTTGTGCATGTCACCCCTATCCCCAGCCAATCCCCGGAATTCCCTGCATTGACTTATCTAGCTTACCTTTAACTCAAAGAAATCGTCGAGTGAGAGAATCGTCCAAACACAATATTACCTACCTCGACATAAATAGCTCCCGGCATAACGAGCAACCCTACCAAAAGATCGGCAACAGCAAGACTGGCGATAAAATAGTTAGTGATGTTCCGTAGATTACGTTCTTTCACCACTGCCATGCAGACTAGAATATTTCCAAAGACGGTGATGAAGGCAAACACCGCTATAAACAGAGCCCAGTAGTTGTTCCGCACTGGTTCATCCTGTTCGGACGCCGCCGTGGAGGCGCCGCTGTACAGCTCCGTAGACATGGCGTTCGTTTGTCGCTCCTCGTTCGCGACGCTGGTCGTGCCCTTACTCTCTCGTTCTCTGGAAAAAAAACGAGACCAGAAAGTGAGCTCGTTTTGTCGTTGCTTGGTATCACCTTGGTGGAAACGTCAGGGGTTTGTTAGGATTGGATAAGCTGGAGATGTCAACACACGTGTTTCTTTTATGAACGAGACCGTGAGTCCAGCTGTCCAATCGAATGGAAGGTTTTTTCACGGATATTGAATACATTATATATTATCATTCGCAAACAGAGCTGTTGCGGTGTTAACTCTGTCGCAACAGTTTTTCTCGGAACCTGAAGTTTAGGTCACATTAGCCTATACTGAACAACGACCATGCCGTTTAAATATTTGTTAAACCTGAACATTGCACCAAAGTCGACTGCATCAAAATGGATTAGGTTTTTGAATATTTTATTGGTATAACCTTGTTTTCGGCCTATATATACAGAGAAATGCTCATATGGTGATCATCGGGTGAATGCATTGGGTAACCTCATTTTTACAAAGGATAATGCAATAGCAAGGACCGTTCTTTATCATGATGCCGAAACTCGAAATGTAACGATTGGAACTAATTTGGGAGATGTGATCTTTTAATTGTTCAAATTTATCTAAATTGTTATGTACCCTTTAGCTGAAGGTACAGATATGAGAAATTACCATTGGAAATAAGTGAATTGCAAAAACATGCAGATGAGCTCAAATTTGCTGATTACACCAACATTACTACAATGATCCTATTCTCCCGAATGAGTTCCAATCGTGTTAATAGTTGACGAGTCTCACGAGACAAATATTAAACGTGACAACTTGCAGATTGATGTGATTCTTTTAACAGTTTTCACTGCAGACTTTGGTAAATAATACTCAGGTTATTTCCTCGAGCAGTGTACACGTGCTCTGTGCTATAGTATACATTAAACACGATTGGAACTAATTTGGGATGATTGGTCGGTCAAGTGATGTCGGTATAATCTGCAAATATAAGCTAATCTGCTTTTCTTTTTGAGTTTTACGCTTGTTTTCATGAATAAATTTGTGATATGGCAATATTCAGCTATATGGCACCTAACACTTTTGAGAAATAGGAAAATATGAAGATCCAATACACGAGTGGAACTAATTTGGGATAATTGGATGGTGAAGTAAGGTCGTTTTAACCTGCAAATGTAAGGTCATCTGCTTTTCTTTTTAAGTTACGCACTTTTTTATGAGTAATTTGTAATATTGCAACATTCAGCTATATGGCACCAAATACTTTTGAGAAATTTGAAAAATATTAAGATCCAATTATCCAAAATTAGTTCCAATCGTGTTCCAATTATCCCAAATTAGTTCCGTTGAGTTATTAACTGACACATAAACAGAAGTATAAACACAAAACCCAATGAAGAAATACACACATATATGTGTGTGCATTAATCACTCAAAAAAATCTATTATTGTTGATTGGCTGTGTGTTTCCTTCCTAAAATCCGATAAAGTGCAAGAAAAAATGTCATTATCACTTGACTGGCGCCCTCTTGAGGATCATTCAAAAGATATTACATGATCTCACTTAAAGTAGTATCACATTTAACACCCCTTATCTCCTTCGAGTTCCTTGGATCATTTGCTATTTCAATACAGAGAACAACAACTTAGAAAACATAAAGTCAACGTCATCGATAACAGAAAAAAGTATAGTGAACTCAAGCGCGCGGCGATTGTTGTCGACGCGCAACCCAAAATTGGTTTCGACAGAACCATAATTAGATGAAAGACCTCCTCCGGTGCTTAAGTAAAGATAAATTGGTCTCACTGTAGCAGCGGGAAATTGGTAAATGATCTCTCGGCAAAGACATTACGAAAACACATTTTCGAGTAATCACCCTGAAGATAAAGCATGTGTATACCTAGAGGCCGTACACATCAGCTCAGAAAAGATTGTGTTCATGACAACACTATGGATGAAGTGACGACACCGCAGTGTACATGATAACAATGGCAAAGATCTGCTGGCATGTGTGTCTAAGGAAGAATGCGCCCCGGGTACAATTATTCTAAACCCTTAAATTTTTACACTTCTTTATTTATCTACATCTTGTTGGGGCTCATCTTAAAGTTCTTGGATTCAGAAAAAATTCACCGTCATAGTTTTAGAAAATCGAAAATTCTATTTTTCCCGATTAAGTTAAAGGTACGCTGTCACCTGTTCCAATTTTGCCACAGTTGCCATAAAAAGAAAAAATCTAACCAATCACAGATTTTAAGCGGGTGGCCGCTCTTTAAAAACAGCGCCTTCATATGGGCATTTTGAATACCAAGGAGCGCCCCTTTGACTATATATGGGCATATTTAGATTACAGGTGACAGTATACCTTTAACACAGGGATGGTGGCCACTTTCAATTTCAAATATAAGTAATTGTCAGATCATTTGTTTCTAGTACCAAACTTTGTTCGGTGAACTGTGAATTTTATTCTTGATGTGGTAAAAGTATAGTTGAAAGCTTCATTAAGGAAAGTTTGAGCAAAAGTTTAATTCTGTCTCTTTTTACTACCAGAAAGAACGTCTCATGGTAACTTTAACGTTTCTAAATGTTCGTCTACTGTCTTCTCGCTTTATGTTTAAATATTCTTACTTCTACTTTTCAACTGGTGTTGACCGACGATATAGCGCAACCTGCTGACTAAAATTCCGTTATTTCTAACATGATCACTGTTGGTAAGGATTGCAGGAAGACATCCTACAACTTTGGGCCAGGGGCGCTCGGTACGCAAAAACACGACTCAGAAGTCAAAATGACCGTGTTTTGTCTCTCAAGACCAATGTTTTCGAATATCGCCGTCAATTACTATGGTAACGTCACGATCACATGTTCTCAAACGGAGAAGGCCTGCTTTGTTAGACCTAGGCGATGTTGTCCATGCTGGGTATGTTAATGTTACTGAGGGTCATTAAGTTAAGTCCCGGAAATGAACGGTTAACACACGATTGTACGTATTTGTAACCGACTTCTGATCTAGCATATCTGTCAATAGCCTGAGGTAATGTTTTGCAGCAAATCTGCGTCATTTGTGAAGTCCCGCAACAGCTTAAGAACGGAAATTAAATATCTCCAGAAACTTACAATAAAATAAGTCATTAGGAAACTGGAATGACAAGAAAATCTAACGCTATGCTCGTGACATGTGCCGGGGAAGTAACCAATTAGGAAGAGGGTTTCAGTCAACATCCGTTGAATGAACATACAATGTAATTCTGTTTGACCTATAATCTTCGCTTCTTTAGAATGAGCAGATAATTCCCTTTTTAATCACTTCATCAACTAAATCAATTCGATGAGATAAATCGTAACTTGAATCAAGAACCAACTTGACTTTGCATGTCTTGGAGATTACCAAAGTACTGAGTAAAAAATTGATGTAAACACTCTTACTAGGCAAAAACATGTTGACGCTCATCCAGGTCGGTAGAATAATCTTGCCTCTAAAGGAATAAGTAAATAGACGAAGCATGGAAGCACTCTTGTCGACATTACGTTGATGTTTTTGATATCGTAGAAACGGATCGTAAATGTGGGATTCTGAACTCACTTGTCTGAAATATGTTCAGTTCTCTCTCTCTCTCTCTCTCTCTCTCTCTCTCTCTCAACACTTCTCAGATCCCTTTCTTAATATTTTTGAGTTCAGATTGACCAGCCATGCAACGTTATCCATGCAAAGAAAGACACAGACAAGTTAATTGCGCCGTGGCAAATACAGGTTTCAATTAGTTAATTGTAGATATTTTCGAACTGGTCAATAATAAAAAATACATTATACAATAAATTTATTGATCCTCCTTATGCAAATTCGCCGCATCATGTGATTTCACGAAACGCAAGTAGATTCATGAATGTCGTCAAGAAACCAACTTTCAAAGAATTAAAATTAACTTTAACTCTCGGAACTTGTAGGTATGCAAAGACCAGCGACTGGAAATTCTAATTGACATTGCATGTTACTTAAAAAGGTAGATTTCGATTTTTAAGATGTCGCGCGTGAGTTGTGTACCAATATGAACGAGAGTAGCCGCTTGCGAATTTTAGAGTTAAGCATATCTAATTAGCCTGTGGGAAAATGTTTGCGTTCCGTTGACACCTGTCATTTTTCATTTACTACAGGGGTTGTAGCAAAGGTATCATTTACAAGTAATGGAAATAAAAATAATGCAACGTTTAAATACTTCTCGCCGTAGTGAACGATAGACGCTTCAGGCAGTATATATGGCGACGCTATTAATAATCAAATATCCTGCTCGGCATGTGAGCCACGTAAAATGGGCCACTTGTCGGCCACTTTGCAGTCGCTGCGTGAGCTATTATCTCGTTCATTGTTAAAGAAAGGGACAAATTATGATGAAATTGTCAGCTATTAGCAAATCACAGTTAATAAATTAAGATGATTTCAAAATATTTTTAACATGAGGCAACTGATTGTCTTTCAAGGTAAAAGTTAATGAGAATGGTCCAGTTATTTAGAGTTTTATCGAACCAAACTGTTATCCACATAACTGTTAAAAAAGGAAATAATTAGAAAAATATGATTGAAACGTAATGAAAATGTGGTGTTTTACGTCAAGAATTGATTTGAGTCACTTTTACGGATAGATACATTGACGAATTTTCTGTATCCTCAGGTTTAATATGATACTTGGATATAGTAAATCTTGAAAGTAATCTATCATGCTAAAAACTGCATAACCCGAGACTTTGAATTATCAGAAAGCCCAAGACATATCATTTTGACTAAATTATTTCTGACAAAGGTACGAACATAATTGATCCGCCATGCCACAAACTGCTCTTAAATAATTTAAAATGGCACTCCAGATACATGATTTATTCATTATCACTATCGATAAATTGTAACCATGAATGTCAGGGAGATAACATCCAAGTATTTGAAAATTGATAGACTTCAGTTAAAACGTTTGTCAGGGTTTATTGACACGCTTGCTACACGGTCACATCGAACCTCTATACTCAGGTCATGAATTGCTCTTGTATTTGCTACATATAAAGACCTTTTTGTCTATTCTCTGCTCCCAAAATATAAGAGTATAATATACATTTTTGTAAAAGTAAAAATGGTACAGATAGGTAAACATATTTTGACACATGTGCGTATTGTCTGAATAGGGTTTCTAGAAATACCGACGGCACGTCAGGAAAAACATATAAACTTTCTCCGTATTGCAACCTTCTGTCTATTGAGGAAATCGGCGCCTCAAAAGTGAAAGACTTTTAATTTAACGTTTGCTAAAACTACCCTCAAAGACACTTCAAACGCCCATTCTTTTTCAAATTGCATGATACAGATCTCGGTTGCTAGTCATTGTCGCCTGAAATTTACCGATATTCGAAATTCGAAATGGCCGTCATCATGTGTTAATCTGTGGGGAAAGATAAATTTTCTAACGTCACAAATATAATAAGACAGTGAAATCTTTGCTGACTCCAAATGCTCAAAACGAGCCAGAACAAATGGCAGATCAGAAAAGTATTGTAAAAAGTTGAGAGTCCGAAAATCTGTCCTCGAAGCGAATTCTTCCATAAGCGTAGCTTATCGTGCGACATCTGTAAACTGTGTAGAAAGGGAGACTATGTTGTGGCTGTGCACTGAATTTCTTAATTGCTCTTGGGATGTACACATTGATAATTGTATGTTATTGCCTTATACAATATACACCCATTTACTCAACATAGCATGAAATGTGCTTTGAAGAAATGACAGAAAAGCGTTCACCAGACAAAGGGTCGAAATGAAACAAAAGTTTCCGACCTCAAATATCCTGAATGCCTGACACTGAATATTTGAAGAACAAGTCTATGAAGAGACACTTTTAGATTGCGGATCTCGTGTTCTTGAATCAGCTATCGTCTGACGAAGCGTGCTATTACAAAATTAATTCTTCAATACTTTTCTCTGAATATTCATGTCGGTTCGATTATCAAACATATCACTACGACAGATAAGGCATATCAACGAGTGGAAAATTCAACTTTTTGAATCGACTTCAAATGTCAGCGAAATTTATAACTACATTGGATATCAATTGATAGGAATTATTCTAATTAACCTTCCGATAATTATTATAAGAAAACAACAGAAGAATGTGCAATATTTCACGGCTTCGAAATTAAAGTTGATTTTCACATTCATCCGGAGCTTCCAGTATGTAATAACTAGCAACATATTTCTGGCGACCTCCAAGTTTCATGTCAAGGTCACTACCAGCCTAAACATTTTCTAATGCACTGATGACTTCAAAATGAGATATATAGGCGATTCCGATCGTGTGTCATATGATATAGTAAGTTTAATGCTGGAGTTAACCGCTCATAAAAAATTTCGAGGCCGTTTGTTTCATAGTTTTCGCTTGGATATATCAAATTTTCCTCTGTCCTTGTAAAATAGTATTACGATTTTGCAAAGTTGAAATCACTAGGTTAAATATCTTTCTTGCAAAATGTTGCGTTTAAGATTAGATAAAAATGATGCAAAAACTACACTAAAGTTGACGTTTCTGCCCAATGATTCACGTAGCCACTGGCAACTGCTGGAACTGTCTGTGGAAGGTACCAATTGTTCTTTTAGAGAGATAATATCTTCTTTAACATTTGAAACAAAAGAAATGCACACTTATTAACAACGCTGAATGTCAGATATTTCCGGCGACATATTGAATACTGTATACCCTAAATGTTCGGATATTCCGGAGAGATCGTTGATGTTCAGAGTATCAACATTATGGGCAATGCTTACAGTGGCTATCAAGGGGTTATGGCTATCATGCTTGACATTATTGAATCTTGACTACTTAAGGGGCCTTGATTCAAGAGCAGACAGGTGACTTTACTATGGCTCCGTTGAAACAAGGTCTAATATCGTCTTGATTACATCTGGCTGGTCAGATTACCATAGGATTACATAGTTAATACAAAATTGTCTCGGATGCAAATTTGCTGAAAATGTTCGAAATTCAACATCGGATACAGCCATCTCTATGAAAGACTTGTACGCAAGAGCCGGCCGAAGTTATTTTAAAGATCACATAATACTGTCTGCAATATCTTTATTAGATAGAAGTTTTGAATGACTTGGTTCTTGAAGAAAACTCAATTTCGCTGAAATTAAATACAATTTACTGACTCTTGGAAATAATCTTGTATCTCATCAGGGAGACAGAAACTCATGAACACAACTAAAGCGTGCAAAATCCAGAATTAAAGTGAACTCAGGCAGAACGGTGAGGGATTTACTAACCCAATAAGCGACAACCTCAGTCAGGCAAACGGACATCTGGAAAACACCGTACTTGTACATGTTCAGGATTAGGGTGTATTTAGCGATACGGGTTGAGAATTATTCTCTGTCGGTACTTTAAGTTCAATGAGAACTTTGCTGAGCAGGGTTTGTAAGATATTGCTTGCTAATCTGCAACGTGCACGATTTTCCAATGACGCACAGTCACACAGAATTAAGCCGTCCTTTGCGGTATTACTGGCGTTACAGTTGTCAACGTAATAGCCGTTTTAACGGATGGATTCCGATGAATCTGTCTTATGCTTTTTGTGTAATCGGTAACCCGTACAGAAAACAGACGACAATTCCTACATCAATGGCGGTATAATTGGTAAGATTTTGATTAAAGTTTTTCAAGATTGTCGATATTGTTCATATATATAGGTAGCCAGTATGAAATGCTTCTTCTATGAACTATTTACAAATCTATCTATCTATCTATCTATCTATCTATCTATCTATCTATCTATCTATCTATCTATCTATGTCTGTCTATTTGTCTATCTATTTATCTATCTTCTATCTCTTACTATCTATCTCAATTTGTCTCTGACTACCTCTGAATTCTATCTGTCTGTCTCTGTCTGTCTGTCTGTCTATCTGTCTATCTGTCTATCTATCTCGCTATCTATTCATCTATATATCTATACATCTATCCATCTATCATTTCGTTTTCTGCGCAATCTCTCTGTTTGAATATGTTTGAATATATCACGACGATAAGATATTTCGCCTATGGGGAGAACGGAAATATACTTAACCGTGTTTTCTGTGTTCTAATGACGAAGGCATAACATTTTTTGAAGAAGTCCCTCTTCATACTGTTCTACTATACAGTACCACAAGGTATTCCTGTTGTTTTTAATATATAAGTCACGTAAAAATATGACCATTATTTCTGAATCATAGCCCTATAGCGACAATGAAAGAAGTTTGATAATGACTTGTAGCTTAAAATGCACTTAGAATGCTGTAATTGTATCATTTTACAGACTTTTCCATTACCTCTCTCCAACATTACTGCTGGTGAAAGATCCAACCTCGACATTAATCCCATGACATCTTAATCTGTTGGGAGAGTGATTGACTAAAAGGTTAGCTAACAAGGTACATCTATATGTCATCCAGATGGAGCAGCCACTAAGGGACATGTTGCATTCGGGGTATACGAAAACTTTACCCGAAAGAATTACTTTGTACTTCCTGAGTGACTTTAGTATCTGTTGGATTGGCACACAACAATACAGATAGCCAGAGGGTTGGAGGACGGACAGACGCTTACGTGCACACCATATTTGATGTTAACTTTGATGACGTATATGGAGTTCTATCCCCGACAGGGGATAGAACTCCATATACACAACTCCACAGACAGACAAACAGACAGACAGACAGACAGATAGATAGATAGATAGATAGATAGATAGATAGATAGATAGATAGATAGATAGATAGATAGATAGATAGATAGATAGATAGATAGATAGATAGATAGATAGATAGATAGGTAGGTAGGTAGGTAGGTAGGTAGGTAGGTAGGTAGGTAGGTAGGTAGGTAGGTAGATAGATAGATAGATAGATAGATAGATAGATAGATTGATTGATGGATGGATTGATTGATTGATTGATTGATTGATTGATTGATTGATTGATTGATTGATTGATTGATTGATTGATTGATTGATTGATTGATTGATTGATTGATTGATTGATTGATTGATAAGTAGGTAAGTAGGTATAGATGGGCAGGTATCTGAGGTGGGTAGGTAGATGGGCACACAACCATACAGACAGCATGCAGAGGGGTGGTGAACGGACAGACACTATCGTGCACACCACCACAGCTACCCGAGGCACCTTCTAACATTTTGCAGATATATGTACATTCAATAGTTGTGCTGGCCTATTGTATGACGGAAAAAAGAACAACGTGTTCACTTGCAATGATCAGTAAGACTGTCTTTTGCAAAAATATTACACTTTTCGTTGCGAAAATGTCTGAGCATTCTCATTCCCCAACTGTACAGTCTATCGACGCACGCATTTCTGTTTGCGTCATTGCCATGGATACCTACATCCTCACTTTGCATATCCGTTAGTCGAGACGAAATCGTCGGAATATACAAAGTAATTACACCTTATCTTCACAAAAAGAATTTCCATCCTCTAAAACCAGATATCGTAAACCACCGAACCTATGCTTGCTGCGCGACTCGATTTTGTAGGCATGAAGCACTGGCGCCAGTTATGATAAACACGTCTTGGAACAGATTTTGTATGTTTCACCAATGCTCTTTTTTTTAAATATCCACTGTGATAGTATCATCTCGTAGCAAAGCGCACTTGTAAGTGATAAAGATTTTCAAAATATTTCGAAGCAAATAAATAATACCAAATCCGTATTCTCACAGAGATGAAAAATGCGTTAGCATCGTAAGTGAAGAAGTAACTACTTGACCACTTTTCCAAGAGTCATAGACAAAGACGTACACAGTTTTGTCTACTAAGTCGATAAAATTTGCAAAACTGGGATTCAGGAACGTCACATGCGTGAAGTACCATTCGGACCCTCAATCAATAACCTAGTTGATTGTGTCTCGTGTTCAAAACTTTAGTGACGTTTCCTATCTGAAAAAGTCTTCCATAAGCATTAAATCTTCCATTAGCATTTCAGTGCGATTGAAACGTGTTGTAGTTTTACTTCAGAAAAAAATATCAGTAATTTGTCTTTTTATGTCACACTGGTCTACACTGTAGCATGATGCAATATGCATTCTTCGAATCTGTATCTACACATTAGTTTCACGTTATTCCGAGATATTAACATCCAAAGTGTTCCATAAGGAGCGATTATCCAGGCTCGAGTGATGCAAGTGACGTACCTATACCAGCCCTAATTTGCCAAAACCTCAAGAAATCCATTATGTTTACTTTTGAAATGCGGCGAAAGATCCACATATGAACATATGCTCGGCGTGTTGAATTTTCAATTACGGAGAAAAGACTCCTCACACGACTTCAAAATGTTGCGTCGTTCTGATTAGGAAAAAGCAAATTCTAGCCGTAGGAAAAAAAAGATACTGTACTGTACTGTACTGTACTGTACTGTACTGTACTGTACTGTACTGTATACAATTACTTGTGGGGAAACGAGCCTCGAATAATTGTGTGAATCTCAATTTCAATAGCATCGTACTTGGATAAAAGAGGTTTAGTGTGTCTGTTGTAAAATATTGGTCAAAATAAACAACCAGAATAATCTAATGAAGGAGCAATTATACAGTTCTCATCTTTTTAGATTCCCAGATCTCTATTTATGATTCCTCCAGCCAAGATGTCACAACTGTAATATTTTGTGTCAACTTATGACCATTTTCTTCCGAAGCTGATTGGTCATTTTCGTACTAAATTAACACAATTGTTCGCACTAAGACTGTTCTATAGGTGGTTTGTTTTCTTTTAGTATCCGTCTTTTATATCGGCGATTCACAATTTGATAAAAACGGCAACTGCAATATAAGAAACTAAAAATAACAATATGTTCAAATATTTTCAAGGGACACATTTTGCCACTGCGATTTTCCATGAAGCGTTTCAAGCGACTAAATGTTTCGACAAACAAGCTTTCAGGAAAAGAATTATTGGCATGAACTTAAGGCTCGTATTTTTCTTATTCTATCTATTAATTGGCCGAATAAAGCAATATGAACAAACCTATTGTTGTTTGGAGGTTTAAAACCAAATTTGCATGAAAATCTATTTATTGATGCATTGACTTGGAGAAATAAAATTACAAAATAACAAATTACGAATATCTTAAGCGATTGGATTTACGTACAATATAACTGTTCAAAGATTTTGAATAGTAATTAAATGTTCATCTGTAATGCAAGTCATCCTACACTGGCTCAAAAAGATAGACACGGTTTTCAATATTTCCACCATGCAAACATCACATTGAGGTGTGACAGACTGTCTCCAGATGAAGATGAAACACCTCTGTGAAAACAATACAGTCACGTGATAATTGAGAGCCTGCAGCATATTCCGTCTGTATCTATAAACGATAAAACGAAAATATGTTTCCTGGATACAGAGCACAATTAACATAAATCATCGCTGCACAATGCCATGTTCAATGTCAAGAGATTTTAAAACTGCTGTTTAGATTAATGCACGCCTGCAAACAAAGTTTTACGATTGTGGTCAACGTTTATTCAAGGAAACTCGGACGACGAATGTCTTTCTTACCAAAATTGACAGTTAGTATATGGAGGTCACCTTTGTTTTAAGTTGAATACTTTTGGATTTAATCAAAACACAAATTCTATATTTACGCTAATTTGTACTAGTTTTTTCTAATCCTTGAGAAAACTTTAAACAAATCGAGTAAGTATTTTCTTTTTTTCTAATTTGAAAAGTGCAATCACATCAATGTCCATCTGTGGCGCCAATCATAAAGCGATTTTACTCAAAATGAAGAAGAGTATCCGATTCTTACGGGTAAGTGAACTATTAATTTGCAAAGCTGTAGCCGCAGAGGGAGATTAAAATATTGAATTTAAATTGGCTCGTGGTGAAATTAAAGTCATAGGGTCAATAGTTGGGTCAAGTACCGGTAATTGCGGTACAATGTGCATCTTTAACCTTTGACCTTTAATTATGGCTCTCCCTGCTTGCTATTAATTGACTTGAAGTAGTGCGACCTTACATGGGTGGGTATTATAGAAGATTGAGAACTGATTAAATAAAAGGATTTAATCTAACAAATTTAGCATTTTTGACTTGACATTTTTCTCTGTATAATACTTAATTAACTCATGAGAGAGAATAGTCTTCCATTTGTTAAAGCCACAAGAGCTGTATGACGTATTTTTTGTACTTACCACTTAAGGTCAAACGAGCCTCACAGAGTTGAAGGTAACACGCTGGTCGACACGAAACTTTAAAATTATTCTCTTTCGTGGCCAATATTAAAAGCATGGGGCTACCGCTTTAAATTGGGGATTAGAGAACACATTATCTCTTCAGAATGAGTCTACATTAGCAGTGGACCGGAAATGTATTTGGGAAATTTGAGAGTCTGAAAACGTGTTCCGAGAGGCATTCTACCTTTATGAAATATGTTATCAATCACATAAATGTAATATGCGCCGTCATGGCCCTAATTTTATTACATATGCAAAGCCGATCAAACATATTCTTAACAAATTGGAAGATGATTGTGACCAAAAATATTGATCAAAGATTTAAGGGTTCACTGTATTTTTTCGGGGTTTGAGCCATGAATGGTCTCAGAGGGACTCTTGACTTATTTCATGATCATCACCAGATGATATTGCAACAATGCAATTTAATTATTGTCTTAAAGATTTTGCTTCTTTTTTGCTTCTTTTTTATCATCATGATGCATTTAACGATGAGCCATTGTAAGTTTGCTCCTTTGAGAGTTTTTCTTGTCAAAAAGATTTTAAAAGAACTAGACTACACATGGAAAGAGCGTTGCACACAACAAATCAAGTGGAACTTCTTAAAGGGCAGGGTTTTTATCAGCTGTATATCTGAAAAAAATGACTAACCGTGCAAAATTTCAAAGGATAACGAATAGGACTAAAACTCAGTCAATGTCAACAACCACTTATGCGAGAACCAGGGATTGAAGACTGCCCTTTAAAGAAAGTCTTTTTTCCATTCGACTCTATTTGCTGCATGGGAGAATGAATATCAAAATCTTTAGTAAATCTTTGCTCAGAGCAATGTATTAAAACAGACTAGTCTATCAATGATAATGACATTAATTATTTTCATAAAAATAAAACGCATGGTCATTTTGCCCCGAGTTAAGAATCATCCCGAAGCATGACAAAACAGTCTTCATTCCTGTCCTATTTTGAAGATGCTGAGTTAACTGTTCTATCTCTTGTTCAGCGTCGATCGAGTAAGGAATATTTTCTTGTCCATGTCATGTGAAAGTTGAGTATATAAATTAAATGAGATAATTGAAAGCGTGTCTGTCTCCATTAGAGCCGTGTGGTCGCTCTTTTCGGAACGGCCACGTGCACATCCTCAAGGCACGAATTCAATGCGGAGCGGTGGAGATGACAGCAAGTATTGGTCTTTGCGCTCAAAGGATTGAGAGTTGACACCTGACCTCTTACAGATCCTGTTTGTTCATTCAGAGTGATATAACATACTGGTAGAATAATCACTGTGTGTAAGTATAAGCGCTATCCCATCTGTACGGCATATTGTAACACTTTATTAAGGTAACTACACGCCTTGTTGCTCAAACTTTCTTCGTCGAAATTTTTAAACATTTTCTTAACAAATCAAGAATAAGAATGACGGGTCACCGTGCGAAGTTTGGTGCAAGAGAAACAAATTTATAACATTTACCGATATTTGACATTCCAAACGGCCTCCATCCCTGTGTTAACTGCATTGGGAAAAGTTATACTTAAAGTTTTTTTATGCTCCCAAAACTATAAAGACGACGAAAATTTACTTACTCCAAAGGCTTTAAGATGAACCCCCTCCTTCCCTAAGTGGAAGACCAGAAAAGATTATAAATATTTGAGAGGTCGAGTATCTGTCCCCGGGGCGCATTCTACCTTACAAGCTAGACTTTAGAGAGCAGAGTGTAGAGCAGATGTGAAACTCGTCCTTATAAACTAAGAACTGTGCGTTTTGTTATGGTGAAAGTACATGTAATAAACATAGGCATATGTGCAACAAGAAAGATTTCTGTGTAAATGATATAACTCAGGATGCATTTTATGAATCAAGGTACTGTAATAGTTTAAATTTAAAATCACAGTACCATATTTGGGGAAAATAATTTGCAGCGAGCAAATTTTTTTGAGTGACAAACCAACCTGGAAAGTATGGCAAATTTTATGACATTGACTGTCTAGTCTCACCAAGTGTGGTCACCGTATAAATTTCGATTTTACGAGGATTTTTGGTAAAACCGAAATCGGCAAAAGCAGAAACGGTGATTGGGAGGAAAAGTTTTCTTAAAGTGGCCCTTTACGTAAATTGCTCATGGGAAAAAGGTTTTCAAAGATATGGTATCACCGCTGAGTCACTTCTTTCGCCTAATGAACTGTAAAACCATACGTGTGGGGTAGTGTAGCTAGGCAATTGAAGCGTCCTGTTTAACCAGTTGACGTTTACAAACGAACAATAATAACCACAGCGAGAAAGTATAATTATGAGCAAGAGTGAAGAACGACAGAATATGTCAAGCAACTTTAGTGTAATGAAGCTTTTGGTTTACATACAGGTTTCTCGTTAGTGCCTCAAGATGGCTTCGTTTTGTTTGAACTGTTCGGCTTGTCATGTGGAAAGCATTCAGAGAAATCAGCTTTGAATCCTTCGATGTTTTGGCAATGTTATTACTTTGTCATCGGTCAAGCCGTAGGTTGAATGAGCTATCAGTGGCAGGTTTACATGAGTACAAACATCGAGTAATAGAACGAGGTAAACTCCTAAAGATTAGGTCTCGATTGGCCGTATTTTGGATATTTCAGAATTGCTGCGACTTGCGCCACTCGATTGTCTGTTTGTTGGGTTGTTCGTTTCTACAGTGCTGGGTGATGAAAATCATTTGGAGACTTTCCAATTACATCAATAGTATAACGCTATATTTCACCAATAGTATTTAGGTTCCGATGAAAATTTGAAAGTTAGGAATAAACAAACAAGGACGCCTTAGGCTTAGCTGTAATGCGTTATGGACACGCCATATACCGTCGACTCGCCGAGCTTTCTTGAATCGAAAACAGGGAATGAAATATTGCACCCCAGAAAACGTCCACTTGTGGTGGTTTTCGATGCTATTAACACTTGTTTCAAAAATAAGCCACTAGTGTCAGTGAAGAAAATACTGAAAAAATATCTCAATGGGCTCCACGTACAGATAGTTTAGGTATTTCGATACGGTGAGTTCTCTCAAGTATGTTAATTACAATACAGACACCTTGTAGGCATTGACCTATTCGCAGTAGGGTTCTGGTGTCGTATACTAAGAGGTATCGCAAAGTACAACGACTCACATCAAAATCAGATTATTCACAGACTCAGAGAAACGCCGTCGATCTGAGGAGGTTGGAAAGGAGGACAGACGATGACGAGGCAGCAAGTAAACGTGTCTGCGTCCGCGCACTTTCAGTATTTCGTCATCAGAATACTTGGACTTCTCGATGTTTTTCCAATCTTTTCACATTAAGGTAGATCGCGCCTCGAAGACAGATATTCGGACTCTCAAACTTTTACAATTCTTTTCCGATTTACCACTTGTGCGGCTCATTTTGAAGCTCTTGGAGAAAGAAACACTTTCACCGGCTTAGTTTTTCGAAAATCCAAAATATTGTTTATTCTCCAAAGAGTTAACACAGGGATGACGGCCATTTTGAATTTCAAATATCGGTGAATCTTGGGTAATTTGTTTCCCTAGTACTAAAATTTTTACGGTGACCCCTAATCTGTGTTCTTGATTTTGAAAAAGAAATATTCTTTAAGGAAAGTTTGAGCAAAAGTTTGAGTCTTTCAATTTCGAGGCGAATACAACCTTGAACAGTATTTCTGACTTGCATATTCTATTAACCGTGAACGCATACGCGGAGCTCGATCTTTGAGGAGGGGAGGGGGGCAAGTTCAATTTGAGCGCACTAGTTGAACAATAAAATTGACTAGTAACACGTTTGCAGTACACCATTCTTGCAGCAAAATGATTCTGTATTTTGTCAGATATTTTCAAAAAGGCACTCTCTTAAATATTCTCATTTTGCGCCGAAGCGAAGCATTAAAAATTCAATACTATCGTAGCATAAAAGCCCCTGTATAATAATCAGTGTACGACGGCTTCAGTGGATATCGACTCACAATCGCCTGTTACCACTCTTTCTGTAGATTTCATATTCAGAATGGCACATCTATATTACGACATAATTTCTGAATGTCAGAAAAAAGTGTTTGTCTCTACTATTACCTATTTTGCTTTGACAAGAGAAAGTAAGACTGGAACATGTTGAGCTTTGTAATCATCAATTTCCTGTCATCCAGCGATCGGTTGTCAAGTTGCCGTCTTTGTGTTTTGCCCAGCAGACCGGCACTGAAGCTCAACAGGTGCGTGCCTTTGGGAATAATTGCAATTACTCTTAAATACCACTCCCGTATTTGACGACATCCGTTTCCTTGGGATTCTTTGTGAACTGGTTTTTGTCACCAGAGTTATCTTTCCCAGATCGAATACGGATCAGGTTTTTTAATATGCTGTCTATTTTATGAGCGTTATTTGAAACACTAGAAGACGCGTAACATTCAAAAGTTATTAAAAACATACGTCTTGTTTTGAGAAGAATACAAGACGTCGTTCTGGTCAGAATGCGCTTTGAGGACACATATACGGATTCTCACTTTTTTACAAGATTCACTTGTCTACTGCTTGAGCTCATTTTGAAGCTCTTTGAATTCAACGTTTTGTTTTCGAATTCGAAAATTACATTTTTCACCATAGCGTTAACACAGAGACAGTGGCCATTAAGAATTTCAAATATCGATAAATGTTAATTAATTTGTCGATCTTGTACCACCATTTCATACCCTTGATTTTTGTTATTGATTTTGAAAAAAAAAGAATGGTTCTCTTCGGCAGCGTTTCAGCAAAAGTTGAAGTCTTTCACTTTCGAAACCACAAATCTTTGGTTTCAGAGTGAGACGAACAAGAGGACACCAAATAGATTTCCAACATTTTATCTCGCAAAACACAGGTTTTGATTATGACTGTTTCAATTCATGTTCTATCTACATCTGAAGCGCAGAAAATCTTTTAAATTTTGCCGAGATTGAAAACAGCCCTGCTAGAAACCTTGGCTAGCTGCTACTTAAATTAAGCTCTCCGAAAATGTCTCGACCCACCGAAAATTGTAGTTCATCTCTACAGAAAAACGTCACACTTTCATTTGAACTGTCTGAAGACTCGGAAACGCCAGATAATCGTTCAAGCATATTGGTAGAGTTTTTTTTTTTAAAATCCTCGGGTCAATTATTTGCTTGACGTCGAGTTTCTCCATTTCTAGGAACACCGAAGCACCGAGTGCCGGGAGGAAGCCAAGGACTACACGTGCTTAATTAGACCTCTGACGGAAGATGATTGCGTGGCGGTTTACTTCTGAGGAGAAATCCTGCAAAACAGCGATATCGTAGCGACGTCACATCGACTTTCGGGAAACCATAACATCCCGTAATATTTATCTAGTTCGAGTATACGCCATCAAAACATTTACTGATTCTATGGATTAAATAAGCAAGGGACTCGACCGCTGATGAGTAAGATTAGGCCTATATCTAAAATTTACAAAATGATTGACGTGAGATTTATTTAGGTTTGGGTAAACAAAGAGGCTAATAGACTGCGCCTGTCCGGGGTGATGAATTACTCCCGATGAGAGATGCACAGCTTTGGAGAGGATTGACAGATACAGTGAGACAGAAACAGTTTCAGAGGCACAAACATGTAGGAGAAACGGGGAAAAGCTGGCTGGCAGGGACAGTCGGGCATACAGGCAGACAAACAGACAGACAGAATTTGAATCGTTCAGTCAGAAATAAAACAAACCAGTGAAACGTAATGTGAAAATAATACTTAAAGGTATACTGTCACCTATTCCAATTTTGCCACAGTTACCACGGAAAGAGAAAATCTAACCAATCACAGATTTTAAGCGGGTTGCCTCTTTTAAAAACAGCGCCCTCACATGGGTATTTTGAATACCAAGGAACACCCCTTTGACCATATATGGGCATATTTAGATTACAGCTGACTGTATACCTTTAATAGTACAAAGACGTGAAGAGTAAAACAAGATATTGTAATTCAAATAAAGAAAAGAAATGATGAAAAACGTTCAAATTGATTCAACTCTTGCCATTTTCTGTTTCATTTTTCTTTAAAACGCTTTTGTCAGCCAGTAACAAGTATGTACTTTCACATTACCAGTGATATTAAGTCACGTATTTGCTGCAAGAGCTTGTATTACATTCCGGGTTTGACTGACAAAAAGCGAGGACGAAATTCGACCCTAGTTTCGGTTCCTGTTACCAGGTTATACCAAAAGCACGACGCGCAATCTCATGTACCAAAGGGATCGGTCTTATCCCGCCAAGACTAACAATGCCACATTTTAATGGGTAACAAGAAGCCAGCGTTCTGTAGGGCAAAAAAGCTCAACATTAACGGGCGTACCACAAATTGCTGTCATTGTGTTTTGCAGAAGTAGGGAAAATTAAGTACAATAAAGAACATTTTGTAGAGTACCTTTAGCTGTGAAGACCCGCCCCCGAGTCAAGAAGAATGTTTTACTCAAATTTCTAATAATGTTCCCGGTATTTTCCAACGGACGATAATTATCTCTCCTCTGTGATTACACCGCCATGTGAATTTTTCAATCTGCTACAGAATCCTTCCCGAATCTACTCATCATTCCTTCTCTAAGTTACTCCAAGCAACTTCAATTTAATGTTTTCAATGCTGTAAAAACGACATCACAGATAACAAAATCAACACAGATAGGCTAAAAGTGCATTTTTGGATTAAGCATTTATTCATCGCTTAAAATGGCACATCTTATTTCTTGACTGTTTTGGTCCGTGCCAAACTAGGGCAGAGAGAGCCTAGGGGCACAAGTTAGAGCTGTTAAAATTCTCTAAATCTTCACCGGTCAAGAGATTGTCCGGCAACATTTTAAAGCTACGGTGAAGATTATGTTTTCTTGGTTTTACTTAAGTGTGAAAATTGAAAATTCTATTTTCCCCTGAGAGTAAGAATTAAAAACCCCACACTTAGATTAGAAGGCTATGTGACAATATTCTTGAAATTTATAGAGAAGATTACGTATTCATCGTTTTGTTTTTTTTCCCTCGAGAGTAAGAATTGAGAACACTTAGCGTACACGTAGAGATAAGAAGGCTATATGACATATTCTAAAGCGATTTACCGTACTCTGTGGAGTAAAACCTGAAAATAGCGCACGTGTAGAAAGAAGACTTGGAGGATATTTATATTTGTGTAAAGCGGTTTGAATATTATTATTATTATAGACTTTATTTCGGACTCATTTTCCATATAACAACAAAAGAAAATCTGGTGATATTGTCCGGTAATATTGCTCAATATGTTATATTTTATAACATTTAGGCATCGTGGGGCAGTGTTTTGAGTATTTTAGTACTCTACTCGTCATCGCAGGATGATGGATTCAATATCAGAGTAAGTCTACAGTAACAGACTCACTACCGGAAAGTGGCGAGTTCAAGATTGAGACACGGCGTTGTGCGCTTGATCCGGGTATTTTACTTCTCATTGCACCGTTGGGTAATTGGTAGAACTTGTAGACCTTGAAGTAAGAGCTTTCTACAGTTGGGCTGACGGATGTATGGATGGATGGATGGATTTATGGATTTATGGACGGATGGATGGGTCAATAGGCGGGTATAGATGGATCGATCGATCGATGGGTAGATCGATCGATCGATCGATAGATTAACAGGTGGATTTCCGATTTCCACTCCGATGTAATTGGCTTGTCCAAGTGCCTTAGTCGCATGATGACAATTTTATTCTTTATTGTGAAAAAGACATGTTAAAGTTTTTTTTTCACTCAGTTGTTGAAATCTTCGTTTTCAAAATGCGCTTTACATTTTCGATGTTCGGTTCCGATCATTCATTTTTTCTTGATCTTCCACAATTTCATTAGCGTCATTTTCCGTTTCAAAAACAACATTTATCAGACACATCTGGAGTTAGCAGATAGCAAATGCCTAGAGTTCACTTTTTGTCGCATTTTGGTATATAAACTGTCGGACAGACCTCTATCTTGTCAACGTTTCATGTAGACAAGTGGTAGAAGGAGACCTGATACTTTTAAGGACTTTAGTCTGCGGATCTAGACAAAGATGCGCTTTGATTCAGGACGATCATTGACCCTCTGTTTCGCTCAAAATCTCTTTCTAATGATGTATCCCCAAGACATCTTGTGGATTCAACGACTTTTGGTGGAGGAGTCCCGTGACATTTTGTTTCTTGAGACTCAGCCTCATCTGTATACAGCATGCTCTACCATGATTGATTCTTGCTATAGGTACTGTAATTTACATGTCCTCCTAAGGACAATAGTTACAATACAGATTACGCCTTATTACTGAACTCCTAGTATCCGCTTTGCCTAGAGAAAGGCTTCATTCCGGTACATTACAGGAATTAAACACAAAAAAGTTCGTCCTGATTACTAATTCCGGGAATGAAAAATCTTTCCTGGTGACTCTGTGGGGCTTGTCTGCACACTACTCGGCGTCAGCCTTAGACAAGCAATTTTTGCGAGTCGAATCATGTATCCTGGCAACCGTAAGGCCGTGCAACACTGAGACATTACATGAAAGACAAACAGAACGCTGCATTTTTGATAAATCTGATCCCCCGACATCCATGATCCGTTTGATTATAGCATGGATTCATTTGTCCGAGTTTCGCCGATGTATTGTGTTATCTAAATTTCATTTTGTTTTATTCGCTCTCGCGAGTCAATCAAAATCGGAAATTCTAAACAATTTAGTGCTGTCATTACCCAAACCAATAATGCTTTGATTCATTGATATGAGTTTTCAAATGTAATATGTTATTTTTAAATTTTGATTTCCTAACTCCCTCGTATCGATCAAAAAGGATATTGTAAAATAATTGTGAATGTTTCATTCTATCCCTAGGAAGGGTTTGGTCATGCGCAATGAGGCAAGCTAAATGCATAAGGTCTCTGGGTCCTAATTAGGTTACGTTCCCTTACCGGTAATATTCAAGTGTATTCTTCGGGCCAAATGAAGATACATCCTGAGGGATGATGTATGACTAGTCACGATACTCAACCCTATTCATCCATTATTTGTACCATTTCCTTCGTGATTGGAAAGTTGATTGCAAACTTCTATACAAAAATCAAATTCTTAGGCCTCTACGAGTTTCTTTCTTGCCGGATCCCAGAACAGACATTTCCCAGTTGTGTCATCCTTAGAAATTAACACATAATATCTGAACACTCTGTCTGTTCACCGTGACTACCTTGTGTTGTGAATCACTAGCAAAACAAACAAACCTATACACACACATACATAGATACATAGATACATAGATATATACATACATAGATACATACATACATACATACATACATACATACATATATATATACATACATACATACATACATACATACATACATACATACATACATACATACATACATACATACATACATACATACATACATACATACATACATACATACATACATACATACATACATACATACATACATACATACATACATACATACGCTTGCGTACAGATAGACAGACAGACAGACAATTTCCAGCTCCACACGGGACAGAGCGTAATACCTTTCAAAAGGCTGCTGAAAGAAAAGGTAGCAGATAAACACTCAGTCAGACAGACAGCCAGAACAGAACACTACAGTCGAATTCGGTAAAGAGTTCACATGCCCTGAACTAAGGCAAACTGACGGTACAAGAACTATAATGCATTGGAAGCATACGGCTGCTTTCATTACCAACTCTTTGCTTAATGCTGAATCGTAGAAAAAGATCCATTCTCTTATTACAGTGATGTCAAGAAAAACGTCTTTGTTGCTTTTGAATTACTGATGATCGATTCACTTCAGTGTGTTGTCTGTTTGACTGCATCGACTTGACACATCTGTGAATATGGTGTTCATAATTGATAGAATAAGACTGAAGTGACGGGATTGATCTCTGCGACCCAGCTGGAATGTTAAAAGCTAATTTTATATCATTAAATTAAGCAACGTTACCATTTTCCACTGAACTCTCTCACCCGGTCTTGTTAGTTTAACCCTCTTGGTATTTAACGTTCAGGTTAAGTTAACGGGTGGAGAAACGGTTTGCGAGGTTTTAACACGTGCTTCTCTTCAGAATGGTTTCTTATGCATTGATTTTCCTCAAGACCTAAGAAGGTTAAGATAGATTAACGTGTGTATATTCGTTGTTCAAAAATACTTTTGATTGATAGATGAAATATTGCGTGATTATTCACAAAATCAATCACACTCTATATCGTGACGTTGAGATCTATTAGAGAGAAGAGATTTAACCCTTTCACCATTATGGTTTGTCCCAAATCCATTGTTTTCTATGGTAAAGTTGGACCTGTATACAGGGAACTGGGGGTGAAAGGGTTAAATTAATTGGCGTCCTGTCAGTTGTTTTATCAGAGAAGGGTGATCATATTAACCCGTACCACTATAAATTTTGTGTCTTTATTTTGCCAAAAGCTAAACAAGTGTCGCTGTAAGATTCCAAAAACACACAAATCGCGATTTTGCTGTATCAGTCGTACTAGAAAGTATACGCAGTGGACAGAACAAATACTATTTCCCCTGTGTACCGACTGATTTCCATCGAAGCGAAAGACAGGCCTGGTTTAGCGAAGACATGCGAGTTTCTCTCCATGGTGTATTCCATTCGTCCTCGGCGGGCATTATTTCATGGGACGCTGACTCGCCAAATGAAATCACATACCAAAGAGAAGTACGAACGCTCCTCAGAAAAAGCCTCGTGGAGTCTGTTATAGAACTACTTGCCACTTGCTTGCTTTCTTGAGGGCACAACACCGTTGCTAATCAACAGCAAGTATTATACCCAGGAAATACAAGATTTAGGCTACGATGAATCAGTGATCGGTTGAATTTTACCAATGCTTGAAGATGTTCTGCCGAAGAGCGATACGTTTAAGTACGTTTTATTTAAACGCTTTGTACCGTAATGCCCTGAGCACGCGAACGACAAATTCAAACAAATTCACACTAAACCAATTTAATCTTCTGTATTAATGTTTTGGCTTGTTCATTTTTTTATTATTGTTTGCTGTTTTATCTTTTGGAATCTATACAGGACAGGAAAACCGTAGATCGATGCAAATGAGCAGATTTGGTTTCATCTCAGCTCTGCAGGAGTTTACGCAGATGTGAGGTAGCTCACATCTGTACTTCACATCTGCGACAAAACGTTCCTGATGGGCGCACTTGAATCTGTGTTCTTGGTGTGCTTACAACACTGCTCTTGGCCATGGTCTTTGTTTTGTCGTGCAGTTCTCTGCTAGATAAACATCGACCTGTTCTCAATTTTGTACCGGTACAGTGCAATATCTAGATATTGCACTGCACCGGTGCAATATCTAGATATTGCACCGGAGCAGTGCAATATCTAGATATTGCACTGCACCGGTGCAATATCTAGATATTGCACCGCACCGGTGCAATATCTAGATATTGCACTGCTCCGGTGCAATATCTAATATCGAAATCAAACGAGTGCAAACTTGACAACAGGTGGCCGTTACCACACAGTGACCGACACAACAGAAACACTACAAAAACACCCAAAAACAAATGACAGTAGAAGGGACTTTAATACACCATGATTTAATTGAATGTCTACATTACAACATTACTTTTTATCGAAATTCAAAGATATGTTTGCTCCCTCTGGAAGATCGGCCTCAAAATGAACGTAGCGGACGCTGCTCTTGTTTTCTTTATGAATTTCGACGTTCGAACATTCTTCCACCTGGCACTTCAATTCTTCGTCACACTCCTCTTTTATCGACTGTTTTCCCGGCCCAAAATCTGCCAACTTCGCCATTTTAGGTGGCCTTCCTTGCAAAACTTTGCTCACCTTGAACTGCTGTTCGTGCTTGTTCTCTGTAACACAAATACAAAACTGATTAAATGAGACAGTTAAGATTTTGATTATGCACGTGAACAATACATCGGCAAATGCACGGCATTGAAACCAGAGCAAATATAAACATTTTAGAAATGCCATCGCATGATAGTCCAACTACCGTCATTCATTCGGTACCACTTTTCCGTTTGTACCCAAAAGTTTATCAGTTTATACAAAGTTTATGATACCAAGTTTTCTTTTTGATCAATTATATGAATAAACGTCTCGAGTTATAATTTACTATGTTGTAATTTATTACTACCTTGTAAGATCTAATAGCAGAACTTCGATGACCCGTTTTTTCAGCAATTAGTTGTTCGTCCATACCATCGGCAAATAAGCGAGTGGCAGCTGTGGCCCGTAGACTGTGGTTCGTATAGTATCCTTCAATTCCCGCGTTTTCGCAGAGTCTTGCCACAGTTTCATTAGTGTATTCCTCCCAACTGGCATCGTAGAATACCAACAATCTGCGGTTATTTT
This sequence comes from Ptychodera flava, assembly GCF_041260155.1. NCBI lineage: Eukaryota > Metazoa > Hemichordata > Enteropneusta > Ptychoderidae > Ptychodera > Ptychodera flava. Next base: position 38,815,836 of record NC_091928.1, read on the forward strand.
CTTGGCCGGCTGCAAATAGTTTACGTCTTGAGGGCGATCTGAAGGACTAAATTGACATAAACGTGTTAATTATCCGAAATCGGTTAGGGGGATACAATTAAAAGTTGGACTTGGTGAAGTAATATAGTATACTGATCATGTCAACGTTAACATTAAGGTTGTATGCATCTCGTTATCCATGCTTGTCAGATAATTTCAGCTATTGGCAGAATATGCCCAAGGTTTTTATTCATAAAAATATATAAGTTCACTGGGCTTAATTTTGAAGAAAGGCGCCCTCTATCAGCCAATATTTCTCGTTCAACAAATTTACTCAGAATATTACAAAACCACCGAAAATTAATAATTTCGAGCGTCGTAGTGGACGACCCAGTAGACCGGACAATCGAATTAATTGTTCACATTATGCGCAGTGGAAAGCGCCACAACCAAAATAATCAAGGCACGATATACTTGGAACATCTACCATGGCTCTAGTAAAGTACACTTCAACACTGAAGCAAAACAGGATTCTTACCAAAGTTTGTTGTATGTATCATACAATCGCACAATGCATCTCTCCTTGCAGTCTGTGTTTTCGAACGCAGTTGTAACTTTACGCTTCACTTTCCTTGATGCCAAGCCACCACTGTTTGTTTTTGACACGTCCTCGGTGTATTCCAGATAATATTTCCCAACAATCTCACAGTATTTTTGCAAATTTGGCCAGGGCGTAAATTCCTGTGCTCTTGGCCCCCTCTCAAAGCAAAATTTATTCCGAAAAGGACGACCTGAGCGTCCAATAGAGTTTGTGGTGTAAAATCGCCAATCAATTTCCTGCTCCAAAATTTGTTCTCATTGTCTACACTCAACACCATGGCCTGTCGCTTTTCCGTACCAATTCCTTTAGCGCTCTTGTTTTCATGATACAATCTAAAGTATCTTTTAGCTGTTTAAAGGTGGGGTCATTCAGAAACTGGCAGCTTTTACCCATTACTGACAAATGGTTTTGTATAATCATCACTAATTCATACAAACTTTGTCCAGGATAATCATTTCCATCTTTTTCTTTATTTCAGAAACAAAGCGTGACAATGCAACATTTAATTCATCTTCGTCATTTCCTCGAGTTTAGGATGTATTACACTAATATTAAATGACGGGTCTAAGGCCAACTTATTTCTCTCGTTTTGCCAGAAATTAAATGTGTTTACGGCCCAACTATTTTTGTTTAGGGTGTTTTTAGGAATCCTTTCAATCGCCATTCTTTCTATCTCTTTGTCACTTTTTATATCCAAACGGGAGGGGCAAGGTGTGTCAGAATGAACAGGCAACGTGTCTCTTACAAGCAGTGGAACAGGCTTTGACATACCAGGAGGCGCAACGTCGACAGCGAGACTTTCTACTTGTGCCGAGCCTTCTTCCCAGTTCACCCAGTAACTCTCCAAAGTCTTGAAACAGCCAGTCGTCTTCTTCAGGGTTATCACTTTCAGTGGGGTTTCGGAAAGTATTTTGTGTAATGAACACTTCTTCATCGCTGTCACTCAGCATGATGCTTGCAGTTCAGCTGCAGTGTCACCAATGACAAAAACGTGCACGTTTGAAAGCCACGTCTACGCTCCGTGTAGAACACGTGGAAATTCCCATGTGTTTATCCTTAGCCAATGAAATAGTACTATACACAGGTGTGCACTTTCAAAATGGCCATTAATTAATTGCTGTAATCTGATTGGTCCGTGCCCACTCGCAGGTGCAAGGTCACGTGTTGTAAGTCGGATAATGCACTCGTGTCGTGCAATCGTTCAGATATTGAACGGCACTCGGGCCTACGGCCCTCGTGCCGTTCAATATCTGAACGATTGCACTCCACTCGTGCATTATCCTATACATATACATATTTAACGTTTTCCTTTTCATGTGGAGTATATGCGCGGATAGCTTACAACATGACTGGACACACCCATATTCTCATTCATTAAATCGGGACTTGCGTTATAAATTAAAATTTGTCAGATAAAGAGGTCAAGGGTCGAAGAAACAGGTCAGAAATTAGCGCAGAAGTGTTTTGACAGTTGTTCAGATTTGTCAGACCAGGAACATCCTTGGAGCGTTTTTTTGCTTTTTTGTTTATCCGATTTCTCAGAGTTTTTGAAATGTCCTGAAGGACTCTAAGGTTAAACAAGTTGTAAGGTGGTGACTTTTAGTAAAGTGAGTATGGCTTAAGACCATATTCATGAGCCTGGATTGCCACGTATCCAAGTATTATGTTCTTGGTGGAAACTTGTTACAACATTCAAATTTCAAATTTTGCTCACGCGTAGAGTTAAAGAGAAGAAAGAAAGTGTTTTGCTTAAAAATTAGTAGGTGGCAATTCAGTAGGGATTCATGGAATATCATTTACAGTAATGGAGTGTTAAGTCAAACTATTAAATTCATACCAATGGAAATACCAGGACGGGTAGGTCAAGGAAGGGTTAAGAAAATAGGCAGTTCTTCATCTTGATAAACAGCATCTCAATGTGCCATGTTTTCAAAACTAAGTATAGATGCCGAAGTTTCCTACTTTTCCTACTTGTTATGTTGCTGAACAAGAAATTGATAGCAGACAGACGCCATATTATCGTCTGGTGGTTAATTTCCCGCCATTTTAATGTCATGACTTGCCGCACTCGATTTTGTGTTCGAAAGCCCATAGCGGACGGAATTCAGCTATTGCGCAACGCTGTGATACTGAATTAACGTTCTCAGGGTCGGCAGTGTCATCATTTGTTAGGGCATATACTAAGCGTCAGCAAGTACATCATATCAGCTAGGGCTTTGGGTTATGGAATCCAATTAGGATACTTATTATCTTTCATCTTTTAAATCCTATGCAAACATTTCACAATTTCGTTCGCATTTTAGGCATTCTATGAACTGCCAATGGCTCGGAATTGCAAGCGGAATGCTAGCTATAGTTGAAAGGTTATGAATGTTGCAGCAAATGCAAATTTTCAAATAATCGAATTCCCTCGATATTTCCTTGGCTTTCTAGGCAGCGTGTCCGTACATCGACTAAAGATGTCTCATGCATGATTTATATTCAATCAATGGTCACGTGTTCAGTAAGGGTACATAGTACATGAAACAAATGATAGCATGGCAAACGTTGAGGAATTGAAAAACCAGCGACAGAACAGTTTGAATGTATTTTCGTTTGGAAAGAATTGAAGAAAAGTGACCAAACAAGCATTTACTGTGGCCAACGGGAAGAACTGTTTAAATTCTTGATACCTTTAGCTTCTAAATCGGCTCGCGATCCAGAAACACGCACCACCTTAATTTTTCACATCAAGTTAAACAGAAAGTCAGAAACTAGTCAGAAAATAAATGATCCGAGTACTACTGAAATCACTATGAAATGAGACATAAAGAGACGGGGTTGTGAACACCCAGTACATCTTGTCATTGGCATACGGAATGTTAACACGCGGGCACTGACACGTGCTGGCGGCAGTATTATACACACAGTGCAAGCTGCGAAAGCTACGGGAATATAAACAACATAATGAAGATATAAACATCACATTTCATGCCCGCGTTCCAGTGTTTCGGCTCAGCTGGACGAGATTTAGAATCGTCCCTCTACAAGATAATTCAAATTCGTGAGCAGCTGCTTCAAGTCACGCAGAAATTCATTATGAGTCTATGAAATCATTTAATCTTGCATGAAATGGACACTATCAGTAATGTATACCATATCACAGATATATTTGACGATTATGTTCCATAACCGCTATCACTAAGGCTTTTAAGCGGTATGTAACTCGGCGATGAAAGCGACATATCCTCCGGTGTTCTTAATCACCCAGACAGAAATTTACACCGGGCAGATCGGAGCTGATGGGTACAGCGGAAATGTACAAAGATAGGAGCGACAAGGATGTCCGTGACCTAGCATACATCTTGTTGATGTGGGAGACTGCTCGTTTACCGGTGAAACTTACTCAGGGTAAAATGTACACATGCTACACGGCACATGGTCTTTTCAACGAATGCATGTTTTGTTTAAGTTTACATTTAACAGAATTTGTTTTGGTCGGATTGTTTTATTTATTCTGTGAGATCAGAGGGCGCGATCTTGAAATCTGACAATAGCTGTCGTCGTTGTCAGAAGAAGATAGGTTGGTTTGTGCACTAGTCTTACATTGCGTCTCTGTGTTTTCCTCTCATAAAGTTACCACTCACTTGAAGAACCTGGGAGATTTACAAACACAAATTTGTCGTGATGTCGTGGTCAAGGTCGCGGATATCCAAAAAGAATGCATCTTTTCCAGGGTCACTCATTCAATGCGATGTGTCCTGAGTCTCAAATCTCTTTGATTAGAAAAGTAACCTTTAATAGCGCCGTCCAGTCGCACAAAACCCAGTCTATTATATCTCTCTCAGTGGCTCGATATTTGGATAACCTCGTTGTTACCAATAAGGGATGGTGGCATCTATACATAGCTAGATGCGGTCACCAGGTTAAACGCTTTTACATTTCAGACAAAAAACCCGGCGCGTAAATTTTATCATATCTACAAACATTTTGACAATTTTTTTGACGTAAATTGAATATTCTGCAGTTTATGTCACAAAGTTCAAATATTTTTACGATTGTTTTCATTTTCCTACACGAGTTAGAATTTTGAAGCAACTTGAGAGATTTCAAAGCTGTTAACTGCCTCTTCAAAGAAAAATCTTCTTCGCTTGAAATTCGAATATTTCATGATTATAGCATCAAGTGTCAACCGTTTCAACAACGTTTTTGAAATATTATTAGGACAATATTTTGTTTTCGTTTTGAGAAGACTATTGAACCGCACCATGAAAGTATTAAAATATAGTTTAAGCACTCCTTTTAGCCTTGCTAATTACCATAATCTGTCGTCCCTGCAGACATCGTGTAAGTATACGAGGCTGAAAGTCGTGGGGCTGCTCGACCTCGCCAGAACCTAGATTATACCTCGGCGCCACGCCGACTTTCAGGAAAAAAAATAAATACAAAAAACATTCAACCTACCGTAGCTGTCGTCTTCTGATCGTTGACTACCAACTCCTGAAAAATAACCAACGTTTGATGTTATTGACGTACCACCATTATGGATGAAGCCGAATATTATAGACAAGGGTGAAGCAAGGTGAAATTCATTACCCTGACGACAGACAAACATATGAAAAGGCAAAGTTGTTGGACACGCTCCGACTGATGATACAATCTGTCTCCGTGGAGTCACAAAACGTTGAAGTCTTCAGGCAATGATAAATGAGGGACGTGTGCTTTCGATGCTGTAGCGCCTTTAACTGAGTGGGGCTTGCGAGCGCCGAAGCTAAACCGAAGGTTTCCGAAGTAGCCGATACTGGTTATCTTGAAACGTGTTGTGTTTCACCGTTATCTCAGACTCTTTCTACAATACTTCTATACGGGCTTTTTATTGAGTTGTCGCAGGCTTATCATTACATGTAACTAGAAAATATTTAAGAACATATTAAATTCAAATTTAAATAATGTCGTCATTCCTAGCAGAGTGAGCAATCACATAAAGGAATCGGTTTAATGATGTTGATGCATTTGTTGGTATCCGTAGTGAACTCCAACGTTACACCCAGACGAATAAAATTACATCACGTTTTTAGCTTCCTCAATATCGTCACGTGACCAAAGCTATCGATGGCAAAACTTAGCACAGCTCCAGGGAGACAGTCTGATCTCAACCTTTCCATGAGCCACAGTACATGTGTACGGCTCAGCCGGTAATTGGCTGTAGGTGGCAGACAGATTAATAAAAGGATAGGCAGACAAAGACAAAGCAAAAGACGAACAGACACACAGTAAGACAATAATGGTATCGACAAACGGACAAATGGTCTGTTTTGCATAGACGCTCTATGACCATGTTTTCACAAATGTACAAATAAGTCAGCTTTAATAGCGCATAAATTCATCCACAAATAATAAAGCATTTTTCGATCGACAAATGAAGGTTCAGAACTGAAGATTACATGATGCAAATATAGACCACATTTTTTACTACCCAGTAAGAATTTTACCAAATCCCTGAATACGAATGCGAGCGACTTTAGTATAAGCTGTACGGCAGCTTTGTGTCTTGAACTAACACCATTTAATTCTTCCACCACAGCCACGTGTTTATTTTTCAACGGTTCCTTGGTGAATGTTATTAGTCTGTTACGCATGGTTTGCTGGACCATCGGAATGTCAATAGCTTTGCAATTGATCATGTTGTTCTAGTCTAACGATCTCTTTGAACTACTTTTTTTTAATTACTCCACCACAGAATGAAGTGAAAGCAATATATAATCTATACAATAACTTGTTGAACGTTTTGATGATATCAATTTTATGATAGGGTGGTACGTTCGACCTAAATTGTGTTTTACATCGAATTCAGACAAGTGGAATTTTGGTTTTCGGATAAATTAGTAAGTAATTCTTCTGTAAAGGCGCAATGAATAAGAAGGAAATCAGGTACATATAGCTTATAGGTACACATGCCTCGATATCTGTCGTATGAACCATATACAGACTACGCCAGACTATTTCCAGTGAACCATATACAGACTAGTTGCCATGACTATTGGTCCCGGCAAACTAAAGGAGCTGGAACTACTTTCTGTGCGTCCAACTCAATAGTGACACTTTATCAAACTGTTATGTGAAAGGCAGTAATATAAATTCTATGTTGGCGTTAAAAAGCATCAAGATAATTGTACCGCTATCGCTTTGACTGTTGCCCTCATGACTGATAATCAACCCCGCTTTCGTTGGTACATTTGCAAACTTCTGGCGAGTCTGAATCCCAAGGTGAGAGAATTAAGCCATCAGTGAAACTGTATGTCTATCGGGACGGAGATAATAAAATATAGCAATGTGTAGCAAAGATTCTGTTGAAAGCAATTGCAAACTTCAACATAAAAACTTTTAAATATTGCACATGATGTTTATGTACAGTAGTCTATAATAAATAAAAGATCTCATATGTACAGTAGTCTAGTGTATGATGCTTATCCTTAACCATAAACTAATAAATAAAAGATCTCATTATTGAGCGCCGTGAGACGCAGTAGTATGCGCAGTATGTGAAAAGGGTGGACGTTTACTGAGATGTGTAGATAAACTTTTGAACTCGTGTAACTTGCGCATTCCATGCGCGCTTAGCATGGCGTTTCGCTCCGCACTGATCTGCAATAATTCCTGAAATCTAGCAAGACTTATCGTGATAAAAGCGGCTTGTACTTTCACCGCAATGGTGTTCGGTTAGTCGACTGTAAAATTCAGCGGAACGGGGATAAACCCTGATGTGGTCACTAAGTTTTGACAAACCTTGGTCAGATCACAGGCGCCTGGAGTATTCAGTGTTGAGTAACGTTATTTCTGTGTATACTACATTGCAAATACAAGCGATTGTGGGTCAGATGATGCGGCCCAACACGACATCATTTTGTATCACCAGCACTCTAACTTTGATGCTGTCACACTCAGTGTGTCCTAAGTATCAATATCCGATATATTGTACATTAGGTTTCTCTAATCTTTGAAAACGGTACTGGAGAAAAGTGACTCTACTGATAATTTGAAGAGAATCTTTGTGAAATGTTATCTTAGCGATGTTGTTTGATCATACGGTCACTACAAGTTGAAATTGCTGTAATATTTATATGTTTGACAATATTCCTTACTCAGCTGTAGAATAAAACGAATGAATGTGACTTGGATGTGCAATGATTTAACTTTTGTAAAATTTGTGACGTTGTTGTGGTAAAATGCTACCCTGGCGCGCTTACGATAACCTGTGCCTTCAAAGAAACAATTATTGTGTGCATGTGGCGACACATAGCGTATCGTCTCTATCTTGGAAGGACAGCTTTCAATAAATTCGATGTTTGTTTCATTGGACATAAAAACAGCGCTCACGAACTGAAATGCAACACTTTTGCCTCCAATGAAGCGCTGAAAAGAAACCCGTCCTCTGCCTTAAAGCGTTTGCTTTTTTAAAAACAGTCGGAACGTGTGAAGTTCTGACCTGAATGGAGTCTATTTCAAGAAGCGTGTCGCATCCCGCATTATGGCATCAATAGATGCTCTGTTCAGAGTTCACAATGCCTAGGAGCATGATGTGAGCGTTAACTTTGTCATGTAGATATTATGACATCATATTCTCAAAATTAACACATAACACAATAACCAAGTAAATATCAATATTGATAAGTTTACGTAAAAACTGCCCTTTGTTCACAATTGAAATAATTTTTCTCATCGTGATTACATAATTTGTGCGATGTTAAGGAATAAACTCTTTATATTTCAATAATATCATTCACATATTTTTTTTCGGTGATGGACCGGCGCCAACATCTGACTCTTTCATTTCCTGAGACTCAAATTCGGACTATTTCATCATTTATCGCTAGTTTGGATAAAATGTCTCCGATTAATTGACCAATTACACTTTTAAGCATTGAACAAATATATGACCCTGAAGTTCTATCCCTTTTTGATCATTTTAGTCAATATTGGGATTCGTTAAGTGTAATCAACCAATCCTTCATTCTTACATTGTGATTAAGATCTAGAGTGTAAATCATCAGCAATTCCGCATACTACTGATGGTTCACTTCATTCAACGCGACTGATTTTTTCATTGCGAATGGAAAGTTCACTGAGCGGCCTACATTGTATTTGTCTTCGGGCAAATGACACTTTTTCAGGCGTGTGACGATGGAAATCTGCCGATGATTCTGTGATCCTAACACTAGGAGTCAGATTATCGAGTTCTAACGCAATGAAACCTTCTAGCTTCCAGCGATGGGGGAAATATTCGAGGCAGTTGTTTCATCAGTTCAAATATCTCTCATATTGATACATAGGCAATGCTCGCAGAGCAGTTAATACATTCACGTGAATGACAGAGTGGTCTAGTCAACGATAAGGAAGAATATTTCAATTGCAAACTTGAAGTGCAATACATTGAAGTTTGATGCATGATCCAATGTGTGTTTTTGTTTTTTACTTAATCCCTCGGGGGTCTGCTCCTAATAGCTTCGTGTATGGTAAATACATGTATGGTGTATATGATATAGATTCCTGGTAACATCTTCTGTGCGAGTATCAAGTTTGATTTGTTTGTTTGTTTGTTTGATTGTTTGTATTTTCCTCCACTTTTCACCTTACAAGTTAGTTGTGTTCGGACACCTATATGTAAACTTCAAGTGAATACTAGAAGATCGCCGTTTCATCTACCGGTCTAGCTGCAACAACTATCTTGCTAAGTACAAAACTCCGTACCACCTATCGAGAAATCATTGAATGCTTTTTCAATTGTGAATTTCCTTTCTTGTTAATTTCATGTTTAACCTACTTCTCGATCTATTACATCGGACTGTGCCAACACTACCTGTATGATTATACACTATACATGTATGTGAGTGTGTATGTGTGCGTGTTTGCTTACCCTTGTATATGTAACTTAACTAGAAACCCGCTATGCCCAAAGTTGATGCATGTTCCTATGAAAGACACTCATAATTAGAAATATTGTAAAGAAAAATCACGGAACTTGAAAGAACATGTGAAGATAAAAGCAACTTATTATCAAGACAACTGTGTAGCAAACTTGTTCTTTATGAAATGTCATCAGTTTAAATTTTGTGTCGCTCTCCTTCAGACATGACCAATACGGTCATAAAATAAGAACACAATTTAAGAGAGGGGTCGGGGGTTCGGGAACAAGGACAGAGTTTTATTTAAGAGAGGAGTTTTGCCGACTGAAATTCAAGTTGTCTTTGATCAGTACATATCCCTAATATCAATACAGGATAGAATTACAACAATATCTTAAAAGCCGCAATTCAGAGTCAATTTTTATACCATATGTCAGAAGGCGATAAGAGAGAATTTGTACGTCACAATAAATTATACCTTACCAACAATGTAACGGAACAGTGCCACATATGTTGTACAACAGTTATTTTATTATATTATCTCGACGGTTCAATTTCATGGCGTTAGCTTTGACAGTAAAACATCAGATGTGTCGACTGCCACCCTCGACGCTCATAAACTTCTCTGAAATGGTTTAAATTAATGTGTCTCTCAAGTTACCTCTTAAGACGATTTTTCATTTTTTTTATGATACGATGGGGGTTTTTGTTCTGTGATACGTGATACGGAGAAAGTGAATAATGTGATTTATTGTCGTGTCATTAATGTAACATTACCGTGACATTGAAGTCGAAGTCCAATACTTTATGACGAAACGTAAGGCAACAATTGATTCAATCCGCAGGAAAACGACGACAGGGTGTTGGACTGTTGAGATGTAACCCCGACCGTACACATTCAAAATAAAATCAGCAAACCTTCTCACACTACACTGAACTCAATGATCAACTTGTCAGATCAAGACGGCTTTCAAATGACAAGAGACAGGGGTAGAGAAGACAGATAGGTAGGCTGAGACAGACATGCTGACAAACATATAGACGGACTGATGCATGGCGGGACATAAGATACATGAATGGGTTAGTTAATAGCAGGCTGTTAAAAGAAGACAGACAGACAGACAGACAGACAGACAGACAGACAGACAGACAGACAGACAGACAGACAGACAGACAGACAGACAGACGTAAGATAGATGAATGGGTAAGTTAATAGCTGGCTGTTAAAAGAAAACAGGAAGACTGACAGACAGACAGACAGACAGACCGACAGGTAGGCAGGTAGACAGGCAGGCAGACAGATACACAGGCAGACAAACAGGCAGACAGACAGAGCGACTGACTTTGTTGATGGATTGATGGATAGGACAGTAATGGGATGGATGGTTGCATCGATATGGATAGACTCCAGATAGCGTAATTATAATAAAACATAATGATCAAGTTTGAGAAATTCTATTACGAAATTGACGAGCGTATTCGTGCTGTTACGTTAAAAACAATCAAATTACAATTGAACAGTTGAAGGATCATAATTACCATATCTGCGACAGTAACAAATGGTATATGTTACAGCTGTAATTTGAACCAAGCGGAGACTTTGACAACACGTTTTCCCCTCTCTTCTCGATCTTCTGAAAATCCAAGCTCCGTCAAGCCTGAAATTGGAAGCCAAAGGCATTTTTAAAAAACACCATCCTAGATTCAAGTTCCCGAACTGTACGCTTCTGTTCAAATCCCATTTCAATCACAGAATTTAATGAAATCAGAATGAACTTGACATTCTCAACTTCAAGTCCCTCAGGCAATTCCGAAATATAATACGGTAATGTCTCGGCCATGACCGCGGCATTATTTCGAGCCCGAATTGACGTACACAATCTGTCTCTGTGGGAGAGGTACATTTAATGTTCTTTCGTGTACAACTTAAAAATAAGCATACCAAGATTGTCGTCTGGTAGATAATGCACGTCATAATTTTTAATTGGATGTAAAATGTAAGAAAATTGTCTAATGTGAAGTAAATTAGAACCCTGGTAAATACAAGGGTGACCGTAGGATGTATGATGACGTATATATTAGCTGGTTGTCATGGCAACGGATCTAAAGTGCGCTTTGATTTATTATCTTTTTGGGTTAGCGAGCTGTGGTTGTTCTTTTTGAAGCAAAGCTTGTAATGTAAGAGTTTTCGAGGAACAGGGTACTTCTGTTAGGTCTTCCATGAGGCTCATAGGGAAGACGGACCTTCTGTGACTCAGGCCGGGAAAAAATTCAGAATTTACCGCCGCTTAAACTTTCACGCCGATGCCGTAAAAATGGGTCTTAAATGCTGCTTTATTCCAATTATCTTGATGTGTACCATGGTTTCTAAATTGTTTTGCGTCAAATAGTGGAAAATAACATTTCGTCTTCGTTTTCTCTTGATAAAAAGCGGCTGGGCTCAAATTATTAATGTCATAAAGGATACGCTAAATTCAGGAAGGGTTTTATCATTTTCTGTACAAAAGTTACGAACACAGTGACTTGTGGGTTCATTCTGTCATAGAAAAATTGCATTGGTATGTAATAAATCATATTGATAGGGTAACTATGGTATAAGGAATTTACTGTGCAAATTTATAGGAATATCTCTCATGCCTATAAAGCTTACGAGTTAATGAAATGAATGAGGTTAAAGAAATATAACCGCTTAAAAGGAAACCGTCGTCGGAACTGCGCCTGTGCGAGTTTCTTGTTTACAAACAATGTATTTTGTGCACGATATCTAGATGCACCTCATCATTAGAGCTGCAACAGTTAAATTTAATATACGATTTAGGCAGACATGTTTTAACTTTCATCAATCACCATCGTACCTTGGATACAGTGTTTACATTGGTCGTATGGGTCCCATACGACCTTTGAGCGTAGTTCCGACGACTCAATCCCTTTAACTCACAGATTCGTACAACCCACGTATACACAAATGTAGTATGGAGAAAGCTGAGAGTAAGATTGCAGCTCAGCTGGGATCCAGTAGATATGCAGAGCATGTCCTGCCAATGTCCTGCGGAAAACGGTTGTTGAACATTGTTTACGAAATCTTGCCGCCGGATGGCGCCCTGCCTCCGAACAGGCTGTATCGAGAACCTTCCGGCGTTTAAAAAGAACAAATAATCGGCTTGTTGCACCTACAGGTATGACTGACGGCAAGTCAACTCCCTACAGACTTGCACCGTGAATGAATCACGGAAAAATGGAATGTATTGTTGAACTATAACAAACAACCCCCGAACGATTCAAATTAATCAAAAAAATTACAATCCGATTACACTGAATTCCTGGTCTTTGCCCACTCGATATCCAAAAAAAGATTGGTGTCGTGGTAAAATTTGCAACACCTCGCTGAACAGATTAAATCACAACTCTTTCACAAGACATGCTTCGGGTAATATATTTCAGCTGATTATCCTATTTCTCCAGGGTCAGATTATATGATCGAGTAATTTGAGTTAACTGTATAAAGATTAGGTTTGTACCGGATTGCTTGACATAAAAATACGTGTCTAAGTTACTTGCTTTTTTCAGCAAGAATGTTTATCCATTGATTTTCCTCAGTTCATAAACTTCAGCCGACCTCATTTTTTCGCTTCTTACCCGGCAATAGTCTGTTTATAATATGATGTTGACTGGTTTCGTTAAACGGCACAATGTAAAGCTGTGCAATACTCGGTGAGTGTTTCACTTGCTGTGTAGCAGACTTCAATTCTCCCTTTCCCTGTGACAGAAAGTGATCGTCAATGTCAAGGACACTGGAAGAATAAAATTGTGACAGTACTGCAAGTAATTGGACAACACGTAGGCTAGTTTGATAAACGTTTACGGCTTCAAACCAAGACTAGAAAAAAATCCCCTAAGGGAATTAATGTAGTCAGACGAATGCCTTGTCACGTAAGGTCTAAAACATTTTCCCTTTCTTGAATTTGTTATTGTTTGTCTGTTTATATTTTGTCCATTTATGTATTTGCTAAAAAACGTCTCTTTTGGTACGAATATGGTTCACGTGCAGTTTTGATGGGAACCTAACACGTGGATGACTTTGTCAGTGGTGATCGTTCATCACCTATGACTGAGTTCTATAAGCATAGTAATTCTTCTTTCTTCTTTCATGTGAAGACGACTGCAGGAGCGAACTCCATACAAACGATGGGGTGTAGGTCTCGCATATCGACGAGCCGTAAATAAGATACGAAGCGCATTTACAGTGTATTGTGATAGCTGACTGCATCATGACGATATGGGGCACGTGATTGCCTGACAGGCAAACGAATGCGTAGTTATAATGCAATGTTCCTTGAATTCAGTGTATTATGCGCCTCAAAAGTTGAAGACTTAAACTTCAGCTCAAACTTTCCTCGAGCAAACTTCCAACCATTCTCTTTCAAAACCAAGAATAAAAATCGGGGGGTCACCGTGCAAATTTTGATACTAAAACATATTACCTACGATATACTGATATTAGAAATTCAAAATGACCACCATCCTTGTGTTAACTCTACGGCAAAAAATAAAAGTGTCGATTCTCGAAAAACTAAGACGGTGAAAATTTTTCTTACACTAAGAGCTAAATGAGCCCCCACAACAAGCAGATCGTAAAATAATTGTAAAAAATTGGAGAGTTCGAATATCTGTCCCGAAGATGCGTACTACTTTTAAAGACTACAATGTTTATCTATCAAATACTGGCAAATCATATTTGTACGCTGTTCATTTTGGCTGTTCTCTCATGGAGATCCTTCGGTAGCCATGAGTATTAGACTCTAGTTTAGAATTTATGTATCGCTGATTTAAGTCAACATTCCGATAAAGTATCACAAAAGTTCAAAATCTTGTAAATTCTATCCGTAAAGTTATCATAAATGGATGAATATTTTAAATGTACGTGAATAGTTTTCTGAATGTGGATGTATGTTTCCACATACGGTGTCGTTTACAGCGAAGGATGTCAATTTTTATTTTCTGAACATGCACAAGTTGCAAGGAAAAAACTCACATTCTCGAAAGATGCCTCAGAAACTCTCCTTGTGCGACATTATCATAAATCTAGAGCGAGTCTTCTTACTCAGTCATGTTTAAGCATCATAAAGACAGAGGAAATATAAATCAAATGATGGTCATGTTTTATTATAAATATCAAATTACTCTGAAATATCAGGCTTCGCAGCAATGAATAATTTTATTTCAGTTTTGAATGTTCACATATTGTTCACCTTATTATTTTTCCTCCGTATGCTTCCATCGGACAACTTGAATGTCGAACCTCCTCGGAAATCCATGTTTAATTTTATCAGCTTTCTGAAAGTCTAGAAGACACGTTTCTCGAAACGACATACAAATTTTAACGCGTGAGCACGAGACAGCATTTTCTTGCCCCAGAAAAGCGGTGTTGAAGGTCAAAGGTAATGATAATTTGTCCGTTACAGCTCGAAAATTTCTCGGTTCAAGAAAAAGTCTTGCTCGCGACATCACCATTGGTTGATTGATTGATGTATCCTTACACAGTTCCTCTTCGGGGCTTTCATGTTACTGCTATATATAATCAAATTCCCAGTGACAGAATGAGACATACGGTAGTCTAGTTCGTCTATGTTCGTCTCTAAAACGACATGAAGTCGAGGAGGTTCTCCGGGAGGCTCTGCACACTATATCGAGTGTTGGTTAGAACCAGTGACAGAAAATAAAAGAAAATATTTATAAGCGTCAGAGTAGAATGTCCTTGAAAATTAGGAATAGACCGTCGTTAAGACATCTTGCTTTCGGACTTTGAAACTTCGTCGCTTTAGCCAATGTAACCTGCCAGTATTTGGAAGCATAGTGAGAGACAGAGTGAAGCAAAATGCTGGCCAGCAGCTGATGAAAATTCCCGGCAGGCAACAAAAATACCGGCGTATTATACTCCAAGTCTGTACCTATAGAGGCTACTGTTTTGTCGATGTACATTGGAGAAAAATGAAATCCTCTGTTCCAGAACAAAACCTGCGGAAAAAAACCGTCTGAGTTGAAACCACTTGAACTTTAATCAGTGAAAGGATTTCTTCACAGGCGATTAATCACGTTCAGTCAAGTGATGTGAAAGTATTTTGTTTTAATGTCGTCATTGCACGTATAGCTGCGAAACGTTGCCTGGGCTAAAACTGTATCACGCAAAGTAGAGCGCCTCCACAATGTCGGTGAGGTGTTTCCCATCAGGATTGACACGCTTTTAAACAAAAAATCCTGAAGTAATGTCAGTCTTCTGGCTGGTTCGTGAGGTCAAAGATCACCATTAAGTCGTGATAACATCTAAGTTTACGTTGAGCGCATCACGGTTTCTGCTTTCCTATGTCGGTGCCATGGAAACTGATTTAGGCCTGTGCAAATCGTCAGTTCTTTGAACCAAGAGGCGTTTCAACTAAGAGACAGGCCAGTTTCTTTCAATTTACTGCGAAATAATTTCACCTATTTTTTTTAAATGCACGGTGTCTGTACGTAGAATTTCGAGTGAAAAATTGAAATTTCATTTGCATGATTTGACTATGATTACGATAATCATTATAAATGAACAGCCAATAGATGACAGTACAGATATTTTGATTGCATTTCAATAATATTGACAATGTTTACATTTCAGATAACAGCATTATTTTGAGATTGCGAGTCAATTGCATGTACGTAGAAAAGCTGGTTGTGGCGGACAGCGCTGAAACTCGCGGCTGTGCGTGCGACGCCGCGCTGTTGGATTACAGATACTCAAAACTCATGGTGGCGCTGCTTATCGGGCACGATGTGTGTCCAGAATATATTTTTCATTTATTTACTCCCTTTTAGAACCAGTGGTCAGAGGAAGGCGAATCATAAATTTTGCTCAGCAAACATTATCAACGTACTAACAGACCAACAAGTAATTCATTAAGATTTTGAAACGTAAACGTCTTACAGTCTATGTTGGCACTGTGCGACGATATGTTTTCAATGACAGGTTCACATACTATTATCAGCTGTAAGGCAAAGCGGGGGCTGACGTCATGTCAATGTATGGCGGGTCTCAGCCTTCTAGACATGCAAAGTTTTATCTACCTTGTCGTTGCGATTCAATCTTACCTTAGGATGACATCTGTAGATTCCGAACTCGATTAAAATTATGATAAAACGGTGGGGAGCGCTAACGAGAAATTTTATCTCTTGAATGCCAGGAGTCATATCTGAATGGTAATCGACATCGGAAAAGAGGTCAGTGGCAGCCTTGTGAAGGTGACCGCGTTCCGTTCAATGACTTTGATAGTCACCGGAGCGTTATGACGTCAGCAAACTAACTGAAGTGATGCCTACTTTCGGAAAACAGCGCGCGTTTTTATCACCCGAGTTTACATGATGCGAAACATCATCAAATTGACTCAATTTTCATGACGGGATGGCTTTCTTACATCCTCAAGGTGCTTGTTACTTCAAACACTTCAAGGATCGCATCATGTCAGCGTCTCATCGTCACGGTAATTTCATCCAAATTAGGCTAATGAAGCACGTAGTGGCATTGTATGAATAACCCCCTCAACTTCAGCGTCAATTTTTTCTGGGAACGTTGACGTTGCTCTTTCATCCACAAGGTAGCTGAAAGTTGTGACCCGAATTGCTTCCTTTTCATGAATTTATCGCTGCTATACTGTGCATTGTTTGCAGAGAGCGGTGTGACTGTGTGAACTAAACTTGGAAGTCGGCACCGTGAAAGCATAGCAAACGTGAGGTTCACTGAGATGTGCCTTTGTAAGCGCGTAACTTATCAAAGATCATAGCTTGAATTCTTAAGATGTAAAAGAAATCTTTAATCGTAAAGCACTCACTGGTGTGAAAGGAAAATATCGTAGGAGCGTTACGAATGAATACCGCCGAAAGTGGCCAAGTGCGTGTAGACTCTGTTTTCTTACAATCCATAGACGCTGTTCATTTTCACCGTAAAGGTCATTTCGAATTCCAATGAGTCACTACACCGACACTCGACGTCTTGGTTATCACTCATTGAAAACATTAGATATATACTAGGCCTAAGGGGTGGACCGTTTGATATCCTTTGGGGTCTGGAAGATTGGGGGTGTTTCAAAGAGAGTGCATTTGAAACAAGTTCCAGCCTAGGATGGCAGGCAACATGAAAAAGATTACAAGCAGACGTGATGTAAAAGAAATAATGTTTAGAGTTACCATTTGTCGTCACTTTTCGTTTTCTGTGGGCCCTTCGCGCAGAATATCTGATTTATTACATTTTTGCACCAAATCTTAACACACTGTTAGGATTAATATTTTAAGCCATGAATTCAAGAAACCCCCCCCCCCCCAATATCGTATGGTCCACTCCTAATACGACATTACACATGAATAGCAAATGCACACTTTGAAGGAGTACAGGATCTGTGAAAGACGGCTTTTCCCAACGTCAGATCCCACGAGACAAGACATTGGATTGTGAAGCAATACAAGTCAAGCAATTGCTCGGTCTGACCACAGACAAATTCCTCCCTGTACGTGGCGTTACAAGGAGATTATGGATTGGACCGGAGGATCTTATCTGAAGAGTATAACAGAGGAATTTCATTACAAGCTAATTTCCATCGTGTCACGGCGTGTTTTCATTGGTTTCTGCAAGTATTGCCCGGGGGAAATGTTTGAAGATATAAAACAATTTGGTGATTCAATTTCCCCCGAACTATCTTTCCTCTAACTAGAAATTCAGGGTGGTGGTTGTGGCCAATTATTTGACATTTTCAGTAGTGCGCATGTCCAATGACGAGCATGCCGTTTCAGAGTATACGCTCAATATTACACTGACTGATTCTGTCCATTGGTCGAAGAGGATTGGGAGATAACCAAACTCTTTTTCTGTATAGTTTTTCCATCATATAATTAGAAATTTAGTGAGACTACTTTCTCTAAAATTTGTCAACTGTAATATTGAAATACTGTCTTAAGGTATAAGATGATCACATTGACAAAAACGAACCCACACCGTTGCAAATTGACTGTCAAGCCCACCACGGTCACGTGGTCGATATACAAGCTGAGTTGCACCGCAAGGTTTCCTCTGTGACAGCTATACCATCTCGAGGATGAGCAATGATTTCCCAAATCGTGCCACAATTCCTATATTTCGACGTTTGTTATCACCAATTAACAACTTTGTTTTCCAGTGCATCCATTCTTATAGTCAAAATAAGACAAGTGTGTTCATTTTGATGGCAATACATCAATTAGAAAATATATAAATGTGCAGTTTCATAGTATCTTTTCCACATAAATTACACATGCAGCAGTTTTAATAAGACTTTGAAATGCAAGACGTTTCTATTGATGGCATAGTGGTGATTAGGATCGCATTCAGTGCGTGGAGGTAGAAACGAGACTACACTCATGGTCTCACAGGGCTTCGATCGTCAAGTCTGCACATGCGCGATTGTATGTTTTGTAAGAAAATAACTTAACCGACAACGTGGTTGAAGCAAGTCCACGATCTGGAGACAAAGTCAAAGTATGGGCACGGAGCATTCCATTGTTGTAGATACTCCAGAGCATATATCTATAAATTATCAACTCGCACTTACGATGATGGAAGTCAAAAAATAACAACTCGTATTATGTCATTGTAGGTTGGTTTTTTTATCTTCCTTCCTTGCTCAACATATTTGATTATCTTCTGTGAGTTACATTTGTTTAGGCGATCCTTAACCGTCACGAGAATTAACCGTGAAGTAATTTATGAACTGCAAATCTTTTTTACTTTTTGTTGCCATATAATAATATAATTATGTATCAACAGAATAATTATGGTCTAATAAATGTTCAAATATATATTCAAATATATATACACTATTGCTAGATGAATAAAACTTAAGTAACAGAAATAGTTACTTTGTATTTGAAGCAGTTTGTGTTTATATATATATATATATATATATATATATATATATATATATATATATATATATATATATATATATATAAGCTTATATATGCGTGTGTGTGTGCGTGTGTGTATGTGTGCTCAATGCTAAGCAGAGCGTTATAAATAAACAGGTTACTTCAAGTACAAAGTAATGAAATATATTACTTAAGTTTCATGAAACTTAAGTAAGATTTCATTACTTTGTACTTGAAGTAATCTGTTTATATATATATATTATATATATATATATATATATATATATATAATATATATAATATATATATATATATGTATGTATGTATGTATATATATATACAGATGTCCTCGTAGGAAATTACAGTGCTGGATGCTTAAAGCAGAGCGTTATGAATAATAACACAAAAGTACAAAGTAATAGTATCTGTTACTTAAGTTTCATGCATACTGCAGTCTTCAGGCAGAAGTGAAATGATTCTTGGCTCTATACACTCTCATTTATATGTTCTACAAATAGAATGGTACGCCCCGAACATATAAATCAGAGTGTAGAGCTAAGAACCCTTTCACTTCTTCTGTGTGTGTTTGTGTGTGTGTGTGTGTGTGTCAAAAATGTGGAATACAATTTGTCATATACATTTTGAGATAACGGAGAAGTAATGTAGTCGTTGCTCAGGAATTCATGACTGATATATTTTATTTTTCTTTTATTACTTATTGACCAACAGTCTTGACGGGACTCACAAGTGACCAGCACCTGTGTAAAAGCATCCCTCCATAAATACGCAGAAACAGAAAAACAAAACAAAACATGATGAAATAAAAAGAACAAACCAGAAACAAAATATTTAAACAACAATGCTAGCGAACAGAAGAGATAAAACTTACTATAAGGTCACTCTGAATGACTTAAAACATAAAAAAAATGTTTATATATAATTTAAACAATGCTACATCCTGTGCAGTAGCACTTCTCCAAGGAACGTGTGTCTACTGAAGAAAAATAATCATTTACCGAAGATTTGTATAGTATTTGAAAAGTCTAGACTTATATGATGTTATACAAGCTAGTGCTGTACCTGTGAATGGCAAAACATTAAATAAGCCAAAGGTTCTGTCGAAATATGAAAGGCGAAAACTGTCAGTTTGCAAGCAAGGCATTTTCATAGCAGTATCGTTTAGAGATTTGAAATCACAAATTGATTAGCGTTCAAATAATAAATACTGTTGAAACATTAAGGCAGTATGCGCTGGAAAGTGAAAGACTTCAAGTTTTGCTCAAAATTTCTGAAACGAAAATTTCAACCATTATCTTACCAAATTAACAATAAAAATAGGGGTCACTGTGCAAAGCGTAGAACTAGAGAAACAAATATACCAAATATTTGCGATATTTGAAATTCAAAATGGCCGACATACCCGTGTTAACTCTATGGGAATAATTAAATTTTGGATTTTCGAAAAACTAAAGCTAGTGATTTTTTTCTTTCTCATTTAGCGTTAAAATGAGCCCCAACAAGCAATATGTCAGAAAAGAATTGTAGACATTTGAGAGTCCAAATATCTGTCCCCGAGACGCGATGTACCTTGGTGCTCTTCTATGAATGGGAGCAAATTCACATTAATAATGCTTTCTTTGTAGTTCAGCTTCTGAATCCCAGAAGATATTTGCTGATCAGCTCGTTTTTGGCCCCTTCAAGATGAAGAAGTGAGTTTTTTTTTCTTGTGACAGCCAACGACTGTCAAGAACAGTAGAGAATACTTCGGACAAAAGTTAGATACAATTGGTGTTTAATGGCAGGACAGTTGTGACCACAAGTACCTTGAGTAAGTCACTGCATACGATTGGCCGTTTTGGCGGATTGGTTTTGCTTGTCCCAGAGAAGATATTTCAAAATCGAGATCACGCGATCATACTGTGTCCACTTTCTCACTATTCTCTATTTTTTGAACCTTGGGTACTTTTTCTTTGGAATCTGGCAATCCCAACACAGATTGAAACAGTGTTGTCCCGTTGCCTTGTCGTCCCTGTGTCACTGCTTTCCTATGAATTCAGGGGGCACATTTCGCTTTTGTCCCAAGCTTCCTGGCGGCTTCATGCTTTTTTCAGTTTCGAAGCTTAAGGAAGTACGCGGATGGACGAAGTGATGGTTCGTTTCGTTACAGACATCATTATTCAATTAAATGTCAATTATGTGGGACCAGACATTGGTGACCGTCCGGTTGTGACGCACGATGAAAGATGTTGACATGTTCTCTACTGCAGAGGAGATTTTGAAGAGCGCCGCCATCGCCAGCCATCGCCATTACCTTTCGTTTAGCTGCCCTTTCCTGAGAATTCCAGTGACGTACTCTGCCCCACGTCATCATCACTGGTTATTACTTGCTGACGTATTGGAGGATGCTGCTAACAGCACCATGTAGTCTGTTTCACAGTAGATCTGCGAGTCAACGGTGTAAAACCTATCACCCACACAAAAGTGTTTGACGCATTGTGTGCATTTGAAACACTCCAAATGAAACCAAGTGTCCTTGGCGATCTTCATAGCCATCTCGTACGATGCGATCTTTTGTCGACAAACATCGCATTCGCCAGTAGGACCGAAGAGTCTGATGGGGAAAAAGATCAAAGTTTGTTTTACATATTACGATTTTCACTCTTAGTCGTTAGCTTTTTTGCAGGGAGAGGTGATTGCTTGTGGCACTGTCAACAGCGAAATTCTCATGAATTCTTGTAGATATAAATAAATAGAAATACCGGTATAAGATGCGTCCATACGTACTCACACGTACACCTTTGAACATGCATGCACCATCCATCCATCCATCCTTCTATCATTCTATACAATAAACAAACAAAAAACAAAAAACAAACAAACAAACAAAGTAACTAACCTACTATCATCACATACATACATACATACATACATACATACATACATACATACATACATACATACATACATACATACATACATACATACATACATACATACATACATACATACATACATACATACATACATACATCTATTCATATATGCATGCATACATACACACAGACACATGTGTCTACATAACATTCTTCACCACTGTTAATAGAAACACGATTACTTTACATGAACCATGATGCGTTTTGATACCAGAGAGTGTTTTGACGTATCAAAATTTAAAATTGAGCAGAACAAAAATACCCAATTCCCAAATTACAAGAAGGTGGAAAAGCCGTTTTGAAATGCGAAATTCGGACGACTTTTTGACAATTAAAGTAGGACAAGTACACAGCAATAACACAATATCATCATGGCAGCGATCTCGCTATTCAATCGTGTATAATGCTAGGAATCGTAAAGAAAACGGTTTCTGTCCATTATGAGCACAGGAAACTGACCCCTTAAAAAGCGTCAGAATTAGAATGGACTGTTTCCTTATCAAAACGACACACAGACTATGTGCGCTAATGCACCTCCCGCCTGCATCCGCTTTGATAACCGGTTGCCATGATAACGAAAACGGTTACCCACCGTAAATAGTCTCTCTTGCAGAGTTTGCGACCGTACTTGAAGTACACTTTACACCCTACTTCGCCAAGGCGACACTGACACAGATCACAAGCCAGACAGTCCTCGTGCCAATAGCTGTCCAGCGCTTTGAGGAAGTAGCGATCTTTGATGTTGTCATGACAGCCGTCACATTCAAGTTTTGATGGGTGAACATGAAGAACCTCGTCAACGGTTTCCCTACAAGTAAACATAACAAAGTAAAGTAATATGATATTACGCGTACTTGTCACGTGTTTATGTACTATTGCATTTAAAGTATGTGTGGCACTGTGCCAGTACAGTGCATGTATACGGGTAGGGAACGCTCTCGTTAGGAGCAAAACTCTTTTTAATGTCTCGAATTTGGACAAGTGCGAGGCACGTTTTTATAATTTTTATTTTATAACAGAAAATTTTTGCCAAAATCGAACTATCTTTTACACACGGGTTCACGGCTGCGGTTGCAAATTACATTTTGTTTTGATATGGACGCAAAAATAGATTTTGACAACGGATCAGACCACTGTCGCCTTTTCTGCCTCTCTGCTTTGTCTGTCTACTTGTCTGCCTGTTTGTCTATCTGTCTGCCTGTCTCTCCGCCTGGCCCGTATAAGTTTACATCCTGTATCCTACGGGAATATTTGGACTACTGTTTGATATCTGTATAAGATTTCGTACGGTAATTTTGCATGATATAGTCAAACATGTGTCGCGCAGTCTTGTAGAATTTCTAATCCCATCGCGATCCTACGAGATGAAACTAGTCCAATCAAAAATGCGTGGGAGTCACGCAGGTTTGTTGAAAATTCAACTTGCTTTAGCATTTTGTATCACACTCTACTTCGTTTATTATTCACATCTTTTAACCCAACAAAGCACCAACCGGAACATTATTCAACATCGCTTCTCATTATTTCGGCGTGAACATGACGTAATTCTTTTCCTTGAAGGGTCTCTGCGTTCTGGGCGGAGAAAGCGAACGCACTTCGGATGAGGAAGCCGCGTTCTCAATAACTGTTCGGGAAAATTGGGAATATTGTTTACTTTCCATTCGAAACCTCACTATAGGCCGCAATGACATTCCATGGAAAATACAACTTGCGAGTTCCACTTCCTATTATTGCGATTCCAAAATTGTTCTGACGTAGAAAAAGATGACCTCTCGACTCAAATCTGGCCACCTACAAATCGGCCCAGCGGCGGACTCTGTGATCACCCTACGCCGAGAATAACATGGAAAATTGAAAGTTCTAAATTAGTTTTACAATTAATCTCTTCTTCAAAAACCGAATTTGCACCATTGAATTTGGATTACCATTCAACACTGGAAGTTCTGGACACATTTATCGTCTGTTTATGGTTCTCTTCAACCACGTGGCCTGCCTTTAAAACTTACTAATTCTTACACGTCACGTTCCTGAAGCTGTAGCAATAGGATAACGTTCAAAGTTATCCCTTCATC
Organism: Ptychodera flava; assembly: GCF_041260155.1. Classification (NCBI taxonomy): domain Eukaryota; kingdom Metazoa; phylum Hemichordata; class Enteropneusta; family Ptychoderidae; genus Ptychodera; species Ptychodera flava. The sequence continues at coordinate 38,840,224 of NC_091928.1, forward strand.
GAGACGACTTCATTTCCCGGCATGACAGACGATTCTCAACGTATCATGTTTCTCGACGAACTCCTCCCGAAGTAAGTCTTCAAAAAAGAGTTGAATTTCCTGAAAAGATTGGCAGCGCAACCAGCCGATGTGAACGTTTTTGTGACCAACCGTGACCGAGCGACAGCCCGATCTGTCGGATGCAAGCATTTCAAAATGGCAGACTAGTGAGTTGAAATTAATGAATTTACAAGGACTATAAAATGCTCGGCGTAACTTTACAAGGACACGCCAGATTTTTTTAAAGTTTCTAGACAGAATGTCCAATGGAAAATACCCAATCACAGACAGATATTGCTCTTTCATGTACGGTCACTCGTGCCGCTAGCTGCGAATCTCGACAACCGTGACCTCCTCATCATGGAATATTTTTGTAAAACTAACATTTATCACAACAATATTAGCACCTTTATTTCCTGGAAAGGATCCCGAACGCTCGAAATGAACCGGGATATAGATTTTTTGTACCGAATGCGCTTCGATGAAAGAGAAGACCAGTCGACGGGTATGAACGATGGGCGCCTGATGATCCATAGCTGTGACGTGTATTCGGATATGCGCAGATATATATTATATGAGGATATTTTAATACAATCGGTATGACGCTTTCAAGTTTCGATAGACATACCAAATATCTACAATAATTTGTATATTAGCTTGAAAACGACACCGTTTTGTAAAATTTCTGAAAAACAATAAGATTCCTTTCCTGGACCCGACAGATATCCTTAAAGGAGAAAGCGGAAAATATCCCGTTTTTTCCTCAAGTCACACGCAGTAATCTAATTACTCGTTTACTGTCCCCAATAAGTGTATGCGTTATTACACTTTCTAAGTAAGATTCATCGCCAAATATATGTTTTAAACCAAGAAAAACTCGATAAAGCTCAAAAAAACGCATGTACAGACTTTGTTAAATTTCAACGTGCTCGTCGCTTAACCAAAATACTTCCATTTTACTACGTGTTTACTCACAATTGCTGCGACCAAAGTATCATTATCATATCTCACTGAACATGTTACTCTGTAAGCCTAAAGGACAGCGTTTTCGAATTGCCCATGCAATGACATGAAAAATTAAGCGAGCCACGACAAGATAGCGAAAAATTCAGCCTTTAACCTGAGCAATGACGAGACAAAACTGCAGTACGTTGCATTACTGTAATAATTAGGTCAAATGGCAATAGAATATAAACCATGCAAACAAACCACGCGACTCTGGACTAATCCTGATTAACAGAAGGCAATAACATAGTTTGTTTCGCATGCAATTTCAACGACGTAAGCTTACATGTGGTCAAACTTCTTATTACTATTCGAGATACGCCAGGGGAAAAAAACCCCCGGATAATCTCGTTTAAATTTAAAAAATCACTTATCATACGCACATTGCTACGTTCCTCAGAAGAAAATGTATTTTAAAGATCTTTGCAAATGATGACAACATTTTCCATGCACTGTGACCACACACATCGTAAAAACACTTACCCGTGCACGAAAGTAGACATCTCGCGTTCAAAAATTTTGTTATGATATGATTCGAGAACGAAACCTGTTTGTAGAGTCCACCGTTGCATACGCCACTATAACAACCTGAACTTCCCTAATAAGCTCTTTTATACAGAATTATTGTGATCACGTGACTTGCTCATGATTCCAATCTCACGACAGAATCTGTTTCTGCACTCGTCGGAAGTTTCCGCCTTATTTAAAACTTCTCAATGTTTTAAAACAATAGTTTTGTAAACATTTGGCTGCAAGTCGTCACGTGACAGTAAAGCGTCCATCCGGGACATGCTGTTCTTGGGTTTCCCCAACGCAAGCAACCTCTCTTCCGCATTAGAGAGAACGTGTTTTGAGGAGATAATACGGCACTAGACCACAAGCCGCTTGGCAATTTTCGGCGTGCATGGCATACGGCAGGGAGACGAGGTTGTTACAAGCACCCAGTTGGCGTTGACCCTACAATCTACTTGACAGTCTAGTCTGCCATTACTTGCTGAAGTTTACTAAATTATGATATTTATAAGCCCATAGACTTAGGGCAAGTCCACAGCTATATGATTGTTGTAGTACATGGTTTGCGGTGTGATCGTGACTGTGCACGAATGCACATCCCCTGCCTTGCACTAAAACTCTATAAACATGAAAGTGAACGCGGATTCCTTCACATTTGTATGAGCTCCGTCAACAAAAGTTGGTAGTTTAGGGTACTTCACTTTCGTCATGATCATGCAAATATAATTTATGATAGAGAAACTATATGGTATAAACTAACAATTTACCGTTTTCACGACACAGATGAAACGATATAAACAACGTCACAACTCATTTGCATATAGTCATCGTCATCTTTCACACTTATACCGCACGCTGCTTTGGCATCGTTCCAAGTCTGATTGTGACGTCACGTGGCCTCGGCGTCTAGACTAAGGCAGAGAAAAAAAAACCTTTTCCGGCACTTTAAATTTGACAAAAAGAAGGTATCGCTGTAAACCGGAGTCAGTTCCCGTGGAAACCGCAAATTTGGTGCAGCGATTGTGAAGCCAGTAATGTGATCAGACGTCGGGTCAGAGGTCACAGCTTGGTTTTAGTTATGATATATCGCCGCATGCCAGGTCTCTCGCATAAAATAAAGTAGGCTGGCACGTTTTTCACTTTAAATAATAGACTCCGGAGAAAGTAGACAAACGTGTTGTCTTCAGACACGTAATAAGGCGTGAAATGTCGTTAAGGACTCTTCAAATCAGAAATGAAGAATTATATTATTTGTTTGGTAATGTTTGTTTGTAGACATCCAAACGACATTCCACCAAACCTGAATTCAGAGAAGCTTGCACTGTATTATTACATTATATCGTAGAGTCTTGACAGGAAGAGAAGTAAGCTCTCACTCTGCCGGCTGGATCCTAATGACAACACTGTCATCAAATGCTAATTGCAATCATTGTTCACAGAGTCAAATGTTTCATTTCTACAATCTTGGAGAATGAGGATTCAACAAGTTAACTTTCTTCACCTTCAGGACTAAATATGGACAATGTTTTACCAGCGGATTCCATCCATTAAACCCTACATGTAGTAATCTGATACAAATACATGTTCCGTCCAAGCACTGGAAAGAAGTTGAAGAATGCACTAAAAATCACGATGCGTTTGTCTGAGTCTATTATTACCAGCAAGTTAGTTCTGTATATTGTTGTTGTTGTTGTTGTTGTTGTTGTTGTTGTTGTTTATACTCGTTTGTTCCGATGTCGTTGTTTTTAATCTTGCTCCAATACCGTGACCTATATCGTTACAAGTATTTTGTAGGCCAAAAGATGTTGAGGCATTTTTTTTTGAGGCTAATTACAGTATTCTTTTGGGCACTGGCATAGAATTCGAAATAGTTCTATCCATGGCTGTGATTTGTGTGTGAATGTGTATGTATGACAGTATGCGACGACGGTTTATCGAATATATTGGTCACCCTTAATCTTACTGACATGTTTGAGCATAGACGGTAAAAAAGATTGTGTATGGTTTGAGTATACTTCTCGCATTGAGCTACAAACGGAGCCCCATGGTTTTCGTAATGCCGCATTTTACTTGTTTGACAATGGGCCGTCATTTTTGGCTGCTAAAATTTAATGAGAATTATTTGTAGCGTATGGTAGTGTTGTCTGTCTTTGATGTAGTTTCTACCACAAGTTCAAGAACGCTACATCTGCTAAAGAATGTGTACAATACAACAGTGCGGGCGTACATGCACCTCCACACCCTTATCAGCTCATCATTTTCGATGTATTAGCAATCGAGTCTCTCTCTCTCTCTCTCTCTCTCTCTCTCTCTCTCTCTCTCTCTCTCTCTCTCTCTCTCTCTCATTGTCCGTTAGAGTAGACATCCTCCTTTGAAATTCAAATTCCACAGAAACCGACGGGATGTCCGACATAAAATCCCCGGAGGAACTTTACGTCAAGATCACGTGCCCAAGCTTACGAAAGAAGGAGTTACGGGGCCGGCGTGAAATCTTCATCTATCAATAAACTTTGAATAGGTTAGATGGAATGAATACTGCCGCATGTTTCAGTCAAGCTATGCTTGTATAAATATGAACTGGCAAGTGTGTGTAATTATTTTCGAAGATTCTGGTTACTGTGTTCTGAAGCTCACAAATCATGATAAATCGACAGGTAAAGAAAGCGGTTGGTCCCACGAGACTAAAATCAAAGGCGTTTTCTTCTAATTCTGACAGGGTATGCCAACTCTCAATTGCAACTAGCTCTGTGTGGCAGGACTGTGTGTTACCGGCTAGGCTATAGGCCTCCCACCAGAGCGTAATAGCCGAGCCCTCCCCACCAGGGTGTAATACACGGCCCTGTCACGCAAAGTACTGACCAACAAGCATTGGGTAACGTTTTGCCACTCGTTTACGTTCAGGGTTATCGTGCCTCATCCCCCCTCACAAATACAACAAAATTGTTCATATTGAGTACAAACTCTGTAGAGGTATGGGGCACTGGGTTTTTTTACGTCAGAGTGACCAAGGTGACGAAATGCTGGAAGTCACGACATACAAATTGCGGAAGTATATTTGCTTATCAATATTGTTCACTCAGAACTCCGCTACTTAAACAAATACTATAGTTACACAACCACTTGCTGAGTTCGGGTTATTTTGAGCCTACCGGAAGTGGGATGCGTGGGCGAACGACCGGAAAGGTAACAATAGCACGTGTCCTTTTGGCGTACTTTTAATTTAGCCTTTCACGAAATCCTAAAATTGACGTTCCGTTTTCCTCGCGACGGTGTTTGGATAAATGTTGAACGAACACACAAGATGGGTGCAAATGCAAGAAGGGAAATCGTCATACTAGCAACACAGAGATACGTCCACGATCTGGCTCGATATAGTTGATATAAAATTATTGTCTAAGACTTGCCTTGGATGTTTTCGTCTGAAGCTGGCTTGTCGACTTCGGTGCTAGCATTTTCTGCGGTATCGTTGATGTTTCCTCATAGGGGCTGCTGAAATGTCCGTACCCAGGGGTGGGGGTAGGGGTGTTTTAGTCTCAGCATAGGTTTTTTTGTTGCTATATTGTTTTATTGGAATACGTTTGACTATGATATGTATTACCGCAACCCTTTAGTGTCTTGGTCTTATGTTTGCACAGATTTTGCAACGATTTCTTTTTCTCCTTCAAGTTCACTATTTCCTTTATTTGTTCTCGACAATCCTACGCGAAGTTCATTATCTGATGCGTTCGATATAGCCTAATGCGCCAAAGCAAGCAAGGGTAAGTTAACTAATCTGTGGACGCTGTCACCAGATTATCACCGAATTAACTGTGTTATACCTGATCAGATGCGTTGGTTGTTGACTTTGTCAAAGTTAATCCGGTGATAATCTGGTGACAGCGTCCACAGATTAGTAATTTACCCTTGCTTGCTTTGGCGCAGCAGACAATCAAACGCATCAGATAATGAACACAGCGTGGTTTTACTAGTAAAGCTTCGCGTAGGATTGTTAAAGAACAAATAAATGACAAATGGAATACATATCTTAGTCAAACGTATTCAAATAAAATAAAGAGTATCAACAAGAAAACTGTGGTGAGGCTATAACACCTCTACCCCCACCCCTGGGGACGGACATTTCAGCTGCCCCGTATGGGGCTATTTTCACACTTCATGCGATCGCATTTAAACGATTCATAATATTCAGGCGAATAAATGGGCGGAAAGGTTGTTAAAAGGAATCACTTTAATGGCGAAGTACGATTAATACTTATACATGATGTATACTGCATGTATTAGGGTGACCATCTGTAGTGACAAACGTAGACTATGACTTTCAAGAGGGCATACATAGTTGGGTTTGGATTCGGATGACCGAACAATTCAAATTATGGACGTTCGGATAATCGCCGTTTTACGGCTTGTATTTTGTCTGTGTTCGTTCATGCAAATCTTACCATACAAACTGTTTAAATGCTTTCCCGGAAAAGGTATATTGTCATTGTCATGATCTCATTGTGGTGAAGTCTGACTCAGAAACTAGGTTCAGATTGTTTGAAAAAAACTCTTGTCCCTTAAACCCTTTCAGGGTATTCTTTTCCAAAAAGTCCTTTTAGCCTGAGGTAATTAAGATTATTGTCTGCAGCCAGAACGCCCCCGATTGATAACTTCGGCATGAAGAATTCAATCGTACCAGCCAGCTGGTCGGCAAAATCTAACGCTTGAAAGGGATTAACTGTAAATGTCCAAGCGTCTATGGACTGTGGTCCATCTTTCTGGATGTCGCCCGACATTTTTGATGGCTGGATAAACATTTAGGAAGATAAATTCTATAGATAATCAAAGCCCTTTGTATCAGGATATTATGTATAGTGCTTATTGACCTGTCTCTCATCGTCATCTATCTTTTCAGAACATTCAGCTCTCGCTAACGGGACTGTTCTGAAAGGTAGTTGACGATAACAGTCAGGTCAATACGCACTATATAAGGAGATGTATATAGTGCTTATTGACCTGACTCTCGTCATCCGTCACCCACCTTTTCAGAACATTCGGGCACCGCGTGGGAATCCCGGCACGTCTTGGTTGATTTGTACCTGTCGGTGCGTGACACTAAATCTGATGAAAATCGAAGTTGAGGTTTCCTTGTTCTTTGTTGTTCTCGTTCGTTGCTTGGGCAGAAACGTCATCATTTCTATACGTACCTCTGATTTTAGTCAGATTATGTGGCAGTGGATTAAGTAGCGGGTTTCTCAGTTTCAGTTTCCAGTCTATCGCCTGTTGCCATCACGCTGAGCTGATTAGGGCCGGGAGGGAGAGGGTGGGGGATTTAGAACCAACGAAACAGAAGACCAGGGAAAATTTCGATAAAATGGAGATCAACAAGCTATATAACCCGACACAAAACATTGTCCGGGCCATAGACACCCTCTACTGTCTATGCCCAGACGTAAACGTTGAGTTCAGCTGGTTGGTCACTGATGACGAAACTACCGTACAATTTGTATTATATAGAGCAGTGTACATAGCTTTCTCCTGCTACAGTGAAAAGTCAGATAACCAGATATGAACTGGCGATGCTCCAAGGACTCATATTGAACTTGTCTGAGTTTCAAACTTTTCTCTGTTATACTTTCCACAAGTTTGCACACGCATTTTAATTTGTAGGTGGTACAAAATGCAAAATAAATAAAATAAATACGTAAAAACTTAATTCGACGGATCTTTAGGGCAATTCAATAGGATAACCAATGATTATAACATGTTAGCCTACAAGTCGCTTTGCGGTTTTATGTTTCAATAGATTCTCAACTTATTCAGTTATTCCCCGTCTTACAGGTATTAGTCATTTTAATATTTTGCTACCTTGCGGATGTTTTCGGTGGCCGGGTTTCAAGGTTAGGGCTCGCGCCCGCCGAGCGACGCGATTACACCAATGTGAACGAGTTCACTCTACTCAGGGACAGATATTCGGAATCCCAAACTTTTACAATTCTTTTCTGGTCTACCACTTGTGGGGGGCTCATTTTAAAGCTCTTGGAGTGAAACTAAAAGTCACCGCCTCATTTTTTTTTTTTTGAAAATCGGAAATTTTCTTTTTCCCCATAGAGCTAATACAAGGATGGCGGTCATTTTGAATTTCAAATATCGGTAAATGTACTGTCAGGTAATTTGTTTCTCTTGTACCAATATTTGCATAATGATCAATAATTCTTATTTTGATTTGGTGAGAGAATGGTTGAAAGTTTCATTCAGGAAATTTTGAGCAAAAGTTTCAGTCTTTCACTTTCGAGGTGCATATTACCTTTAGGTGGGGCAAATTTTGCTGATATTTATCTCAGTCTGACATAATTAAGCCCTCAAGACTTCGGGCAAGTCTAGTCCGAACCTAGATGATGAGAAATTGAAACTGAAACTTAACTATTTCATTGGCTGTAGCATGATCAAATGAATCGGTTATTTTGACATTTGTGCAAGTTGAACAGCGCCCTCATCACAGCACACCAAAACAGACATGCAAGTGAAAGATTACTCCGAAAGATTTCTCCGAACGATTACTTCTCGGTGCCTCTGGCCAGTCACTCCAACTTTTGATGATTTTTACACTGTATTTGTCTAATTTCAACAATTTCTTGTTCTGCTCCCTAAAGCATGCTGAGATACACTTTATTCAGCTTGTCAACTCAGCCTGTATATACATTGTGTAGACTGTATTGTTATTATTTGTTGACATATGAATTTAAGTCCGGACTTGAATTGAAATTTAAACCATAACAGACTAATCTATGTCAATAGACGATAATTTGGGTCTTTTATATGCTTTGTGGCGTAGCACAAGAATTTGCAACTGACATTCAGAGCAACAATAGTGATAAAAATCATCAATAGTGTAATACAGTTATTGTCCCTTTCACATTTCATATCACAAATTGGGACATTACATTGATACCCAGTAAAATAACATAAAGTGGTAAACTAACTCTTAGATATTCATTCACCAATACGACAATACATTTTGACTGTTTTATGAAGCTACATAGCACTTGCATGTCTGTTTTGGTGTGCTGTGATGAGGGCGCTGTTCACCTTGTAGCTTGAACTTACAATGTTGCGTTCTGTGTCAGTAGGTCAGTACACAGTGGACTCATCACTGACAGAGGTAAGATTGCTAAAATGGTATAATTTAGTGGAAGCATGAGAAAAATCAAAATCTTTCCTAAAAGGGCTTTAATATATACACTAAAGAGGTGGTGACATATGAATAACCTTTCCAAACCCGTGACCTTGTAAATACTGAGCAGTTGTTGTCAATTCTGTATGTGTTTTAGCAGGGAAATGTTATAGACAAAATATCGAAAAGGTGACTCAATTACACCAGCACCAAATGGTTATCAAAGAAGAGAGATCATTTATGAACTGAATTGGTCATATTATGATACACATTTGTAAACTTGACACATTATATTACCTTCAAATAATACACACCATTCTTTAATCGTTATAATCAGGCTGTACATTTTACATCATTATTGCCGCATGTGTCCGTCATGTGCACATACTGATTTTAGTAGCATCAAATCATACAGTCAATATCATGAGTATAATTATTTCGAGAATAATATTTAAATCCTCTGGCACATGGTACAAAGTCTTACTTGTATCTACGGTAAGTACGAACATAGACACGTGTTTGAAGAAATACCATTGGTTAGCATGTTTACAATTCTGTTGATGCTGATATTTTCATTTGTAAATTGCAAAATTTTGGTAAAACTCAAAATTTGGTCCGTTGTGGCTATAAGCTTAAGCCTCTGGCGAGTACTGATAAAACTAAATGATTGAACATTCCTTTAACTGTCCTTTCTCTCAAGAGTATATCTTTTTCTAAACTGTCAAATACAGTTAAAATACGTCTAGACGTAGATGAACTTGCACTTCAAAGTACATCCTGCAAATACCATTTAACTTATGTGTCATCTATTCAAAAAGCACTACCAGCAGTGTTTTTGTTGAGGGCTTTGCCTGGGTAAATTTTATCCGGGTTCCCCAGTCATGCTACCGGGGTTCATAAGCCCATATCAGGGTAATGGCATTAGGGGACTTTTGAAATAATACTACGTTTCCAAACCATGTTTCTATGTTCCAAAAATAATGACCATTTCTCTGTATATGGACAGGCCTTTTTGAAATGCTGGTAAGAAAATTAAAGTTCAAATAGTTCATTTTTGTCAATTCATTGTATGTTTTGGGGAGATGTTAAAGGTAAAACATTTAAAAAGTAAATCAACTCTGCCAGCACCACATCATTATAAAAGTTGATGGAACAGGAACTTCGTTAGTTCATAATTTTACAAGCTCATTGCTCATTGGTTGATTTCACCACAAATGTCATATTTCTTCTTCAATAAGCCAATTAAAATCACTCCTGTAAATATCATGGTCACATGCTTATCCATTTCAACAGTTACCATCACAAACTGGTGAATTTTCTCAGCCTTTATGAACCATAAATCATTCTGCTCCAACCTCTCATTTCTTTGTAAATAGATCACACCAACCCCATTGAAAACAATGGGGTTCTACCATATTCCCAGAATGTTTGGGTTAAACTATACCGTCCCCTAGAGCTCCGAGACTTTTGATATAATAATCAGGAACCATTTTTTGTCTTTCTATAGAATTGCTTCTTTGATGTTCCTTGGCTTCCTCTCCGCTGTTAATTCCTGTTTCAACCAGAAGAGTTTTCAGTCCACAATTTTTGCCCATCAGGATGTCGGTTGACATCCGGTCTCCGATCATCACGGTTCTCTGCGGATTGATTCCCTGGTGACTGAAACAAAGGGAGAAACATGAAAAACAATGCTCTTCGGGAATTATAGAAAACGTCTCTCTGACTTAGGCCACCCCTAAGAACCTACATGTAAGTACTTAATTTCAAAGCAATGGAACTATGTGTTCTCAGAAGAAGATGAATGTTGACGGACAATGGACAACAGCAGACAATCCACCTCTCTGATAAGCTCCATACCATTAACATGGAGCTAAAAAGTTAGAATGCATGAAATTTTAACATTCACTGATAAATATTTGTCAAACATTTTCACATGATTTTCAGTTGTTATCCTCAGTGATTGTAATGATGTCATAGGTACCTTGTTACCACTGATATTATGATTGAAACTGTAAAAGGGATCTAACAACTAGCTGAATCATAAGTTGCATTGATACTTACGTTTCCATAATGCTTTCAAAGAGGTATCTGTTTGGTTTACCAAGTACCACTGGATCCCTGCCGGCTGCTGCCCTCACTGCCTGTACAAGCACACCGGTTCCTGATGGATAACACTCAGATATGTCAGCTATTTGGTACTCTACGACAACATCTCAATAGAGCATGAACACTCAGCGATGCAAAGTTTGGGTCACTATTTCAACATAGGTGAACCCTTTCAAGGCTTTGTTCATGGTATACGCATGTGTATCCGACCATACTAAGGAACCAATAATATGTTGACAGTTTCACCCTCATTTCCATTTGCACAGGTCGAGTTTCATCATTGAAAACGATAGGGTTGGACCAAACCATTGGTGGTAAAATCCTAGATAATGAATTTGTCTAATGGATTGAAAAGACAATCTGAGATGGTAGAGGCAACCTTTGTTTTACTGTAAGATTACTATTTTCATGACATTTCAGATTTTCATAAATTGTTCACGCTCTGAATTGGTAATAGATTTTGAAAATCACATACCATGACATGCACTTCGACAGCATTCTAAAGCATGCAAATGTTCACAGATAGTGTAGAGTGTTGATTGAAAGAGCATTGAGCGTATACTGACTAAACACAACTATGGTGCGGTTAAAACTAAATTAGGTTTTTAGAATGGGACATTGAAAGTCAGAGTGACTATAATGTAAACATACATACACTGTACATGTACTGTGATAACTGGCAAAAGAACACATTTCATATATCCTGTATGTTAGAAAATTTGGGGGCTATTCCTAAATTGCCAAAGAGAGGTCAGATATCTGGTATTACAAGGGAAAACAGCTGACATGCTTCAAATAAGCTGTAGTTGCTAATGTAACCTGATACAACAAAAAACATCCCTCATCCCAAGCTTGCAGCACCTATAAAAGAACGTATTCTTTCCGTTTTGAAATTTCTAAGATACTCTGACTTCATCTTCACTGGCTATGGCCTGCTCCAGACTCCCATGTGCCCCTGTTTGCTAAGTGGCTCAAAATCTTTGCTTTACATTGATGTGCAATCTGACAAGCAAGATCTGACCAGCAAGAGGCAAGGCCTGGTAAGCTGGGATATGCTAAGCTCAACCCTTTGAGCACTGTAATTTTTCCCGCCAAAAATTTTGGTGCAACATTTTACCAATTTTATTAATTTTTTTTGTAATTTTTCCCCCAAAATTTTGGACCAAATGAACATCACATTTCATGGGCTACAAATTTTTTATCAAAATTTTAGCAAAAGCTAGGAAAATATTGACTGCAGTACATATGATCAACGCAAAAAAATTTGACTTTGGCACTCAAAGGGTTAATTATTGAGAGCTGAAGGGCAGAACAACACTTAGAGGACAGGAGAATGAGTAAAATTCCATTTTTCATCAACAATAGTAGTGCAGACATTGTACGATGAACAGTCTCCCTGACAAGCTATCAGCATTCACAGGGTCAAGGTGATCACAAAATCTACAACTTCTGAATGCTGTCTTACCTGGAATAATAACCTTTCCCTGATATGGATATCTCATGTCTTCATTCGTCGCTACAAATATACAATTTGGATCATTTAGATAGGTGCCCGCTTTGACAAGTTTGTTGTAACTTAGATGTTCATCAAAGCCCATCACAACAGCTTTCACCTGTCAGTCAGAAAAAAATCAAAATTTTAAATGTTTTGTTTCTTGAGGTAGAATGCGCCTTGGAGACAGATATTCGGACTCTCAACTTTTACAATTCTTTCCGATCTACCACTCGTCGGGGTTTACTTCAAAGCTCATGGTGTGAGAAAACTGTTGACTGTCTTAACACAGGGATGGCGGCCATTTTGAATTTCAAATATCGGTAAATCTTCGGTTATTTGTTTCTCTAGTACCAAAATTTGCACAGTGACCTCCGAAAGAAAATAGTTGAAATATTCCTTAAGGAAAGTTTGAACAAAGGTTTAAGTCTTTCATTTTCGATGCACATACTACCACAATAGGATGGCCCTTAATAACTGTAAAATTTTCTGATATGGTAAAAGTCTTTCGTTTTATTTTATCTATGTACAATTGTACTCTTTGAGTCAATTTCAAAGTTTCTTGTTATTCCTTGCTGTCATCCTTAAACCAGTACAATAATATGTTAAATTTTTTGTCTCAGAAGGACTTTTCTTGATTCAGGACGGTGGCACATCAGTTTAGCATTCAGGACACATGGTAGGTTTGTACATGTACCTAGTCACTGTTACAAAGATGATACCACCTCAATGAGAGATATTTCAAAACCATAAACATGGTATGCTTACCTCGGGGTCTATCGGTAAGGCAGCCCATTTGTCTAGATCATAGGAAGGCGATGGGTCTGGCTGAAATATAAAAACACAGATTTATAAAATAATTTGCATTTAAAATCATCTTTTTATCTGTTTAGTTCGACTTATTTTTTGTCTCAGATCAAGTGGGAAACCAACCATGAAAAGCAAGCACCACTGATAAAACCACGACAACACTGAAAAGATAATTTAACATGTAAAGCGTTAATATATCAAGGATGAGTTCCCTGTTTAACCCTTTGAATGCTGTAATTTTTCCCACCAAAATTTAGTGCATCATTTTGCTAATTTTTATGAATTTTTCTGTATTTCTTTTGATAATTCTGGACCAAATGGACATCACCTTTCATCGGCTATAGGTTTTTATCAAAATGTTGGCAAAATCTAAAAACATAGGGCCACAGTTCCTGAAGCTACTACAGACATGGATACAAAATAAAGTACCGGTATTTCCTGGCTGTATGAAATTATCTAACTAAGATCATCCTAGGGACCTGTAAACCAAATATTAAAGCTGTCTGACCAGCGGTTTTGAAAAAACAAGCGACTCAACAGTTGACAGAGCTCTGCTGTGTTATGTAGAGAATAACCTTTTGTGACTCATGTATTGATGAAGAAGGTGGATATCTTTGATAGCTCATTTCAGGATGGCCTGACCAAAAATGGAAAAAAAAAATTCCGTAAAAATACAGATTTTCATATTTCATCACAATTTTAACAAATCTATGTTGGGTTATCCCTAGGGACCTGTATACCAAATAACATTGTAAGTTCTGTTGAATAAGTTGAGACTGTACGTACTCAGAGAAAGCACACTGAAGAGACAAATTTTTGAAACTTAACAAGTTCAAGGTCATCAAAAGCATTATATGGAATCATGTTACACTTTCATTGCACTGTTTACACTGATTGCATAATTGCTATAAATAGCACATGAGGAATCTTACAGCCCAGCTTTACCATAAAAACCCATCACTTTGACCACTCTTTTAATTGACCCACTCTATTTTTTCCTCAAAAAGTAATCTTATTTTATCCTTACCAAGTCAACCATAAATGGAAATTAGAACTTTCTCTATCTCTATTTATTTGACCACCCTATCATGACAAACTATTATGAGCAATTTCTTTTAGATAACATAAATGGTGGTTCAGAATATATCAAAGTTGGGATTCAGGAAAGTTGCCTTTACATGTTTTAATCCTCAATTCACTATGAACTGTCAAAAAAAGTCGAACTTTCTGATAATTCCACACTAAAATTATTTGGCTTTGATGATTTCCTAATTAATTCAATTATTAAAATCATATTAATTATTTTTTTGTGGTGAATTGATAGGGTTTATACAGTACAAGAATTACATACAATGTAAGTCAAATTTTGACCAAAAATGACAAAAAAATTCCTTAAAAATACACATTTGCATATTTCATCACAATTTGAACAAATCTACGTTGGTTGTCCCTAGGGACCTGTATATCAAATAACAAAGCTGTCTGACCAGCGGTTATGAAAGAAATTTTTTACCAAAAACGCCTTTTTTGGCATTAATGTGCCTATTTTCAACAATATCAAAAAATTAAAAACATAGGGCCAAAGTCCCTGAAGCTACTATAGACATGGATACAAAATTAAGTATTTCCTTACTGTATGAAATTATCTCACTAAGGTCATCCTAACGGACAAGTAAACTAATATTAAAGCTGTCTGACCAGCGGTTTTGAAAGAACAAGCAACTCAACAGTTGACAGAGCTCTGTTGAGTTATGTAGAGAATAACCTTTTGTGACACATGTATTGATGAAGAAGGTGGATATCTTTGATTAACATTGTGAGTTCTGTTTAATAAGTTGAGACTGTACATACTCAGAGAAAGCACACTGAAGAGACAAAATGTTTGAAACTTAAGAAGTTCAAGGTCATCAAAAGCATTATAAGGAATCATGTTACACTTTCATTGCACTGTTTACACAGATTGCATAATTGCTATAATAGCACATGAGTAATCTTTATACAGCCCAGCTTTACCATAAAAACCCTATCACTTTGACCACTCTTTTAATTGACCACTCTATTTTTTTCCCTCAAAAGTAATTTTATTTATCCTTACCAAGTCAACCATAAATGGAAATTAGAACTTTCTCTATCTCTATCTCTATCTCTATCTCTATTGACTATTTTGAGCAATTTCTTTTAGATAACATACAGGGCACAATAAATGACGGTTCAGAATATGTCAAAGTTGGGATTCAGGAAAGTTGCCTTTACATGTTTTAATCCTCCAAGATGGTAAGCATTTCACTATGAACTGTCAAAAAAGTTGAACTTTCTGATAATTCTACACTAAAATTATTTTGGCTTTGATGATTTCCTAATTAATTCAATTATTTAAAATCATATTAATTATTTTTTTCTGGGTGAATTGATAGGGTTTATACAGTACAAGAATTACATACAATGTAAGTCAAATTTTGACCAAAAATGACAAAAAAATTCCTTAAAAATACAGATTTGCATATTTCATCACAATTTGAACAAGTCTAAGTTGGGTTACCCCTAGGGACCTGTATACCAAATAACAAAGCTGTCTGACCAGCGGTTATGAAGAAGAAAATCTTTTACCAAAAACACCTTTTTGGCATTAATTTGCCTATTTTCAACAATATCAAAAAATTAAAAAAAATAGTTTCTCAAAATCGTATTTTTCATCTACACAACAAATATCAAATCAGTAAGTACTGCGGTTCTCAAGATATTTGAGTGGACGGACGCCTCACAAACGGACATACATACATACATACATACATACATACATACATACATACATACATACATACAGACTGACGACGGACGCCGGACGGATACCCATCCCAATAGCTTCTATAGACTATAGTCTATAGTAGCTAAAACTAGTTTCTCAAAATCATATTTTTCATCTACACAACAAATATCAAATCAGTAAGTACTGTGGTTCTCAAGATATTTGAGTGGACGGACGCCTCACAAACGGACATCATACATACATACATACATACATACATACATACATACATACATACATACAGACTGACGACGGACGCCGGACGGATACCCTCCCAATAGCTTCATAGACTATAGTCTATAGAGCTAAAAATTGACTGGTGTAAATTTTAGAAAGGTGATAAAACTTGACTTTTGCGCTGATAGGGTTAAAAATATTGACATCATAGACTTTCGTAGAATTTCAAAATAATTGAAAGCAAGAAGGGATTTTAAATTTTTTTCATATTTACTTCATCATCAAACAGGTGAGAAGTCCATTTACAGGAGGAGGTACGCAGCATCAACTACCAATTAAGCAATGAGGAGTAAAGTGCCTTGGTCAAGGACAAAACACTGTGCTAGAGTCTCAAACTCACAATCCACAAAGAGTGAGTCCACTGCTCTGGTCACACTTGGGTCTCAAACTCATCTTCCTTTTACAGTGAGTCTGGTGCCACAACCACTGTATTCTTATTTTAACCCTCTTACCACTGTGGTTTGAACCAGTCACATTGTTTTGTATGGTAAAGTTGAACCACTAAAGAGTGAAATGGGGGGTACGTGAAAGGGTTAAGGCTGACACACATACATCTGATTAACCCTGAATCATCGCAAAGGGAGTGTATGGTTCCTAACAGCTAAACAAAGAATAGATAGGGGAATATGGAGTGTCAGTGACTGAATTACAATACAAACAACACAAGAAATACTTACACCAGTTCCAGTGTGTTGGTAGCCCATAAGTTCCAACTCTTCTTCCATACCGGCACTTCCCATCAAGTAAACCTTGCCTTCATATTTCAAACCATATTTCAGATAAGCTGCCGCTGCAAACGCTGTGCACACTATCTCCTCCTGGTTTCAAAAAACAATACAGAAACGTTGAAAAATATTTCTGAAGATATGCCCTGATAATAAAACAATGACATTAACTATTTTGATATCAAACTATCAGTTACATCACAACAGTGTCTTTGCTAAGGGCTGTAAGAAGCTAAAGTTTACCAATGGACTACAGGGTTTGCGAGTTATGTATGAGAAATTCCACTTGGTGTATCAATGCCAGTCATATTAGATGACAACAGCACTGCTTATAATATGGTTTCCATACCATTTACCTATGTACCAAGGAGCATGGCAAAAACACTTTGTAATTTTCAGTCATACAAAAAATCGAGGCAGTATTGCCTCCAAATTGAAAGAATTGAGCTTCTGCCCAAAGTTTCCGCAAGCAAACTTTAAACCATTCCTTTCCAAACTCAAGAAGAAAATTCATGGGTCACCATGCAAAATTGGTACTAGAGAAAACAAATTTCAATATTTACTGATGTATGGAACTCAAAATGTGAGCTGCCCCTGTGTTAGCAGTACTCTACAGGGAAAAATCAAAATTTCAATTATCAAAAAAATAAACAAGTGAAAACTTTATTTACTCAATGAGCTCAACAAGGAGTCCCCAATGATGGAGGAAAAGTGCATTGTAAAAGTTTGAGAGTCTTGTGATTGTAAGTGGATTGTAAAAGTTTGTGAATATCTGTCCTTGAGATGCATTCTACCTTAAAGGTATACAGTCACCTGTAATCTAAATATGCCCATATATGTGATCAAAGGGGCGTTCCTTGGTATTCAAAATGCCCATGTGAGGGCGCAGTTTTTAAAAAGCGGCCATCCGCTTAAAATCTGTAATTGGTTAGATTTTCCCTTTCCACGGTAACTGTGGCAAAATTGGAACAGGTGACAGTATACCTTTAACAGTAACACTGCTATGAGAGTTTATTCTTATTGTCATCGGAAGCAAACACTGAAAACAAATCATAAAACACACATTTTAAAATAATCTTAGCAAAATCAGCATGACACTCTAAGGAGGAAGTTATGTGACAGGGCCTTTCCTGTTTTGCTATAACTTTCACTTCATCTGTTTTATTTCTGAGATTAAACTTCCCAAAACCACCTGACAACAATTTTGAAATTCAAACTACCTTGCAAATATGCAGATGATAAAAAGTATCCAAATGTTGGAATAAAATATTATTAACTTTACTTGTAAGCTGTTCATCCCCAAATCCATGTAAACAGGTCCACAATCACCATTAATAACAATGGATCTGGGTCAAACCATTGTAACCAAGGGACAAGGTAGTATATACTAGCATGGTCCCTTGGTGGACAGACTGTGTGTACAACAAGGTGACTAGCATAGGTATTAGATGTGTTTCAGCTAACCTCGTAAACTTCAAATCCAAGGCTTGTAAATTTCTGCATGTACTGCTTTCTGGACTTGGTACTGTTGTTTGTGACAAAGAAAATCTTCTTGCCCTGAACAAGAGAGAGTAAAAATGTTAGCATCAACTGTCTCTATATCATACACTTAGAATCCATCAAAATGTGGTGTTTGTCACTGGACATAGATGGCTATTATGTATGTATACACGTATATGTAGACATTATTGAATTTCACTGACTTTATGACAGAAAAGTGTAAAACGTATTCTACATTACTGTACGTATGTTCACAGTCTAATTTATTTCATTGTGTAAAACTCTACTTACAAATGATCAAACAGAGATGTATGTTTGTTTGTTGTTTATTCTCCCTATATCACAGCGGTATGGACTGTGCTCACTTTGGTGACGAGCAAGTGAATGCTTAACAATAATAGAAAAGTTTCAGGTGTGTGTTTTGTTTTTGTTTTCTTTTGGGGGGGAGGGGGTACTCACCTTTTGTCGTAATTTTTTCAAAGCTTCCTGTGCACCAGGTACTACATTCTTGCCTTGCCAGATCACTCCTGTCATTTTGGAAATACAATTTGTCGTAGTTATCTTTTTTTACCAACTGAACACTGAGCTTGATAAAACATTCAGCGGTGAAAACAAAAGTTTTGAGATTAAAAGAAGGATGAGGCAAAGATGATGGTTACAGAGATATTAAAGGATACATGTTTGTGTGTGCCTGATATTTCACGGACTCCAACAAAGCCATGTTACATACACTCACTATGTCACTGTACATGGTGCTAGTGGTAGAGTTTTCTTCCTTCCACAGCTTCTAGCAATTCATTTTCGACTTTTAATTGTGACTTGGCTCTTACGGTCACACAAGTACCTGACATGCATCGTATGGGACAAAGTCTCTAGTCAAATCTGAGTATATACTCTAAGAAGTTGTATTTGTGACAATATAGTTTGTGGGCTTGTCGATCCTCAGGTTCTTAATCAGCATTATCTCTGAGCAAAGCGACTAACTGTGTACAAGTGTCAAATGACAATGAAGTAATAAAATCAAGTAAAACGGTCAATGTCAACAATCATTAGCACAGGAATAACCTTCAGTAAACTCTGTTACATCAATTCTGGTCTGATTGCACAATACTGTATATGTAAAATCCATAGGAAGTGACAACTTTGTTTGCTAGAGCAAGATAAAAAATGAACAGTATCTGTATGAGCAATAATGCTATCTTCATACACAAAGCGACAAGTTGGCAAGTGTGAAGTTCATTTTGAACTGGTAGCCAAATATTCGTTCATCCTATTGTCCCATACTGGCAATCCTATGCACGGAAATTTTTCAGTACCATGACAATCCGATAAGATTACAGGATATTTTGGCAATCGAAATGAAAAACATTCATAACCTACCCTACTTGTGTGTGCACAATATATTTTTCCCATTTTCCTTTCACAAGACAGTTGTTAAGAGTGTAGTCCCCAAATGCAATGCTACCGCAGTAATCATTCATCTACGGCTAACATTAATTGTTAATAGAACCATTCCTTTTTGACGACCTTAAGCATTGGCTTTTGATTTTGACATTACCCACTCAGTTGATGTTCTGTCCATTTTGAATGGCAGAGTAAAATAACTATTGTAGAGAGAGTCCTTCATTCTGTATTCGGAACCTAAAGAGATGGTGGACGGTTCGACTCCATCAACAAGAAACCACACCGAAAGGACTACCCTGGATATCAATGGTATCTACCCTATCATGCATGGACAGAGCAAGGAGGTCCGTCGACTACTTCCATGGACATAGTCACCCCAGTCTACAGCTCCGTGACCATGGACGCAATGCCGTGACAGACTGACTACGTGTACCCTTGTTTTAAAAAGTTCCAAAATAATATCCAAGTCTCTATACGCTGGCATTGTAGCACAATATAATCTTGCAAACCTCGCTGGCCAGGATGCAAAGACGTTATAATATGCCGTGGACATAGTCATACGAAGCGCCTGTAGCCCGAGTGTGGGTGCGATCGCATCCAAGTCATTCGCTGTGAACATGGAGGTACTGACCGACTTCCTCCGTGCTGTGAATTGCCCTTGAAGTTGTGGGTGGCTCCGCAACGTGTTACTGTGCAGAGGAAGGCTCTGGGCCCAATCCAAAACCCTGACGCACTTAGTTGAAATGAAGAGAAATAGCTAGTTTTACGCTTCTTGTAATCAATACAACTCTAACTTACCATCGCAATCACACAAAATAGTGTCGACAGACGACACAAACTCCGGCACAAGATCCGTCGTCAGCTCCTTGCAGGCAGCCATGTTGTTCGTAGCCCTCAACGTTCATATTACAGAGTACCTTTGTTTTAGAATAAATTACCTCTTCCTTTAGTACCATGAGTACAAGAGCTCACAACAGACATACAGTGGTTTGTGTTGAATCGTGTAAAGATCTTTAAGTTTTTTTGAGGATCTATGAATCGTGGCATTACCTGGAGCTAGATATTTCTTCCATTCTGGAGGCGATCATATCAGTAAATATATTAAGTATAGAAATGAACTCTATTGAAGTTGAAATATTGTCTGAAAAAATGTGCTGGTTTATAATGCGAGAATAAAACCCCCGTTCAATTTGTCAGTATTTTAGCAGTTGCAGCACTTACATTGAAAACAGAAAATGTTGCTATATTCAATAGAAAATGCAGGCATTACTTTTCATACAATAGAACTGCTTCTGAATGAAACATTGAACACCAACAAAATTATGTGCATGCACGGTTTCTCTTGTGCCAACATTTGCTCGGTGACCCCTGATTTTGGATTTAATAGTATGAGAATGGTTGAAAGTTCACTTCAAGATAGTTTGAGCAAACGTTAAAGTCTTTCAATTTTAGGGTGTGACCTACCTTAAGAGTAGAATCAGGCTCAGGGACAGACATTCGAACTCTCAAACTTTTACAATTCTTTTCTGATCTACCACATGTTGGGATTCATTTTAAAGCTTTTGGTGTAAAAAACTTTCACCATTTAGTTTTTTCCAAAATCGAAAATTTTATTTTTCTCCATAGAGTGAACATGCAGGGTGGTTGCCATTTTAATTTCAGATATTGAAATCGTAGGTAATTTGTTTCTCTAGTACCAAACTTTGCACGGTGACCCCCTCTTTTTATTGATGATTTTGAAAGAGGAAAGTTGAAAAGATTCCTTGAGGAAAATTTGAGCAAAGTTTAAGCCTTTTATTTTTGAGGCACATACTACCTTAACAAACATCCTGAAATACAAAACAAAAGCATACAAAAAGTACAATAGTTATGGACGAAATATATGATTTATTAAAACATTCCGTTCGTAAAAGGGAAATCTCTGCAGCAAATATTTCACTTATTGAAGAATATCAAATTAAAATGGTAGATAACGAAAACTAAAACCCTGCATGAAAATGTATTCTGTCAATTATACAAGTATTTCAGAAAACAAAACAAAAATATCGATTTCATGAGAATTGTACACAAAATTGAATTATTTCTGGAAAGCCATGTGCAAAACACGTATCCATGGCTGAACTAAATGATTATTCAACCAAAATATACAATAAGGACGGTGATTAAGCCAACAAATTTTTCAAAATAGACCTGCAGCAACTTGCCCAACTCTGTGATGCTACTTATAAAGTAATCCGGCACCGACTTCTGTCTCTCAATGGAATTACTTTTTTGGTTTTCTTTGGCCTCGTCGAGAGTTGAGATTCCGCTGAGGACTAAGAGTGACTTAATTCCATTGTTGTGGCCAAACTTGATATCCGAAGTAAGATGATCACCTATAATGACAGTTCTGTCAGGATCGACGTCTGGAAATCTATGCAAATGAAAGTATACCATAAAAGTAAGCAGCTACGTATATCATACAATGCAATGATTAGCAACATAAGTCAATTTCAAAACATTTTAAACTATGGTTCAGTGGCTGCTATAATCAAGGCACTTTTTTTCTGATCTGATATCTGAGATTGGACTGTGAATATTTTCGTAATTCAATGTTTTCAGCATCTATGATACTGAAAGCTGTCAGTAAAAACACCTTTATTGGCAACAAATGATTAAAACTGAGTGTGGTTTTGTTACAGTAATAATCTGAATTCTACAGTTAATCATGTGGGTAGCTCCTAGAGCTGGACAATGCTCACGGCACTGATCTGAAACCAGTCAACATAATGAAAACATACAATGTAAAAATTTCCCCATTTACACAATCGTATGTCCAGCTTTGGCAAAGAGTTAAAAAGCTGGTACTAAAATGTCACCAGTCTAGGAGTTCCTTTGATCCTCTGTACAACATGACATTGTTCTATCCACACTGTGATTGGCTTTGTGAGCCTCATTGGAATTTTTTGCGTGCTTTTGACCGTTGAGAGCGCCCCACTGGACTGAGAGAGTGAAACTACCGATGGTTACAGTCTCAGTATGTGACACTGTTTACAGTAACTGTATCCCATTTATAGTGCAATGTGATTAACTCTTCATGGCCCACAACTTTTCATCTTGTGGCATCTCCACTGAGGTGTATGCCACTGTTTATCTGAACTATCACAGAAGTTAGCTTCATGTGAATTTGGGGCTAACATCAAAATATTCAAATATTTGCTGAAGATGTGATCATTTCAAGAGAGCCAGTGAACATGGCACATTTGAAGAGCCATCTAGCAAAATAGTACGTTGACTTCCCATCTACCAGCAGAGCACCTGTTAAGCATTGAATATTTCAAGAATGAAGAGACGACGTTGCCTCAACCAGAGTAATGTTTCATTCAATATAATGGCTTGATCTGTTTTGCACAATGCGATGTCAAATTTATTTCATATTCCACATGTAAAAATTTGAAGTTTTGAAAAGTGTTCAGGACTGCATCACCAACCAGCTTCAAACACAGAGAAACATGTTTACTGCTGCCCTCTGTGTTATTGTCTCGCACACTCGCTCTTAAGCTTGTCACCCCCGACTTAAATGTAACCAACCACATCAATGAAACCACGGAGAGTTGTACTGCAATGCTGACCTGAAAAAGGCTGTAAAAAATAAACTGTTGAACAAAGTATTGAAGACTCACGTGCGTTTTATGGTGTCGAACATGAGTTGACCTGGTTTACCAATAATCATTGGTTCCCTCTTGACCAGACTGCGCAATGCACTCACAAAACAACCAGTCGCTGAAACAAAGATCAACAGAATTAAAAAGATTATTCCTAAATACAAAAAAATACCGCAATTATACGGTGTCGCTCAAATTTGATCAGAATTGGTACATACCAGTATGGGTACCAAAGATCAACAATAAATGTTATTTCTATCTGTTCAGTGCAGGAAAATTCTACGTTGATGTTATGACAATGATTTCTGCACAGTACAACCAGAAAAACAACAAGAAATATTTAAACCAGAAAAACAAGAATGACAAAAGTAATTAAGGTCTGAAACTTTAGGTACTGGAGAACTTTAGCAACATGCATAGCAGAAAGGCAGCTAGCCCCCCTTAGTTTGACCATAGACGGTCTTCCTCCCCTCTAATGTCTATGGTTTGAGCAGGTCTGTTAATATGTAACAGTTCATAAACAATGACAGGAAATGACTCAAGTCAGTGGAGTAAGCCTCTTTCAAGCCTGTTTCAGAATTTCGCTTTTTCTTACCTCATTTGCACATTTTTGACACTGATGTGTTCATTTGAACAAATTCACATCTCAACCCCTACATCTACCTGTACACCAAATACTGAGACAGTAGCTTTGGCGGTATGGGAGCCTTTGTGTGTGACGGACATACATCCGCACATACCCACAAATATACAGACACAGACGGCACTTAGACTCATCATATAAGCTTTTTTGGTATTTATATATAAAACCAAATATGAGCTAAAAAACACACACACACAAACAGTTCACTAAGTGTTTACACATAGAAAAGAATACAAAGCAATGCGCTCCTGTTTTTTAATTCAAGCTTGTAGACGATGTGTATTGAAATTTGTCTTTATGCAAAGTCAACTATCTGCAGAAACGCACGATCAGTTTTGCAAGGTGTTACAGATCTCTGAAATTCATATCAATGAAATTTTCAACTTAGCGACATTTACAACCACAATAAATAACACAACAAATTAACAAATTAATATTTCTTTATAACTCACATGAGCAAATCTCATCATTATTATAACCACTAACTTCTATTTCTGTATAGAGAATTCACCTGGAACAATTCTCTCATTGTTCGGAAGTGGAAATTCAGTGTCGAGGCTGTTTGCTAGGTACTGACACTTGGGGTTATTCAAGTAATTAGCTGCCTTCATCAGTTTCATGAAATTAAAATGAGGATCAAACGCCACCATCACTACATCAACCTGCAATAGAATTACAAGGCAGGTTTAGAAAAAATGTGAAAGAAAAATCTGTACAGTGGAGTTATTATAGAATTGTTGATCTTGGTCTGTCCGACTTGTTTTAGTAAAACAACTCTTTTTTTCCCTAATAGAACTCAAATCTTATTATTACAATTCAGGCTGAGAAGAAGTAATACCATTAAGACTTAATTTTGCTATTTAAAAAATAAACATAGATGTGCAGGCATTGGTTGTATTACACACTGGGTGAATACATATGCAGTGTTGCCGCCAGATCACACCCTTGCGACAACGTCCCCAAAACGGAACCCATTATCCCCGCATTCTCGCGTACTGCAGATCACCTCAGAAGCACTTATGAGTCAACTGTGTTGGGTGTAGTCTGAGCGTAATATCTGTTACTGACTATTACTTTGTTTTGCATGATTATTTTGAGGTTTTTAATTACGTACTTCGGAGCTATGATTAAAGTAATTAGAAGGCTGCACTTGATATCATAAGTTCCTTGCAGTCTGACTGAGCTCTGATTGGTGGCGGAAACTTACCTTAAATTCAAGCATAGCGACGCGGTCTCGATAACTTTACTTTTTTGTGTGTGAAACTAATTTGTTACAAAATAATATAAAATTTCATTTACAACAGCCACATGTTGTCCCCCAAAATGTCCAAAATATCTCCCAAAAAATGATCGTGGGACACGGTATTAATATTCCTGGCTGCAACACTGATGTATACGCATGTATGGGAGGTACTTTGAACTTTACAGGGGTCATCTGTACTTTTAACTGAATATCACCCAAGAGCTGTGAACTTTAACCCCTTTGAAGAAAGAGCATTTATTCCCATAATAAGAACGACCAGGAGAGAGTAATCAGTTCATGATACA
This sequence comes from Ptychodera flava, assembly GCF_041260155.1. Lineage (NCBI taxonomy): Eukaryota > Metazoa > Hemichordata > Enteropneusta > Ptychoderidae > Ptychodera > Ptychodera flava. The sequence goes on from NC_091928.1 coordinate 38,865,846, forward strand.
TTAAGTACATCAAAAGGTGCCAATCTGTTTTGTGTTCCATTTTTCTATCTCCTTCCTTATATTACCAATGCAAGCTGGTGTAACAACCGTCCAATCAGCATGTAGTTATACTGAGTGTACATGAATATTATGGGCTGTTTGTCATTATACTGAATGTAGGCCAGTAGTGCAATTTGAAATACGTGAACAAATGTACAATTCTGCTGTAGAGGGGATTAGAATGGCTTCTTTCTTTTTCAATTTAGAAACATAAGTAACAGCTGTCAGGTTAAAACTTTGGAAAAGATCATTTATTGTTTTGAAATGCAGCAGCCTGTAGATGTCAGTTTCACAATACAGCAAAAGAGATAGGGCTGTAATAGCTTGTCAAGTCTGTGATATGCTATGTTTATGGCAAAATATGGCACCAAGACATGGTTCTGAGACAGTCCACCCCCTGAACATCTACCCAATTGACACTTACCACTACCCTATCCCTGATTGGTGGGTGGGTGGGTGGGTGGATGGGAAATGTACTATTTTTTCCATGAAGTGATCATATCTTAATGTACTTACATCATTTTCATATTCCATTTCCTGCCACTCTCTTAATCCGCCTTGTACCGGTTCATCCTGATTTTAATCAGAAAACCAAAACTTACTGAAAAATACATCCGATGTCACCTTTTGTAAATAACATGTACATTCAGCTGTTAAAGAGGGCGCTGTTGAGCAGAAATTGGCGTAATGATTTGTGAGAACACAGTGTGTACAAAATGGCTTACACAATGCCATATTTTATCACTTGAAATCACACAATAGTGCACGGTATTTACTTTTTTTGATAATAAGTTAAAAACAGTGAATGGCCACAAAATCTGTGGATTTTGATGAAACCGTATGTTACTCTACTGGGACCTAATCTTTGAAAAGATCTTTGAAATGATCAATTTGTGGATCTTGATCAGTGTTGTATCTAAATTTTGTAAAATTCTGATCAAAACAAGCACTCTTAAAGGCCTGTGTCAGGCATCAGATTGTCTTGCCAGGAAATTTACTTACTAGATTACAATTTCAATGGAAAACAAAATGCTATGACACTTTCATAATCCTCTTACAGACTAGAACAAACTCGATCCCTGGGATCAAGTCCCTGGCCTTTAAAAACACAACTGTAAAGCATACAAACAGCATTCTAGAAGGTAAAAGTGAGTGTCTATAACACGCTTACATCCGTGTCTATGATCAAAAGTTGTAATCATTAATTTGTAAAAAATATTTAGTAAACAGTGCTTGTGTCAATATCACCTACCCCGATACCAAAATATCTGATCCCATGGTTTTCCATCTCTGCCGCATAGCCTTGACCACCGATTACATACACACGACCTTTGACCTTTAATGCTTCCTTGATGTACCGGCAGCAGACTGTGGTCACATTGACTATTTCATCCTGGCAAATTTAAGAAAAAAATATTTTCATCATCTGCAAATTAAATTTTTCTTGAGGTCTGATCAATGACTGTGGGATACTAACATCGCATAAGTCTAACATTAGAGATTTTACCCATGATGCAGAATGGGAAGACTGAAGATCGGTGGACACACTTTTGGTGATGATCTAAAAGGGATTTTCTTAGGGGGCTCTAAACAACCTAACCCCCGATTACTTACAATTTAACTCTTGGACCCTGACCCCCTGGTGACCTATGATGTCATACTGATATGTTTTTCCGAGCTGGATTCAAAGGGTCACCTTAAAAACAGAAAATACAAACTTACCCAACAATAAGCAATATTACGGTACTCATTGTTTGTTCCACTTTTGAATCTAAAATAATTAAGTTAAAAAAAGCAAACAACTTGTTATTTTACCAAATCTGCTTGAAATCCTAGTCTGTGTAATTTTTCCTGATATTTCTGTCTTGACATGGTACTGTTGTTGGATATGTAGATGACTCTCTTGCCCTGGTGAACGATAATGTGAAGAATAAAAGTTAGATCTTCAACATGAACTCTGATTGGTTAAAAATTGTGCATGTGGTCTTGAATATTAATTAGCAATTCATCTGCAATGAGACTAGCAGATGCGATATAACATGTCTTCTTCACAGCATGGATAACACTAGTTGTGCACTCACACTCAGATTTAAGCCATCAGATTACACTGACATTCGACGTGATATTTTAAACATGAGGTAGACTACTTTTTAGTCAAAACTGCATGTTAATCTAAGGTATATTTTTATTTTAGTACATATCTTAGTGCCTACTTCCCTTACATTTAATATATTGAAATGCAACTGTCATACAACAAAACAACTATGGTACTCTCATTTGAGGCTGACTGTTGCTTTTTGAAATTTTTTTTGTAAATTATAATTATTACATTTTCGATGTGCTTAGCGTGTGATTACAGTAATAAATGAGCAATGGGGAATATAATTAAGCAAGATAGTAGGTTGTGTTTTGCTAAAGTCATGTGAAGCTGTAAAGAAGTACATGTCTCAGTGCAAGTCACTGATATTGGGATTGTAATGAGGTCTAGTGAACTTTAAAATGTCCCAGCAATCCTTAGTGGCAATCTGTGTGATTTCTGTCATATAACTTGCACATGTTATGTGAATTGATTCGTCAGTAACCATGTTCACACATTGGTTTTAGAAGGGCACATATGCCACCCCCTCCCCTTTATCAGCATTTTAACTTTAACAGGGTTGTTTGAGTGTGTGTCATTTCTTTCCTCATAAATGTCTTGCATTTCATCACCAGAGTGTTGTTTGAATAAGTGTTATTTCTTTCCTCACTATTGCCCTGAGTTTCTGCAATGTTTCACTGGATCCCTCTATCAGGTCATCTTCTCCGCGCCAAAGTACACCTGTGAAATGATAAGAAACAATGCTATGACGTAGGTCCTCTGTCAGCAATGCTTACAATTACAACCAGAACTGCACTGCAGCAAATCTTGAATCCTACAATATGTCACTGAATAAAATTAACAATTTATAAACTGTCCCCGTACGTGTGTTTCAGAAGAAAAGTTAACAAACTTTTCCCTGTCTAGGTGGTCAATGTAAGATCTTTAATTGGCTTCTAATCGCGGTATAACAGTCAGCCTAGCGTACAGGTCTGTGTGTTCAATGCCTTGCACAGCCCACAGTTTTTGTATCTAGGAATGCCATGGCTACAATGGCTGTGTGTCTGAGTACCGGGTGTATCTTTCACCAAAGCATCCAAGACAACTTTTGTGAGGGGCATCCATGCAGCATCATGAGTTTTTGACAAGAACACACATTTGTTCACAGTCACTCTGTGTTTTGAATTCCAAATTTGAATCCTTGTCTCACAATATGAGTCCTGGTGGCGCCTGGTCCAGTAGAAATAATCCTTTACTTATTCCCAGCCGTGTTTATTTGTCACATTAAAGCGTGAACCATTGCATTTGATATCAAGTGGAGGGTTAAGCGAAATTTCTCAATTTCTGTTGACTTATGATTTAAGTAACCGTAAATCGTTTTGCTGCAACGTTAGAATTACGAAGTACAGCTGTGGATCCAGACGGGGTTCCTGCTTTTAACGGGCTAATTTTGACTTTACAACTATTAACTCCTCCAACGGGGTAAAAGTCAAAATCAGCCCGTAAAAGGCAGAAATCCCATCTGAAAACACCACGGCCATGGCCCCACATATTTCATACAGCTGAGTAGTGTTAAAACGAAAGTGAAACTCGTTCCCTCACTCTCTTTTGAAATTTGTGATGAATTAAAGATATTTTCTTAAAATATTTTAACACTCATCTCTAAAAAAAAAGGACGTTCCGGTTGGCGCTCATAGAGTCATTATGATAATACACGACAAAATACACTCGCATACTTCGATGCATGCATATGGACATATGGACATTACCGGGCCGAACAGTCTGAGCCGCGAAGCCGACGGTACAACCGATGGCAGAGGTTCCATCGTAACTGAATGGATGTATTCAAAAACAGAAGGATATGGTAGCCACAATCTTGCATTACTTACCATCGCAGTCGGTTAAAACTGTGTCAAACGAGGAAACGAATTCGGTAATATTCTTTTTTGTGACTTCTGCACAGGCGGCCATGATGAAGTGCACCATCAACGGTACTTACTGTACGTACCTTTTGTTTTTCCACGTTTTCGTTCAACGGAAGATTGATGACGACGCAAGCGTTTTATAACACCATGCTCTTGTTTGTCAAAATGTGGGATCGTAGTGATTCATGATCAATAAACGAATAAAAATATCTCGTAATTTTCAGTCTCTGAATTCATATGATGTACGTAAGCCTAAATAGGATTAAGGAACCACTTCACTTGCAAAGAAGGTGCGAGCCCCTAGCTAATAAGCCCTGTTGCATGCTGGTTGATAAAACGCAAGTATTAAGTGTGTAACTGTCTAGCCGCCTTCATCGGCAATGAATATCATGTCAAAAAACTGTTAATTCATGGGTAACTCATAAACACTTACAGAATATATTTTAGATTGAATGGCAAATACATCAATACATGGTCATTTCTTGATTTAATTAATATTTGCTTTCATTTTAATTGGCAGACAGAACATCACGAACAAAAAATAAAAGATGTTGGATACATTTTTTTTTTTGCGATGCCTACAAAAACTTCACGTGCGGACACAAAACGGAGAATTTACTTACTACAACCCTTTTCAGAATTAGAGCTCGAAGCCACTGCAGTGAACTGCAATAAAACTGCTTACACTAATTAGTTTCAGCTGTAGCCGTGGCCACTTTGGTGTTGAACAAGGCTACTTGATAAAGACCAAAAAGTCTGCTTGTACAAAGGCAAAACTAGCTCTGTCTGAGGCTCGAGTTGTAAATGAGAGTTTACGATTGGCACCCTGTGTTCAAGATTAAGATACAATGTAACATTACCATGCCACTGGTCCATGTACAAATCTTTTTTATTTCAACTTCCCCAGACAAACTGTCTGCATTGGACATACAATGTTGTCGACTTTGCCAGCTGGCTACAGCTGAAACTAATTAGTGTGAACAGTTTTATTGCAGTTCACTGCAGTGGCTTCGCGCTCTAATTCTGAAAAGGGTTGTATAGTTTTGACTACAACGAAGGGACAACGGATGTTATGATGTTACAACTAGGTTGTATAATACTAATAAACAACGCCAGCATCGTGAGATGACGTCATGCATCACGTGACACGTGGTATTTATTCAGCCTCAGTCAAAGCAATGTCAATACAATGACTTTATTTGAACAATACTATGGAGTTCAATGCACCATTCGATTGGGAAATATGGGGTCACGTACGGGGAGGGGGACATTTCTGATTTAAAGTCTAATCCTACAAAATGCACAGATGTTTCTGTTTGAAATACTCCAATAACTAATACGTAAAAACTCCAAAGGCTGTAAATTTCTGCATTACAAATGGTGACACCAGTTTTTCATGGCAGCTCGGTTTATGTTTGAACTGAATCCAGAAAGAGACAATCAATGATAAGTATTTGCCACGTGCTCGTTACTCACGATTTGCAATACAACATTCAGTTAGAGAGTAAAATCAACAGATAAAGCTTGGATTAATTACAATCAAGATATTTTGAAATACTGTGATATCAAGTTTCCATAGATACGAATTGATGACAACATAAAATGCACAATCAGTAACTGCGACAGCTAGAAAAATTGACCAGAACAGTGTGATGGCGACTAAGAAATAGACATTCTGAAATACTTCATGTCATTTTACCATTATGAGACTCAACGTAGTGGAAGTCAGTTGTCTAAAAAGAAAAGGTTAAAGATTACTGTTGTACAAACATACCACAGTTGCAAAATCTAATGTATCCAAGATATCCCTGTTCACTTCATAATTTTATAGCATTTCTCATTCACATTCTACTCACTTCACGGGGTGCCTGTCTGATCATTGCCACAAACACCCGATAACCTCACCATACATTGAAATGCACCTCAGCTCATTAATATACATTAGTATGGAAAAGTAGTAGGCATAATCAGTACAGTGGTTTTGATAGTGGTAATTTAAGTAGTTCTGGAAAAGATCATCAAAGAAGTGGTAAGACAACTACAACGACAGTGTGGAACAAATCGGTTGTTTACGTGATCATTTTTCTTGTCAACATGGAAACTGATTTCATTCCCCTTTATATCAAACAACTTAAAGCGTCCTCTACAGTTTATTTTCCTATGAACAAATGCTACAATCCAACAGAATAGGCATGTGCTTCGTTTTATTTTCTAGACCCCTATTCAAATACTATTGTGGTTGGCATAACCTTTAATGCATGAAGACGAGTAAACTCACTGCAAACATATTTTTCCGCCTTATGAAAACTCGCACAAAGGTCAATCCTAGCAGTTTGTTCGTGATGTCTTTGCAGTGTTCAGAGTCAAGTTAGTCCAAACTGCTTCTTTATGTACTCCATGCGCTTCTTTACAAAATCATAAAACTCGTACTCCAGTGCCAGTCGTTCTCTCATGATGGTTTTCGCCACCTCCGATGGCTCTTTGCGTGAGACGGACTTGAACGACTGTACGTCACCTTTCTCCAGGACTGACTTGTAAGCGTCCATGGCCCCGGCGAAGAACTGTGGAATGACGTTCTCAAAAACAAGGAGCGTGTTGTTGAAATCTTCCAAGACCCCTACGAAGACGTAGTCACGGACGACATGTAGCATAGCCCTTTCCAGCGCTTGTCTTGAGGGTACTCGACATATATCCTCCTGGCCGCAGAAGTATGGAATTATCCGAAAGGTGTTGTTGGTGTTGCACTCTTCGCGCTCCTTCACCACACACTCGTCGAAAGTTTGATTGACGTCTTTAATGCTGCTTGCTGAGCGCTGGGTGATTGCGTCACCGAATCGTGTGTAGTAGTAAAATGACACAGTCCTGTCGAGTGGGTCCCGGATGAGGTTGATGCCCATCGGCTGTTCGGAACCAAATCGGGAAAAATCGACATAGTCAACATGGCGGTTGTAGATGTATGGAGGCTGGAGAACGTCGACCTCGGCTACGAATTCAGCCTGTTCCTGGTCGTTAAGTCGTTTTTGAGTGAAAACATCGCTCTTTATGTGAGGAAAGTGATTCTTTCTCGATATAATGTCGATAGTGTGCACCATACTTCTACTACCACATTTTCCAACCCGATTAAAAATTAACTTTGTGATGTTCCTGGTGACGTTCAAATTAAACGGCAAACCAGTATCTGGTCGTACTTCGCTGTTGTCTCCAAGGTTCAAATTGCTGCTGTCGGGCAAGTAGTTGTTCGATCTCTGATCTACTGCTATATTGGCAAATCTAGAGTTTGCGTTGAGATTGGTCGTGTAAAGATAAAAACAGAATGCTGCGACTGTGGCGGCTGTCAGCATGAATTTGCTGGGGGACATGAAAAGGCGACGGATCCTCATTATGACGGTTAGATGCTGCCTGTCTTTGTGAAATGACATCATTCATAGCAGAGAGAACTTCGTGGACTGCATGCAGTCCCTGAAACAAAGGAAGACGAAGAAAAAAACGGTTTAATCTTATTTCATTTTCATTAAATGTCTATAGTAGTCGATGGTAGGGAACATTGACACAGTGAATGATCTTTGAACCAAAATGATTTGTCTTTCACAATCAAGAATGAAAAAAGCCTTCCCGTGCAAGGCGTGGGTTGAAGAAACATGTTACTTAATAATATGTGAACGTTTGAATCCCAAAATAGCTGCTATACTACCTTGTTTAGTTCTATGGGAAACTTTTAATTTTATATTTTCTCAATAGTAGGGCGATGAAAACTTCATTTAATCAACTGATTTCCAAATACCCATACAAGCATCAGAAATATTTAAGTATCCGAATATCTTTCCTTCAGGCGAATTCTACGTTTAATAATGAACGCTGCTAGAATAGACAGAATACAAAATGACGTCCATTAATATACATTAATACAGTAGGAGCATAAAGAATTTTCAGTTTATAATAAAATAGGCCAATGTTCAAGTTTTGGTAAATGAAAGAAGCTGTACAGAATTGAACTTTTCAAAATCGCACAAATAATTCGGTTTCAGGAAGTAAAATATAACTTTTTTGCGATAAGATTCATGTCATTTAGAGGTTCTGTTCCCATTTGGGAAGACTCTTGAGGTATGGAGTCATTGGTTATGGTAGGCTCTAACACATGATACAGTGGCCTGAGTGATAAATATTAATCAAACAGAGAAGTCAAACAGAGATGTGATGCCAGTGAGAACTCTGAGGCGACTGCCGGTCACAGCTAAATCATCAAACGAGTCTGAACTTTGAGAAAGGTGGCACAAACACTGTCGGGATAATCCACCTTGGTTTTTTCCAAACAATGTCCGCAAATATTGGAGTCGTTCTCGATTGGACCACATCCCTCTACACAGCGATTAAAAGCGACTTGAAACTGTAACCACTCATAAAATATGATATTTTAATTGTTGCCATGCCCTCAGACTGACAAGTTGGCCGTGGAATGAAAAATGACATGCCCGAAGCTCAAATATTGACAGAAGATGTCAGAATACAATCAGTACACAGCGATTACGCGTCACTCAATACGCCATTACATGGTCACAACTGTACAACCCATTAATAAAACTGACACACAGCGTTTTACAGTTTCGAAAGGAAAATGGTCGAGCCATCATCTGTATTTACACGGAATGCGAACAATAGTTCTAAGCATGAAGATTTGTGAAGTAAAAACATCCAACAGGGCAGGAACGACACACTGCCTTCAACGAAATTCACTCAGTAGATCTCTCAACACGACAAGAAAACTATTGGAGCTACTTTTTTGAGTTACCTGTACGCAGTGAAAGGGACCTGGTTTGTTAAGGTACTACGTGCCTTGAAAATCAAAGACAAACTTTTCTTCAAACTTTCTGTAAGGGAACTTTGAACCATTCCTTTTTGAAATCAAGAATAAAATCAGGGGTCATAATGAAAACTTTTCTGTACTAGAGAAACAAATTACCCATATTTATCGTTATCATGCTTGAAATTCATAATGGCTGCCATCCCTGTGTCAACTCTTCAGCGATTTACTTTTAGAGTTTCACAAAACTAAGCTGATAAAAAATTTATTTACACCATGAGCTTCAAAATGAGCTCCTACAAGTGAAAGAAAAAACAAATTGTAAAAGTTGGAGACTCCAAATAACTGTCGGAGCATTCTACCTTAAAGCTATTTGTAGCAGAACAAGTCACGATATTTATACCTCAACCCTATTTTCTAACAAATACACTTCACTAGACATGACAAAATACGAGAAACGACTAAAGGTTTGATTTTTCCACCTTTCGTCGCCATGCAATTATAGTTCCGATCGTGATTGACGAAGATATGATATCTCTTACAAAATACAATATCAACGTTTGAGGTCAGAGAATTTTTAGATAAAAACAAATTTAAGATCCATTTTCATATATTAAATAAGAGCATAAATTTGCGTTTTCTGCAAAGCTGGCTTTCAATGTAATGAAGCTGCCCATTATATCCCTAAATGATTGAAATTTGTAGTGAAACAATGACTTTTACAGTGAAAATATCACAATTCTATTTACTTTGACAGGCGTATCCACGGTACACCTACAGTAAACGTCATAGTTCATTGTTTGTCGATGACCTTGCTCTAATTGTGAGATAGCGGACTTCAAAGAATTCTCAATGAGACATCTTCCATGAGATTTATCATATTCATCAAATCTTCTGAGATGAACTGGCAGTCAGAAAATGACAATATAAAAATGACTATCCTTTTGCTGATAGTGAGAATTGTTTCAGTGTATGATTCGATGACAATACAAGGTCAACTTGTGTAAGATTAAACTTATTACGATATCCCAAGTGAGTTTGTTTAGTGTCGAAAATTAAGAAATAAAGTTTCCCAATACGGGCGATTAAAACAACGCAATGTTATCCCACTTGAATGTAACCGTATTTTCAAATGACTTCAGTGCAACTATTCATCGTATCGGTGCCTCGTAAGGTTAAAACGCCACCATTACGCAGGCGCCGAAACACCGAAATTATCAAATCACAACTCGGTAGTAGATTAAATTAGTGATTTCAAAGGAAATGTGACAGTCAGTGTTTAAAAGGAAGTATTCTTACCACAGAGTGTCGACTTTCAATACTAATTCTGCCTCTTTTCAGATCATTGAAGAACGATCCAAAATGGCGTCCGAATCGTTTGGTAACGGCGTTTGCTGATGTGTCAGCCTGTCAGATTTTTTACCATTTCCGTTTCCATCTCAAATTCATATTCATCACAGCAGATAAGCACGGCCTGCCATCGAATGCAGGTCGCTACAGCTGTTCGCCGAATTAAACGACAGCTTCTCGGGTCAAAGGTCGACACTACAATTATTTAACACTGATATCTAGCTTTAGGTATGCGCGTGTCTGAGAGGACGGGGGACTTCCTTCATCAAAAGTGAAATATGTGATTGCACATGCTCTGTCATGTCTAACATAAAACCAACGCAGCTGCTCGGTGTATGTGTAAAGAATTCAAGTAAAAAGTTAAATAAAGAATTGGTGCTCTAACAAGAAAAGCAAAACATTATAAATTATTTATCGTATGCTCATTGTATTTTTAAATGTGTTTTACGTCGATTTTGGACAGTATGTTCACGATAATTACTAATTCCAGTAAACCAAATTTAAATTCACACAATAACTCTCCATCCAGAAAATTTACATCTATTTCATCGTTCAGCGTTATCGGAAATCTATCATACCAGCCATCACGGTTTATGGTCGGGTTACGATCATCGGTATACCGCTGTTCGTCACCTTTTTTATGACTGTCAGTTGTAAAACAAACTTTTTTTCTTAAATCTCACAGATCAACATAAACGCCACAATGATGACGGCAGTACGTACGGCAAGGTGGACGATATTGTACTGTTCAAATTGACTTATGACAACGAGGCGGACGTACAACTGCTTCGCTGTACATTTCTGACCCACAAATCTGATATATTAATTTATCATTTTGCGTCTAACCTTGACAATTATAAATTTGTGTACCTATCGGGCGTAGCAATAGGCTATACTGGAATTACGCACTAAAGTTGCGATGGGGCGGTGTACCTTACCATGCCTAAACTCGGTGATTTGTTGTTCTGACCATTAAATTTAATATCATTTTTGGACTAACACCTTCATTAGCAAAGGCGAACATGATCAACTTGTCTGCCGCAGTCCTGCGTATTAAATTCATAACAGGTCGACCGGGCGACTTTCGACTAAAAGTATATACGTAATCAAGGTGCGCGGTCATGTTCGTTTGGTAACTCCCTAAATGTCATCAATACGCATGAACTTCGGATAACTAAATTTGGGAATCTTAATTATCGTGGGAGAGTAACATTAATCCGTGTATTCGTTGTTTTAGGCCAACCATATGGTGAGAATTGTTAGAATAGGCTCCATTTGCATATTATGCACTGATAAATACACGATGTGTTACCAAACTGTCGCGCAGACTGCCTCGAGCTGTCTTGTCTAATGTCACATCAGTTCAATAGGTAATACAACGCAATATCTATGATTTGACAATGGTGTCGTGTACGGTACATCTTAGACAAGTTCAAGCTTACCTTTTCGTTTTTCCATGTTCTTTCGTTGACTTCATTGCGAAATCAAATATTTGACACCAAGCGTAGTTTTCATAGAAGGCTTCAAATGTCGGCAAACCACTGCGATAAAACGACCTGTACAAGGATTGAAACGCAATATAATCATATTCAAATACACAGCGACCGATGCGATTCTTCTGTAAACGCTTAAAATGGACCTTTCTATTCCTCGTTTAGGGATGATATAAGTTAAAAATCATTGAGAGCACCGCGACTGATTGACTGATCCAACCATCTGAAAGAATGGAATCTTCCAAATTTTGATTTTAAATCCCAAACAGGCTGAGTGCCTGCAAAAGCCGACGCCAGCTGGCGGGCTGGACACGTAGTGTGACCGCTTTGCCTCACTTCGCGCGATGCGGTGAAAACCTCCGTAGCCTTTCGCAAAAAGTCATCTGCAATTTATTAACAAAGAAGTAGTTAAAGTTATACTTACTTCGTTTTGAGATAGGACTCGAAATGTCACAACTTTTAAAAGCAATCGGAGTCAAACGATTCTCGTGATATGACCCGGATGTGTCGACGTCTAAAGTGATTTATTAAATCCGATTTTTGTCACAGATGTGTGACGTCATCCGGCATTGATACACGCCAAAAGATGGCAATAAAACGAACACAGAGTGTCGGCACAGGCTATTTTGATGCAAAAACTCATAAGCCTTTAAGAACTAAATACCGGCTATTGATTAATAATCGGAGCTCGCTACACCGGAGAATTTGCTGTCAAATTTATCATCATATATTTATTTCAAATCGGTGTCATTTATGTACAATTATTTTCACTGAGGCTACTAAATGACATTCGTCTCGCTTACTAAGCACTGGAATTGACGTTTTCAGAGATTTTCATTGCGATACACAAGATGTCATGACGTATAGCTCTGTAATTAGCTAAAGTGACGTCAGATAAGTGTTATCTGTTCGGATTGTGGTTTCGAAAAGGTCAGAGGTGAGAGGTCAAACATAATGATAATTGCATATGTGCGTGTGTCGTATTAATGTTCAGCTTATTGTAAGGCCAAAGTATGTAGATTGTCTGTTTTGCGTCCGCAAGCTTACCTTTTTTAGGTCGTCAGGAAAAAAAAACCAACCACAAAGTTTTCATGCATACTTTAGTTCCTTGCCTCAGTATTGTCTCAAAATTGAGCCATGACTTTCCTGTATTGAGTCATGTTCAAGCTCAAAAGTTACCGGCCGCTCGCTGGAAACATCGTCAGAGCTAACCTCTGCTGATATGCCGGCCCGTTTCGAAGTGAAGAAGCACACTTGATTTTGAGTTTGCGGGGTTTTTTTGTAACGCCTCAAATGTCGAATGTCACGTGCATCATTGATTCAATGATAATTTATTGGAGTTGTTGCGGAACTCGCGGTCATACATTTGATTGAAACCGACTGACCCGAAACAGCAATTCAAAATTAAATTTGACATGTACCGTTCAAAAACGAAAATCTTTCTTACAGATTTTCATCGATTATTGGAACTGAACATTAAATTTCCATTGGCAAATAAAAACAAGTTCTGTATGAACATTATGTGGGAGAGACATGTAATAAAATATGATGATAGCACCGACAAGGGACTATTTACTTTCGAAGTAGGAGACAATTTTGCCTGTCGGACCTCGCGCAAATGGTAGCCTGCCCTCGAGCACATAGTTCCTCTTTAGGCCGGGGTAAAATATTTTATTGTTGCCTCAAAAGGGACGGCGTGCCCGAGATAGGAGACCATTCGCGTTTACCAAAAGAATTTGGGAGTAAATATAATCCTGCCTCAAGATAACGCACAGAGTCCCATTTTTCAGTCATGTTTTATAACATGCCTCTACTAAATGATGTCAATACTATTTTTGTTGTCATGCAAACGAGATTCATACGTTTGGTTATCATAATAGACGGAACTCGATATATATATTAAAACGATTTTCGTCGTTGAACGGCGCATGAATACATTGAATCATTGTTATATGATGTACCGATTTGGTGGTGCAGAATTTCAAACAAAAAAGATTTCCGATGTGATGAATCCCAACGTCGTCACGTTGTAAATAGTTCCGGGTTACTGTCGGTCAAATAATGACTATACGGCCCGATACGTCATCAACAAGTTACCATCGAATCCTCATCGGAGTGCGACATTCGATATATAAGACATGTAATAAGAGAGAAAAATGCTGCACGTTATAAATATATCAACCACGTGTACTCACCCTGCTACCTTCCAAAGTCTGAGTTGACGCATAACAAAGAATTTACTTGTTTTGGCCAACTTAATGTCGCCGGATGATGCTATCCTGTGTTTGTATATATGTATACCTTATGACTTTATGATGCTTCGACTGGAGCAGCTATAAGCTGATTTACTTTATATGTAAATATACCGTTATAAGGTATTTTAAACAAAGTTTAAATTTTGAGGGGGAGTGAAACAGTCGGATTTGAAAGAGTTTCCCTCTCGCCCACACTCTTTCCCCCACTTCCCATCATAGGTACTGCTCTGTAGTCCTCTTTCAGGAAACAATAGTCGTACTCACTGCGCAGTCTCTGTCCCATGATTTTTGCCTTACATATCAGCAAACAACCGACTGCTATTCATTGCCAGTCACCAGGCTTCTAAAAGTTGCCGCAGTTACTGTCATTATCATGATGGAGGTATTTTTCTTATTCCTATGCTGGTAAGGAATATCAAAAGTTTCCCCGCCCGAAAACAAAATTCCCGATCGTTTTCCTTTTGCCACCTCGCTGATGCCAACGTCCGCCGCTAAACTACTTGCGTATAAGGCTTAACCTTTGCGTTTGTCTGGATGTGTTATTCAGTCGCAGCGCATCGCCGATTCTGTGTCCTCATCTCCAACCCTGTACCATACTTTGCCTCCCTCTTTCTGTGTAGCCTATCTTTCTGGCACCTCCCTCTACCACTGTATGCCTGCCTGTCCTAAAATTATCACCAGAAGAGAGGCCATTATAAGGGAGCGTTCAGTTGTTATGGCCGGCGGATGGGCTGGCAAAATGGGGGGGGGGGGGGGGGGTTTCACCTCAGATTTGAAAACTGCAAAAGGGGGAGGGGATCATGCATTTTTCAAACAGCTCAGAGTGGATCACTTAACTTTCATAAGTATCCGTCCCGTCAAAAAGCAGTTTCAGTGTTCAGAAATATTCTGGGAGATAAAAATGATTCGTTGCATGATTTCATTCTCTGAAGTTATTCACCTGTAAATCTGAACAAAAGTATAATTATCTGTCACATGAACATCTTGACTTGACAACTTTGAGGCTTGTCTTATTGTAAATCAAGCTCACTGCACTGAGGGCAATGAACAATTCCTATTACTTACATATTAGAGATATAGCAAGTTTTGTCAGGGAAATTATTTAACAGTTACCTGTACTGAGACTACTAGTACCATGAAAAGTTAAATAATACTTTTAGGTGAAATTCCAATATTATAATTGTTGTCCACTATCTGATCATACCCTATTTGAATCAAGTACATTTGTATCAATTATCAAAGACCTATAAAAGTACAAATGAATTTAGTTTAGCATTGTAAAAAAATTATTCTTAGTTTTCTCATAGACTCCAGTGTATAGTGAATCAACATTTCGGTGAAATTCCAAAATCCAATTTCTTGCACACATATCAACCTTTAACCATACTAGACTAACTATATAAGTACTTTAAAATGAATTATCAAATGTCTATAAATACACAGATTTTGATAGTTTTGTATTGGAAAAAAATTATTCATTTTCCTCAGAGACTCCCATGTACAGTGAATCTACATTTTGGTATAATTCCAAAATCCAATTTCTGGCGAACACATCAATTGTTACCATCCTAATCTAATAAAGTACATTGATATCAATAATCGAGAGTACATAAATACATGGGTTTACCTATTTTTGTATTGGAAAAAAATTATTCATACTTTCCTCATAGACTCCCATGTTTAGTAGATGAACATTTTCAGTGAAATTCCATAATCAGATTTCTTGTACACATAATACGCACCTTTAACCATCATATTCTATTCAAGTACAACTATGTTAATAATTGAACATCTGTACATGCACAAGTATACCAAGTTTTTCACTGGGAAAAAATTATTCACAATTTTATCATTGACTCCAATGTATAGTGGATGAACATTTTTGGTGAAATTCTAAGGTCAAAGTATTTTGTCCACATGCACATGCCAGTTATAACAACCCTATTTCATTTAAGTACATTTATGTAAATTATCAAATATCTATAAATGCATAGATATAGTTTGGCATTGAAAAATTATTACATATATATTAGATTTCTCATACATGTATGAGAAAATATATGTATACCATGTATAGTGAATCAACATTATCAACAGCTGATTTTTAATCAAATCCAAATATCAAAATTTTGTACACACACGCTTGCGCAAAAATAATGCGATCCACCAGTAATTTCTGTCCAACCCCTTGGAGGGGTAATTTCAAAATCATAGCAAGTCAGAAGGGGAAATCTGAACATTAACACCTTTTGAGTTTTTAAGGAAGGTCATTTGAAAAAATCTAAGCTCTTTTTTGGGGGGATTCTATCGCTCCATACCCCCGAGGTGTTTGTGTGCGCAGCTTTACTCAAGCAATGTGGGGGAGGGGGGAGGTCTTGAAATTTTTGTCATCTTGAAAGAGGGGATCATCAATTTTTATGGTACAATGGGTAGGGGGTTCACTTATTTTGACTGATGCGCAGGAACAATATGCCAGCCAACCCCCGACCATAATAACTTAACGCTCCCTAAGTGGAACTTTTTACCGACATAGACCACTAAATGATTTTATGGTAGATCAGGTTTGTCTTGTCATATTTACATATTCACAACATGTATATTTACATAGATATTTATTATGTGCTGTGCCTCATACCTACCTGTATACATACATACATACGTACATACATACATACATACATACATACATACATACATACATACATACATACATACATACAGACAGACAGACAGACAGACAGACAGAGACAGACAGACAGACAGACAGACAGACAGACAGACAGACAGACAGACAGACAGACAGACAGACAGACGGACAGACCCGCTTGTAGCCTGGATTCCTTTTGGTAAGCACGTGTCAAGGAGGAATGTCATTTCGATGTCCACAGGTTCTTACGTAAGGAGGGCCTAATACGCTCTGTGATATTTCGTCTTGTTTTCTTCTCTTGTCAAGAAAAAAAGTTTGCTATGTCAACATTGGAAGATTACGGCATTACATTTCCCTCATTGAAATGCCAAGGCAAACCAGGTATGTTGATACTATAAGCAACGCATGTTGCTGAAGTTCAGGCGAGATTCCCAGAACTTGCCCTCATTTTGTGAACTTGTTTTTCAGTCAATGTCCTTCAAGTGAATGTATTTGTGCTGTCACAACATTTCAGAGATTCACATCGGAAATTTTGGATCCCTTATGGATCGACACAAGTCAATGGAATATATCTCTTCGTATAATTAATTGATATCAAAGTATCTTCCAAACTTTGTCAGATATTCTTTGAACACTCTGTATTAAAAAGAAAACAAGATCCATTTATGATAGTCTAAATGTATTTAATGGGTTTTCCCCTCCATTTTACTCCCGCCCTTTTCCAAAACATACCATATTCGTAACAAACACACTGACAGTAGAGATAATACCATCCCAGTGTAGTGCAAGTCATTCATTGTCACGTGTTCCAATGGATGACGATATATTGATTTGTAAGGATTTTCTGGTATGTTTCCACCATATCTATATTGTGTGTACATATTTGCATGGAGACGGTCATAACTTAGGGTATATTCTCATCATTCATACCTTGAATAAATTGACATGCGGTTCCAGGCCACGGCCAATAATACTTGCATGTCGCAATCAGCAAGTACATTGTCACCAAATAATTATATTAGTGAGAATGAAATCATGCAAATAGTACAAGGAGTTGCAGCTTATTGGTCTTTGAATTATCAATGAGCGCCTAGACTCATTAAATAATCATGAGGTTACGCTCAGTGGCAAGTTTTGTCCCGGTGCAAAGGGTTTAAATTCCGCCATGAAATGAGTCAGGATGGATTTACGAAGGAAATTGTTTCTCAGAAAACTTTTAGTGTGGTACGAAGTTCAAACTTTCAGTATAGTACAGAGTTCAGTGTGTAACAGTTTAAGTGAACCTACTCTGTGAATTTTACGTAACTGACTTCATGAAATCTAACAGTTATGTGTTAATTGGGTACTGTGACAAACAACACAAAGTTGATGGTAATCTAGCATATAAGTGTCATCTAATTCACGCATACTCTTAATTGTCGGAACTATCACAAAGAAGTTGAGCAGATGTTTGCTCAGGATGATGTCAGCATAAACGGATGTTTGTATGAACAAGTTGAAAGTTTAAGGGTAGACGTTTCTAATAATATATGTTGTTTTCGCCAGTGTCTAATTAATTTACGAGAGTTCTCCGGAAGAGTAACTTATGAAACAGTTTCATTGATTAAGATTTGTAATTCATTACCCGCTGATTGTTTTTATAGTTGTTTGTTCAATTAAGTTTTACCTTGAATTATTGTAATGGGTTGAATCGCATTTCCATGTATAATTAAGTTAAGGAGTTATATAGTTAGGTGTTAAGTTGATAGAGTAGCCTTTTAACATCAGTGGCTCTTCTGTAAGCATCTTTATCGAAGAAATAAAGATTGCCATTTGTCATCCACAAGCCACTACTCTGGTCGATCTCTGGTATCCTACTCGTAAGACGATCGAAGTCAGCGCTATAACAAGTGGTGGAGAACAAACGGGTAGACCAAGCAAGTTTGTGGTTGATTTATGACAACGAGAAGTGGAAGATCTTACAGAAAAATGGCAGAAGGACAAGCAGATCTCGCAGGCGAAGACTGGCAGAGAGCAGTCGACGCCCAACTTGTTAAGATACAGCAAGCCTGCGGAGATGCGTCGGATGGTTTGGCTCCTGGTATATTCAAAGGCCGGGAAGACGAGAATGTGAGGCGATGTTGGCAACGGTACAACGCCTTCGCCGACTTCCGAGGTTGGCCAGCTGAGAAGAAAACAAAAGGGGCTGGTCTGTATTTGGCTGGTGAAGCAGATCGATGGTACCAGGGCCTGACTGATGCTGTAAAGAACGACTACGCAGCATTAGAGATTGCCTTTATGGATCGCTTCGGTAAGTGTGGTCCCTTATGGTTGTACGACCAGAAACTTCTTCAACTCAAGCAACTGCCCAACCAGACGGTTGAACAGTATGCTACATTATTGAAGGAAAAGGCTGAGAAAGCTCAAAAGACGGACAGAGAACTTTTGTCTTTCTTTATCAACGGGTTACGGCCCGAGATAAAGGCCTTCGTAGCAGGGAAGACACCGGGGGACTTTGCTGCTGCGTATGTACACGCAAAGACTGCAGAAGTGGTGACGAACCTTCCCAAAGAGCCAGAGGAGATCAGTGGGGGGATGAAAGAAATAATCGGACATTTGCATAGGTTAGAAAAAGAATTGAAAGATATGAAGAATAAGGCCGAAGATCGTGAGCGGACATTTTCCCGACGCGAGTTTTTATTTCCTCCATAGATGAAGCTGCCGACTTTTATGACTGGGACGATATTTTGTCTCCTTCCTTTTCTACTCAATTAATCATACCCATAGGCATAATCACCATATTATCTTTATTAATTCAAATTTATATAATTCTTAAGATGAAAAATCTGCGATGCACAATTGTAGTTTCTAAGGCTGTTAATGCTGTTCAGGGTCAATTGAGTCCAAATCAAGCTATTTGGCAGCTCACCACAACAGACACGCCTCAGAATTCTATTTCTCCAAGTTTCAGTACAGACTCTTTTCTCACTATGGTAGTTGTTGTTCTACTTTTATTTCTTTTGTACGAATTATTGAAATTATGTAAGCGCTTTGAATTTCCCTTTTTGTGTGCTGCTGTGCCTGCAACAAAAGGAAAGCAAAATGATTGAAGAGGAGCACGAATATCGTAATATTCCAAAACAGTATCAAAAGATGCAATTACAATATAGGAAAGATTCTCTAAGTCCTGATATTAAGGAAATCTCAGAATCGAAAGAATTGACATCTGTTTTGGTACTCGAAGGCATGCCCAACGATAATGTACCTTTATCGCAAGATATGCATGCTCAGGCGACTAAAAGGAAACATGTTCATTTTGTCGGTGAACTTGGAAGAAATTCCACTCACTGAAATTAAGGAGTCGAAGGAATCTCCAAATCCAAAATTTGTAGAGGAGGCCGTCGATCAATTCGGTACCCCTCCTTAAAATTCCAGTTTTCTTGGAAAGTTTGGAGTCAATAAAAAGTGTTAGAAGAATTGCGAAGTAACATAAATAAGTATTAATTTATTTAGGCGCCCTATAAGTAATTTGATTGTTTTATTTAGTATACAGATTTTTTGTGTGTTATTCTTGACAAGATTGTCGGTGATGGAATAATGTAAGTGCAATTATTTTTAGTTATATGTAAAGTGAGACTTATAGAGTTTAATTAGATTTAATGTTATTATTGATATGTAAGTTTTATTGTGATGGGATAGAAGAAGATATTGAAATATTATTATTATTATTATTATTATTATTATTATTATTATTATTATTAATATTATTATAGTTGTTGTTGTTACTGTTAAATCTTGATAGAATAATTAAATTTTAGTGGATAATTCTTTTTGCAATACGAGGACGAATTGCCTTAGAGGAAGGGAGTGTTACGAAGGAAATTTGTTTCTCAGAAAACTTTTAGTGTGGTACGAAGTTCAAACTTTCAGTATAGTACAGAGTTCAGTGTGTAACAGTTTAAGTGAACCTACTCTGTGAATTTTACGTAACTTGACTTCATAAAATCTAACAGTTATGTGTTAATTGGGTACTGTGACAAACAACACAAAGTTGATGGTAATCTAGCATATAAGTGTCATCTAATTCACGCATACTCTTAATTGTCGGAACTATCACAAAGAAGTTGAGCAGATGTTTGCTCAGGATGATGTCAGCATAAACGGATGTTTGTATGAACAAGTTGAAAGTTTAAGGGTAGACGTTTCTAATAATATATGTTGTTTTCGCCAGTGTCTAATTAATTTACGAGAGTTCTCCGGAAGAGTAACTTATGAAACAGTTTCATTGATTAAGATTTGTAATTCATTACCCGCTGATTGTTTTTAAGTTGTTTGTTCAATTAAGTTTTACCTTGAATTATTGTAATGGGTTGAATCGCATTTCCATGTATAATTAAGTTAAGGAGTTATATAGTTAGGTGTTAAGTTGATAGAGTAGCCTTTTAACATCAGTGGCTCTTCTGTAAGCATCTTTATCGAAGAAATAAAGATTGCCATTTGTCATCCACAAGCCACTACTCTGGTCGATCTCTGGTATCCTACTCGTAAGACGATCGAAGTCAGCGCTATAACAATGGATTTGTGCATGAATACTTTCTATTGTTGACGTCTTATCCTATACAGGGGTGTACACTGTGAATAGCTTTGTGTAATTTGGTGTTGATCCTGAACTCTGTATTAAATGTTTTCACCCTTGGTTGTCGACGCAAGTTTGAAATAACTCGACAAATTCATGGTGATGTTTATATTAAGGTAATATTTGTCACCATGCTTGAAGTTTATCCCTCGCTTAGATCATTGTTGGTTTTAGACTAATGCCCGGTGGTGTTATCGGACACGGGGGACTAGTGCCCAATGATGTCATGGGACAAGAGTACTGTTGCCCAATGATGTCATGGGACAAGAGTACTGTTGCCCAATGATGTCATGGGACACGGGACTGTTGCCCAATGATGTCGTGGGACACGGGACTGTTGCCCAATGATGTCGTGGGACACGGGACTGTTGCCCAATGATGTCGTGGGACACGGGACTGTTGCCCAATGATGTCGTGGGACACGGCCGGGGACTACTCTTCAATGGTGAGATGGAACAGGTCGGGTACCAACGGTGTTTGTTGAATACTGGTGATGAAATGATGAGCCTCATAATAAAATTAGCGATGTGGACGTCATTGGATAACCAAGTTTCATATACAACTGACGAGTAGACACGATATCGAGGAAAACTACTGTAAATTCCAAAGGAAAGGAAAGGCAATGCATGCAGGTGAATTTGAAATGACTACAAAACATTGCATTGTACATTTTACGACTTCTCTCCAGCGACAAGGAAACATGACATCTTAATGGGTTTTTTGTAAATATAGCACTTGTAATTATTGTCTTTATTTAACTATTTTCATATATTTTTCCAATGAATCTCTCTGTCTGTCTGTCTGTCTGTCTGTCTGTCTCTCTGTCTCTCTCTCTCTCTCTCTCTCTCTCTCTCTCTCTCTCTCTCTCTCTCTCTCTCTCTCTCTCTCTCTCTCTCTCTCTCTCTCTCTCTCTCTCATGTTACATGTCTTAAAACTTCAATAAAATTTCACGTCGTAAAACACACTCAGGGCATGATCAAGCCCAAAATTATAACTTGAACGAAAGTACAGTCTAGAGTTGTTAAACATTACCGGTAATGCCTACTGTTTTGGTAAGAAAAGGAGCTAATACTTTGGTGTATTCATTGTCGAAAACCCTACATCAAATGAAGTCATTGGTTGTAGATTAGGTTACAAATGTACAGACAATATTTACATGTACAACTCGTGGAGGTTATCACCATCGAGAGACCAAATGTGTGCAGCAAAATTTACATAGCAAGCACCGTCATTAAATTTTCCAGTATCGGCAAATATGCCAAGCGAAAACAAATTGAAACACTCACTGTAGAGTGCAAAAATTGGATCAGAGAACGCTGCCAGTGCTGTAGACGAGGCAGAGTCGCCAATCATGGTGACAATCATGGTCACAATGATGGTGCCAATCATGGTTGACAATCGTAGTGGCAATCATGGTAACAATCATGGTGACAGTCATGATGACAATGATGGTGACAATCATGGTGACAATGATGGTGGCAATGATGGTGACAATCGTGGTGGCAATCATGGTGACAATCATGGTGCCAAATATAGTGTCAATATCTCACCCTTGAATCACTTGGAACTAATATTATTCGTAAAGGCTACAGGAATGCACAGTCGTTATAAGAATCAACTCAAATCAAAATTGAACCCACTGCGATGGTAAGAGTCCAAATTGCCTTTTCATCGTGTTCAATCGTTTTTTGATAAAGTTGTAGAGAACATAGTCTGCGGCTAACCGTTCTCTCATGATTTCTTTCGCCATCTCTGACGGTTCTTCTTTATAGGCTGATCTGAATGTCCTCACGTGACCTCTGTCCTGGATAAGTTTGTACGCGTCACTGGCTCCACTGAAAAATTGAGGTATAATGAATTCTAACAGATACAGCGATGCATCTAAATCTTCCAGTGTCCCGATAAAGACGTAATTTTCGATGATATTTTTGATTGCGGTTTCCAACGCCCATCTGCTGGGTTTTTTGCATTCTTCGGACTGTCCACAAAAGTATGGCACCATTCGATTTGTAGCCTCCGGGCTGCATTCTTTCATCCCGGTGACCACGCACTCCTCGAAGGTGTCATTTGACGACCCCGGGGCCAATTCTTTCTTGTCCAGCATGTCGCCATAGCGCCTGTAGTAATAGAAGGAGATCACACGCTCAACGGGTCGCGAACGAGGTTGATGTACATGGGCTGTTCATGGTGGAACTCTGAAAAATCAACGAAGTGAACGTGTCGGTTGTAGATGAACGGTAGCGGCAGATTTTCGATCTCCTCGATGAAACCCAATTGCTCGTCCTCCGTCAGGCGCTTTTTTTCGAACTCGATACTTTTCACGTGGTTGAAATTGTTCCACCGCGCCAGAATATCAGTGACGAACTGCAAGCTTCGGCTGCCGCACTTGCCAACGCGGTTGTAAATCAACCTGGTCAAGTTGTAGGTTTTGTTGAGGTTGACCGGCAGTCCGGCATCAAACCTGAGGTTTATCCCAGACCTCCGGTGCCGCATCTCGTCGCGGTCCAATGCGTGCATTTCCTCGCTCCTGTTGACGTTTCCAACGCTGAAATTCCACGTTTTGCCCATGTACTGCGATTCTTTGCTGGCGAGGAACACCAAACCGGCGGCCGCTGCGAGAGTCAGGCATGTGATCAGCTTCCTGGGAGATGAGAGTAGCCTTGCCAGACCCATGTCGATTTTAGCTGTACCACAATCTGAAAATGCAAAGAAAACGCACGTTAAGTGAATCTCCAATCTATCGCTATGGCGGATGTAATGCCCGTTACACTGAGAGTCTTTGTTGCGAAGCTATCACCCACCTTAAAGACTTGGTAACCAGAGAACTAGTCACGTTGAACTTGCCAACGTCATTTCTGCTTCATGTGAGGTAGGATATGACCTCCCCTCAAAGCGTCCCCAGAGCACTGAGGTCGATATGGACATGTATGGGAAAGTATCGACCTCTTGTTTATGTTTTGTTCGGTCACATACAGCGGGTTTTGAAGGCAGAACATTATCGATCGCTTGCTGGATAGTCGATGAATGAACAGAATTGGCTGTTAGTCCGTACGTGGGCTGGGAAGAAGTTTGAAAGTAGAAATGTATGCCCGTGGTTGACATGGTATTTTACATTGCTTGTGATCGGAAACTCTTGTTTCAGCGGATTCTGTTCCAAAATACATCGACTGACATTAAAATGTTAACGTGACCAACAAATAAATTATGAACAATGAAAGTACACTGAGTGACAAAATTATTGTAGATATGGACCTTTTACCCTTTAACCTCGTTTTCGGAAACTTAATTCAAAATGGCGGACAGAATCTGAGTCCGGGTCAATCAACAAGTGTGTGCTATTAATGGTATCATGAAAATTCGATACAAAATATGCACTATTCGTTCTTTTATTTATTCCTAAATAGAGTTCAAAATTTACGACCAGTATCGTTCTCACAGTTTCAGACGAAAATGGCAGTTGCAAATGTATTCGTCGACTGTGATATTTAAATACTAGTACAACAACATATTTAGCGGGCTTTGGCTCTTTCTTTCGCAAAATCTCAGTAGAGCAGACCAGACGATCGACTAATTTACACTGACAGCCATCAGCATTAAGGGCGTTTCTCTTAACAGTGTTTTAATAGAAAGCTAAAGCTCCATAAAGAAGTAATTGTTGGAACATACCCAGATTGTGCTCACTTTTTGTATCTGTAAATACAATTTCTTGTTCTTCTAACAAAGCCTGATGAAATGTCTAGTGTTAAACTTTGCAATGGCCCTACATGTGCGCAATCTCCGATGTTACTATTTACAAGCCAATGGTAGTCCGGACAGGAATTCAGTTGTCAACAAAAGCATTATAATGTATACGATGCATTGAATTAGTAAAGCTATCATGTGTCTTTCCATGCTTTTGGAAGAAGAATAACATACTATACTCGTTTCAAATAACAAAAACAATAAAAAAAAATTATCAAAAGTTGCGGCTATCGTCCCTTGGTAAGAAAGAAAACTTGTCGGCGACGGCGATTGAGTGGAGACAGAGCGTGATCATATCACTAAACACAGTGAAAGATTTCCATCAAAGAAAGCAAGCTACGGTTTTACGTCCAGTTCAAATTTGGGAAAATCTTATGAACGTGAAATTCAATGATAAAAAAGTCGAGGTACATTAAAGTCAAGGCATCGTGGCAAGTTCAAACATACTGAAGTGTTTTTAGAATGTATTATGAATTATTATCAACCAAGGTATTAGATATAATGACACATTGGCATAATTTTACTCGTGAAAAATTGTACACGGAAAATCACTGAAGTCAGACAAACAACTACGAAATCATGAACCTAACGCGTGATCTCCCCGACATAAGATGACCCGTATTAAAGACATTCGCGCTTTCAATGATTCGATAACGCGCACTGGTCGATAGCTTCAACTTCTCTGATATCCGGATGTAACAGCTGTACGTCAGCTGTTTACCATAGCAACAGCGTAATCTGCTTATTTCTATGGAGAATCATGAATGTATTGTCAGAGCGGCCTTCTCGACGTCAATAGATTCATATCTGTGCGTACTAGAAAAAATATGTCACAATTTTAAAAATGTGTTTCTGAAGTTTTGATATTTCACGCATGACGGCATACAAGTCAAATCCCCGATGTTTTATTTAAACAAGCCCGTTTTTTTCCTCTGGCCATGCATTGCTATCTCAAGCCAACTTGGTTAGGGTTCGTTATTATCTGATGAATTTTACCTGGGATCAACTGAACTCCTCGGTATTGGAGTCACCGAAACACAGACAAACAAACCCCTATAAATCTTAACCGTCAATGAATGAACAGAATGCCCTACGTGTCAGGTTCGTGGAGTCGTAATCCTCGTTTGCTGGACGTTATTTTAATTCGTCCACCAGAGCATTTTGACCGCAAAAAGTAGACAGATATTAATGAAAATTTGTATCACATCATCCAATAATAGAGAATTATTTTAAACTGATTGCAAAAAAAAACCACAATACGTTGATTCAACGATTGTATTATTCCCAACTTATTTAGATTGCCCTTGAGAATTCCTCTTATAAATAGATCACGATGTATCTAAATATTTGGTGTATTCATGTAGTAAGTATTGCATCTATATTGGTACAATACGCACATCGTATGAATATTTGTCGGAATAACATATTTGCTCTGACACAACGTTCGGGTAAGTTCGTAATAATTTATACAAAGCGAAATACAATAGAAAAGCATTCGGAATATGCTAACATTTTGCATGATGAAAACAAACTGTTTTACATTCAGCGTTATTAGCATAAAATTCATCAACATTTCAGGAAACAATACAGCTATTGTACAAAGGTGCGACAGAGCGAGAAAAGCAAAGAGGCCGAAAAACAAATTTTTAAAAACTTTGTGCGATTCTTGTTGACGGAGCATCTACAGATATGATAATAATACCAACATTCACACATGAAGTATCCATTGGTTTTATAGGTATTGGATATAATAAACGTATGACACAGTGTGCTTTAAACAACCATTGCAAATTGTTGCCATGGCAATGAAATCTGCCGTAATCTTAATGTTTGTCATTTTCCATGGGGTCAAAGTACGCGATGTATATTTTAACGGCTTCATTTAGTGTACCAGTCTTTCAATAAACCGTATGCGATGCTGGTTCCATTACTTTGATCGCTAAAACCACATAATTTCTCCTGTAAATATTTTGACGTAATGAGTCATTTTCGCCGAATTTTCGCAATTTGATTTTGTTTTTTAAACCGGTTGTAAGCTGTCAAGAAGCAATTTTTTAAAAAATCATGAGCCAGAAAGTAAGGAATTTTAGGTCCACCTAATTATATTCTTAACCTTTGGAGTTTCGTGTTTTCTGAAATTTGATCAGTTTCGTTGACAACGCTGTCTCTTATGACTAATTTTCGTTGATTAAAAATTAACAAATCTTCAATTCACAACCGTGAAGACACAGTCATTCGTTTGACACAGTGTCGCCTGGTAACTGCTGTCACAACTACAGGATTAACCTGTTGAGTGCTGTTGTGTTTCCCACCAAAATTTTAATGCAACATTTTACCAATTTTTATGAATATGTTAACTTTTTTGATAATTTTTGACCAAATAGACGTCACATACCATTGGTTTACAGTTTTTATCAAAATGTTGGCAGAAAATGAAAAAAAAATTAACTGGGGTATATTTATAAAGGCGACAAAATTTGACTTTGGCGCTCATAGGGTTTAATAGCTGATCTTGATAGCTATTGTTTAATGGTTCGTCTTCATAAGTAACTAACCAGATCACTTTACAAAATAAAAAAATGATTTCAGCACAAAACTGACATCTGGAGTTTCAATAGCCGGTTTGTACAATTATTTGGTACAAGATATTCTGTTCACGACTTTTCCGTCCCGTCTGTCAAGCGGGAAGCCGTACAAAAACGACCTCAAAAACATTTTCGAGTCCAAACTAAATATAACCATCTCAGTGAATGGACAATCTGTGGAGGTAAGTGCTTGTGTTTAAAGGTTTTGCATGAGAAAAATTCAAACGGTGACATCTTGAGAAGCAGTCTTCGCGCCCTGCTGGAGTGGGTTAAGACACAGAAATTGTTCGCGGTTGGACGAGGGGGTTTTGCCAACTGAGAGCCAACGCCAATCTGTCAAATGTTACAATCAGACCCTGCCTTGACGCAGATGCGGCAAATTTCTGTACACTTTCTGGCAGACACGAACAGCGAATTTCATGAAAGAAATCACAGGCACGGTACGTCAATATACCCTGACATCAAATACATAAGGCTTCGTTTGTGATAGCGGCTCTGAGGCTCTCAGATCCGACGGAAAGCGATCGTAGCTGGCCGGCGATGTGGCAAACTTAAGATAACCTTTATACTGAAAACGGGCAAAATGGATGTCATGAGACATTTCCTCCCTGATCGATATTTCCATTCCTTCCAAAGTGAATAAATAAACTTACCTCAAATAGTCAATATCGTGCTGTCCCGTCAAGGCACGGTGCGTAAACGCTTTGCCGTATCAACCCTTGGTGTGGACTCATGTTGAACACCGGTATATTATGTATGCAGATTTATGCTAATGTATGCGCAACAGATGCGTCGCGTGTCACGTTTCAGTGCAAATATAGCCGACACTGATTCGTTTTCTCTTTCAGACGCTTGAGAATTAATTTATGAAGGAAAATGTGACTATTACTATTATATAATTACAGTTATCTTAATAGAATATTTATGAAATTGTGATTACCAGTGGTTAGCATCAGACGGTTGTTCCAAACCAACTTGAAGGCAGATGAAGGTATGGGATGTATTTTTATGATTTTGTGTTGTGTTTGAAATAAACTACATTGCTATAGTTACCAGTCATACATTACCATAGTTACCAGCCTCAAGTTAAGGTTAAATACATTTCAGGACGGAAGTGCAGGCCAAGAAAACTCATGAACTTAAAATGTATCCAGACTCTATCTTCTTTCTATAGCGGCAATGCTCACTTCAGGATTGAAGGGGTTTACAACGAATTGGGAGATACAAAAGACGAGAGAAATATCCAGTGTTATGTTGGAGGCCGGCTGTGTATCATATTTTACAATGATTTTCTGTTCAGTTATTGACTCCTGGCAAATACAATGTAGAAGGCTAAGCAAATATTAACATTGCGTTAGATGATATCTGTATGTATCTTGCAGTAACGGTCCTATCACGGTTAATTTACATTGAGGTAGAATGCGCCTCGGGACAGATATTCGGGCTCTCAAACTTTTACAATTCTTTTCTGATCTACCACTTGTTCATTTTAAAGCTCTTGGTGTAAGAAATTTTTTTATCGTCTCAGTTTTTCGAAAATCCAAAATTTCACTTTTTTCAAAGAGTTAACACAGGGTTGGTGTCCATTTTATATTTCAAATATCGTCAAATCTTAGGTTATTTGTTTCTCTAGTACCAAAATTTGCACGGTGACCGTCGATTTTTATTCTTGATTTTGAAAGAGTTTGGTTGAAAGGTTCATTGAGGAAGGTTTGCCCAAAAGTTTAAGTCTTTCACTTTGGAGGCGAATACTATCTTAAAGAATAGTTTGCGATGAGATAACAAAAATACTTGCATTTTAAGGTAGAACGCGCCTCGGGGACAGATATTCGGACTCTCAAATTTCTACAATTCTTTTCTGATCTACCACTTGTGGGGCTCATTTCAAAGCTCTTGGAGAAAGAAAAACTTTCACCGCCATTTGCCTCATGGAGATAACTCAGGGATGGCGGCCATTTCGAATTTCAAATATCGCAAAACGATTGGCAATTTTTCCAAACTTTGCTCGGTGACCGACGATTTTTATTGTTAATCGAGTTTCATATTCTGTCTTAATTTCCTTTTGCACATGTCTATTTGTACGTCCTCACATTTTTACAATTATTTCCCATTGTTCGGGACAGTCCTTTCTGTTATCATCTAAGATATCTTTAACCCTTTCACCCCCAGTTCCCTGTGTACAGGTCCAACTTTACCATACAAAACAATGGATTTGGGACAAACCATGGTGGTGAAAGGGTTAAGCCTTAACATTTTACTTTTTGAACAGTTTTCAGAAAAGAGGATACTTCCCTCATTCTTAAATTTTCTTATTATTGTACATACTTTCACTAACAAGATTGTGTTTTGATGTTGGTAAATTCACTCTCGTAAGTCTAAGTGACTTCCAGTTATTCAACATATTCCCATACACCATTGGGATTCGGTTGTTGTTGAATTTAAAATTAAGATGGAGATAGTGATAATCACTGTTCAGTTATTGTCAAAATTCGCCATGAAAATCACTTCTTTTTCTACGTCGTTAGCACTAGCGCCACCTACGGCAATGTTATTCGTTCAACAACAACACTCATCAAAGTCTGGTGAAGTACGCCATCTCTAGGTCAAACATACAAATAAAAACGTGAGTATTATTGAATAATATTGGTTTGATGATGATGCCTCAATACAAGGGGGTGTTTTGTGATATGTTTGCAATGCAAATGAGACATTGCATTGTTTGATCTCTCAAGTTACTACAAACACATTCACTTCGTATGAACTGCATTTAAACTGTCTGTGTCAGGGTGAGAAAGGGTACGTCAGGACATGGATTTTGTCTCTGCTATCGAACAGAACACCCTTTGCTGTGGTAAGAGGTGAATTGTCTGACTTTGTCATTCATTCAAAAAGCAACCAGAGGAATCTTGATTTCGCTGACATCGCCAAACTGACACTGGATAGAATCGCTTTAATTTTTACAATTTCTTTTGGTCTACCACTTGGGGGCGTTCATTTTGAAACTTATGGAGTAGATAACGTTTTCATCGGCTTGGTTTTATGCAAATCAGGAATGTTATTTTCCCCCCACAGAGATAACACAGGCTTGGCGGCCATTTTGAATTTTAAATTTCAGATATCAGTACATATTGGGTAGTTTGTTTCTCTAGTAGCAAATTTTGCACGGTGACCCCTTTTTTCTGTCATCGATTTCGAAAGAGACTGGTCGGAAGTTTCCTTGTAATTTGAGGAAAGTTTTAGCAAATGTTTCAATCTTTCAATTTCAGGGCTCGTACTAAGTAAATAACTGGAAAACTGGAACGAGTGCTACTGACAACCGACGCCCTTTAAACTGAAATCCGTAAACATGTGGTGCTGTCAGTTAAAATACCCTTTGTACTTCTTTTCTGTTGTCCCTGCTTTCCCTCCATGCAATAAATCATAATCTGTGATTTGTAAAGTTATCAGTTATCCTGGTATCATACGAACAACTTTATCTATATCATGTATGTTGTGATCTTCATATACTCGATGTTAACCTCATTCAAGAGCACAGAGACATGAAATGTTTCTCGTTTTGTTTTGAATATTTTATCATGTTACTGCTCATGAACGATTTTTTGTGCGTTGGGTTGAAAGTGTCGTATTTTGATGTAACACTGTGGCATAATATGTGACATATTGACAGTACAAGCGTAACATATTTCCACGGGACAATGTAAGCCTTGTATTTTATGAACTCGGACGTAATACGATTGTTGTCTTATCAATGACTTAGGTGTGACAGCACAGCTGTTGCGTATTCCTATCGTCTGACTGGTATACATGTCGGCATGATGGCTGTTTGTCTGTGTACTCCTTTTTTGTCAAATACGAGATGCGTATCGTTCATCGAATTCAATAATTTCGGTATGACAGAACTCAAAACATTTCGCGGAATATTGCCGTTGACTTTGGATAATATTTGAAAATAAAATCTAAAAATTATGTTCCTCTTCATTGCCTTAAGGTAGTCATTTTTTAATAGGCGGATAATAGTTCCATTGAATGTTATATTCTGCAAATATTCATATTATATGCATTCATATGCGTGTTTGCTTGGCGAATGAATGCGCATATTTAAATAATCAGCGCTTTGATAAACAATGTCTCCTCTTTTTACGAGTGTAACAAATGTTGTAACAGCTGCTAGCTGCTGCGGGATTACCATCGGTCGTTCAATCGTAACGTGTTTCAGTGAGACGTGAGCGAACCTCAGTCCTCAGTCTCGGATCGCCATGTCAATATTGATTAATGAACTTTTTATTATTTTTAATACCATAACGAGGATTAAATTTATGATGAGAATGCATTTCCACTTTCCTCTTATTCCCATGATTAATTTCAATAATATTTACCATTAATTTCATGACCTTGCACCGCTTCACCGAAATGGGATTTGCATTCAGCAGATGAAATATGGACGCCAAGGTAACATGCACCGTAACCAAAATGTAATTTTCGATTGCCTACACAAACCCGTATAACCACTTCTGCCCAATACTGACCTTGATTTTTTTATTGGTCAGTAAGAGGTTTTTTATGAAGTCGTCTGTCAAAAGCGTCTTCATAGCTGCGGTTACCAACCATATAAGCAGGCAAGCTGTAGCAGAAAGGGTCGACACCCATTCAACAAAAGGGAACACAAATCAAAAGAAAGTGCATGTAAGGGCTCCATACATCAAAAACTTGACAGAAATATTGCAGCACACACTCAGGGCATATGGTGTGCAATCCTTTAACACAATAATTGAATTAGACAACGAACCGGTGTCCCCGAAGGACCGAATACCAACGAAAGACGTATGTGGTCCTATTTACCACATCCAATGGGAAGGTTGTGGAGATAATGAATGAAAAGTGGATACTATATCGGAGAAACAGGGCGATACTTGTAAGCCCGGGTGAAAGAACATGGGCGTCCGAGCTGCGTCCGTCACTTCGGAGGTTTCTTAACTTTCACAATGATTCTCCGGGTCATAATTTCGTGGTAGAAAATGAGGAAACCTTGGATCGCAAGCTAGATTGGTTTAAGAGGGGGGTTTTAAGGAAGTTATATTCATAAATACACACAAAACCTCGTTGAATCGGGATGACGGACGTTATCAGCTGCCTCAGAATCGATAATATTTAAAGATCACGCACGCGCAGTGGTGCTAATAAAGACGACTTGATAGTTGTCGAAAGCTTTGCGTAGAGAAATAATTCCCTGATGCAGAAGTGTTTTTAGCTACAAGAATATAGTATGCCAGTCTGCACAGATGACTCTGCATCATTGAAAAAAGCGCGGCAATTAGCTGTGTTGTGGAACTAGTTATTTCCAAGTTAGCGCTGGTAAATGATTTCCTGCTACGTCACGGTTAAGGTAGTATGCGCTTTTGCTCAAACTTTTCTCAAGGAATCTTTCAACCATCCTTCTTCAAAATCAAGGACATGAATCAGGGGTCACCGTGTTTTGGTACTGGAGAAACAAAATACCCAATATTTACCGATATTTGAAAGTCAAAATGGCCGCCATCCCCGTGTTAACTCTATGGAGAAAAATAAAATTTTCGATTTTGTAAAAACTAAGACGGTGAAAAATTTTTCACACCAAGAGCTTTAAAATGAGCATAAAAGCATGAATAGGGCATTTGTAAGATAAATGCATTCTCATTATTTTATCTAAACCTGCCGCGCAGACTACACTAATAATTGCTATTGAGTACCCAGGTCGACTGCATTTAAAATGCAACCGAAGACTGATGTATGTAGCAGTCGCTGCAATAATGCATGTTTATAGTCAGACTAATCGTTAGATCAAACAAAATATTAACATAATGTTCTTCTGAATCGCCTCTTATGCTTTCGTTTTTTGTTGATTTTAAGGGAAGTGGGGCGGGGAAAAGTGCCATAAAATAGTCTTAAATGGTGTCACATTGCCTTTATTGTTAATATCAGAGAGAGAGATAATTCAACGAACTTTCCTGGCAGGCATAAATTTCATTAAAAGTGTTGTTGTGCGACAAGTTGTGAATCCAATAGAGACGAATTAATACATTAAAACAAACATATGATCTGAGGGATGCTGTTTCTATTTCAAAGGGAAAGACAGTGTCCTTTATATATATATATATATATATATATATATATATATATATATATATATATATATATATATATATATATATATAAGTATACATATGCCCTCGTGGGAAATTACAGTGCTAAATAGAGCGGTATAAATAATAATACAAATTAACATATATATATTAATCAATCAATTAATACACACACAATATATATATATATATATATATATATATATATATATATATATATATATATATATATATATATATATATATATATATATATATTATATAGTCATATTACAATACAGTGTCCACAGTGTTGCAAACTGCTAGAGAGGTCAATGCGTGGAGTAGATGCAGAAAAAGGAAACAACAAACAAACAAACAGGGTGAGGGCGATGTCTTCTGATATAGTAATATTCTACGCACAAAGGTAGGATGCGATACATATAATCTATATATTGTTTACTGTTAATAAATTATGTTACAAATGGCAAGGATTTGGATTGAGAAGATTCACCACACTCGAGTGTCAGGAACAAATAAAGATAACATTACACAAAAGTCATCAGCTGAGGCAAAATGCATTACAATAACATAACTCTCACTTTACAATTTCATTTTATCATTTCATATTTCATACATATGTCTTTACCTTTACTGCTACGGTAGTCTGGAAATCGAGCCCAGTTTGAGATTGCGGTGATGTGAGTAAATTTTAGTCAGTTTGGAAAATTTTTTTGTGTCTGTTTTGAAATTCCATCACAAGAGTGCTAAGGTATACTACTGTATATATTCAGTTGTTTTTTCGTATAATGAAACTTCTAATGCAGACATAGTTTTCTCTTTTGTCACAAAGCAGGCCTATGGGTAGACAGAATGACAGGGATGGCTTTGAGATCAACGAACGGTCAGAAAAGCATTTTGTATTGAAAGTAAAAAAGTCCTCAGTCTACAACCATCTCAACCTGTATGCCCTAGTATCCGATACTGAACTGTAATATTCGTTCCAGCTTTTAATTCATGAGATGAGTGGTATTTGTTTAATTAATATGCAATTTTAATGTGTAGGTTCAACGTTTTGCTATATAAGAATAGTTTAAATATTCAATTTGACTTTGTGTTTCTCATTTGACCCAAATACTCCAGTCTTTCTTACTTCTGTTTTGCCTCAAAACTAATCCTTGTATTTCGGCCAAGTTGTGACTACCTAAGGGGAATTTGTGTCTGAATTGAATGTATTTAGCTTCAAGATGTCTTATCTTTGTACGCCTATCTCGACTTTTGCTTACTTGTTTTTAGCTTTCTTTCAATGTCGGTTCACAACGACGATAACTGACCTTAAATTTACCCTTATCCGGGTCGAAATTGGTCAAGGTCCTTATTTTGATATAAGTGGATTATATTTCCGATTGTTAATCCTAATTCACCATGGTATCAAGCAGCACATGCTACGGTCCTTCTAAAAAGGCAGACATTCAAATTTCTGTTATAGGCACATGACGCACAGTCATGGATTGACAAATGTATAGCCACAACATGTTACATCTATTTTTCTCCAAAAACTGTAAGTGTTTGTTTCATTTGTTTCATTAAAGACCTATTATCTGTAACTTCTGAAAGTAATTGAAGGCTTTGTGTTCCACATGTCAACTGAAGTTTCTTTTTTTTTCACTTACCACAGCAATTGATATACTAGTACCCAGTAATTGGCTTGGTGGCGTAGACTTAACATGGGTGACATGCAATGTTATTATGCTAAAAATGTAATTGTGGTCCAGACCTAAGTGCAATTGTCAACTATACCAGTCTATATACACATGCAGCACCATTGACGAGCCAAATAAAGGGTATTTCGTCGTTTTGAATGCTGTAAAACGTTTCAAACATTGCAGCAGCTGGGCCTTTAAAACTGTTTTTATTTCTGCCTTTTTCTGAAATGATACGATTCCTGCCAACGAGCAATGTATATTCTAAAATCGTTCAACCATTGACTGAGAGAGGTATGATTATGTACTTGGTTGGTAAATTGTGTACTCTTTTCGTGAACTGTGTCCGATTTCAATGATATACACGCTGTTGATGTAATCCTACTAATGGAATACAAAGAATAGAGAACAAAGAAGGATTTCGAGCAAACGAGCATCAAAAAAGGTTGAAATTAACTCACACTCACCGAGTATACGCTGTTTAGTAAGAGACAAGATAAATATGAAGAAGGGGAATTCATTTCACCGTGATACCAAACCATTCCTCTAAATTCTGAATATTTTAATATTACCAAAGGTATTTTATTGGAGGATAAAGTCGGAGGTAAACCTTTAGATTTAACTTGGTACCTTGCCAGTGCTTATTCTTCTTATGATTTCGCCAATTGTACATAGTTTTTAAAAAATACACACGCTATGCTATAAATTATCATTGATTCCAACACCGAAGGACCATATTCAGCTTATGCTGAAGAATTGTCGCCCTCAACGAATCAGCAAAGATGATGTCGTTCGGTGTCTCAGTATGTTTCGTCACTGACTGTCGAGATGGCTTAAAATAAAGATTTCGATAGAAACAACTATTACACGGAGGTATAGTCCCAAACATTCATACATTGTTATTTGTGGGTTGAATTCTACTTTTTCAAAGTCGGTGTTTTAATTTTTATTACATTTGACTTAGTTGGTGAATGTTGTCTGCGTGTGTGAAGAGTAGAAGACACTCACTGCAGGAGGAATTTAGACGGTACAGCTTTAGCTTCGACCACAGACTCAACATCAGGGTTACCCTAAATGAGGTTTAGTGATAGTTTTCACTATTGTGATATTCTGAGTAGTCCTTCGTTTGATAATTGCTGTTTTATCAATTCCATTCGTCGCCTGATAAAGAAGTAAAATTCGTATTCAATGCTCAGTCTTTCACGCATGATTTTCTTGACTAAGTCAGAGGGCTCCTTTCGCTGAACAGATTTGTAGGATTCGACTAAACCTTTTTCTCTGGTTTCACGGTATGCCTCCGAAGCCCCCTCAAAGAAATGTGGAAGCAGGTGCTCTAATACGAGGAGTGTCGAGTTGAAATCTTCCAGAACGCCAACGAATATGAAGTGGTTGATAACGTTTTGTTTGGCGGTCTCCAGCGCCCATCTTGTAGGTACGTCACATCCGGGATCCTGGCCACAGAAATATGGGATTATGGCGAAAATTGTTGTGGCATTACATTCGGAATAGTTTTCAAGAACACACTCATCAAATGAAAGTTCCACGTTTCGGCCATTGGCGACATCTCGTGCAGACACACCATCACCAAATCGTGAGTAATAGTAGAACGATATCGTTCGATTTAAAGGATCGCGAATGAGGTTAATCCAATATGGCGTCTCCACACCAAACCGATCGAAATTCACAAAGTTTAAATGTCTGTTGTAGATGAACGGAGGGTCGTAAGAGTCAACTTCAAATGCAAACTCGGCTTGTTCGTGCTCAAGCAGCCGCTTTCTATCAAAAATCTTACTCTTCACGTGAGGGAACCTGTGTTTTTTTGATAGAAGATCTATGGTGTGAACGAGACTCCTACTGCCGCATTTTCCGACTCTGTTGAACACGAGCCTCGATGTATTCCTTATCACATTAAGATTCAACGGCAAACCCTGTCCAGCATCAATCAATGTCTGACGCAGGTGACGCTCTCTGTCTGCCTTTGACTCTTGCGCTGCCGCCATCGCTTGCGTCTGTTGGGTGTCTGCAGCCGACCGAGCTTCGAGAGGGCTGATATCGATCGACCTGGACAGGTACGTGATGATCAGAATTGTCATGGCGACTGACAAAATGACCTTAGACGAGATATGTTGATTGCGAACTCGCGGCATTTTACAATATCTTTTGAAGATGAATGCTTTATTGGACGTTGCCCATCAAGTTGATGACGAAACCAAATATGGAAACTGTGAAAAAAAGAAAACCATGGCTTAGAACATGTGTAAGATGAGTTCTTACGTAATAGATATTGATTCTATCCTACAGTGATCATATCTCATCAAATGTACAATCCCAGGTAATCGTTGATCTCAAGTAAATGTCTAGCTGGGTGTTTTCTTAAATGTTTTAAATGCAAATAACGTGTTATCATAATTTGATTCAGCCAAATACTATAAACAGTTTCAACTCTGGTGTATATTACTGATCGAGTCCGGGCGAGCATAACACACTATCTCATTTCCATTACACTGACTCGAAGGAGGAACCACGGATATGACCTTTGGGTAAAACCATCGTTTCTGAACAGGGCAATCGGCACGGCTGCAGCTGACGACCTGCGTCCTTAAAAACAGATGTCCCACATTAGCTCATGGATCGTTGGATATGATTCTAGTAGGTATAGTCCACGTCTGGGCAATCACATAGATTGGTAAAGGACAGAGTAATCAGATTTTTTTCTGCAATTCTCCTCTGTTTTCCCGGTTCTGGATGAATAACTATTTGTTTTGCATTTAAAATCATCAGTGATGTCAATGTACGTAATATCAAATCATTTAGAACTCATATTTGGTCATCAACTTAGACACCCTACAATATGCCAGCTGGACTCACAGTAAGTGAGGCAACCCACAATTCTCCATGATCTGTACACACGGAGATCACTCACTAAACTGAAGCAAATTTCTTCTGTGCACAGAACAACTCAGTCCATATTTCAAAATTCTGGCAACATAGTTCTGATAATAATAATTTTCTGATTTCTCACAGTGAATAATAAGAAGATCAACCCCTTTCCCGCAGAGGAGATAGCAATTTTGTAATTTTGATGACACAAATTTTTGACAACCATACACAATATTTTCAAGGAAACTAAG
Source organism: Ptychodera flava (assembly GCF_041260155.1). Taxonomy (NCBI): domain Eukaryota; kingdom Metazoa; phylum Hemichordata; class Enteropneusta; family Ptychoderidae; genus Ptychodera; species Ptychodera flava. The sequence goes on from NC_091928.1 coordinate 38,904,303, forward strand.
GGAATAAGTTGCATCTGTGTTAGCAAAAGAAAGGGTATTGATTTATTTCAATGTTCGTAACAAAGGAAATTTGCATGTCTGACAGGTGGTATGTTAACAAATAATCCTGAACTTAAATTGTAAGTTAAAAATTGTTAAGAAACTGATAAAATTGAAGAAGCCTTTAGCAAAAAATGTCTGAGTGAACAAATCAAGGGGAATTGTGGATAGCCTCACTTACTGTGGGACTGAATAATGCAGCTTCCAACACACCATATTTGATTTATGTAATTCAAAAATGTTTTCAGTAGATGCATAACTCATCTTCACTGAAATGCATCCATAAATCATCCGTAACAGTATTTAAGTAATAAAATAAAATAAAATAAAATAAAATAAAATAATAAAAGCGATTAAAATATCTCTGTCTTTTAACTAAAAAGCCATGCTAAAAATTTATGACGTTGTATATAAAACTGGCTGCCCTTGCTAGAAAAAGTCTTTAACTTTCCGTTAATGAAAATGACATTGGATACAACTTCATGAAGAGGAGAACACAAAAATATCTCATCAATATCGTACTCTCCCACTTACCCCCTGAATAATATTGTTTTCACCTTGGTAATACCCGTGTCCGTCTTAAGAAGTCAACCAAGGACGCCAAAACCTGCAGAAAATTGAACGTATACATTTTACTAAGAAACATTCGCTCGATGTTGGCCTGCTCGTTCTGCCTCCAATCAACTTAAACTTAAAAGGCAGAGAGTGGATCGTCTTTTTGCCTTATTAGGTATATATGTCCACAATATTCGCTCTAGGTAGGTCCCTAGTACTTTGGATGGTCGAAGACAGCAAAACGCGAAACTCATACTATACGAAGACCCGAAACACAAGATCTGGTACATTTCTACATCTGATTTTAATCAGATTGTCCACCGCTAACTACAACAATTAGAGACTTCGGAAAAGAATCAAATATCAATTATTGGTTTAATTCAGACGTACAGAGTTACATGATAATCGATACCGATATGACACTTCTGGTAAAATGTCAGCTTGTGACCTAGCTTGTTTATTTGATGATCGACGAACTAAATAAATGATAGCGTCTGTTATTGTGTATGCACTCTACATAAATTATGTAAATGAATTTTTTTATATGTCCATGTAATCTGGGGTTCAAACTAATAATAGCATCGCCGCGTATCATTAATCACTATCATTGTTCTGTGTCACGTTACTAGTTTACAGTCTAATAAGTGATAAGATGAGGATATTTTAACGCGGAGTTTGTGTTTTGTGGGCCATGAACTAATAACAAAACATTTCTCTTCGATAAAACGAATGTACATCGTTGAAATGTTTTAAATTCTTGAGTAGATCTGACATGATTGCAAAACAGGCTGAAATGTATTTCGTCTGGTTCGTTGTTCGACGAACAATAAAATCTGTTAAAACCGTATCACGTGTTCACCTTACAGCAAGGTCGCATATCTCTCTCTCTCTCTCTCCTCTCTCTCTCTCTCTCTCTCTCTCTCTCTCTCTCTCTCCTCTCCTCTCTCTCTCTATATATATATATATATCGGAATTTTCACAAAGGTTGCCCGGTATACCCACTGTTCCAATTTAAGGTTCAACTTATCTGGAACACATGGGATAAGATTAGTCTTATAACAACTTATTTCGGTTTATGAACCATAGACTGTGTAGGTTGAGATGTCGCCCAGTGGTATGGCATTGTCTTATCATGATGCAAGGTGAGTCGGTACCGTGCAATGCGAGGTTGGATAACGTGCCACTGTAAGGATGATAAAAAGGCACAGAAGTAAAGATGTGTTTCATATTCTATGCCAGACCACTCACATTCAGAACACCCTACCTCGTATCTATCCACATTTTCCGTTCGTTTGCAGAGAGATTACAACACTGCAAGTGAAACCACAACGTTTTCAGCTGGCTCAAATACTGATGGCAGTAACTCAACGTTAGGTAAGCCCATTTCTGACATCTTTCAAACCTTGATTAATTTTAGAGCCGTGTCTTTTAGCTGTGCCACCGTGTTGCCACATCTGTGCATTTGTTCGAACCGAGTGCCCGGCAACAGCTTAACAACGCATCCGCGATTCCGCATTGAGCACTGTACTCCCCGGAGATGACACCCACATTTTCCACTCCGGGTTCAAATTGTGATTTAACACACTCATTGATAATTTTGCTAACGCAAAAAGGATGAAGGCTTACCGTTAATCTGATAAATATCACGGTAAGGCTGTGTTCACAAAGACACAGAAAAATTTGAAACAAAAAGATGAAAATATCAAGGTGGATGATGTAAAAATTTTACACGTAGGGGGATTATTTAGTCTGCTATCAATCCAGCCAACTGCAGCGCCATCATTTTGCCATGTACAATTTAAACCGGGATTTGAAGAAAAATATTCAACATATGCTTAATCAGTGTTTCGAACCAGCTAGAATATTGCAATATGCAGCTGACTAAATTCACGTCTTTCGACGAGATCTGCTCCCCCCCCCCCCCGATTAGCAAACCTGACAACATAAACTGTCTGAGTTGCCAAAGTATCGTCATCTATTGACCATATACAGTACAGACAACTTTGTTACATCATAGTGACATGCCAGCATGAATTTGGCAAAATACTTTTTGTTGTACACCTTTTCTATGTCAACTTCACCTGAATCTGAGAAAGATTTCTGTCAACTAACAGCAAAAAGAGTTTAAAGAGTAGGTAAGAGTTTAAACTGATATCAAGTAGCGTCTAAGGTCTATCTTTGCAAGACAGAACTGTCAATAATCGTTTTTATACATTGCCATGACGAAACGACAACGAATCAAAGATATATATATATATATGTTCTGTTGCTGATTATCTATTCTGCATTGAGTGTATATATATATATATATATATATATATATATATATATATATATATATATATATATATATATATATATATATATATATATATATATATACTGAGAATCTAGGAACTTGTAGTTGTCACTCTACAGGATTTGCACTCTAGAGTGACAACTACAAGTTCCTAGATTCTCAGTATTACCGCCCTGCAGAAATGCATTGAGCACTATACTTTGCCTGCATTGACAAGCAAACCATTTTCGTATATATATATATATATATATATATATATATATATATATATATATATATATATATATATATATATATATATATATATATATATATCTCGAACGTATCGCGCTCCATAGGATTCAATAGTAACCTGTTTATGACGTAGCCGAGGGCATAATTATGGTTTGACTGAAAGCGGATCGGAACTATTTTCAACTTGACAACTTTGGGATTCAAAAGTGATGATACGACATTTTTAATATTGAAAATAGTGTTTTCACACAATTATGGATCAAAAATTGATAAACCGCATAACAATGATTTAAATGTATCGATGCGCCGTTCGATAATGAAAATCGTTCGATAATTTCAACAGATTTTAGTCAAACATGGAAATAAAGAATATCATTGTCATTTGTACGTGACACCAAAAATTTGGTGTCACGTACAAAAGTGCAAAAAAAATGGAGTGAAAAATATGTAAGAGAGTCATGTAATGAAAACATAATAGCCAAAACAAGGGGCTATGCATTCTCGAGGCAGGATACAATTTGCTTTCCTTACATCGGGTAATGGTCACCTACCCTCGGCCACACTATAGTCCCATGTTTGGGCATATATATATATATATATATATATATATATATATATATATATATATATATATAATATAACTTTTATAAATGAAGAGCTTGGTGTCCTGAGTTGGTGGAATCTTGACCTACATTGTTTTACATTATATATATATATATATATATATATATATATATATATATATATATATATATATATATATATATATATATATATATATATATATTAGATAGATAGATAGATAGATAGATAGATAGATAGATAGATAGATAGATAGATAGATATGTGTGTGTGTGGGGGTGTACTTGGGGTGAGTAGGAGAACAATTTATTGCCTTATTTGCACTAGTTATTTGCACTAGTTATTTGTTCCTGCTTACCATGGGAATTGCAAGCGTTATTGTATATACAGAGTAATCCGTAGAGCATATATACAATAAAACCAAGTGTATTTTTGAATGCCATTCACTCAAACTGCTCACCGTCATTACGCATTGCGTAAACTTTATTGTCTCCGACCGTTGTAAAAGAAGATTTACGTTTTTTACCGTTGATAGATTGATCCTTTGAGATACAGAAACCGTTTCACTTCTTATCATAGGGGTAAGTTTAAATGTCCGTCTCCAGGGGCGGGGAGGGGGTCTAGGTGTCTTTGTGTCGGCACTACGTCGGACTATGATATACTAACTTTAGGTGTCTTGGTCTGATCTTGGCACTGGTTTTGTAACAATTTATTTTTATCCTTGACTGTGTCATGTATTTGTCCTCTGTCAATGTTACGCGGCGTAGCTTTCATTATCCGATGCGTTTGATTGCCTTAAAGCGCCATAGCAATGGCGAGTTACACTAAGCTGTGGACGCTGTCATCAGATTATTACAGGATGACTATGACAATGTAGTGATGCTAACAACGAACACATCAGCAAAGGTATAACAAAAAAACCTTGCACTTTTTAATCGAAAGATAATTGCTCGCTGTCGCTGCTTCCGTTTTCCCCCGATTTCAATTTGCGCGAATATCTAGCTTCAAATCATTCGGCACAGCGGTTTTTCCAAGGTCCTCAAATCCCGAATCGTGTTTAAAACTTATTAATAGGAAATATCGTTTCATGTCAGATATACTTTTTCTATCCACTAATGTGTACTCATGGCGAATGAGTTTATGGAAGAATCATCGGGCAAATTGTCCATCAGTAATAATAATATACTGGCAGCTGTTCTTGTCTTGCCACAAAAATCCGAGAAAATTTGTTTTCTTATCCGGCATTGTGCATGGGATGGTGAAATACTTCAGTAAAAAGATAAACAACAAACTGTGACTCATGCCAATCTGCTATGTTCACAAACGAGAAAAATATCAAACATTTTCTGACATAGTGCATTAATAAGGTATAAAAGAGGAATATATGTTTATAAGAGTGTCACTCTTCAAATATATACATACACATTTATATATATTAAAACATATATACCTATCAGCACAATGTAAAAAAAATCTGTACATATATGATAAACGATATTAGATGAAATCATATGTGTGTTCGTGTTTGACGGGATATCAGACAGACAGACAGATAGACAGACAGACAGACGGACAGATAGATAGATAGATAGATAGATAGATAGATAGATAGATAGATAGATAGATAGATAGATAGATAGATAGATAGATAGGAAGGATTGGCTGGTAGGTAGATAGAACATTTAAAAATTACACATTTCTTTCTGATCACCAACATGCAAAACGTGACGATAAGCACATCTGTAAAAATTTCAACCGATTTCATTTTTATGTATCGAATGCGAACAACAGTAAAATTGATGTGATACAACACTAAAATCGATGTGGTCAACGATTTTTTTAAAGTACACCTTAATCAACTCCGTCTGCCAGAGCTGAACAATGTCTAGCAGGAGGTCAGACGCCGGTGCCGGTGTTCGTGACGGATCGGGTGGTGTTGTTTTGCAGTGACTTAGTCTGACCTCCAGCTAAACAATGTTTCAATTTTTGCAGACGGAGTCGATTCCTCTATTATACTGCCTAGCTGATGATTGCACCTGACAGTGTAATATGATAAGTCTTTCCTCATGAAATGTAATTGACACTCGTTGACCAGATCGATTTTAGTGTTGTATCACATTGATTTTACCGTTGTTCTCATCAGTTTTTCGATACACTAAAATGCAATTGGTTGTAGAGATTGCATGTAAAGCACCCACAAATCTGTTTTGATATTTTGCATACATACCGATTTTACATAAGAGAATGAGACAAGCGTTGTTTCCACTGGAATCGTTCGGCTTGTCGGTCTCTTCTGTCCGGGCGACACCTTTGCCGACGGTCGACGACGAGAATCGAATATCGTTTCTCGTGGCTCTCTTGTCCGCCACTGCAAACCAACCCACGGTGAAAAAGGCGGGTGCGGACACCAAGAGGCGTTGGGTCTTGATAAACGTGATCGTCAGCTGTAACTCTGATTACTGAATTTGTCAAAATGCATTCTACCAATCAACTCAAAGCCAACTGTGCGTAATCCGCATATAGAACTGTAGGTCAGGGGTCACCAAGTCACCTTATGGACTGTACTTTTGTCAGGAAATATGCTTTATGAAGCCATGTTTTAGCTTTTCTAAATAATTAATCCAAACATACTTTGCCATGGCTTCCCGACTACCAAAATCTTTTTGTTGTCTCTGCCCTTGAAGAGATTGTAAGTGATGAACGAAATTGCTCTTCACTCGCAGTAGCCTCGGAGAGTCCTTGTCCATTTCAACGATGAATTATTGCTTGGGGCATCAAGTGCAGCGACGATAATGCATTGTAACGATAAGTGGGGTGACTAGACAGATTAGAAAATAAAGCTGTGTAGACCATAAATAACGACAGTATGTACTCGTTTCTTCGATATATTATGCAAATATACACACAGCGCGAAAGTGCACTTGACACGTGTGAGAACACGAACTTAGGGAACACAGTGTAACAAGAGGGCGCCCTCAAACTTAAGCGGACAATGTCCCGCGTTTTTTTTTGTTTTCTTCATGAAGTTTGTTTGTTTCGAACATTAGTTTTTGTTGTTTGACTCCCTGAAACATGTTAAAATACCGGTCAACTGTGCATAACTTAAACTCTGCTCGCTGTCAGTACAAGGTTAAATATTAAGTGAAACATGTTACGGTCTGTTACCCAACTCAAGTTTCATGTACAACAGTCACCAAGCATGGCTGAACATACACTGGTACGCAAAGTTTGGACCTCATGCAAGCTTTTGAAATGACAACTTAATTTACGGTGCCTGCCACACAGATAAGGATAACAGACATGAGGAAAATGGACAGAGACAAGTCTGACGAAATAACCAATGCCAAGCCGGACGTGACAAGTGCTGACGGGTGGATAGCTGCACATGAGTGCATGGCAGTATTGTTTCTTGGGATACAATGTTTCAAATGCAGCACAAGAACTCTCCGAAAATCAGTTTGATTCACTGAATGCAAGACAAATTTTTAAAAATATTTTGATATTCTCAAGGCTTGTCTGTGTGACTACCCAGCCCCTCAGATATGCGTATAGTATTTTAAAGAAAACAGTCTTAACATCTGTTCAATTAATTGCTCCCCTTCTATTAGTTAATGATATCCACCAACAAATGTAGAGGATTATCTTTATGATTTAATTCGGTCTTTTTCTTAACGAGAAGTTAACGACTTGTTTGTTCTTCTTGTAACATCCGGCGGAACGATACACAAATATTTGTTCAGTCATCGACGCTCCGTCAGCCTGTCAGATTTCAGAAACGATCAATGCGCAGTGTTTCTCTCTCTGGGTTAATCGCGCCTGTAATGTATAGCTTGGAAAACTTATGTCGATTTGCTTGATCGTGAAATGATTAATTGGCACGTACGCCAATCAATTACCGAGCATGTCTACTTTTCGTGGTTGTAAATAATATTGAGAACGTCTTTCAAGCCTCAATCCGCAGCCTCGTCCAAGCACGAGTCTAAAGTTTTAGTATCTAGTCGTTCGAAACGAATTCACAAATATCTTGAAGACGGATAATAGTGAAGCAATATGAATCTGAATACAAGTTTGCTTACCATGAACTTCTTTTATGTCAACATGTTATCGTACAAAACGTGAATTCGGCTTGGCAGTCCAGGCAAAGTTTCATGAATTGCTGCAGTGAAACGTGTGAAGAAAAAGAGTAGAGAACGACCAAGACATCGCTTCATGACAGCCATCATGCAATCCATTATGAAAAATATGAGATAAGAGGAATGATACTTTCACATCAAAGGAACACTTTGATCGAAACTTGACGAGTTGTTGAATATGGAATGTCCGAATGATTGAAAATGTCTCGGTTTCGTGAAACGTGAACGTCGATAATTCTGGATAAAGATTTAGAACAGAGTAGGAAGTCCCTTTGAGTATTTTGTGTGGACAAACCGCCACAGCCCAATCCATAGATTTTATTGACAAAGATTTTGCTCTTCTGTGATTGGATGTATGTTTAGTTATATGCATATTTGATCAACGTTACCTGTGTTTGCAGTTGAAGAAAGTAAGACGGTTTAGTAATATAGTTTCAGTGTATTACCAAGCCAAAACACCGACCAAGTTTTGACCTTTGTTAGAAATGTCCATGGATATAGCCTCGGTCTAAAATCTGGGCAAACGGATTTCTGATTATATTTTAAACGATGATATATTTGCGATGAAAATAGCACTGACCCACGGTTGCAATGGCACAGATGTGCCACATCACAGTCATGTCATCGATAATAACCGCGCAGAAACGGCTAAATGTTGTATTTTTGGCTGCATTCGTTGTTCAACAGATGAATATTTCCTGTGCTATATATATATTTTATTTTCTGTGCTATATATAATTTCTGGATGCATCAAAGCGTACGATGTGATTAATCTTGGGATATTGATTTCAACGAACGCGATCAATAAATATTGTAAACAGTGGCATAATAACGACAATTCATTTTATTGCTTCATTTGCACAAAGCAATCCCCCAACACACATAGACTATTGAACTACTGTCTATGCGCATGCCCTTGCTGCCTTGCAGTGCTCGTTCAGCAGTTATGATGTCTCCTTAAAATAATTCGTTCATCCATGAGCACTGGCAGTTGGCAGTTGACTGATGGCTGTTTCTGTCATTGTTCGTGTCTGTCTGCGCAGGCTGGCGCAAGGTTTACGGCCCCCTTGAACAATAACGTCAAACGAAGTAGTGCAGGTAACGTTATGTGAACTTTTATCCGCTGAGCGTTTGTGCCACTCCAAAGACGTTCTTAGTTCTACGGCCTCCTTTAGGGTGAAAGTTGCAAGTATTCTGAGTAAGGATATGTACACTGAGATGTTTAAATTAAAAGTTTATTTTCAATCACGTGTGACAGCTAATTTTCTAAATGTAATATTGGTGTGTCTTTCTTTCGCACACGTTGAATATAAAATGTTACCACTGTGGAAACTTATTCTAATTATCAAGAATTGGTGATGTCGTTGCATACCTACAGTGACAGATGTCACGATTACGCAACAATAAGAACAGAAGATGCGAATTTCAGTCATTTTTTAGACTTTGTCCTTCCTGAAAGTCGTCGGAATGGCTAGAGAATTTATCATCTCTGGATGATCATTTAAAACACTTTATCCTCGAGATATTTCACATTCGATGGGAAATGTCCTGAATGACCATGTCCACAAAATCCAATTCAAGAAACAATAAAATTGGCGCGTAGGTAATATGTCACGTTTATGCCTAACGTGCTCGTTCCAAGACGGAAAAGTCCAAGTTCACTCCTTTAAGAGAAGTTTCAAGCAAAACTCAACAATGGTTTCATTGCTTTATCTTGAACGCTTCAATATCCTTGGGAGCAAAGAGTCATAAAAAATCAACTCTCGAGGAGTGGCTTTACAGAGATCACGCTAAGCTTTGTATTGACAATGTTTTGATAACACTGACGAAGCGCGTCGTGCCTTAAAACCTCTCGTAAATATTACAAGCTATATCATTGTTTGCTAAGAATTCACAATTTTGAACAGAAAATCTACATCTACATTCATATTTGCGAATTCGGTCTGTTGGGCATTTTATAAAATTCAAACGACTCTTTTCACATCTGTTCCACATTAGAGATCAGAGCTATTTATACTGGGATTGGTTCCTTGTTGTCATGTTACACACACTTTGTAGGTAAGCCAGATCACTGTAAATCAAATTCATCATTACATTGGGCCATCATAAATTAGCCGTCGAAATTCGTAGCAATGCAATTAACAGTCTATGAAAGAAGGAAATGGTAACTTCTCGAAGACATTAACATGTTTCACATTCGTACTTAAAACTAAAGAAGAAACGTTTGTAAGGTTTGACCCTAATTCAACTGACTTACGAAACCGTAACAATTCAGTGACTGCTCTATTGTTTTGCAGCAGTTTTCACTGATACATAGATATAATCACTGAAATAATTTACCAAAATATATTTTCCCTATCTCTTGTGCGACTTTCGGCATGTACACGTATTTTCACAGTGTCCGATTGTCTGCACTTGCAGTATGCGCACTCCAGTGTCTCAATGGATATTAGTTGCGTGCATCTGCTGAGGCAGGGCGTGCAACCCGGATTTTGATCTACTGGATGACGCACTCTTTCCCGCCATGTTCCTGTAACAATTGTACAACGTTTTCGTGTTTGTTTTTACTAGCCAACCGCAAAGGAGTATCATAAACCCTATCTTTGAGGTTAACATCAGCTCCCTTCTCCACGAGCAATTTCACCACGTCGTAGTGCCCTCTTTCGGCGGCATAGTGTAGCGGTGATTTCATGACATCATTCACTTGGTTTACGTCGGCTTTGTTCTTTATCAAAATCTTCACTACTTTGGTGCGCCCGCTATCTGCAGCAGCGTGCAGGGGAGACCATCCTTGAAAGTCCTTTGCGTTTACGGTTGAACCTTTTAGTAGCAACAGCTCGACTACAGACAGATGACCGTTCGCAGCGGCTCTGTGAAGGGGTCTGTCTGTCAGAGGCTCGTCGTATGCGGCGCCCTTGTTGATGAGAAACTCGCATGCTTCCGTGTGTCCCTCCGTTGCAGCAAAATGGAGTGGTGTTAGCTCCCAGTCATTCTGCACAACCAGTTGGTTGATGTGACTGGTTTTCTGGAGGATGGAGTGCAAAACCACGACATCACCATTTATAGCTGCACAGTGAAGTGGCGAGAGTCTACACGCCGGGTATTCTAGACCAACGTCGTTTTCAAGGAGAAGGTCCACTACCTCACCGTGTCCGAATGCGCATGCCGCATGCAATGGCGACAACCTCGTTCTGAATTCTTCATCCTCGTTCCCAACGATGTCCAATGTGGCACCATTAGTTATAAGATACTGCACCACTTCAGTGAAGCCGTTTGCTGAGGCAAACAGTACAGCCGTATCATTATCCTTCGTCTTGGCATTAACTTCGGCTTGATTCTCAACCAGATACGTCACCATCGCAAGATTTCCCTTCATGGCAGCAAAATGTAGAGGTGTTTCTTCCGCTTTGTTCTTGGCATCAACTTTTGCGCCTTTGGCATGTAACATCTTCATGATTTCTAACTGCTCTTTCTCAGCAGCGACATGGAGGACACTGTCCCCAGTCTTCTCTATTGCCGATATGTCTGCGCCATGGCGCAGTAAAACTTCACAGATCTCGTGGTTTCCATTGACAATGGCCATGTGTAAAGGCATAGAGCCATGGATGTTGGGAACATTGACAAACGCTCCTCTCATGAGTAACCGTTCTACTATCTTTGCATGCCCCTTCCATGAAGCATAATGGAGTGGAGTTGACTTGTATCTGTTCAGGACATCCACTTTGGCACCAGCTTCCAGTATCTCGACTACAGCACTCAAGTGCCCCTTATTGGATGCATGGTGGAGAGCTGTTGCCTCGTCTATGTCAACGGCTTCAAGCAAGGATGGTTCTCTGCGGAACAACACGGTCATGAGATGTGGCTGTCCATATTCTGCAGCAAAGTGGAGAAGTGTGTGTTTCTTATCGGATACAACCTTGACGTCAGCTCCTTTGTTTATCAGGAACTCCAAGATCGGTTGATGTCCATGCTGACATGCAAAGTGCAAGGGTACACAGTCATTCTCGTTTCGAGCGTTGATGTTGGCGCCCTTACTGACGAGGAACTTCACAATCGGCAGATGGCCAGAGGAACAGGCAATGTGTAATGGCGTGTTCCCATCTGCCCCGGATGTATTGACAGATCCGTGATTGTGAATCAGAAGTTCGATGAACTCTTTGTGTCCATTCTGTGCCGCATAGTGGACCGAAGTGTACACTTTGCCGTTGCCAAGGTCTGGGATGGCGCCCTCACCAAGGAGATATTTTCCAACAGCTAAACGCCCTCCATCGGCCGCATAGTGCAGAGGAGTGTTGCCATCCAATGAAGCTGTGTTGACTTCAACTCCTTTCTCGATGATCCGCTTCACAACATCCAAGTTTCCTCTGTGTGCTGCAAAATGTAGCGGGTTTTCACCTTTCTTGTTGGTGGCGTTCATATTGGCACCTTTCTCCAGTAAGAGGTCAAAGGTCTCAAGACTTCCGAAATCGGCAGCTCCATGGATGGCTGTGTCTCCATTATCATCTGTGGAGTCTATGTCTATATCAGGAAAGTTTTCCAAAAGATGTTTCACTATTTCCGTGTAGCCCCATCTTGAAGCCATCGACAGCAAACTAACCCCGCGCTTGGTTGTAATTTTCCAATCGGCTCCTTGCTCGATTAGGACCTTCACGGCCTCGAAGTTCCCAGCAGCACAGGCGACGTGGAGGGCGGTCTCACCAAGCTTTCCCTGCACGTTGACGTTGAAAGTTTCCTCGCACAGTCTCAGGAGTTCCTTGACGTTGCCTGACTTCGCTGCTTTATGTAGAGGCGTCTCTCCTTTATCGGCTTCCCCCGCTTCCTGCATTAGTTGGATAGCAGGAAACGATCTCACTTTCTTAGCAATTTCTATCGCTGTCAAGCCGTGGTAATCGCTTGATTCGTTATCAACCGTCATTGCACAGAGTTTTTTGAAGTCTGGAGTCCTGTGGAACAGCCCACCCATGATTCGAATCTGCCCATGGATAATTGACTTGTGCAGTAGGGAGAAACCATTTTGGACAGCGAATGTGTTGACGTTTTTGTTAACTCCAGTGCTGTTTTCCTATCGTCGTCGTCAAGGAGTTGAAACAGACGCTCCTCCGGCGTAAGGTTGTCGGTTATTGAATCTGTGGAGAAATGGGAAACAAATATAAACAAAATAAGCATAAACAAGTAAACAACTGGAGATTTTCCGAGACGATGTGTTCCTTGTATCGATACATGAATGTGGAAATAGCCGACTCAACGACTGGATGTGACGTCATAGGAACACTGATGAGAATAGAACGTCTCTCAAGTGGTATTCTTGAGCTATACAGCATCATTCCTGTATGCAGATTAATACATAAATATTGCACACATACATAAATCCATGTTATACGCTCTTCGTGTTTATTAGGCAATGGGCCGTCTGCCTTGCTACACATACTAATGTGCACTTTTGACAAAATGGCCTGACAAATACTATGCACAAATATTTACACATGTACGGTGCAAAGTTATTTTATGAATCATACATGATTAATGGTATATTCAGTATTTTTCTGTCGACTAGACTGACACGGATAGTCATATTTCTCTTCAAAACAAAAATCAATTATTATTTAACAGTACGGTCATTCCGGGTCAACGAGGTCATCCGGGTCAAAATATCAGTTTTTAGTAAATACCGAATCTCTACATTTTCTACAATGTTGCACAGATTACACATGTGAACCGGGCATTTTGGCTGTCTGGAGTTACAGAGGTACATAGGAATCCTCGCAGTTGAACTGATGGAATTTTTGCCATGTTCAAATGTTCGCACTGTATCAATGGGGAACAGTGTTTGCAGAGTGACTGTGCCAATACCTTCCAAACATGTCAGCTAAACTCTTTGTATCACAATATAGAGTTCAGACAGTAAGACGGCAAACTGAAATGACTCAGTGCAGATGTATCTTTCTCAAACTTTATACGGAATCAAAAATTGCTTCAAATAATTAGTTTGCAAAGTTTCAACAGACAGTTGCGTTTTAAACCAAAAATAAGTTCATTTTCAATTCTTGTCATTTGGATGAATTGTTTACTTACTCCTGCCTTTTAAACTTATTTTGAAACGTTCACCCTTCATCATTATCAAATCGTATCGTTATTGTTGACGCAAGATCAATTTAAAGCTAGATTCTAGATATCGTTCCCTACTTCACTGTCAAAAGGTCGTAGTGTCAGAAGGTCGTACAAAAACCTTTACACCGAGCGATCAGATATAAAAGTTACTCAGTAATATAAACACCATTTCAAAGATTGCTGCTAAATAAAATACTAAATAACATAACATGCTGTCCTTAAAGTATACATATAGCGGCCATACACACACTTCAAGTTCAAATTTTGAAGCAAAATATTAATACAATTTTACAAGGATGGTCTTGCCACTACTGTGAAACTTAAATTGTCGAAATTTTGCAACAATGGCCAAACCAGTTTTGTTTTGGTTGTGCCTCAGAATCTTTCATAAACAAAGTATAGAAGAATGAGAGATGAGGGTTCGCGGACAATTTGACCGAAAGGTTGCTGAGATTCGTGGTTCTAAAACGTCGCTGTTTATGTAGATACTATGGATAGCTGGTAGGGTTATTTTACTGGAAATCTGTGCTGCAACTCTGGAACAGCGCTCCTTCAAATGATCGACCTATGACATTTTGCTAGGTTATCGTTATGCGGTCGTTTCTGTCTGCTGTCATGATAACTGCTAAGTTAATATCAAATCCGGTGCAAACTCTAATGTGTAAACATTCGTGTTTGGGATTATGCATTTATTTGAAGCGTAATTTTTATCTGTCATTCAGTTTTATGATCAGACTTTGATGGCAAATAGTATCCGCTATGGCAACATCAAATTTTCATCAGTCACATCTTCTGATAGGAATTTCAAACTGATGACGTCAGGCCGTTCGCCTCATGACTGGAGGCGCCAATCAACAAACAATCAGACCGCGCGGCATATTCACCACTCAATCAACTTCTGCCTGTATTGATTGTGGATAAGGTCACCTCCGTGTGACCTTCTATCTACCGCGCTATTCAACTTATCGATTAGATATCAGAAGTGATGTTCCCAGCATGTAGCCGTGTCTGAATAGTCGACTGTGAAGATAATTATGTTAAACCGCTCCTGGGAGCACCTGTAAGTTGAACTCCTATCATGTCACTTTAAAGGTTTTCTGGATGTAACTTGTGATGGTTTTTTCCACTATTTTGTTTTATATGTCAAGGGGATATTCTTAGTCTAGTACCCCAAGCATGTCAAAACTCTTTAGCTTATCAGCATAGCGTCTATACATATGTAAAATGCACTGCTATTGTCTACACTTGAATTTTAGTCCGGACCAGACTTCACCTGTCAACAATAACAATGCAGTTTGCACATGTGCAGGCTGAGTTGACAAATTGAATACTGTGTATCTCAACATGCTTTGGGGTGTAGAATAGGAAACTGTAGTTGACATTGAAAACACTATATGAAAAAATGTTATCAAAAGATACAGCTATTGGCTCTTTAAATTAATAAAAAGAGAAACACATGGAAACAAGTTTACATCACAGTTTCATTATTTTTTACGACGACGCTCACATAAGCTGTTATTTCCAAGAAAACATTACGAGGCCTCGGTCCGACACATGAGACCCCCCCATAACGATGGGGAAACGGCTGGTTAAGAAGAGACAGTGTTGCCTTGCTAAGTTTACGTAAATGTGTCACTTGATTGAAATTAGATCATAAGAAATAGCTCGGTCTTGTTACGCTTGTCCGTTTGCTACTGTGTCAGCTCTTTTCACTACCAATCACAGCGCCACGTTACAGACTCTACACCAGGAAAGAACTGTGAAAAATACTGACGTCGTCCGAGTCTACCTGTGATTTTAGTAAGCTTGACAGTTTTATTGTTTAGGTATGACGTCATATTGCGCGTCTTTAAACCATCCAAACCGCGCTCACAATTGAAGGAATAATTTTTGTACAGTATGAAAATTACTGTCTTTCATCAAAACACAGTATGCAGTAACTGTTACAATCTTAATCAATCTGAGATCTCAAAGGGCATACCACGGTTATGCCTATTTTTAGATGATTGCCAGAGGTTAAAATGTTATTTGAGTTTGCTAACCATACTCCACGGAGGCACACATTACGACTGAGGTCGAATTATTACTTAATGCAAATATAAACACATTTATTATACTGAAAATATATGCTCAAACACAAAGAAAAGGTCAAGCGTGGATTTATTTTACTTTTATAAACATGTCATTTCCCTAAAATAATTGCAAATAGTAAATGACGTTCTGAACATATCTATTTGCATATTTACAGAAAGTCATGTAAAATTGAACTTATCATAAAACAGGAGACTACCCCCGATGTAAAGTATACCCTTGGCTAAATAATCCAATAGAGGTAATTATGTAAACCTGAAAATTTTAAAACAAGTAAAATTGTTGTGTATACAGGGTTCTCCAATTATTGGCACGGATAGTTTGTTAAAAAGTATTTTCATCTGGTTTGCTTGGGGCTGAGCACTTTAAAGGGCAATTTGCTACGATTATAAGCAAAAAGACTGTGCTCTTCGAAGTCAGTCAACTTGAATTTTAAGGCCTAACCAATGTACCTCTCAAAACATGTTGTTAAGGCAGTATGCGCCTCGAAAGTGAAAGACTTAAACTATTGCTGAAACTTTCCTCAATGAAACTTTCAACTATCCTCTTACCAAATCAAAAGTAAAAATCAGGGGTCACCGCGCAAACCGTGACTTTGGTGGTAGAGAAACAAATTACCTACCATTTACCGATTTTGAAATTCAAAATGGCCGCCATCTCTGTGTCTACTTTATGGAGGAACTTACTCTAAGAGCTTTAATATGGAGTCCTACAAGTGGCAGCTCAAGAAAGAATTTCAAAAGTGTGAGAGTCCGAATATCGGTCCCCGAGACGCATGCAGCAAGTATTTGCAATTGTAACAAAGCCATACATTCTTACTCAAAACATTTGTTTCTCTGGGAAACCCTGGACAGTGTGACAACTAGCTTTTGTATGACATCATAAGTTTTATTTTCTACTCCTCACAATGTTTAAGTAATTTAAATTATTCTAGTTAAGTATGGATTAGCCTGTTCCGGCAGTAATTGGTTATTCATTTCGAAGTCATTATTAAAACAGCTCAGAGTGACCGCAGTAGAAGGACCATGT
The DNA here is from genome assembly GCF_041260155.1 of Ptychodera flava. Lineage (NCBI taxonomy): Eukaryota > Metazoa > Hemichordata > Enteropneusta > Ptychoderidae > Ptychodera > Ptychodera flava. Next base: position 38,921,373 of record NC_091928.1, read on the forward strand.
CGATTTCGATCGCAATTCTATTTTGAAAGTAATATTTACGAACTGAAATTAGGAGGCCAACAAAGCGCCGTCAAATAAACGTCACGTGACCAAATCTTAATCACCCGGAACGTCAAAAATCAACTAATAGCACGTCAGTGACATCACTGTCTTTTGACTGATATTTGCGTAACCTCGACAGGCCCTGACTCATGCATACGCTGCCATGGTAACCAGTGATATTGTCTGATCCGGGTGAAATGAGGACAAGGGATGTGCTGCTACAGTTTTGAAGCTTAACAACGTATGTAGTGAGAATGTATGTAGAATTTTATGTAAAGTTTTATTATTCTTTAGCAAGACATATATGATTAAATGATCACAATTATCATAATACAATTGTGTTAAAATGAGATCTTTTTGAAACTAAACATTAATAAGGGGCTCGACTTAATTATATTTGCTGTCAATGTGACAAGTAAATGAGTAAATTAGACATGTGGGATCAGAAAAACACCTGTGACTTGCCCTAAAATAAACACACACACTCACATAATTATGTACCACTATACACACAAATTATATATATATATATATATATATATATATATATATATACACACTGGTGTGTGTATATATATATATATATATATAATATATATATAATATATATATATATATATATATATATATATATATATTATATATATATTATATAATATATATATATATATAAACTGCCACGGTTATCTGTCAATGTACCTGACACAAATACACAAATAACGAGACAGTTGAAATGTTTGTGAATACTCAAAGCTGGAACGATGCACCATTGTTGACTTACTGACTATGGCCCCTCTGGATTTCAAAGCTAGTTTCCCCATCTTCACCCATCATATTGTATCACACGATTATTCCCTTTTTGTACACTTTGCACATGCGCATAGTTGTCATAGAGCTGGACACATCGAAACGTTGCCTACAACAAACTAATGGAATTAAAATTAAGGCCAGCTTTAGTGTAAATATATATATATATATATATATATATATATATATATATATATATATAATATATATATATATATATATATATATATATATATATACAAAATGTATACAAGTGCCCTCCCGGTTATCACCATAATGGCTTTATGGCAACCTCTGAACTTGGGCACAGAGATTACGTTTAATATATATATATATATATATATATATATATATATATATATATATATATATATATATATATATATATATATATATATATATATATATATATATATATATATATATATATATCTTCGTAATTATTTCAAATTAAAGTTCAGAACTAACATTAAAATTTCATCCTATCGTCACTCCTTATTCAAATTTAGTTGAAGACGGTCATTTTCTAGCCAAAAGTAATGTCATTCGGTGAATGCGTTCTGCTGAAACACGGAAAATACAAACTCCTCTGAGATGTTGGGCGGCATTGATATGGCCCTACGAAGATTTATTACGGTTCAAAAGGTCGCTCAACAATAACAGCAATTTTGGAGGGAAGGGAGAGTTTAAAGCGTCCACATGTCAAGTTTTCTTTGTATCATGCGATCAACATGACAATGCGTCATGTTGACATAGGTGAGGTTTATAGGTCAACGTTCCATGAAAGGGAACGCGTATCGCACTGAAGGCTTTATTACGCAACACCACATAGCGAGTTATACACAGAGCATGGCTTTTCAACTCTTCATACGCATGTACAACAGTTTTAGGTTGCATTTCGTCTGTTTGTTAATTCTGAAATCCCTCATTTCCGATCTTCTCTAATTCAATTAAAAAAAATATCAGCGTACAACAACGACGAAAAATGTGTTTGCCACCTGCTAAGCTTAAAAGCGGGCCTTTGGCGTTTCAAATACACTTTTAGACTTTGTCAAGTCGGCCATGACAAATATGTAAAAAATGAAACCTTGAGTTGTAAATTTTAACCGAAGAAGTTACCGCATTGTGCGTTCAGGCTTTGGTCAATTTAATTTGACCTGTTGTTATGTTACTGGTAGTTGCAAATGAGTTTTATTTCCAAAAACCTATCTGTTCCGACAATCACGTTCGGTTTAAAAAAAGGCGTGGTCTTAGTTGGCGATTCAATCTTCGGCTAGTTCCATGACAAATTGTCTTGTACTGCTTTCCAGTGAAACACAGTGAAACATCGAACGATTCAGGATATGTTATTTTCAAAGGTGCCAGTCATAGCATTAATCGTCTGCTGCGACACGAAATAGCCGTGTTGTCAGGCTGGTTACAACTGAGGTTAAAGAGACATTGTTGAAACAGTCACCCCATCATGGCCGTCCATTGAGACATACCAGTGAAACCATAGTGGGGCGATAGTAGGCCTACACAGACAAGCACATAACCGCGCCAAACTGCTTTTATCGTCTCCATTTTGGCGAACATCATCCTACGAGTAGAGATTTAATTTGTGTGTTTAAAATGCATTGATAAGTATGAATAAACTGGTTATGGTACTTAGCGACTGCTTACTGTAACTCAAATAGTGTCTGTTTTGCAAAGAGAAGACAATAATTTCTCTTTTATTGTCGCAGAGCAGTGTAATACGGGTCACGCGTACGGTCGCAGGTGCATTCAAATATGCGTCGGACAGTTCACACCATAGTTGTTATTTTTTTCTGGTTGTGTTTGGCGTCCCGGTTTATAGGTTGGGGGAGGGGGGGTTACGCTGGACTATGCGATTTTGTACAAAAGCATGGTCAATAGAACATTAATTGAAAGCTCCCCTTCCAATTTACACAAAGCAATAGAATGAAAGAAAAAAATAATCGTTTGGCATATCATCACTGGAAAAGTCATTTTAAGTTTTGAGACTCTGGGAAGGAACTGGAAATAGCTAGGTGAGATGTTTAATAGAATTTTACCTAGAGAGAGTATATCTATGATATTATCTATTAATACTTATTGGTATATGGGTCCATTGTTATCGGCACGCTGCTTTCACATTCATAATGGAATAGGTAAGAAGTTTGTGTCTTTGTTAAATGCTGAATGGAGCTGACAATGATAGATATTGTTCACGGAACATCGCGCTTTCTGGCGCTGAACAGATAACACGTGGTGCATAACCGAGTCATCGGGGTTTTGTCTGGGTTTCAGAACAAACATTTCAACCCACATACAGGTTCAACTTGAATGTGGGTCGGACGCCAACCCGATCACTTGACGAACAGTTGATACTGTCGTCATCAAAATACGATAGATCACCGAAAGAAAATCATAAACAAATCAGTACAGTATGGTAGACGTTTTCTCGAGGTCAGTTGTCTGTCAGTTAATTAGATTTTATGCTCAGTGATCACTCGTGCTCGTCGTTTCTTTGAAGGATATACAGTCCCTCTATTGGATAGAGGGACTGTGCAGGATATTTGCATGTCATGTTGTAAAATGGCGGCCGTCCTGTAAATCATGCCTGACAATGTGTCCTTGCTACGCGCCCAAAATACTTCACAAAGCACAACAAATGAAAAAGTGACCCGGCTTTTCAAGACTGAAGAAGCTACACTGTACACTGTTATAGACAAAAGTGTAGGCGGTTTTAATTGAGAGGACTGTCCGACTCACGTGGGAAGCATTTTCGTTTAGCCAACATGGCAGAAGTGGGCCATAATATGTGTTTCAACCGGCACGGCATACACTACTTAGGCGTACTGAACCGAGGTTAATATTTACTAGTACGTTACTGAGTGTTTGTCGATCGCGACTGTATCCTCAACGAACAATTTCTCACATCGAGTCATTCTAAACTTCCAAAGACACCGCTGTACAATGTGAAAGGTACGTGTGCGTACTCGTTTCAGACTTCAAAACGCTAAATAATTTCACTATGTTGACCCATTTTATACTCTAGTTGGGTACCATGCTTGTTTTTAAAAGTAGAGACTCATGACGATAGCACAAAACCACCTGTCATGGTGTTTATCAATGCCAGTTCAGTATGCTATTAAACATCCGTGACGTCGCCCAATCCCCGTATCACCTACACGGACGCTTAAAACGCACCTACACGGCTTGACCGTTGTAATGATTTTACAACATAACACAGCATAGGCTTCCCCCAGAAATCCCACACAACGATGACTACAACCTTACCTGGCACAGTCATGGCGTATTCTCTTTCTCTTGAGCTAAAATGCCGACCAAAGCCGTCACTGAGACGCCTATACTTCCCTCTCGATCTGATGTCAGCGGTACTGTGACCTCCCTAACCCTTAACACGTGATATCTTATGTTTATTTATCGGCGTGCAGTTCGAAGTGCATGCTACTACTGCGCATGCGCGGACAGCGCTCGGAGACCCAGTGAATCGTACAGGTGGTTGGTGAGAGAATCAAATTTGTAGAGATTATAGTCTAGTCGTATAGGCATTGACGTTGACATTGAATCTATAGACAGTCCATTTTATTGATAATTTTGTTTTGTACTAATACCATACGATTATGATAAAATACATAATTATCGCGTTTTAACTTTGGCTGTTTGTGTGTTTTTTTCAAGTTGAAGTTTTCTATTTCACTAGGCCCTAAGCTTGCGGGCTTTGATTCAAATTTGTCAAGAAATTTAACGATAATAAATAAGCTCGCTGAAAAACAGTGGTACACCATTCTATTGATATAGATGCATACCAGACGATTGAATTTACCGACTATCTTCATGTGGACTATATATTCACGTTCACAATCATGGTCCTCAGCAAGTCTCGTTTGGACTGTGAGAATAGCGTTGAATACAACGTTGATAAAAATGAGAACAGACGACATTTTGTGCTCCAAGCATGAAGAGGTTAATGAAATTCAAAAATTGATGAAAATGTTTGCTACAAAACTTACTGCAGAACATTTCTTGTCATTTTAATAATTTGTCTTGTTCGGCAAGTAAACATGAACATTCTTATTCATTTACATCACTCGTCAGGTTTGTCACTTTTATTTAATACATTTTCAATAAACTTTTCAAGGGGTGATACTCAATTGTAAAATGATTTGTCACGGTATAATCAAGTTCATTACTAATTCTACATCTTCCGTGCGTTGCACCACCCTGTCCACGATGACGTCATAGCCCATTCAGTTGTACATGACTCATCCGCGTTGTCCGTCCCTGTCACTGTCACTGTTATGACGTCAATTTATTTTTTCGGAGCGGAAGGGGTTTTAGATTCGCGTTTAGCAAGCTGACCGCCAAAGTAGCTACCTCAATTCTCAGCAAAAAACTTTGCCCTTACAGGTCATTCTCAGTAGATCATGATTTTATATTTTTCGGACATACCGCTACAAGTCAGCGAGTTCTCGATACTGTATCTAGCAAGTCACGGTTAAAATAAGTTCCAAGAGTTTTCATGGCAGTATATTTTAACCAGTTGACAACGAGGAAAGATTTGCACACGATACTCAAGACTGAAATGACAAATTCTACACAATGACGATCAGTGTGTGTGTAAATACATTTTATTTAATTCATTTTACATATTTCAATACATAATTTATGAGAATTCAACTTGGCCTCATTGTCTTAATGCTCAGATCCTTCATATTACATTTTTCGTGTTTTCTTTGCTGTCTCACGTTCGCTTTTTTGTTAAATTCAAATTGCACTAAAATTGCACTGCATTTCTTGATACCATGTATATATATATTATATATATATATATATATATATATATATATATATATATATATATATATATATAAACAGATTACTTCAAGTACAAAATAATGAAATCTATTACTTAAGTTTCATGCATCTTGCAATCCTATCTATCTGAGGATTGCAGGATGCCTGAAACGTAATTGTATTACCATGCCCCGTCCATTGCGTGACTGACCACAGATACAAAGTAGTGGTTTGTTTTCATACCCGTGAATATGAATAATATCGTAAACACAGTTACTTTACAGCTAAAACGAAAATTGTGATTTGTACAAAAATCATAATCAATCACAAAATAAAATGGAGCATTTGTGGGCCAAGTTTAGACGCTTTTTTTCATAAAAATCTCTGGATTTGCAAATTTTTTGAAGCGCGTGCACTACTCACTGACAGGTTCTGGGGCCCCATTGTCGTTCGCACGGGAAATTTTCGTAAATTTTGACGGTTTTTCGGGGTTCGTTAATAATATAATTGAAATAACAGACTCCGCGCTGACAATTAATGTTTATTTATGGGCGCGGGCTCAAGGAAAGCCAAATTAACGGGCTCGGCAAGCCTCGCCCGTTAATTTCCCACGAGGATACCTGTATACTTCGATATATATATATATATATATATATATATATATATATATATATATATATATATATATATATATATATATATATGAATGAAAGCATTATTTTTAATGGAATTTAATTTATTTTCGCTGAAACATAAAAACTGCTAAATTGAATTCCAGTGAACAATTTAAATAGCAATGGAATCTATTGTTTTACTGGCAAATACAGTGATGGTGAAATTAAATCTCTGTGAAAATTAATGATTTTACAGTATATATGTTTATATGTGAGTGTCAATTTATTTTTACTAGCTGAGGCTTTCACTATTGCAAGCTTTCCCGTCATGGAATGTTTGAAGTGTTCGTAATATGAAAAGTGAATACAACAACAGATAATGTAAACGCTAAATATAAAGAGTTTAATGTGAATGTTTTCGCTTAGAGGACTGACTTTTTGTTTGTCTATCGATCATCACATCATAATCAGTGCACAAAATTGAAAAACTCTACGATTGCTGACAACTCCGAGTCTCTGATCAACAAAATGCCGACGTAAAATCTTGGAAGACAAATCTAATCATTACTGGCCCTAAAGAGGCACTTCAACCTTCTTTGAAAAAAAATCTAGGGCGCTGTTTTGTTCTGTGAAGGTTTTGGCCTTAACGGCTTATGCAGTTATCCAAAGTACATCATCGTTTACTGCGGTCAAGTAACTATTACATGACCTCTATGTGACCTTCACAGTTTTTTCGCTTGTATCAATTTTGCCAGTTGGATTGAACACTTTGCACCAGTCAGCAAAGTACTGATAACTTCTTTTCTGATTACAGTACACCAACTACAACAGCAAACAGCGGAATGTTGAATACCGCACACCATCACATGTATTACGAAGATGAAAGGTCACAAAGAGGTCAGGAAAATGGCCCACAAGGCTATTTTATAAACGAAAGAATTGATGAAAAGATCACCACGTCATACTGTAATACCAGTACCACTAATTGCAATTTGACTGTAAGCTTATTTGCAAACATTGAATCGTACCAAGAAAAATACACTGTCGTTTCATTAGGCATTGTTCATGGAATGTTTACTTTTCAATCTATTTATAGTAGTTAAATATGTGTTTTTTGTATCACGTGACGTCTTTGTTCTTCTACAATTAGATCAATGAACAATAAAACGATTTACCTGGGTATATAAGTTTTGGACACATATAAGTCAATTAATAAATCTATTCGTGTGTTTACGTTATAAACTGAAAGAGTACTTCTTTTGCGACAGAAATGTCGAAAATATGCTCAATGGAATGTGTCGAAGTTTCATGCAAATGTGAGTAGCTTATAATAAGTACTGTGACAAAACTAAAGCAGACAGCGAGCCATATCGGACTCTATATTTGTGTATATCGTCAACTTACATTGTGATTTTTACATGTTTTCTTCGATTTTGTTTGTTAACAACCAACACGAATGCCTTGTTTTGGCTTCAAATTCGAAGCAAGTCTTATTTTTTTAGAATTTGTACGATCTCCTCATCATAAACATGTTTTTTTATATTTTAGAGAATCCTCGGCTGAAAATCTACATGTACGAATTCAAGAAATCGTGTCTTGACTCGGAGTTACGTGTGTTCTCAGTGCCAATTATGATAACAAACGATGATCGCATTGTGAGAATACTGACTCTCAAATTATTTTGTTTTGTTTTCAAGGTTTGAGACTATATTTGTCGTGGCTATGTAGATCAATAGATGGATCACCATTGTAGAGAATGTGTAAATTTCGTGCATGCATAATAACAATCATTATTACTTCGCTAAACAAGTCAAACAATATATGGCGTTGATGAAGTGATCAATGAATTGGTAAAATTATAAAAAAGTAACATGACTTATTAAAGTAGCCTTCTCAATGTTCCATTCGATGTATTTATGGAACTAAATTCCAACGGCAGCAGAATGCTCTTAATGGGAGAAATCATGGCTTGATATTAAAGCCAATTCGTGATATTCAAGGCTGACCAAGTCTTTCAGCTCAGTACTGGTGAAAACCCCCAAATAGATTTATAATTTGGCCAATATCTATCACCACGTATATGACGACAACCAAAAAGAGATAAATCCGACTCGGTTTGTAAAATGACGTCACAAAATGTTCGTGAACTTGAAAGGCTCACCAAGTCGAAGAACATAACCGACGTTAAGGTAGGGCGGAGTCATCAGCGTCGTGCGACGGGAATGTTGACTAAAATCCACATACCCTCGAGAAAAACGAGGGTATACATGTAAAACAAATGTTTGTTCAAAATTTAAATGTGGTTAAGTAAACAACAGATATTCGATTCTCGATTTTGATGTGTTCACTGATGGTCATCACTACAGCGTGAATCACTGTCAATATTGAATTTTGTCAAGAACTTTTACCCGATTTTTCATAAACCTATACTCAGTTTTACAATTTTGGAAACCCCACAGACAATTAGGAGGTCATTCAATTGTGTCATCCTGACCAGATGTCTTGAAGATGTTTCTCCAATTTCTGCTGCTGGAACTCGACGGACGACTAACTTCCTATTTCACGATGATATATCATCAGGCGATAGCGTTACTCGTGATTATTATTCGATCGTTGCTCCCTTGAGAAGTAAAGTTTAACTAATTACACCATGAGGGCTGCCACAGTTCTTGCTGCTGTCTTGCTGGCAAAGTTGGAGAGCGATAAATTTTAGTGGATGTCGAAGACGTCGAAACCAATTCCCTTTATACGACACCTTTTCTATAGATATTCAATGAAATGTACTTTACTCTCCTGGTAATAAAGCAGTTATCGATTCTTGAGCGCTTTTTTTCGATAGCACTGTTTGCTTCGAATACTAATCTGCTGGGATCTGAAAAAGTTATGAAGCAGATTTTCATCTTCTGGCGCAAATGGTTTACTGTACAACAGCAACAAAGTTAGCTTTTAAAATTTTTCGAAATTTGTACTTTGTCAAGAAAACAGAGTAGTCGTACTATATATACTAAGAATATACTTGATTCTTGATGCGAAGACCTATATCGTGTTACACACATTGCTTCGACATTCGGAACCATTCCCCCACTACTACCATGGCAACATCTGCTCTCATTCGCTGTTGAAACACTATCGATTCTGAATTCACGATTTCATTGGATGACGCAGGCTAGGTCTTTGGCGCCTCTTTCTTCTAGCAAGTCAACTACGTCATCGTGTCGTTTATTCTCGGCCACGTCTCTTGCTGTCAATAAATACCTGTCTCTCTGGTTTATCTCACTGCCCTCATCCAAGAGTAGCTTGACAACTTCAGTGTGCCCTCTAGCGGCAGCAAAATGTAGAGGCCCTCGTTTTTGTTTGGTGAGTCTGTTAACGTCGGCTCCGTTTTCAAGCAGCACTCTGACGGTCTCTATGCTGCCCTTCTCAGCTGCTAAATGAAGCGGCGAGCGTCCTTGCGTATCAGTGATATCAACCAAAGACCAATTACCGGAAAACAACTCTTGCAATCCGAGGGGTCCCGCGATTGATTGACGGGGCATTCCCATTCTGCCAGGCGTACTTTGTGTATCGTTCAAATGTATGGATCCAATGCTGCCTCGAGACGAACATCGTCGTTTTCCGTTGTTGAACAGACTGATCTGCTCTGCCGTAACGACGGAATCGGGCAACTGTTGGCTAAGTGAGCCCCTAGAACCACGCTGTCGACTGCCTAGAGCCTGAAACTGTCGCCTGATTATTTGATCTTCTTCAGCGGTGATGATTTCGCTGAAATTGACGTCATCATTTTGGAATGAATTCCTTGAACTTCGACGTCGTGAGTTGTAAAGTTGAAATTGTTGTCTGATTAATTCGTCTTCTTCCGCAGTGATCTCGTCGCCTCCCGTGTTGCTACCTCTTCTAAAACGATAATGCGAGATTTCGAATTCTTCCTGTGGCCAACTTCTCTCCAGCATTTTGTCGACTGTTCCATTGGTGGCGCTATCTCGTCTGGAGCTGCGTCTCCGTTGATAGGCGTTCTGAAATTGCTGTCTGATAAGTTCGTCTTCTTCATGACCGATGGAGTCTTCATCAGACACGTTACTGCTGTTCGGTTCAACATCATTGGAGTTCTGATCCCGCCTGGTAATGATTCCCATTGGCAATTCACCAGGTGTACTGCCTCGTCTCTTCTCAGAGTTGTCGTTTTGCTGCCTGGCACATTGACCAATGATTTCGTCTGTGGACCCAAGCAACACCGTAATCATCTCCGCGTCCGCATTCATCGCGGCGCAGTGAAGAGGTGTCAAACTACAACCGTCGTATTCCATGGGGGCGCTGTTCGCCAACAACACCCTCACCACTTCTATATGACCGTAGACAACAGCAGCGTGGAGGGCAGACAACTTAACACCGTACGGTTTCTCTTCTTCATTTCTCAGAATTTCAAAATTCGCCCCGCATCTGATGAGGTACTCGGCGACAAATGGATGTCCATTGCCAGCAGCCAAAATCAGAGCTGTGTCGCCGACTTTTGTCCGGGCGTCAACCAGGGCGCCGAACTCTATGAAGAACTTCACAGTGGAAAGATGGCCTCGCATCGCAGCTTTGTGCAGTGGACGCTCGCCAAGCTTATTTTTAGCATTTACATTCACGCCATTTTCCACCAACGTTTCCACAATCGGAAGGTTGCCATTTTCAGCAGCTTCGTGCAGGGCTGTATCGCCGCTCTTCTCGGCGGCATTTACGTCAGCGCCATACCTCATCAACAGGTGGCAGATTTTCAAGTTCCCCTTGACTGCAGCAAGGTGCAAGGGAGTCGTCTTCTGAATGTTCTTCGCATTGACTTTAGCACCCTCACGCACTAGATAAGTGGTCATCTCATGGCGCCCTCCATGGACGGCGTAGTGCAAAGGAGTGTTACGTTCGAGAGTTCTCTCATTTAAAAAATCCTCGTCATCCGGACGTTGGAGCATTTTGTGGAGAATCTCTAGGTTTCCACGATAGGCGGCGATATGCATCGGAGTTTCCCCGATTCTGTTGGCCACATGATTGGCCCCCTTCTCCAGCAGCAGATCGTAAATTTGCATGGCGCCATAGTCAGCCGCTCCGTGCAGAGCAGTCTCGTAAGTCTCATCTCGACAGTTGACGTCGAGGTCTGGGCAGTTATCCAACAAATATTTCAAAATAGTGTAATGACCCCAATAGGCTGCTGTGAAGACAACGCTAACGCTCCTCTTAGTTGGAATGGTGTAATCCGCTCCCTCGTCCAGTAGAACTTTCACCGCCTCCAGATGACCAGCACCGCACGCGACATGTAATGGAGTTTCACCAAATTTCCCGCGTTTATTGATATCGTGTCCTGATTTGCATAATTGTCTGATTTCAGTCACGTCACCAATTTTTGCCGCTTTGTGTAAATCATTCTGATACTTTTCGACTGTTACCGCCTCTTCGATTGATCTTACAACTTTTGGAAAATTCATCTTACGAGCTATTTCCAAAGCTGTCATGTCGTTGAACTTACTGACCTCGTTCTGAACTCTGAGAGCATTGAACTCGGCGAAGTCGACCATCTTTTTAAAGATGGCGCCGACAATCTTAGATTGACTGTGGATGGCTGCCTGGTGTAGAAGCGTGAAGCCATTTCTTGTCGTTCTCAAGTCAGCTCGTTTCACAAGTTCTAATGCTTTGAAGTGACCGCCGGTTTCTATAGCATCAAATAATCTGTCTTCTGTTGTTTGGCGATTGCAGCCATTGGTTCCTGAAAGATACAAGTAACATTGAAACACCATGAATTATTCATTTGCTTGAGTCACACTCTGTCTGTTAACGTCTCATGAGCACTACTTTTCTCTGACGTCATTGCTTGACTAATGCAGGTTTTGGTCGTAATATCACCACAACGTCACCTTGGTGGTTTTGCTTTTTTATTTTTATTTACCAATCATCCACACGGGCGTAATAGTAAGCTAACAGGATATGAGGTACCGTTTGACCTTTAAATGGTCAAGGACCTAACTCCATGATCGAGTCTCGAACGCACCTTCCTCCGACAACAATAACTAGGCAAACTATGCTGTGTAAATGTGTAACAAATTCAGCGTTTAATGTTTGCTTTAATAGTGATTTATATGTGATGTAAACTAAACAGAACCATAAATATACAATATCGTCTTTGATTAGATTTATGAAGTATGTTTGCAATCTGTCAGGACAGGACAGTTTGACTGAAATGCATTTACTACGTTTAACTTCATTTTGATCTTGGGGATTACGTGATTACAGATTAAAATATAAACATGTTTTCGCTTTTGTTTTATTTAATTCCGTACCATTATTATGTTCATTGGGGGTTCTTTTTCTGTGTGTGACTCTATAGTCGATGGGACCGAATTGTGATGACAACAGTTCTATTGATGAGCAAGATGTGATGTGACATGGTATGGCACCGTGGACACAATACATTTCCTAAAGTTTTGTCAACTAGTCTATTGACCGTCTTCCTCTTCTTCCTTTCTCGATAACATCGTTGCCTAGTGGCGCCCGTAGCGCCAAGTAGAGTGTCGGTATTCAGTTAGAAAATGAGGAAGGATAGGTCGTGATTGTCATGGAATGTTACGCCGATGTATTTATTGAGTATTTCCCGCATGATCGCTGATCGCTACACTTCCTCTTTCGGTAGTGGCTCTTACTATATGGCTATAGGCTAAAGGCTAATGTCAAGGCTGTATGTTTGATGGTATGATGTAATGTATAGAGCAATGCAAGGCGTTAGATGCAGGCTTGGTTTTGTAGGTGGACATACGAAAGGCGGGACTTCAAATGACAACTGATGAGCTATCTCTCTCTCTCTCTCTCTCTCTCTCTCTCTCTCTCTCTCTCTCTCATTTGAGTGAAATAGTATATGATATTTAATAGATGCTTCATACCCACGTCTTCTCTTATTTAACATTGATGTCTATATATAAGGTGGCCTTAGTAACGTTTGTTGTACGTTTCACACGATCACGTGAAATAAATTAAACACATTTATGACCTTATGAACAAGCGGAATTGGGTACAACCTTGTCATGATAGATATCGTTCAATAACCGAGGGGCCCTCAGTGGCGCTGAAACTTAAAGTCTCGTGATGTCTTCCATGACAAATGTTTTGTTTGCCCGCTGTGGCCCTGACTTTCTTCTCATTATTCGATGACTTTTTCATGATAATTGCGATTGTTTGATTGATGATGGAAAAACGCGTCAGAACATGATTTGGTAAATTACCAACAGCGGAAGCTGTAACGATAAGTTTGTAATTGAAGAGGTCGCCCTTTCTTTAAGAGAGCTCATCAAAGTAATCCATTAATTGGAACACAAAACTTGCACAATGGACACCTGCGTACCTGAAGGGCTTCACGTTTACATGCTTTTCCAATGCATTGTCAATACGTACAGTACCTGTTGGTGGGTCAGCGCATTTCTATATTAAGCAAGGTGCGGTCAGGTTACTAAGCGACACAAGATTGTCGAGACGACATATTTAGCCTGGGTTGGATGGGTGCCATGCGTTGTATTGGGGTCATGGAAATTTGGCAAGAACTGTCTCTGAGTCATGCTGCAAACAATTGGACCGTTCTTCTACGGGTGAATGACATGATACGAAATGGATAGCCATCTGCTTACCCTCGATATGGTGAACAGATATTCCTAAATGATCGAATGTATCAATTCGCATGATGCAATCGCACTTGATTTGTGTAAACTTGTCTATGGACAGATATCAAAGTATCTGCAGGGGCAAATGACAGCATGTACCTGTCCGCTGTAAATCTCGCTAAGAATGGGATATGTTGACAGATTGATCCATGGTTTATCGCAGCTGCCTTCATTCCGTGCAAAATCTCCTGGCTGCGTCACGTGACTAGAAGGAAGCCAGGCATTGGTTGGTTTGTGAGAGCCATCGAAGTTTTCTCATTATTCACACTGGGTAGAACCTTTTAAAGTATGTGAACATTTTGATAAGTACTAAAAGATTTTCGGATGCAGTCTCTGTAAATACATTTCTGTTGTTTTAATGATGCCAATTATTCTTTACTACAATTCTTTTTTATACTTTTTTAATCCAGTCTAACCATGGTTTGTCTTCCACCATGCCATGATGTTCATGCACACAATGCTCATTCAGTGTACCATCTATTTGAATCTGCATGGCAATTAAGGTTCCTGGTTTTCCGTTATTTCCCGTTTTCAAGTATTGTGACGTAACCTATAACTAAGCCATTCACACGAACGCCCTTTTGCAGTAACCCTGCTCTTCCGGTTTGCCGCTCCGAAGGATAAAATCACCTCGATATTCTATCATTTTACTCTTAAAGCATCTGTTTAATTGAATTCAATCACCCGCCGTAATTCGTTTTTCCATCGCCCTCCCATATTTCCTCGCAATCGCAATACTTTACATGTGTTTCAGTACATTTGCGCTCGTTAATTGATAAGTTGAAGTTAATGGGAAGTCTGGAATATTTACAAAACATCATTTTTTTCATATTGGCATATAACTTCCCATCCTGCTTGCATCGAGACTGTGAATATATTATTCCAATAATTTCAACGTTGCCTTTATAGAAGTCATAAAATCATTGTTTCACACAGACACGGTTGTCAGGTAGATATTCATTATGTAGGGTAAGACACTGACAAAGAGGACCCGGAAAAAGTCATCTAAACACAAAGAAGACTATCAAAGACGGGCTCGTAGGTAGATTTTCACCTGATGAGTTGACAGTCTGTCCTTGAAGGCTCGGACGCGCTCCCTCGGACAGCTCATCGATTGGCATGTGTCCCCAGCTGAACTTCTGCCCTTGCCGCGGGTCGGAAACGAGCAAACGTGATGTTTAGCGTGATGCAGGCAAGAATTTTAATTCTATCATAATCAGCTTCATTCTTAACAGTACCCGCAACTAGAAGCCGCCGAAAATGATTGAATGCCATAAATTAAAAACAGGCCAACGTTTTTTCAAGTTCAAGTGCATGTAAGACGCAAATTGTTAAGACCAAGCCTGTCAGAAACTATTTGTTGCTGATATCCCTTGACCCTAAAATGATAATAAATCTATTTTAGGAACAACTGACCTTTCTTGTTTTTGAGTCAGCTCTAGTTATCGCCTCTGAATACCTATTTTCTCATCATGGTTGAACTACCTTGCTGTGACTGAACTATACCCGGCTGTGATTGAAATACCTTGCTGAGAGTGAACTGCATGTATATTTTTACAGATGAAGTCAAGTGTGTGGTGGTGTCAAGGAGGTCCACATAACGTTTAATAAGCACCTCATTAACGAGAATCAACAAAACATCCTGTTTCCATCTGCTGTTTTCACCGATGACTCACACTTTTATCGATAGATTTGAGGGGAAAACAACAGTAATTTTATCAGTGACTAAACAATAATCCTTGAAGAAATCACTGCAAAACAAATCTCCGCCGAGCTAATTCAATGTGTCTTACCATTACAGGTTGCTCGATAACTATGTGCTTACTTTCTGAACAAAACCCGTTCGATATATGCCCTATGTCAAATCTTTCAAATCTTCATTTACAAAACTCGGCAGTCCATCAACATAATTCACTTTAAAAGTTACCGAACTTGAAACCTTGTGACTTTTCAAAGCTTGTAATTTTACCCAAAAGATTCTATGCATCGTAAGTAATTAGACTACAGGAATTATTTCATGGCTTTGTTATAAAAAAAGTTTCCGTGTTTGAAAAATAATAATGATTTTCGCCATACTATATCAGAAAGAATTTTTTAATTTCTTTATGTCGCTTACTTTTATAGTTTTGTTATTATATGTGTGACGATAAAGATTAAAGCAATCCTAATCACAATGGTTGGTATGATGATGATGATGATGATGATGATGGTGGTGATGGTGGTGGTGGTGGTGGCGGTGGTGATTATGGTGATGGTTGCGACGACTACAGTGGGGAAAATTGTGATGGATATGTAGAAGTTGAGGTGTCCGTACTTATAGGCCCTAATGGTATTTATTATGGTGAAACAGATGTTTGTCAAACCCCTTAGATTGCCGGTCATCACTGGGCCATATTACGGGGTATATCATAAATTTTCCACAGTTTTATGATTAAATCAAACTGAGAATTTACGATTAAGGCAGAGCAAACGTCCCTTTCCTATATATATAGTGCAAATTTTGGATGAATAGTGTGAACTATCGGAATCAAGGGTGCATTGATCAAAGATTTTTAAAAAAACACGGCTTACCTGTATTGTCCATTGTGGTCGTCGACAGGAGAGTGGTGTAAAATCGACGTGTCGGGTTGAAGGCTATCGCAGAGACAGACAATACTTCTCATGAATTATCGGACGACATATCTCACGTGCCAGATGTCTCGATGGCGAGATGACTTTTGAGCATGCGTATATCTGCTACGTCACCATTTCAGAGCCGAGACAACCTCAACGAGACCCGGACTCGACTCGGGCAATGGCGACTTTGCCAGTGTCCACGGCAACTCTTGAGATTCGGCGATTGAAGAGTATTAATCAAGACTTGGTTTGACGTAGTTAGTCGCACATGAACGAAGGAGTTTTAAAAAATCAGAATTTCCCCAGAACCTGAAAATAGCTTTGCGGTATTCTTCTGTCCTGATTGTATGTTGGTCACATTGTCGTCCATACTTCTCAATGGTTCAATTTCCTCAGTGTTTGACGAGCATCGGACGGATCATTATGCGTTAACATCGCAAAAACATGCAGAGAATTGAACAATGCACAATATACGACGCGACCTACTTCGATGTTAGAACACAAATGCAAAACAAATAAACCGAGTTTGAAGTGTCGTTCAATGCACTGATTTCGAATTACTGATGCCGCCAGCCAATAACGAACGTCGTTACAACTTCTGGTGTGGCGACCATTGGTCGTGGAAGGGCTGCCGGTGTAAAGTCCAATGAATTAGAAATATAACAGCCAGTTCGTTTGGACATTCAAGTACTAGCGATTTTGATGAACAGATCTACACAATTTAAGTGCAAAAAAGGTGGGGGCCACCAAGACTTTATTTACATCGGGGACCGCTTGTCATTTTGATTTTTTAAAAGTGACACCTGATTTAACACAAATCGGTCGCCTGCCGCATTTTATGACCCAATTTCAGCTGGACGCATATAGCTCTGTATCGGACCACTCGCTGAGTAAAATAAAGCACCAATGGTTGGCTTTTATGGCCAACATATCTTTATAAGTGATCAGATAAAGGAGGTATAAATGGGACGAAGGATTTCCAAAATTTGCATGTTAGGTACTTCACTAAGGTTTGCATGTCTACCAGACAGGCTTTGTTACGGCATCTCCTGGGCACATAGGTGAGGTGGTGGATAGGTCGAACCACGTCTAACAGATTGACCACACAGTCCGCTTGTGGTCAGGTACATGGCGGAAGGATTGATTAGTGGTTTCGTGTCGACAACATAGTTCCCCTCAGAAATTATACCCATAAATGCACTGAAGCTCGATTTTAATGCAAACAGGATAATTTGTATGAATTCGACATGGAGTGGAAGCAATCATTTCTGGTTTACTGAATAAATTGTGCTCTTTTCTAGGGGCTACGAGTCTCCAAACTCGGCGATACGTGTATGTAGCGGCGATTCGGTTTCCAGACTTCCGGCGATTCGGTTTCCAGACTTCCATTTTCCACCATGTACCTGACCACAAGCCGCGACAGTTATTGCCAGTACGTGATTCGGACCAGACGATGGAAATATGGTCACTGATAAGAAAATATACCTGGCATGATTAAACATAACAAACTACGACGATGCCAATACACAACATCCCATCATATCCGATCCGATCCTATAGTACTAAAACCTGTCGTCAGTTTTAGAGGGGCATGCTTTTACCAGCTTTATCTCTTTGTAGCTGGTTGCTGCTTCTCAGAAAGTACACAATAAACATTGCTTTCTATATTATTATTCATTGAAGTCGAAATTTTCTAAACTTTGATACAATGTTTTGAGGTCGCGCTATGGCAAATTTGGTGACGTGATCCCACTACAAAATTGACGTGACACTTTTTTTTTTTGAAAAAGATAAATTTATTTCAACATAGTCACAAATAAAACAAATCTACATAACTGTGAATGCGTTAAAATTACAATGCGTCTTGTGTGAAAAAACAAATAATTAGCTGTTTGATTACAAAGATCATCATATGAATGCATTCAGGATGCATTCTTCTCCTTCCAGTCTTACAAGGCTTGAAAACTTTGTGATAAAATCCTCAGTTTTGTTCATCATCTTATAAATGAAATACAATGTATTCATCCATGAGGAGAGATGACATTTCAATTGCATGACATAGGATTGAAGGGAAACTTTAATCCCATCAAGAGTAACCGAATTTCGAATATTCCAAACTGTATATTTTACAAAGGAAGTAATACAGTAAATAATGTCAGATGTTGCATTATTATCATTTTCGATTCCTGCAATTGCTAATCTTTTGATATTGATATTATTATCAAAGTTGTGGTTTCTGACAAAGAAAGAAATACATTTCTGCCAGATTTCTTTAACATATTTACACTCAAATAAGATGTGTTCCAGTGTTTCTTCTTGGCCACAAATATGGCATTTCCCATCACTTAAATTGAAAGTTTTGGCCAAGCTTCCTGTGACTAGGCCTCGATGGAAAATCTTCCAATTTAAATCATTTACTGAATTGCTGACAATTTCTGTTGAATTAAGACGGCTTAATAGAGTAGCTTTGTAACTGTCAGTAAGACTTAGATTCTCAGCCCATTTTTGACAAATCTGACCTCTGACTGCATGCCATTTCTTATCAACTAATTTCCAATAAAGTGACTTGGTTTTGACCTCACTTTTTGTCAGACCATAATTCTCTAAGTCTAAGATATCATAGTTTTCTTCATTTTGGATGTTTGAAGAAATGATTTGTTTCCAGGAATCTGGAATAGCATTGAGGAGTGTTTCATATTCTGTTTTGATTTCCTCTTGCACATGTCTATTTGTACCTCCTCTAATTTTTGCAATTATATCCCATTGTTGAAGCCAGTCATTTCTGTCATCATTCCAGATGTCCCTAAGCCTTAAAATTCCACTCTTTGACCATTTGTCATAAAAGAGGACACTTCCTTCATTCTTAATATTGTCGTTATACCACAGAACTTCTCTAAGAAGATTCTGTTTTGATGTTGGCAGATTCACTCTTGTAAGTCTAAGTGACTTCCAGGTATTTAACATATCCCCATACACCATTGGGGTTCGTTTGTTGTTGACTTTGAAATTGAGATGGAGGTAGTGATAATCACTATTAAGTTTATTGTCATAACTCGCTATGAAATATTTTGATAAGCTGGCCCATTTAGGGGTCCCCTTATCTGGATTTTTCTCAAATAGTTTCATAAGCCACTTTAATTGGAGTGCATTAATTTTTTCTTCAATGTCGACAACTTTTTTGCCACAGTCATCATATCTTTGAATGAAAATACCCCTTTTTATAACTTCTCGTTTACCTCTCCAAATAAATTTCCATAATGTACTATTTGCTTCATTAATAATTTCCTTAGGTACGTGATCAAATGATGCCAGGTACCATAATTTTGATGCAGCCAGCATATTAGCTACTATTGCTCTGCCTTTAAACGACAGATTTCTAGTATTCCAGATCTTAAGGCAATTCGTAAATTTTTCCATCACTGTTTTCCAGTTTTCTCTAGATGTGTTACTGTTTCCAAACCCAACTCCCAAGATCTGTAAAACCTTGTTTGAAAAATCGATCCCTTCCACTGAATCAGTGCGGTTTTTAAAACTCCCAGCCCATAAACCTTTGGATTTCTTTTTGTTCAGCTTTGCACCTGTTGCTTTTTCATATTTGTTGAACATTTTCAATGACTGAGTAATGCTTTTCAAATTTCTCAAGTAAAGAGTCGTATCATCTGCAAAACTCTTAATTTTTTCCTCTTGTTTGTCTGGTAGTATGAATCCTGATATGCTGTCATCTCTACGAATATTTTCGGCTAGCACTTCTGCTGACGTGACACTTTTGAGTCATCGTTCCGTGACAGCGCCATCAACGTTGGATGAGCGAAACGAGGTAAGCAGAGAAAACGCTTGTGCAAACGCTTTTGCGACAAAAATGTCTCGTGATTTAATTCACATATATTTCAGTATACATTCGTTATTGTCGACATTAATCTAAGAAATAGCGCTTGCAAAGAGCAAATTAATGTCGGTCACTTTAAGCCTTATGGTATTCAACATCCATGAGATTTTTACCGCGACATTCGATGTCAAGTGAGAGTGCACGTGCACTGTCTTTGTTGGGGGCGCTGTTCAATATTCAAAACAGTAGTTGTACGTCGGGATATTCGGGACGGCAAAATTCGTTGCCGAGTGTTATGGTAACACAGTGACGTACATGCCTTAACAATATCGGCATGTCTTACATACGACAGCGTTATTCATTACCGAGGGACATTCCTGACGTCTCATTTGTATTCAATCTAAAGAATTATTTGTGCATTATATTACCATGCCCTACCCGTCGCATTTCGATTGGTCGAGCTGATCCACGTGACTGACCACAAATACACAGTAATGGTTCGTTTACATGCCCGTGAATATGAATAATAAGATTAACAACTCAAAGTATCGTAACTTTACAGCTCAAACATAAATCATAATCAATCACAAAATAAAATGGAGGACTTGTAGGTCAAGTTGAGATACTTTTTTCTGAAAACATCTCCGGATTTGCCAATTTTTTACAGCGCGCGTGACAGGCGTCGCGTATTGCTCAGTTTCTGGGGCCGAGTTGTCGTTCGCTCCTGAAATTTTCGGAAATTTTGACTGTTTTCTTGGATTCGCTGATAATATAATGGAAATAACAGACTCCGCTCTGACCATTAACGTTTATCTGCGGGCGCGGGCTCGAGGAAAGCCAAATTAACGGGCTCGGCTTGTTAATTTTTGGCTTTCCTCTCGCCCTTGGGCCCACAAATAAACGTTAATGGTCAGCGCGTCGCCCGTTATTTCTATAATCGCAAGCAGGTGAGAACCACCAAGGATCCCTTTCTTTCGTCCATCATAGTGTTTCATCGGTGTTGTTCATAAATTTCACGGTAAAATTGGGGCGCTGCACCCAACACAGCGCATTTTGCTCAAAAATCACTTGTTTGCAAATATTCAATTTTAATTAATTTGTTAACCCAATATTGGTTGGGTTCACCTTTTTGCTTGTCAAGCAGTCGTAAGGTGGGTGATAAAGAATATGCAAAAATGTATGCAAATTTAAATCACCCGATTTCCTGGCTTCTTTCTTCTCCCAATTTCAAGATTTCCAAAGAATTTAACTCTACTCTGGCTGGGTCAAATTTTCTGAAATTTTCACATTATGTTCTTTAAATGCTATATAGCAAAACGACTATTTTGTTTGGCAATTAAGTTCTCATATTTTGAATAAGAGGCATTTTAATTTTGCTAAGCATGATTTCAGTCACTTTTTTTGAATGTCAGTATTTCAACCCATGCCATTCATTCCAGCTTTTGGCCATACAAATTTTGACGTGGGCACTATCCGGTTCAGGCCCCGAGAACCGGATAGTGCCCACGTCTATGAATATTCAGCGTGAACGAGGGCGATAAAACTATAAAGAACGCTTCGGATAAGGCTGGCAGGAACTCAAACAAATTATCTCCTCTAAGTCCCAAATTCTACACTTGGCTCTTCTAAGTATTTCTCTGCACTCCCACCTGGTCAGTCCACAAGGATTGGATTTTTCGATACTTGAGAACGGCGACACCAAACGATGTGTCCCTTGTCCATTGAGTTGAAACGGATACTAGCAAACTATAAAAAATGCACGTTATGTTGTAAAATACCAAAGTCACCATATTTGGTCGAAAATGAAAAGAAATGCGTTGCGACACACGATAATTTCGAGTATTTTAATAAGCCCCATAGTCCCTCAAACCACGGCCATACATGAACGCGCTCGCGTATGTCCGTACGCTCTAAGCTGACATTGAATGGTATGCATTTCACTTCAGCGACGAGTGCTACGCTTGCGATCGTGTCGATCGGTACGACGGTATGGCATGTATCAATGATCCAGTTCAAGTGACTTGAATGACTATATAAAAAACTGTTTTGATGTTTTCTGCTCTGTTATGGACAAGGGTCCAGCATTCACAGGTGCAGGACATTTCGGCCAAGGGGACATAACACTAAAACAAAACTGACCAACTTCGCCTTTTGTAAGTGCTAGCGTTCCCGGGACAAGGATTCGTTCGCCCTTACCCGGGGCCCGTACCTCGATCCCAGCTGTGTACTTAGCCGGCCGTTAACTGTTTTTATATTTTATCTAATGTAAGCATAGTGTAGCCATGTGAGATATATATATGGTCCAATTTCGATATATTGTAGTCTAATTTTGATATGCTGACTTATTCATTATATTAAATCACAGACAAACAGAAAACTCAACTCATTGCTAGCATTGTCGGTCAACTTTAAGAATCATGTCTTAATATTCTCCATTCTCTTCCAATAAACCCGAGACAATTTTACTGACAGAATTACACTGTTACAAACTAGTCTGTTATGATGGATTGTGTATACACTAAAGTTTTCGATTTCGTAAACCAGAATTCAGATCTCTCCGTTCAAGAGATGAAGTTTCTCTTAAAACTCAACGAACAAGACTCAAATTATGATGATCGTTCTTTCTCGTATGTCGCTGTAGCAGCAGCCATAGCTCTCGTACGTTGCGACGGAAAAACTCTTTTTCCGTTGCATGACTTGGGGTTTTCCCGTTGCAATCAATATTCATTCGTCCGGGAAAACGAGAGCTACGACTGCACAGATGAATAGACTTTCTAGTCATATTCGGTCAGCATCAAGTACTGAAGTTTTGAAATCTTGACTAAAGACCTGCTTCTTTGAGAAAACATAGTCATGCGACATGTCAGCGCCAGTGAAAATTTTCTTTATGCTTTGTCTGGAAAACCATAGACCCCGTTTTTAGGGTCTATGGGAAAACTTAGGTGATTTTGCTTAGCTCACGTCTGAAGTTGCACTAAAAATAGCGTTCAGGACCCGATAAACAAAATGTTACACTTGGTGGGGGTGTTTGTGATAAATGGAACGGCCTTTCTGTCCAATCACTGGCCATGCTTGTTTTAGGCGTCAAATTTGAAATTCATTGTTATCAGTGCGTACATATTGACACACACACCCACCAACTCATTAAGTTGGCGAAAGCTCTCGCAGAAATTTGTATGGGAAAAAGCTGTCATGTTTAAGAATGAGGATAGATAATGCAAAATAAAAGTCGTTTTTTCTACATATACTCTTCTTTCAAGTGAAATATTACATTTTAGAAAATAGCGTCAAGGTTTTGCCTAAAATTAATTTTTATCATTAATACCAAAATTGATGTTTTTTACCCCAAATATACACCCACTTCATCCTTCGAGTAAACTACTGCTACCATACTAAACTTAAGAGTCTCTGCTTTCTGAAAATATATTGTATGAGGGGGTTTCCTTGTCATCTTTGATGAGAAATATTGCTTTGAAAAAAAACTGTGTTGGCAACATGCAGCTCCACATGACTTAGGCCTATATGTGTACACACCGCTGTTTAGTGACAGGATGGATCAATAATTATAACTGAACAAAGTTTTAATTTTGGAATTTCAAATTTAGAGGGATTTTCTCAGGGATATATCATCACTTTTGTCACCATGTTTGTGTTCCACATACAAATAAATGTGCAATTCAATTGTTATTACAGCACAGTGGATATTCTAAGAACTACAGACTGTCAGATATTCCATACTCAATGTCATAAATATTGCTGTGCAGTTAGCAGACCAGAATGTAGCAAAACTTTCATAAAAACAGGAAAAAAATCTGCCGCGGCCGCGATCAAGATCGATTCATTCATCCATCTATCCATCCATTCTTCATTCATTCATTCGTTCTTCAATTCCGTCATTCGTGCACTCACGCTTACTATCAAGAGTGGTGACGAATTTACATTGACACAAAATCATAAAAATCATAATTCTCCTTGAATCATAATGGCTCGTTTCCTTGTCCATGATGAATGCTGGAATGTCAGGACAATGGCCTGTGTCGGAGATGTATGTATGTAGGATTCAATTAACACTATAGACCCTGGAGTGAGAGACACCTTCCAATTTACACAACCTATATGCACTGCCGCACACCTAAGGCTGAAACACACTTGCACTCAACGCCACACTGTGTTTTGTACAGGAAATGAAATTGTTTTCCGTGAACTGTTGCCCTCGTTGAATACAAAATAATAAGATGTTGCCATGCAACGAGCGCGGTGTCATCAACCTTCTGTGTAATGGTTTGAAAATTGCAGAAATGTAGACCTTCGTTTTCGGATAGTTGCCATGCAACGAGCGGGATGTCTTTCTGGTGTGAACTTTCAGAAATGCAGTCCACAGTCGAAATTCAAATAGACAAATCTCACAATCCTAAAATTATAAAATCTCTGGAAAAAAACTATACAGCATCGGCAAACGACAATTGTTATCAATATGAACATAAATAAAGTGATTCAATATTGTGCTTCATTAGATTTTAGTTACACTTTCAGCAAATGCTAAAAATTAGGCAGAGATTGTGGGTTAATAAACGGCTGGCGGGAATCTTTATTTATACCTTCAACGAGAATCTAAAACCACTCAAAGACTCGAAAGTGTGAAGAAATCTTGATAAGAGAAAGAACAATGCTATGAATACATAGAACAGTATAGAAGCAAACATAATGCGCATGCGAAGTCTGTGAATATAATGAGATGTATTTAGAGCGAACGCGTTCACCGCCACTTTGGCGATTTGCCAGTAACCATGGCTACCGTAGATCACACGATAATTTAGCTGAAAAATACCTGGCATGAAGGTGAAGTTTACATGCATTGGATGTGACGACGCCATTGTCTCACAGCATGGTCATAGTTCATGTCCAGTGAACGACAATAAATTTGATATGTGACCAATTCTTGCCGGTGACATTCCATGAAACCAATTCAACAACTATTTCATAAAATTGAGTGAGGAAATTCAGATTAGTGCCCTGGAGAAAATACTGTTTATCAAAAATTTCAAATCAAAGAATATAAGTGAATTTTTTGAGTACAAGTAGTTCATTAATTATGAACGTTTGACCATGGAATGTCACAAGGCAAAATTAGAAGAACAATAGTAATACAAAATGCAAAGCTAGAGAACTGATAAAACAATTTACTTGTGGTTGTTTTAATAAAAATACGGGTAAGATAAACAAATTGAATTCAAAACGTCGCGTTCTCGCAATAATTATCATTATTACTTTATTTCAGACTGATTAAAAAAATCGTCCATAAACAATGAAAAATATTATAATATAAAGATAGTCGTTAAAACATGAAAAGACAGGTATTTACGTACAATTTAGTGTGTCCGGTAAAGGTCAATAAACTTTACATTCAAGCCCGTCATTACGTTCGCAAAGTAGATCGATCTGCAAAAATTACGGGTTGCCTTTCTCCCGAGGCTGCTGTATACCCCCCGTCTGAGCGAAAACAGCTTTTACGCTTGCGCAGACACAGCAGCAGCTGGCACGCAGCAGCGACGGTCATCGCTCTTTGACGTCATCAGTCGGCGGGAAAGTGAAAGGGAAATCCCCGATCAGTTCCCGCTTTGTCGTCGGCCAATCAGACTACAACTTACTCAAATAGATTATTATAGTCTTGAGTATCATGTTCTTCGTTGAATATTTTGCCCATCTATAGGAAGTCAATTACAGGGTTCAGGTTCAGAAATAGAAAGTTTGATGTATTCAATACAATTCATCGCCAGACGGGACTTTCCCTATGCAAGAATATGCCCGAAACAATAAAAAAATCGAGCACTGGCCGTACAGAGATTGCGTAAAATCACATTATTGACGTTGATAATGCAATAGACATATGAAAGTCACACAAATTACACAATACAAATCAATGCACTTACTTTACGTACAAATGTCGGCATTCGTTTATTTTTGAGATTTTTAAAGATTTTAAATTTAATATGGTAAAAATGGTAATGTTAAAACTACATTTCACCGACCCTGTCATAGTCGGTGTCCCCGGTCGATTCAGGTATTACTTTCATGCCAAGTACTGCCGCCAGGAAGTGTCCGGTTTCAAACCGCCTCAACCCGTGAAAATCACGGGTAACCCGATTAATTGACATGCATTTATGCATGGATTAGCCATGACGTTTTCATTTTCTATGCATATATGCAGAGCGTAAGCTGTCACTCAAGACAGTGATTGTTTACTTTGGTGACAAAAGAAGTCAAGTATCAGTGTCAATCCTTGAGTGAAATAAAAAATCAAAATCTTTCGTATGTAAAAATGTGAAAGAGGCTCCCCCCTAACTATCCAAAATGTGTTTTGTGTCGAGTTTGTGTTTGATTCGTTTCGAAAATGTGTTCCTACATTCTTATCCGATTGTCTGTCTTAATGAAATGTTGTTTCGCTTCGGATATTTGTAGGGAAGTTTGGATTAGTGTGTACGGTAATGTTTTGTTTGTGTGGGGAAAGCTTATGGCGAGACGCAGCCGGGCCTATGGTGTTACAAAGTTGATAGAGTGGCCCTTTGACGCTTGCGTTTCGAAACCCGAGTGTGGTTTCTCATCAGTCGCAGTGTAGATTCCTTAGTTTGTGTTTGTGAAAATTTATTTTAATGCATTTTAGTGGTCTTGCTCTTCGAGTAGCGAGGCAAGTATATTAATGTTTGGGTCTCGTTGTGAGTCCGTTCGGTGGTTCGGTTTGTTTGTTCTATGTTTCTTTACTTTTGTAAATTTTGTTTAGACTAGTGTGTCTTTTAGATTTTTTGCGGCGGTTTGTGAACTTTTAGGCAATAAGTACGGATTTTTATGGTTTTTTTTGGATCAAGATACTTATAAGTATCATGGTCGATGTGTTTCTTGTCGTACATTTTGTTAAACAGTTCGTGTATTTTGTTTACTGTTTGTTCTGTGTCGTCACTGTCTAGTTGAGTATAATACTGAGTGTTGCGTAATTGCTTTTCGCATTCGTGTACGTAATCTTTTGTGTTGACAATGACGACGATACCCGACCCTTGTCGAAGGGTTTTTATGGTAATTTGTATATTGTTTGCAAGCTGGTTTATCGCGATTCTTTGGGCACGCGACATTTCTTGTTTCCTTGTTTGAAAGGATATCTCTAGAAGTGCAAGTTCAGCAGCTTCAGATAGCTTTTAAGTTCTGTGTTTTTTGTTGTTCGGGGAGTCCAGCTTGATTTTTCCTTGAATGGGTGTTGTTGCGATTGTTTGTGTCTCATGATGTAGCGCAGTCTCACTTTGCGACCATATTTGTTGAAATCCTGAAGCAGTTTTATTCTGCTTGGTTTTGTTGGTGTCGGAATGAATTTTAGGCCTTTGCCTAGTGCTATTATTTCGGTGTTTGTTAGTTTGAGCGATGGAAGGTTCTTGATGAATTTCATGTTGTTGTCGGCTTTTCTTTGGAAGATGGCTGATTTATTTCCACGGCCATTTTGTCTGTTACGGTGTTTTATCATTTTGTTTTTTGTTTTTTTAATGTTGTATTTCTTTTTTGTTGTGTTTACGATTTTTGTTAATTCTTATACAGCATAAACGTTGAATCAGAGAATAATGGAATAAGAACGTTACTACAATTTTACCGTCGTTTGGTCGCCTGAAGTAGCAGTTGGTGTTTATACAAAGAGTACAAAAGAGCGTCATGGATCTGGAGCCCGCTTTTGTTCATCAGCTGATCCCAATTAACGAAGTTCTCCTCCCACTAATCCAGGGAAACCGTACTTGATTGTCCTACGTCATCAGCTAACGCCTCATTATGCTGATTTTATGCCGTATATTTGAATACATAACGAGCCTGTGAAACCGGACAATTCCTGGCGGCATGTTTTCTCATTTTTGTTGGATATTTGAAACATGATGAGAGGTAGGGCTATGCTATTGGCTCTCTCAAAGTGCTGACAAATCTGGTCTTTCACTTTGTAAAATTTCCCTTAGAGTGGCACGATTCGGTAGTTACCATTATGCCGACTTTCACTGGTTAGAAAATTAGGTTCTCTGATTCCAAATGTGATTGTGTGTATGTATATTAGACGCCAGCAGTCGGGAAACTAAAAGCAATACAGTGATAGATAGCCGGCCTGTTTCAGGGTCTGTGCTGTTTGACATAATTTGTGATTGTTACGTCCACGATTATGCGGTACTACATATGGCGCTTGACGGGATCGATAGTACCAAACATGCCTGTTTATGATAAGATGAGGTGACCAGCATTTCGTCGGTGATGTAGACCTATAAATTGCACATGAAAAGGATCCTTGTAGACAATTGAAATAATGTGAGCTGGCTTGCCAAATCAAACGTAATAGACAACAAATAGTGTAAGGGATGCATCACTGAACATTTCTTTCATTTGCTTTCACGTGATGGAGTGACTCAAAAGCCGAAACTAAACTTCTGCTTGCTTTACTTTGCGGTTCTGTTCCGTCTACCCAATGCAATTATTGCATTTTCTGACGAGTTAGTTTGAGAAAGAAAGAGTTTGTTCACAAAGTAACGAATTTATATTTCATTATTTTTAAATGTAATTGATGTCTACGTCGATAGCTTAATTTTTGTTTGATTGTAATTTCATTATGTTAGCATTTGTAACTTTCTGGTCTTATGTCTGCATTTTATAATCATCGACTCAATTATCCTGATTTCAATTCTGCATTTTATAATCACCCACTCAATTATCCTGATTTCACGACAGGTAAAAGTGGAATATCTTAGTCTGCTTATCAGCCTGTCGTCTTAACTGCTCCCTCCTATCTTTGTTGTATGTATGTATGTATGTCCATTAGAACTATGTTTCTGTCTCTATGACAGCTCATATCGACAACAACAATATTAATCTCTCTCTCTCTCTCTCTCTCTCTCTCTCTCTCTCTCTCTCTCTCTCTCTCTCTCTCTGATACACTGTGGTGCGTGTCACTGGTGTCCAACCAGAGATATCAACACTCACAGAAGGTCAAACGACTATTGGGCAACAGCACAGCAATTTTATTTCAAACAGTACAAAATACAAATTCGCAATGCTTTTTCAAAAATAAACAATATATGTTTCTTTCTCTCAGTTACATCTGTCGATGTTATCCGATCATTTTTATCGAACTTGAGAAAAGTTTTAAATCTACAATTAATGTCATGCACACAGAGATTGAGATATATCATTAATTATAATACTTGATCGTTCCCAGCACCTGAATCTTTGCAGACGAGTGGGTACTGTGATCGTAATAAATTGTAAAACTTTGTGAAGAATTTGCCATTCACTCAGCCCCGACTTTAGATCATATTCGAAGTTTAAATTTTAAAAAATGATAAACGGTTGTAAAGATTTTCAATCTAGTAAAATCTGTACTTTTCCCATTCCTCGGATAAATTAAGCTGAAAATTACATAAAATCAACACTGAATTCCATATAAATTACCTTGTATATAAGTCGACATAAATTATTCAAAAAGCAATAATTTAAATTACTGGTATATATATTAGATAAAAGATTTAATTCAACTGCCTCGCGATGTACTTTTCTCTGGATCAACATTTTGTGTGTTTCTCCCTATGTCTTCTTTGGTTACCTGTTTTTCCACTTGATTAATACTAAAAATCGCTCTTTCCATAAATTTTAAGCTTTTGTGATAACTTAAAATCTAAAAATGGCAAGTTTGTGCATTGGAAAGCACATAATAACAAATATGAAAATTAATGGATAAGGTTTTATCGATCTGTTAATTATTTAAGTCTCTAGTCCTGGTAATATTATTTTATGTTAATGATAAATATAGATATGTCGGATTGATGTTGCTAAGTTTTAGAGAAAGACGTGTATGGCGTTCGGGTCAAAAGGTGAAATTGCACACTTTTTTGACAGACGGCAGAC
This sequence comes from Ptychodera flava, assembly GCF_041260155.1. Lineage (NCBI taxonomy): Eukaryota > Metazoa > Hemichordata > Enteropneusta > Ptychoderidae > Ptychodera > Ptychodera flava. The sequence continues at coordinate 38,951,669 of NC_091928.1, forward strand.
AGGAGGATTAAAAGACACATTATAGACATAAACTGTGGAAACAGCCAATGGTATGATTTCAAATTAATCGATGGTAACCTCAACAATTGTAACAGACTTAGCAATATTGTAGCTGTTCAGTTAGACAAATACCTTTAGTTCATATCCGACGTGTTTATCCACAACTCTTGACTCATACTGTGACAGCCATGATGTTTGCTGATAGATAAAACCGACACAGATTAATTATCGCTTCACAGAATATCCAGTAGTAGACATTTTGCTTGAAGTTCAGACAAGAAGTCAAACAACCATGTTTTGTAAATCAGTTTTCAACTTATGAAGCTCAAACTATAACGACACAGTGTTTCTCTTGAAAATCGTTACTGAAGGGTATACCTAAATGAGAACAGCTGCATTTTCAGCCTCCGATTCGCTTTGGTATTTAGAAGTGAGGGCGTTGATGGTAGCATTTTCGGTCTGTTTCTTCGCCTGATCAGCGGACGGCATAACGTTAACATCGGGTGCATGCTCAAGTTTACGCTGACTGTCTGAAACACCTGGCGTGTTCAGTTTGTTAGAGATTTGATTTTCCCCTTTCTCGGTGGGTTTTGTGACGTCACTCTGATTCGCCATGTCAGTGTTGCTGTTATTACTGTCAGCATTTTCTCTGTCTCTGATTTGAACGGAGGCATCGTCATGACGATCAGAGTCGGCGTTCTTGTTGATTTGTACCATTTCTACCTGGTCACCCACTGTATTTGTTTTTGCGTCCATATTGTGAGATGGGTGATCGACTCCCTCGCTTCGGTAACCTCGTATTTCTGTGTTACTTTCTTTCGACGTCGTTCCATCGTTAGCTTCGTTCTGCAAAGCTGTCTTTTCGCTCTCGCTCGGGCTTGGTGTACCGGGCAACCTGAGTGGGTCACTTTTGTCCGGCATCACTGATGAAGAACTTGCATCTACCGACAGACTTTGCTTTCCCTTATCAACAGCAGTTGTTTCATCAATTACACCCGTAGTAGACCCCATCCCGGATGCATATGAAGGGCCAGCAGCTTTCTTTATTTCTTCAATTTCATCATCCATTGTGGTGTTTGGATTTTCGTACGAGTTCGAGGGCTTGACCTCAAGGCGATGAGTGAGAGCGTCCTCTGGTGACGACCCTCTGGTGGGCTGGCACGGACCAATCAGCGTCAAGAAAACCGGGAGAAAAAGGAGGCCGTGAACAGCGCCGATTAATATCACCAAGAACATGGTTTTGAAGAATGTTCGAAATATGTATGATTCAGAACCAGCAAGTGCTGCCACGCCGAGAATTGTAGAGAGAGCGCCCTCTATTATAGGCCATCCTAAAATATGTAACGCTTCTATCGCTCGTTCGTTCCGTTTATTGAACGGGGCGATAACAAAAGCATATGTGATATGTGCTGAGAAATCGACACTAAAACCGATACATATGATTATATTTATCATAGATATGGAATCTAATCTAACATCCCATAATGTCATAAAACCAACAACACCGGTCGAAATCGTAGCGATTGCAAAAGTCACGTATATTGAACAGACTGGGTGAGGAATTAATATCAGAGAGACTACAAACATGGCGGCTGCAGCTATTCCAATATTCTGTATTGTGTTCGGTAACACAGCGAGGTACTGTTCGTAGAATATGAACGCTGGATGATAGGCGAACATCTTGATGTCAGATTTCTCGACAATGCGACGAGCGTCCACCATCATTGCTCGTTCACGATTTGCTGTATTTGTGTCCTTTGAAAAGACGTAGAATCGCGATGACAAAATACTGGTGTTGTCTTCGTTGAAGTTGATGTCAATTTTGTACGGGTGGGCCTGCATCAAAAACCGTTCTCTTAGATACTCTACGAATGACGCATTACTATCGTATGTCAGCCCTAAGATCTTTAGGTAGTCCAGGAAATCTCGCAACCAAGACTGCGTCACGTCGCTGTTGTTATGGAAGTAGTCGCTTTCTTCCAGTTCTCTTGTGACGTTCTCAATCGCTTCTTGTATCTTTGTATCGGAGTAATCAACTTCTTCGTCGATCACTATGGCAACGACTGGCCCGTAGACCTTAAAGTACTCATCTTCCAAGTTGTAGAATGTGACTGCGTACGAGTCATCGTTTGCCAGATTTTTCAGTCGAATTCCTTCCTGCAGCTGCGTGCAACCCCAGATGGCAACGCCTAAATAGATGAAAAATGTTACTACTGTAAGTATTTTGACTGGCATCTTCACTATGAACGGCCCGTAGTGTTTATAAAGGATCCGAGTGACAAAGTGTTCGTTGTCCTCGTCATTCGGCGGCGTCTTCTCCGATGAGCCCCCGGCGCAGAATATCTTGTACCCGGTCGATGGAGCCTCTTTCTTGGGTAGCACCTTCATGCAGGTCATGCAGTGGCGGTTGGCCTCCTCCCGCCTACCGAACAGCGTCATGCACGCACCGAAGAACGTGATCTGGTAGGCGTAGTCGAACAACACCGCTATGCCTGTGTAGATGCAGAATATTCTCACTGACGGGAAATACGTGATGGCGCCGATGAAGAATGCCAGGAGGTCGGTAATACTGGTGATGGTGATCGACATAGCAGCCTCTTTGTACGCATGCCCCATACGTTCTGGAACAGACTGCGTGGGTGACGTTTGTCGCCAGGCAGCAATCATAATAAACATGTCATCCACGCCAATACCTGTGTACCGAATGAAAATAGTAAAGCTGTAGAATTTTATTTAGACCACTATTGCTGTCTTTCACTCATTTCTTCTGCGATGATTTGAATATATTTGTCATCACAGATTGTATGCAATGCAGGTCACGACTGGTAAAGATTGTGGGTACAGATGACTTTATAACAGACCATGCAATAAGTATAAGACTGCATTGGAAAGCTACTGATTAGGAAGGAGTCGCTTATTTTTGAAATTTATGAATATCAATTTTCTCTTTATGAAGTTTTGAACCAGTTATTTTAGAGCTAAGATAATGATAGAGCGTTTAACATTCCATAACCAATCAAAAGCAGTCACTGTAGTTTGCTGCATCTCAGCTATACATGGGCACAAAATATCAACAAATGCACCATAGAGATTCACGTGCGGGAGCTCGTAGATTTCGCGACTTCCAAAAATTCCCTCCTAAAATATTATGCTATAGTAAGTGCAGCAATCAATAAACTTTACAAAAATACACTTTCTGTCCTGTAAAATATGAATTAACAATCTGCATACTAATGACTTAAAAAGTGGGTTTGTCTAAAGCAGACCGCACGCATGTGTAATCAATATAATGTACTCACTTCTCTATCAACGGACACCGCGCCACAAAAGCTGTTCTTATAGGAGGTTGTGTGAATGACGTCCCAACAATGGATGGGGCTAGAATAATTACGTTCAGTCTCCCCAAACTTTTTAGGTTTAGGGAATCACTCGAATTTTGACATACATTTTCAAAATATATTTTATACAAATCGCCATCACAGATAAAGACTGTTGAATAGCGTGTGTATGTGTACAGGTTATCCGGTCATGTTGTGTCTCATGTACGGGTATGGCAACATTTGAGTTCTGGGGTTACGCACTCAACAGCACAATTGCAGCTTGAGTGGAAATATGTCAGAGAATTGATTCTAAAGGAACGCGTTTTATAGACATATAAGTACTCGGTAATGGGCACAAAGGTCTTTACAATCACTGACGTAGCATTGAGGGCGAGCATGTCTTCCCGAAGATTTTTTATTCACAGAAATAGGTAACTAGGCCGGGAGCTTTTCATCGCACAGTGTTTTAAACCAAAGACACAATACAAACTTTGGCAAAATCTTTCCAATTTCACAGGACTGCTATATTACCAAACGTTCTAGGTTAGCTGCTGAGAATATAGATTGCCTGGATAGTGGAAATGCACTGTTTTTGACCTGACTAAGCATATACATGCACGACTATTTTCATCAATAAAGGTATGTATATATATTCAATTTTGTTCAAAACGTTCGGTTAAGGTATTTTTTTCGATTCTCTTTTCAATATCCCTTAACTACATTAACTTAACTATTTTATTTAACTATGTCATTGCAAAGAGGATGCTTTCCTATCAAAACTTATTATTATGACTGACTTACCTAATACGAGGAAAGGCATGGAGGCAACGACGTTAATAAACGGTAAACCGATGTAGCTGCCGACACCCAGGGCTGAGATGACCGCCAAACCAGCAGACAGAACCCCGAGCTGACCGAGGAGCGGTTTACTCCGTACCCAGTCGGCCATGACGCAACATAAAATCGAAAATGTTATCAGAACGGTAAACGTTATAGAGAATAACGGAATAACGCCGAGGCTGCTGTCTGCAAGTTCAATTTCTTGCGTCTGCGATGTAAAATACGCAATGTTTACGTTTTCCGATTCGTATTCAGCTATTCTGTCCAAGAATTCCAACTCCCAAGCTTTGCTTCGTCTCTCGTCGTCATCAGAATCGTACTTCAATAAATAACTCAACTGCATGGCTTTCGCTGATTTCACAGTTTCTCCGTCGTCGTAGAAGTCGACGCCGCCTAGAGCAGTTCCGATGAAAACCTGTACGAACGGCGTCCAGTCGTGAACTGGATATGTAATGTTGATGCTTCCCTCCATGGCGGCATCATTACCATACAAGCTAAGTATGATGTTCTGGTTACACGTTCCGTCCCACTTTCCGCACAGTTCTTCGAACTGGTATCGCTCCCCGTCGTCTGTAGTATTCAGCTTCAAAACATAACTGTTGATTTCTAAAATTTCTCTCAAAACGCTTTCTCTGAGGACGTTACCGCCGTCTCGAGACGTCAATATCAAACGACCGTACCTGCCGAGTCGGTGCTGTCTCAGAGACTGAAATTCATCGTCGTCGTTGAGCGGGAACAGTTCCTCAGACCTAGTTCTGTCTTTCATCGCCTGGCTATCATCAGGAGTGAACAGGTACTCCACATCGGTGTTTTCTTTGAAGAACACCATCCCTGCAGCCAAACCCATGGCCACGAAGATGGGAACTAGCAGGAACGGTAGAGGGTGATGTCCGATGAACCTGCCGTACCGCTGGTAGAGCCTGGCCAAGCGCTGCTCCACGCAGTTAAACTCAAACCTGCACGCCATTCTCGCCTCCACGCCTACCAGTAAAATGGCGGTGAACAGTGTGCCGCCGACACTGTATATGTGCACGGCTATTTCGGAATAATAACACGAAATCACGTGACGCTGAGCTTTCACTGTTTATGGCATCGAACGAGCATCGTCGGTTTGCGAACAGAAATTTGCTATATTGAAGACCAGATATTTCTCATAGACGAGAAACGTGCATGTCTTCAGCGAAATGGAACGCGGAAACATATCGACCGATCTCATGACCGCAGTCCGTAATGGGCCCATATTGGGTTTCAAATATAAATTATATGTCGGCCGCTTTCGCTGAACTAATGAATAATTAATATTGCTCTCAGCTTGCCTTCGGTTTCATAATAATATTATTATATGATAAGCAGACACAGACTACTACAGGATCTGTTCAACAGATCTAGAGGGCGATATACGAAATGTCATATCAAGATCAATGTCATCTACTACATAGCAGTTTTCTAGTTTTTGATACACCAATATGCTTCAATGTCATGCCCTCTAGCGATACAAATACAGAATGTTAGTCACACGAGGTTCTGACTCTGATATTATTATGGCATCAATTTGTTGACTCTTATTGTCTGCTTCGTACGTAATTCCACTTTTGTTCCCCTTCGCTTTGTATCTACCTGGAAGCTACTGCGTTGTCCTCAGGTGAACTTGTCACGAGATCGGACGCATTCTTTTGACAAGGTCTATAAATAGCGATTAGGAAGTGAAAGGACTCGTTTGTGTCCTTGATGCGTGTTCACTCAAGGCAAGGAATTAAACCGTGTATAGACTCTTGTACATTTGAAGAGCACCTGTTAGCAGGGCGTACCCTTGGTTTTACAATCAAATTGTACGCGTCGCCATAGCAACAGCGCATACAGGAGCATGACATGTGACGTATAGTCTCAGTGGACCACAGTCGCTCGGCGCTAGACTGATTTACAATAAAGATAATGGGTTGAATCGGTTGTTTACAGTAAGTATCCTTTACTTACGCTTTGAGGTAGTATGTACCTCGAAAGTGAAAGACTTAAATTTTCGCTCAAATTTTCCTCAAGGACTTTTCTCTTTTATAATCAAGAATAAAAATTGGGGCTTACCGTGCAAATTTTGGTTCTAAAGAAACAAATTACCCAAGATTCACCGCTATTTGAAATCCAATATGGCCGCCATCTCTGTGTTAACTCAATGGACAAAAATAAAATTTCCGATTTTCGAAAAACTAAGACGGTGAAAAGTTTTCTTACACCAAGAGCTTTATATTGAACCCCAACAAGTGGTATATCAGAAAAGAATTGTAAAAGTGTGAGAGTCCGAATATCTGTCCCCGAGGCGCGTTCTACCTTAAACGCCTCGGTTTGCCGTTGTAGTGTTCCTACATAGACGAAGTTAGTGGCTTGTCGATGGCAACTGACTACACGACAATCACATTAAAATTTAATCATTCATGGCAATGAATTTATAAGTCTACAGATATCCATGAACGGACGCACACACAAATGCACACAACGTCACATCGAAAACGTATCGTGTACATCTCCCACTGATGATCGTTACACGTACAGGTGAAAATGCCAAATGTGAGTATGAGAGATAAATTTCGATTTTGAACTACCACTCTGTAGATTTCGAATACTTTTCTGCTAGTTGTTGGATAGGTGTACTCATTCGCACTTTCTTCCACTTTTCTGGCATTGCACACAACCAACACGCTTATAGATGACGTTAAAAGAACACCACACTATATATTTTCAAACAGCAGGGAATCTGAAGTTTATTATGGTAGCAGTAGTTTACTCGAAGGACGAAGGGGGTACATATTTGGTGCAGAAAACCGCAATTTTTGGCATTAGTGATCAAAATTAGTTTTAGTCAAAGACTTGATACTACTTTATGAAATTTAATATCTCATTTGAAACTAGCGTATATGTAGAATAAAAAACAATTTTGTTTTGCAATATTCATTCTCGTTCTTAAATGGCAGGGATTGAAAGACCGACATTCAAAAAATTATTAAATGATATTAGTAAAACTGCGATTACACTTCTTCAAAGTGAGATAAGGCCAAAAAAAGAAAAAGAAATGTTTCTGGTCAGCGCGCGCGTCACTTGAACAACAGCGCGTCACCCTTTTTTTCTGTTTGTGGCCGGCGGCCGTGGCTGACACCAAACCAAAATGGCTGAAGAGAAAGAGAAAATTCTTTGGGGGGCATGATCAGTGACTGCATGAACAGTATATATGTGACTATATTGATAAAACTATACCAGATATGAACTGTAAATGCTCACGTGTTTCATTATATATTGAAGTTGTGTGTAAATTTAAACCGTTGCCACATGTTTGCAACTTCATTGAAATTATTATGATCAACATAATGAACAATAATCACCGCCGATTAATTCTACAAGGTCATGAAGTATACAAATATGTAATTAGCTTAAATAAAAATATTAAGGTTATTTGACTGCTCTTATTGTATCACCACTTTATATCAAGTGTAATTACCATTGGCCAAGTCCTTCAAGCCATATATGCCGAGCTGTGAAAGCTCATTAGATATGCAAATTATAAATTAGCTGACATGAAAATGTGAAATGACTTTCGATATTGTTTTAACCTAGTACCTGGTATAATCATCAATGTACATAGCACGTTTTGCCAACTTTGATCAAGTAAATCCCGGTATATATTCCTAGTAAGCAAAGTTCATTAAATATGTAAATTAGGAAAGCTTAATAATGTTGTATCATGGTATCTGTAATATGTGTAGCAAATTTTGTCAACTTTGGTCAAGTCAATTCAGATATATATCTCTTAATTAGGAAAGATCATTATATATGCAAATTAGGAATTGGCTGAAGAGAAAATGCTTAATGACTTTCACTAATGTTGTATTATAGTGTCTTTAATGTACATAGCAAGTTTCATCAACTTGATCAAGTCAATTCAGATAAATATCCCTAATTATGAAAATTCATTTAATTTCAAATTACGTTTTGGCTGGAGTAAAAATGTCTTTTGACTTTCAATAATATGATATCACAGTATCTTTGATGTATATAGCAAGTTTCAACAACTACAATCAAGTTAATTCAGATATATATCCCTAATTGGGAAAGTTCATTAAATATGCAAATTCGGAATTGGCTGAAGTAAAAATGCTTAATGACTTTCAAAAATATTGTATCATAGTGGCTTCAATACATGTAGCAAGTTTCATCAACTTTGGTCCAGTCATTTCAAATATATATCCCTAATTAACAAAGTTCATGAAATATGCAAATTAGGAATTAGCTGAAGTTAAAACGCTTAATGACTTTCAATAATGTTAAATCATAGTATCTTTAATATACATACCAAGTTTGGTTAATTTTGATCAAGTCAAATCAGACATATATCCCTAGTTAGGAAAGTTCATTAAATATGCAAATTAGCATTTATCTTTCATGTCACCCCTTAATGGTTCCCACTGCTGATATATCCTGGTGTGATCAACATTTGTAGCAAATCTCATCAAATTGTGTGTAGTCGTTTTTAATGTATATCCGTTTTTTCTAAAATCATTAATTATGCAAATGAGCAAAAAGTATGAAAGCCACACCCACCAAAAACTAATCAGTTCTTGCCATTTGCTAACTGAATCTATGTACCAGATTTGATTCTGATCTGATGAGCCGTTTTTGAGATATCGGACCAACAGACAGACAGACAGACAGACAGACAGACAGACAGACAGACACACGGACACACAGACAGACAGACATCGCTGCGACATATGCTCACGTGTGTAAACACGTGAGCAAAAAACTGACCCTCCTCCCTCCCTTGAGGGAAAAAATAAAAAATAAAAAAAAATAAAATAAAATGCGCGTCGCCGCACCATTTTTTAAAGACAGACCTGACCAGAAACATTTCTTCTTTTTTTTTGGCCTAACAGAAGCCACGGATATTAAAATGCATGGATCGTCTTTTCAGATGTGGAAGTAGCAAATAATCTACGGCTCTTCCCTATCCCAGATAGTGAATAATAACAGTTTGTTCAAAGTTGACCGATGTGTTCAGACAATGAACCTTCCCAATATAGTGCAATGCGGTCAGAAGCAGATAGTCGTGAGATGCCAAGCTTTCCAATCATAAGGCTTTGTATTCTACAGCCTCACAAACATAGGTGGCGCACTTGTTTGCGTCGCTGCATGAGTGGAAATCCGTGATCAGATAGATAGATACATAGATTGCTTGCTTGATATAATCATATACCCTATGACATATTTAAGTGTCCAATAATTTCCTTAAATGATTTTTATGTTACAGAATTAAATTAAATGTCATTGCTGAATAAAGATACATTCTAATGGCACGCTGAAGTCCGATTTTAATAACGTGAGAACAAATGGCAGTACCGCTTGCTAAGACTACAGTCGTCATTCAACATCTCAAATAATCGATCATGCAGATATTCTACGTTCTGGAACTCGTATTTAGGATTTCCGGTACCAGGGCTCATTCACGTTCAATCCCACCGATAAGGCATATTGCAATTGCAGCTAGCGAATCACCTGTCGCTAGCTGGCGCTCTTTCCTGGGGTAACTCTAAATATGCAGCGCGAGACGGAGACTGAGTTGCCTAGTCTGGGTCAACATCAAATTGGAGTATGCAAATCAAAAATAGTCTGATAACAGTGCTCTGAGAGAATCACTGCCTGAACGGCGCATATCAATTTCAGCTTGGCAAGTGAAATTTTACAGATACCTGCCCTGCGGACAGGAGAACGTAATTTCAAATTTTTGGTTTGATCGGACTGGCTGCACCTGCTACACAATATACGAGACATACTTCCCTGACGGCATGTACTATTTGGACCCAGCAAGTTTCAAAGTTACCAGTTCTGATGGATGGTATTTTTCAAATTCCTCTATAGTTACTGCTTAGAATTTTTATTTGAACTGATATTGTATCGCGACTTAGAACACCACCCTGTTACCTAGAAGCGTTTGACTATGTCTACCTATCTACCAAAAGTAAATCTCGGTATGACTTGATCAAGTTCAACATGTAAGAACTTCATATAACATTTTCCCTCGCATTATTTCAGAAAGATTCAATGAATCAACCGTCAATAAAGATAGATATAGCTAGTCTGAAACGTACCGATATCGCACAAACAAGTATAGTATCGTTTTATGCACCAGTCTGCATTTCGTGATATTTTTGAAATCATGGTAGAGCTCTGAGAGATAATGCACAGTGTACCACTTGTCGAGCTTAATTCATATATTCTGAGTCATCATAATGTAAATAAAGGCCAGCTATGATGGCATTTCAGTTTATGCTGTTTTCAAAAGCTGTGTTTGATCGCCAAGATTACCCGTATGTTCTCTTGGTCCGTTGTTCCGTCGACAGCGTGCTAAGCTCCAATGCCGTCATGGAAGATGTATGTGGGAAAAGAGAACTGCGGGTAAATGGAGATGCGGCCGATGGTTCGGCGAATAGGATGCAGTCTCTCGTGGAATTCGACACCCAAATTGTTATGTCTGAGTTTCTGTGATATATGTCATCCAAGCAACAAGTATGGAGATAAAACGTGATCAGTTATAAAATCACTAAGCATAAAAGTTATGGTCCGTAATTATCGAGGGAGGGATGATAATCGATATAAAAGTACTACCAAGGAGGCGATATGATCAGAAGAAATATGACCGGGCATAAATTATCTGGTAAATCGACTATGAACGACAGAAATTAAGATTTCATTCCAAGCTGTATTAAAACAGGCAGATGATCTTTTCATAGAATCCTGGTATAAAAACGATGGAATGACGCTTAATTAGAAATGATGAAATGTAAATAAAACTTTATGAAGACTGCAGTACAGGCCTACAATCACCAGGACAAGACATTTAAGAAAGTAGAAACACGCACTAGTCTCCCGTCTGACCCCAGCTGAGGTCATTATAGCGTACCGGCCTCGCGCCTCATCACTCGATCTGTACATAGTCAAGACACAACCCAACTTGCGTACTACGCTCTCTTCATCACCTCACATCGAACGACTGGAAAGTACAATACTGTGCAGACAGGGGTAAGGTATAATTTTCTAAAATTCACCGTCTGGTAAATAAAATTGCTGACTGACTTGAGAAGGAACTTGAACCTGACTGCGCCGCGGCCTTAAAGTAGAAATAGCAGACAGCTGTGGTTTATTTGACCTCTGATTGTGGTGAGGTCGAGGTTAAATTTCTCTGACTCCCGAGAACATTTATGTCTAAATTCTTCTGATAAGTGAATATGTATGCCCGGCATACAACAATTGACCCATCTCTCTTCATCTTCAGGGGTTATAACTTAAAGCTTAATGTGGCAACTAATATACAACGATTCCCAGATATCAGCTTCCCATCTAACAATTTGAGGCAGACGGTATTTGTCTGTCGGGCTGGCAAAAGTTGCGACCTTTGACCTACTGAGAGATTTCATCTTGTCGGCGTAACGAGGAGGTCATTAAATTACATACAAGATCTATCAAATTCTTTTCTTCACTATGTTTATGAATTACAGTTCACCGTATTCATGAAGTCTGGGGATAGTTAATGTTAGTTCTTATACACATATGATATTTATGCACTTGACCTTGACGCAACTTAGTTTGACAAGATTGTGGGCCTCTGAAAATCATTGAGAGTCGGCGACTTTTACAACAAAATATTGACATATGACAATTCTGGATGTTACCTTCAATACAACTGCACCACGATATTCCGATGAAATACACCAGCTATCGAGATTTCCCACGCCGGGCTCGTAACGTGCTCTCGCCAAACCTTGACTTGTCGGCTTCTACGAGTCGCTGATACTTCCCGTTGACCCTATGTAACCCCAGACGAGTTGGAATAGTCACTTTGTATATCCAAGTTCACTGGAACATTCTGTCAAAACAGACATCGTCAGACAGGGTCATCAAGCACTCTCCATTGTCCACAGACAGACATCGCACAATGCCTTCTAGATCGGCTAAAAGGCAAGGGCAGTCTCGTTCTGAGAGCTGACTTCTCTCATTTGGATTGGCTCATTTAAATTTGATAGCCGACCTAAGAGTACTTATTTTTAAACGTTAACACTGATCAGTTTGCACTAACTTCAGCGCGAGTTGCAATCTTGGAATTCCGCTCTGCATTCCGATGATGCTGGTGACGTTGCGTTAGTTGACGGATCATTGTATTACTCTGATGCACAGTAACTTTGAAAACGAGCATTTTTCCAGACTCTGAAAGACCACGGAAACCTACTGACGTAGACCTAGTGACCAACCACTGTATTTTTCAGTGTAGACTACACAGCATGTAGTAAGCTAAGCATAGGCATCCAACCACCACAAATTTATGTATGTGAGCTAGTGTTCAATATTGTACAAGTATTTTGGTTATGGATGGACCAGCTGAATTTGTTTGGTGTCATCTTCTGTATTTTGAAAACTTCAAATTTGGAAGTCATGTTTGTTTGTTTGTTTGTTTGTTTATTTGGGATTTGAAAACACACGGGTCACTCGATATCAAAAATCTTACCTAAGTTTCAATCACAACCCATTTGTGGATTGACCGAGTTTCAGTGTGAGGAATGTAGGTTGTATGGAAACTAATAACTGAGTCTTTGGGAAATAATAAATAAGTTACAAAAACAGTACAGGGTTAGTGGATATCATTAATGGAGATACACTCGCAAATGCACGGGCACTAGTCACACACCCATTAAACATTTAAATGCAATACAATTATGATATCTACCCATCGCTCATGACGAGGATTTAAAGATAACACACGCTCCTCATTTTCCCGGTTCCTGGAGGCGTAATGGGCCATGTGGCTAGAGCAGTGAGCGCACGATCACAGGATGGTGAGTTCGACCCCCCGGCATGGCTATGATGTTGTGTCCTTGAGCAAGGTACTTTATAACTCATTGCTTCTCCCCACCCAGGAGTGATGGGTACCTGGTAGGACAGTGGTTGTAATGTGTGTGTTTAGCTCTGCTGCGCTTATTGGCTGCACATGTGAGATGTTGTTGGCTCCCCAGGGAGTTGAGTGGTATCATATTAGGTCCAGTGCTCAGGGGGTAATATTAATTGTAAAGCGCCTTGATCACATGTACTTGTGGATATGTGCGCTATATAAGGACCCATTATATCAATATAGTGAAGCATTTAACCCTTTCACCCCCAGTTCCCTGTATACAGGTCCAACTTTACCATAGAAAACAATGGATTTGGACAAACCATGGTGGTGAAAGGGTTAAAGTGACTGCTATGAAAAGGGGCTCTTCAGTCTTGTGAGAGCATCGGTTCCAACCTTTCACCGACGATGGCTAGCCAATCTGCTTAGAGATGTTCGTCTCATGAATAAATTGTTACATGAATTCGCGGAAAAGTCTCAATTCGACCGGAAAAGACCAACGGGTTCTACTCTAAAATTTATGAAAAGAGCAGACGGTGTTTTGTCGCACAAAATAATTATTCAAAAACATTTTCAAATTTAGTTACTCCGATATCATATCACAAAATTAGACAGACACACATAAACAAGAGGTACCACATTGACGAGACAGTAACGTCTGGGTAGTATTTGCAGTTTATTAAAAATAAAATCCGAGTACCAAATGAGTCACGCCGTAAATAAGACTTGTGTCAACAACAACAAGGTCAATACTGCAGAACAAGGTATCCATGCTATGCTTTAGTATGATTTATCATTTTCCAAAGGGTACGTTATACATGTATTCACCGTGTCATGAAACTCTCAGATAAGACTGATTTCTACAATCAGGACAGTGTTGCCCGTTGTTCTTTTAATTTGCCATATAAAACATAGAAAATAACAAAGAAAACATTGTGTAACGACAATAAGATAACAAGAGATAACATTCGTAGTAAATGACTCTCTATCAAGCTTCTTATATAAGCAATGTCATTTGTCCAAAGGAAATTTTATGTAAATGATATGTAGCTGACAAACAGTTAAAACACTATCACACTTGACTGCAAAGAAACCCTATTGAAATACAGGTACATTGATTTTGTAAATGACACAAAAACTTTAAAACGTTCCGTTTAATACGAATATACATTGCTTCCTATTTATCTATTGCAACCGTTAGTATTCTCAAAGAATACAGCCGATTCCGAGTTTGAAGAGTGTACTGAAATTTCTTAAAAGCACTTTACTTTACTGTTGATAAACGTTGCAACATTATATTATCATTCAACTAGGGAAATGATCCGTCTTCACTTCTATTGTTGTACATGTAAAAAGACTTTGTAAACCAAACAAAAAAGAAAAATAAACGTATTATGTAATTTCTGCCATCTTTCTTCAAAGTGCAATGATTATCAAAATAGTTCGAATTGTGCTAATAGCCTCCTCAAACAGCATACTTTATTGCAGAGTTGGTCAATGAATACTGTCCTGTTTATGATATCAATTTTTTTGGAATTTTTCCTGAATATGAATATAATTTCGAAATCTTTTTACAAAGCTTCGTGTTAGCCATACATGTATTTTGTTGTATCCTAAAAATCATTTCTGCTTTAAATTTACCAGCACATCACTTCAAGTTTGCGAGTACAATAAAATCGTCAAAGTAATATGAAAATGTATGGAATATTTAGGTTTGTGCGATCTGTGGACGAAAATGTTAGACCCTCCACCTCTTGATTGTTTCTCTCACTCGGATTCAGTGAGCTATTGTAAACAAAAACGAAACTTGGTGTTGAAGTAGAAGAAATCAATAAATGCTACAAGTCAATATGGAATCTGAACATGTAAGTAATCTATTTTCGAAACATTTTACGCCATTTAAACTTTAAAAAATGAAATGTTTCTATCAACCTCGCTGCATGCAAATAATTACCTGGGACTCACTTTTGCTCAACTAACGATACAGTATAAGTAAAGTTTATAAATTATTTCTTCAATGCAGTTCTGACTTTGCCGCCTCGAAAGTGAAAGATTTAAACTTTTGCCATGAAACTTTCAACCACTCTCTCACCGTGCAAAGTTTGGAACTAGCGAAACAAATTACTCAACAATTTTGCGATATTTGAAATTCAAAATGGCCGCCATCCCTGTGTTTAACTCTATGGGAAAAAATAAAATTTTCGATTTTCGAAAAACTAAGCCATTGAAAGTTTTTCTTTCTCCAAGAGCTTTAAAATGAGTCCCAACAAGTGGTAGATCAGAAAAGAATTGTAGAAATTTGAGAGTCAAAATATCTACCCTAGAGGCGCGTTCTACCTTATGTTATATGACGAGTAGCTATGTGTTTGCGACAAAAGTGTCTGGTATTTCTAAACCTAACGTCCTTGAACTCTTAAATGATTTATGTCGACAATCCATTGGAAGACTTTCCGCATTACCGTCGTTTTTTGATCTCTTTATTGTCCAAAATGGGATTGATTATGAGAGATAGAATTTTCATGCGTTTTATTGGCTTGCCCATCCTTGTCGCTTAGAAAAAGAAATAAGGACAACTGGAGATTGTGGCAAAATGTCTTCAAAACCTGCATTGTAACGACCACGAAGAATTTTAATATTTTTGAAAGTCTCCGCCCGTTTCTCCTTTTTGTGACGTGTTCTTACTGGCCCAATGGAAGAAAGAAAAACAGGAAGGAAGAGAAGGCCATGGATTCCGCCAAACAATATCCCTAAAAAGATTTCCTTAAAAATAGCCCGAAACATATACGTTTTGGTGGTTGAGATTAGAGATACAGCAAGAATTGTGGAAAACACACTCTGTAAAATCGGTAATCCCAACAGATGGAGACTTTCGATGGCACGCTCGTTGCGAGAATCTCGTTGTGAAATCACGAAGACATACGCCACGTGAGCTGTGTAATCGACACTAAACCCAATACAGACGACAATTATTATCATCGACACGAAGTCCAGTCCAACATCCCACAATGCCATGAAACCAATAACACCGACGATTATAGATGTTATTGAAATGGTGACGTATAAACCACAGATAGGTTGTGGTATGAGGAGTAGAGAAACAAGCAACATACTGACAACAGCAATCAGAACATTTTGAATTGTGCTTGGCAAAATGGCAGCGAAATGATCGTCAAAAATAAATGATGGGTGGTAGACTAGCATAGGAATCCACGATAAAGCTGCGATTTCTCTAGATCTGTCCATGAATTCTCGTTTTCTTTCGACGTTTGCGTTCGAGATGTTGTGAGATATAACGAGACATCGCGAGGCTTCAATAGTTGTATTATCGAATGAGAACACGACATCGACTTCGTATTTCATATATGACTGAAAATTTAAAAAGCTGTTACGAAGGTGAAAAATGAACATGTCTTCCCCATCATAAGATAAACCGCTTTGATTCAAAAACTCTAAGTATTCAATAAGCCAACACTGAGTTGTGTGCGTACCATCCTTGTGAAAATATGACGTGTCTCTCAGTTCCTGGAGAACCCTTCGGAATTCCTCCTGCACACTTGCGTCAGAATAATGTTGTGGAGTTGTTATCACCATTTGTACAACTGGTCCATATTGTATAAAGTAGGTTTCATGTGTATCGTAGTAACCGACACTGTAGGAGTCTTCCAATGCCAACTGTTTGGGGTTGATTCCTTCCGACAATTGCAAACATCCAAAAATCGAGACACCAAGATAGCCAAGATATACAAATAGTGTTAAACCCTTAAACCATTTCTTGGTTATGAATGGACCGTAATATTCATTGAAAAACTTCATGATAATGTGTTCAGACTTATCGACTTCATAGTTTTCTGGCATTTTCGAAACTCCTCCGGCACAGAACAACTTGTATTGCGTAGAGGGCGCCTCCTTTTTGGAAACTACTTTTCTGAAAGTAACACAGTGCCTGTTTTGTTTCTCTCGTCGACCGATGAGGGCCATGCAGCCACCGAAAAATGTCAACTGATAGATGTAATCAAAGACAATGGCCACTCCGCAGTAGCAACAAAATATTCGAACCGATGGAAAGTTAGAAATGGCGCCAATACCAAATGCCAAGGCGTCGGTTATACTGGTTATCGTAATGGACAATGCAGCTTCTGAAAAGGTCTTTCCAAGTCGATCTCTGACTGAGAGATGTGGTGATGTTGAACGCCATGATGCTATCATGATGAATGTGTCATCAATTCCAACACCTGAAAGTAAAACGAAAGAAACGTCCAATGTCGACTTCGTCTTAAGGTCATGCCCCTCAGAGACAGACATTCGGTTTACAACATTTTTACAACTTTTTTCTGATATTCCACATCCAGGTCCCCATTTTAAAGCTTTTGGAGTAGGAAAAAAATTACCGTCTTAGTTTTTCAAAAATTTTATTTTTCCTATATACTTTTCTGCCAAATAGCTCACCTTCTGACCGTGTAAATAACAAAACGAAGGGCTAACGAATTATCCGGCTGTTCTCATCAGATTTTGCCACATCGTCTCTAGATTTGGACACTGAGAGAGCACCAACCCTTGCACTTTGTTTAACTAAATTCTTCAACTTGATTTGGTAAGAATATCGTTGAAGATTTCATTGAGGAAAATTAGGCCAAAAGTTTTAAGTCTTTCACATTCAAGGCGTGTATTACCTTAATATGGAGGTTTTGTCACAGATGAACTGCGTCCGTTTCAACTGAACATAATTTAGTTTGTATTTTGGAACAGTATCTCTTGTTCTGAGTTGAATTTAATGCGTTTTTAATGTTTTATTAGTGTTCGCTTTCAAACGAAACTATGGACATGATAAATGGAAAACAAAGAGTGGTCGACACGGCTTGGTTTGGTCATACCCGGGCGTCATGAAGCCTTATGTGACTTCACACGTCACCGAATGAGATTAGTGGGCGAGTACGTCGAGAGGGGCCCCATGTGATCACGGTCAGTACCACATCTGATCTCTATTCACTGGATGGCGCATCAACTTCAAATGTGTCTACAGTTCAACGTAAAATTCTACAGCAGTCCTACAGCAAGGCTGACCTCCCTGACTGTTATTGAAGACTATAAAATGCGTACTTTTAATATAACTTCGCTATGTAAACACCGTGTAGACGTAGCGAGCAGACGACATTGTGTTTGTGCACTTATAGTCTGTCTTACCTGTCATTTTGGAGTTATACTCGAGCTCACCTTTCGAAACAAAATAAATACAGCGATTATCAATTGAGTTTAATTTCAACTTCTATGTCAGTTTAAACCATTCTGACGCCAAAGTTTATATCCAGAGTACCAAATTCAGAAAGTTTTAGTTCAAAAACCTGGCTACCAAAGTGAAATATAAAAAAAATCGCAATGACTCGATAGGAATGACCCTTTTTATACATTTTAACTCAAGCATTCATGTAGTTTGCTCCAGGAACGGAAATATTGTGAAATTTTCCAACTTTTCATCCTTTACATTCTGTTTGTAATTTTACTTCGGAGATGCAAGTTCTTGGTTATATTTACTGTTTGTTGAAAAGTTGGCTATTCATTTCATGTATTTAAGTGGGCCATCCACTCTTGTGTTCTATTTTCCTGTCATTAATTTTCGAAGTCTTATGAGGAAGTACAATATTTGAAACGGCCTCGGTCTCTTAACCAAAAAGAGTATCAATGATGTCACCTGATCAGTCGGGCAATTCTCACTTCAGCATCTGCTGAGAGAGAGAGAGACTGTGGGCTAAATCATCGAGGTCAAATGTTTGACTGAATGGTTTATCTTAATGCATCACATTTCAAATGAACGTCATTTTATGTTTTTTTATCTTATTATCCTTTGTTTCTATGGGGAATACGGTGCTAACATAGGACTGAATTTCATTGTTGGTTTTGCAATACAATTAGATCGGACATGATCAGAAAGAAATCACTTTGAAGTCTCCACAGTCTTGGACTCCTTAAGTTGCTGTAAATAATGGCATTCTCTCAGGCAGATTTAACCTTCCGAACCGCTGCACAATGTAAGCAAAAATTCTTTACATCAGACAAATCGGCTGGTAGACTGAAAGATCCGTCGCTCGACGGCGCTCCTACGCCTCCCCCCCCCGCGAGGGGAGGGTAGAGAGCGCCCTCGAGCGACGGACCTTGCAGTCTAATCGGCTGGCCTCTCTTAGCATGAATTAATTGGAATCTATAACATGCTTCCAAATGTATATACTGTCTTCTCTATCTCTACATTTTAGTAATGCTTGACTACGAAATTTAGGATCTGCATCACTGAGGATGACTGGTCGGGATATCCTGATTACCGTGAATAGAACTGCCCTCTTTACTTTAAGAGAACTGGTGCAAAATTACTTTCTTCTATGTATAGCTCTTTTAAAAGTATGCGAAAAGCCAAATCGGTTGTTTGGCCTCATAGAAGTGCATCGTATCATGCATTTTTATCTATTTTTTTCTACCAGCATGTCATCACGCCCATGCGTCATAAAATGCATGGACGGCTACGCTTGGTCCAAGCATTTAAAGTAGAAGCTAAAAGTAATTGTGTTTGACCCTTGCACCAGGAAACGAGTATTCGAAAAGTTGTTGAACAGTCAGTGCGTTTTACATCAGGTTTTATAAAAAAAATCAACGTTTGAGAGCTGCATACCTACATTAAGTGCCGATTCTCAGTGGCCACTCCAACACACAGATGGGGTATTGTATGGTTCTCGGCACTGGACCCACCCTTCAGAACAATACCAACGATACTGTAGGGTCGCTTTGTCACCATTAAAAATGCCAAAGCAGTCACCATGGGAGCTCAGCTATATTTCACTATTGTAATGAGATTAATTTTCATACGTTGAAGATTTATCTATGTCTACTTGTGATTTAGTATGCGCCTATCGATTGAAAATATTTAATTCAAACTGTAATTTTCCAGGACACTTTCAACCAGTTCTCTTCGAAGTCAATGATAAAATCGGGGGGTCACTTCGCAAAATTTGATATTATTGAAACACATCATCCAAAGTTTACCGATTATTGAAATTCAAAATGGTCGCCTGTCTCTGTTATCCCTACAGTAATGACTAAGACTTTCTTATTTTCACGAAACTTTCATCGGCTTTTTCATTGAAAATCGAAAATTTCATTTTTTCTCCATAGAGTTAACACATGGATGGCGGCCATTTTGAATTCTTATATCGGTAAATCTTGGGTAATTTGTTTCTCTAGTACCAAAATTTGCATGGTGACCCCCGATTTTTATTCTTGATTTTGAAAGACAATGGTTGAAAGATTCCCTTAGAAAAATTTGAGCGAAAGTTTAAGCCTTTCACTTCGAGGTGCATTGAAAGAATTGTGCGTAGTTCAGTGCACTGAATGCAGACACCGGTGCCAGGGTGTCAACAGCGCCCTCAGAGCCTGCTATTTTCAGAAAATTGACCATAATTTAGTTGCCGATAGTTCCGTCAAACACACTGAATGAATTCAGTCCAGTCGGAAATGAACATAAGCGGCATACGATAAGTAGATGTTTCGGGGAGAGGGTTCCGATGCCATCCGGGGAGGGGGTTTCGATGCCATCCAAATTATTTGGATAACAAAATCAAGATGTTTCAAAACGATGATGACATTTGAATTTTAAGACACAATTTTCGTATGATCATATCAGAAAATATTTTATTCATGTGCTTTGTTACTACCTTTCGGCTTTTATCCAGAACTTCCACCGTTTGCAATGACTTCTATATAAAAGTATGTTCCAAATTGCATAAATAGTTCAATTAAATTTCAAGGGTCAATATTGTCATTTTTGACGAAGTATTTTCCTTCACTAGAAAGGAAACATATTCTTTAGTTTCTCAACAATTAATTTAAAAGTCCGTGAGCTGATATAATTTAGCTTGCCTATTCAGTTTATCTGCTGGTTGTCAGTATGTTTGTATTATGATTGCATTTGTATCATTCATTATATAGTATATTCCATGAAGAAGCGAAAGTGTTCATTTCAACACTTTGTCGTCACGTGATATTTGTCTGTCTTCATCTAGTATGTGCTTAATATTGGGTTTTAGTTGAATTGCATGATGATGAAATCATGGAATGTGGAATTCGTAACTTCTTTCCACACATCTGTGTTTTCTCTCAATACGTTTCAGCACAGACAAATAGAAAGTCAGACTAGCAACGGGTATTGTTCAAGGTCAGAAGCGGTTACGTAACCCCTCCATTTACGCCTCACCACAGGTCGCTCCTCGACTCTCTTTTCCGAAGAGAGCCGACCATGCACCCTTCGGTAGTCTCCGGATTTTCGCCAATTTTTAAGCGAAAGTATGTTCGGCAAAGTACGTGTTGTTGATGTCATGTGGTGCTGAGCTGAATTGGCGTGCTGGCGAAAACGGGAAAGGTTTGAGCTTCGGGGAGGTGAGTTTACCATTTTAGAAATTCCTCTCAAATTTTTATGAAATATATAATGGGTGTATTTGAACAAAATTTGAAAGTCTTTTATCGATACTGTCAGATTTTACTCAATGGTTTACGGTGTGTCACAAGTTCGTCAAGGAAGGACATGTTTATGAAACTGCTGGCGTGTTATGTTTTGATTGGCGTGAAGCAGTGTTTCTGCCCTGAGAGCACACAAAGTAAATATCTGAAACATGGTTGCTACGCGACAGGCAGCACGACGTCATCGACGTGTCGTCATGTCAAAACCAAAGACAAGGAGAAAAAATGTGGTCTTTTGCAATTATCAACGACGCAAGAAATCTCCAAAAAGTCTGACAACTGTGAAGCTCGAGACGACCATGAATCAAACGGCGTGCCGCGTTGCTAGTCTGTCTTTCTGTTTGTCTGTGGTTTCAGCAATATTTGGCAAGGAAGCCTCTTAGGGTATGTAACTGCAGGTGACCAGTCTCGCTATTCTGAACAAAAACCTTAATTTTGAGTCCCGTAATTCAATAACAAATACCCATGAGAACTGTGCAAGGTGAGACAACTTCCGCGTACAGCTCTTTTCAAAGTGAGGGAAAAATGCCAAATAATTGTTTGTCCCTATTAAATAGAAGCGCCCTCATGGCATGCATTGTCACCGGTAATGAATCAAGTGAACACGCTATGGTACACACTTGATAAAATGAATGGATGCTTACACAAAAACATTACAAAGGAAAAACTTGAAATAAGCTGCGGACATATGAACCAGGAAACGTACGCGTCTTTTCAAGAGGTTGTTGAACAATCAGCTCATTGCACATTAAAGTAGCGGGATATCAGCCACCTGAGAACTTTCACCTGCACTGCAATTTTAACAATTTATTCACGATCGTGAACAAGCAACGTTAGAAAAACTTTAAAAGAAAATAATAATGAACGACAAAGCGGCAAAATCTGATCGAAGTGTATACAAAGTCGGTGAGGAATTTACACTTACCCTGGTATTTTCTTTGCAAAGATTTACCGAAATTCAACTGCGGATGATAAAAAAATATATGACAATAATATCAGGAGACTTACCAAGGGTCAGAAACGGCATTCCGATCACAAGATGAGTAAACGGCACGCCACAAAATAGTACCAAACCAAACGACGATACAATCGCTAACATGGCCGATATAACCCCAAGCATTGCTAAGACTGGTTTACTGGCCACCCAGTCAAACATCGCACACGACAGCATTGCAAATAGCATCAACACAAGGAATGCATATATCATATTCTGAATGGGCATCGTGTGTAGGACAATGTCGACGAAATCATGTTCCAAAGTCTTGGACGTGAAAAATGCTACGTCAACACTTTTGGATTCATACTTCGACGCAAAATCGATGAACGCTTCTTCCCATTTACCGCTGACGTCATCAAGTTCGTCAGATCTCAAAGAATACAACAGTGACATTGCCTTTGCCGTTTCAATGATTTCTGAGTTGTTTTTCAGTGTGACTCCGCCAAGATCACTGCCGATGAAGTATTCTACATTTTGAAACACAGTGACTGGATAGGACAATGTTAGGAAATGTACATTGCTGGCGTTGAAGTTCAATAATTTCAATATAACATTTGGGTAGACGCAATCTTTCTTCCATTTTCCACACACATCCCCGTATGAGTAGACCGACGTGCCTGACGTTACCGCCAAATTCACTGCTTTTTCATGAAATTTGATGATTTCCTCCAGTACATTCTCTGCCAGTACACTGTCGTCACCCTTGGCAACAATCAACGCGTGCGCATACCTGCCGACCTCCGTTCTGCGATCCGGCAAGAAACCGCCGTCAAAGTCAACGTCAAAGTGCTTCTCAATCTCTCGTCGATGTTTTTTAGCGGGACCGTTTTCTGGACTGAAGAGGTACTCTGTGTCCGTAATTTGATTGAAGTGTAACACACCCAAGCCCAGTATTCCGAACATCATTATCGGGATGACGATAAACCAGAGAAAATGAGAGGCGACGAATTTTCCGTACCTTTCGAGAAGTCGACTCAGTCGTTTCTCCAAATAATTGAACGCCATGTCGTCAATCAATGCTGCGGCACCCACGTTATCGTTTTCTGATGGTCGATGATTCGTGCGAAGTGTACAAATGCCGGAATGGGTGAAATTAAGCTTAATATAGATACTACAGAGCGCCGCTCAAGGAAATAGAATGAAAGTTTATGCAAATGTGCTCCGCCTTCGTCTGTCTCCCATCAAACTAGTCAGGTGAAGATGCTTTGCGCCATTTGCATATTGTTAATAGTTGGCTTTCATCAGCACCATCTCAGTATATTCCACGATTATCCATGACTGATCCTGTCGTTACCAGTCAAATGTGTTTCCTAGTATTCCCGACAAAAACGAGATTGGACGGGTTGAACCGCATCATCAGTCACAAATGATAATCAGCATCGTCGATTTGCAGGACTGTATTAGCATAGAAAGTTCCTCGACCTCAGACTGGGCATTTCCTGTTCCCATTGAAAGGCAGGACGCAGTTGCAAAGAGTGCGACCCACCTCTGTAGAAGGGTGCACGGAATTGGTGCTTTGAGAGTTCATTGTACAGTAACGTCAAAGAGGGGAAAGTATGACAGAGTGTCCTATGGGGTCGTAAGGCCGATACAATTAGACGTATTTTATTGTATATGGCTGAATAGCCACCATCCATCGATAGATAAAATGCCAAGTATGCTAATCGTAATGTAATTCTTTTTGACCAAAAAACTCCCGTTTACGCAAATTTATCTGTGTCTCACGTGATAATTACATGACATTGAATTATCCGTTATTCTTATCAATACAGTTATATCCAATAAAGTATAAAAACCGTGTTGACAGCCAATTGTTCTTACATAGTTGTGTAGGTGTAACACCGATCTGACCCTATAGAATAGCAGGGGGAAAAAAACAAGGAAAAAGGATGAAAAATTCCAGTCTTTTGGACACAAAAGAACAATGTCGAACAATGACAGTGATATACTAGAGCCAGGGCTGCACTTTGGTAACGATGGTGACGATGCTAAAGTCAGTGAAGGAAGAGCAGCGCAATTGCATGCAGAACTTTTTTTTAAAGTTTTCAAGACTAAGTAGGTTGTATATACCGGAGTTGGAAAAAGAGTAGATCCTTTGGACAAAAGTCCGGATAATTATATAGATACACGATATGATCTTTGTTGTCGTTGACGATTATTGCCCTTTTCGATCAAGTTTCACATTGTTTCGCTTTATGACAAGGGAAAAAGAAGAAAGAAATGACAAGAACTTACAAAACTAGCTGGTAGGTTCACGGAAGATGTAAATAACACTTTTTAAGATTTTGAAATGGTAACGCCTTGGAAACTTGGGTCAAAGATTTGCAAGCAATAAAGGTGAGGGCGGTCTAAAATAGGTCACACAACTACAATCCATGGCCTAAAGATCATGCAATTCCCATTCCGATATTCAATTAGAACACGTACAGCGCCCCCATCGCATGGCGTCCATCACCATCCCCGACTCACGCCATTTCACATCACACCCGGTGTCTTACCGAGTATGTTTAAATTTGTGCATGACCATCGTCGCCAACACTGTTCCCTTGTACAGTTTACTTACTTAAAGAATGACGTAAGGAAAATATGGCGTTTTCTAGAGAGCAGAATTTCGCCTGACACGGTAGAATAACAAAAACATAAAAAAACCCAGTTAGACATCAAATATTGCGTACACTAGACATCATTGCACAAAAGTAAAAGAGGAAACCTATTGACATGGCTCTGCTGATCAATAGTACATCATTTCTTCAGCGTGTGAAGACCCCATCATGTTGAGTAAACATGTACATCATCAAATCAAATGAAATCGAAAATAAATCGGGAGAAGACCATTCAGTGATGGGCAGATAAATCCTGGAGTGTTCACACAGCAGGAAAGAAAACAAAACCAAAAACATAATTCAGTGTATAATATATTGCCTCCGATATTGAGGCATATTCGCCAGAGTATTTGCTCATCATTACATTGCTCAATACTTGAGTCTGAAAATGACTTCAATACTGTGTCTTTTTCACTCATGATTACTTCTACATGTACCTTACCTAATAGTAGTCGGTATTTACACATAGGCCTCTGTCGTTGGCAATTTTCACGACTCCTACGTGGCATAACATTTATACATTATTGGTAGTTCGATTCTAATCGAACTAAAGTTTTTCTTTTCCTCCAGGTCTCTGTGAAAATGCTGAGTTCGTGACATGCATGAGAGTACAAGTGGCAATTTGATACAGAAATCGGTGAACACGGCTGGCATCTACCAACCAAACGGACCGTCGGACCGGCAGGCGGGTGATTGGATTGATGGACGGACGCACTGGTGGATGGTCGGAAGGGTAGTTTAACTAGATAGATAGATAGATAGATAGATAGATAGATAGATAGATAGATAGATAGATAGATAGATAGATAGATAGATAGATAGATAGATAGATAGATAGATAGATAGATAGATAGATAGATAGATAGATAGATAGATAGATAGATACATAGACAGATAGATAGTTTGATTGATTGATGGACAGATAGATACACTGACTGACTGACTGATTGATTGATTGATTGATTGATTGATTGATTGATTGATTGATTGATTAATATGTAGGTTTAATTTGAAAACGAAGAGTGACTCATAATTCTGTCGTCTTGCCAGGGCAATACTAGAGAACCATATGATTATCTTCAGTAAAGTAAATGGTTTATATCACACATTCAGTTCTAAGAATTGACATGTGTCAGTCTTCTGGTCACCATCAACGGCTGTCTTGCTATAGAGGATGATGGAGAAGTCCTATATAGATGCAACGAGAAACGTGTTACATTCTGTGCATGCGATGATGTATTTGACATCGCCAGCATTTCAGGTGTTCACATATTCACCGCCGGGGAATGCGGCAGGTAGGTGTCGTTTGTGAAAAGCGCCACCAGCGTTCAAAGTTAACGACCGCTGTAGGGACTTAACCGCTGTTCGAAGTCGATGCGCGCTCCAGATATAGACCCATTTCACCCCCCCCCCCCCCCCCGCTTTTCCGGTATTAAATTCACTACATGCAGTTCCGCCGGGGAAACGCTGTGGACATTTACTCGTGGGTGTACTATGAATGTAGAATGAATCGGGGGGACTCGAACCCGACTCGAAACGATGTGAGCAATGACCAGAAACAATTATGTTCTATGTTTAGGAACCCGTGGATTTCATTTTGCCCTTTGTTTGCCTGTATGATTAACATTTGAATAGTAAACCCAAAGCAGATTTGACCTGAGCAGAAAATAACTGTACGTGTCAGTGAATGTGTTTTTAGGACAAACGCACATCGACACCAGTTGCCGACATGAATTGTAGTGTGTCAACTTCATCATAAAAGCCAAATTATCGATACAAAAGGTGTTCAAATATTAGCTTGCTAACACCACAGTAAAGGGGCAGAAACAGGCCTGTCAGTAAGGTGAACACACGTTCTGCAAGCAGCCTTGTTGACGACAGTAAACGGCGGCCAATCAATTCATTAGTTACAATGCCCTTCCCATTCAGCGGGTAAGCCGTTTCTTTCATCGGACAGCATTAAAAGGTCGCATTATATAACGAAGCAATTCGTCACTCCATTGATGCACCCCCTGTCTTGGCTTTGGTATTCTCTACTGTATGTGTATATTCTGTGAGCGATGTTGTTTTTAGTGAAATTACAGGCAAACGTATACAATATTATGGAACAAATCTGATCACAAAATGCATTGATACAATTGACGCTTTATGAAGCTGTCAACGCCGGCGTCACCGTACCTGCGATGGCAAAGAAACGGGCACACGGTCGATTGTCATAATGCTCCACTGTATTTGTACATCGTTCGGCTTCGAAAAGGAAGGTTTTTTTTCATTGTAAAGACGAGAACACTCGATACGATAAGTAAGTTTAACGAAGGGTTGAGACTAATTAGGCATGCATCACGACTACAAACTGTTTCTAGGGTGACAGGTACGTCACTAGAATGTCGACACCGCTCAGTGTAGTCACCACCCTGTGCAAATAATAACAATTGACATTCGTCAAAGATATTGCCATTTGTGTTCGAAAAAATAGATAAACGTCATAAAAATTTTATAACCTTTCAGCATTAATTTCAGATAACAAGAGTACGAGGATCTGCGATTGGTTCTTTGTAATATGTTAATTTTATGTATTGGACGTGACGTTTTTACGAATCATAGGCTACGTATAAATAGAATCTTATTCCCCGGTTTGCCGGCTTGTCAGAACATCTACGATACCTGTATAGCGGGCAAACCGAGCCCACGTATACATGATCGACTGCTCGTCGCAATGATATGGTGCTGGACACATCACACCGGCAAAAAGTACGGTTATTTTTCGTCGATATTCGCGAGGCCTGGGCCCTGATTTTCAACATCACTGATATTGAGGTTTGACAAGGTCAGTATCGCGGTGACCGTGTAGCTGAGCACTGTAACATGGCTTTCGATTGCATCGAGAAACGGCTCAGCCGTCTGCTAGCACAGCACGGGCAATTCGTCGCCTCTCATTTCGTCTGGTTTATCATCCTCCCGATAATCGTGTCGGTGATACTGGGCCTGGGGGCGTTGCGTCTTCACCAACGGACAGACATCGAGTACCTCTTCACTCCGGAAAACGGCCCGGCCAAAAAACATCGCAGCGAGATCGAAAGACATTTCACTGTCGACTACAATGGCGGTTTTCTGCCCGATCGCAAAACAGGGGTCGGCAGGTATTCGCATGCATTGATCGTGGCGAAGAACGATGGTAATGTACTGAGCGGAGACACTCTGGAGGAAGTCATCAAATTTCATGAGAGTGTCAAGAATTTAACGGTAACCATGGACGACAAGGACTATTCGTACGACGATCTGTGCGGAAAGTGGAAGACAGAATGTGTCGACCCTAACATGTTATTGAGATTGGTGAACTACAAATCAAGAAATGTCGATCTAATGACTTTGACTTATCCAGTCACCGTTGTACAAAATACAGAATATTTCATCGGCAGTGATCTCGGCGGAGTCGAACTGCAAAACAACTCAGAAACCATGACAACGGCAAAAGCAATGTCTCTATTGTACTCCTTGAGCTCTGAAGAACTCGATGACGTCAGCGTCAAATGGGAAGATGCGTTCGTTTCCAAGGCAACGGAGCTCAACTCGAGTAAGATTGATGTAAGATTGATCACGTCAAGGACACTGAATCAGGACTTTGTCGATATTGTATCCTTCATGCTACCGCTGCTGGTCTATGCGTTTTTCGTCCTGACGTCATTTGCTGTGATTTCTTGCACGATGCTCGACTGGGTGGCAAGTAAACCCTTGCTGACTGTACTCGGCGTGATCTCAGCACTGCTAGCCGTAGCGTCGTCATTTGGCCTGCTCCTGTTCTGTGGTGTACCGTTCAACCATCTAGTCATAGGCATGCCTTTCTTAACACTCGGTAAGTTGGCAAATGCCATATATGTAAATGTTACTGGAAAAATATCAAATAGTCGTCGAGATATTACTAAATCTGCGAGACTCGACCTATTGACTTTATTTATTTATTTATTTATTTATTTATTTATTTATTTATTTATTTATTTCGGAAAAAGTTCCTAAGGCTACCGTATGTGAAATCAATATAGTTGCCAAGTAGAGGAAATATCTTCACGTTAATCTCATAAAATCAGTCCCTGAATGAATTTAGTGATGGAACTAGCATTAGCAAACCGAAAAAAGAGCCAACGGTTGGAGGTTGCCTTCGAAAAATCTTCATAAATGAAAAAATAAATTAATCAGCTTATTCATTTATTTATTGATTTGATAAACTAATTATTTATTTATTTGTATTTTATTTATCTATACTGATATGGCAATACAATTCATGCTCACTGTTCTGAATGTGTGTGCTTTTCTTGTCAACACGTTCAGTTCTTTCACTGACAGCAGCTGAATTTGTTATCTAAACACTGTCCCTGTAGAGAAAACTTCACCCAGTCACTCAGGATTATTAATGGTATCTCCTAGCTCTGGACTGTGTGTGTCATGATAAATCGTGAAGCGTCATAAAAATTTCAAAAAATCTTTCACCATCGGTGTGTGTTGACTTGATTCATTGGAGTCACGAGTGGAAGCATGATTTCCTTATTAATATGCACATATACAAATTAAAGCTGATAAAGTCACCAAACATACATGCCAAATGCAAATTATTCAAAACATGATTGTGAATTTGTGAATACACGCCACACTATCTGGTCTGCATATTGAATAGGTAACTGTTTGACGGAAGTTTTAAAAGATTTAGCATGATAAATCTGCCAGACGGTGAACGCAAACTAATGCATGCATGCTAACTCCGTCTGTTGATATAGCGGTTGGAACACATATACGATAATTAGGATATCCAATCTCTCCTCCTATCGGCACATAGATTCCTCTGTATCCTTTAGCTTTTGCCAGACAGCACTGTTGACGTAACACTTGTTAATTGTAGTTTTCTATCGGGTGACGTCATGATTCTACGTATAAACTTGTTGCCTTCATACCTTTTTTTTCAAGCTCCATACATGATTTCACTTCAGGCTTTACTTTTTACCTAGCACCGTGCGCTTTCATCCTTCTAGGTTACTGTGACTTTACATCCGAAAAAGAATAAAATACGGCCTGCATGTTAGAGGAGTAGATACCTTGACGACGGTTCGCTTGCCTTTTTACATTTACTCAAACCAGCGTCATGTCCGACTATTATTCTGAAATCCGATCGGAAAGTATCATAGATTAGCGCTGTGGGCATGGCTGTTGATTTCTCATGGCCGTGTTCTAAGTAAAGCACTCGCTTGACTGTGGCAACAGGTTGATAAAATGACGGTACACGCGGCTGTCGACAGTCTGAGGTAGAGTGTAACAGACCGAGATATTCTCGTTACACAAGTTTCTCACAATTAATTCTTTAACACTGTACCTAATTGTTGATCTCTAGCTTTCTGATCAATATAATCATGTATCATTGACCGATGATGTCGACCAAAGTACCTTTGAAGTTAAGTGACAAACAATCTCCAAAACAAAACAAGATATCAGTAATACCATTTCCTATATGGTCTATATTTAGAAAATGGCAGACTGAAAATTACAATGAATTAAAATAAATACACATCAGTAACGCAGTTACCGTTACCAATTATCTTTTTATACTAATTTGATTGTTTAGCGTTTTTATTTGCCAAAAAAACAAAATTACCATTACAGGTAAACTCAAAACGTCTGATATCAAGTACTATTCATCATAGTGCTGTCATGTTATTAAACCTTTACATATATATTCTTTCTACAGGTGTTGGAGTTGATGATATGTTCATCATGATAGCATCATGGCGTTCAACATCACCACATCTCTCAGTCAGAGATCGACTTGGAAAGACCTTTTCAGAAGCTGCATTGTCCATTACGATAACCAGTATAACCGACGCCTTGGCATTTGGTATTGGCGCCATTTCAAACTTTCCATCGGTTCGAATATTTTGTTGCTACTGCGGAGTGGCCATTGTCTTTGATTACATCTATCAGTTGACATTTTTCGGTGGCTGCATGGCCCTCATCGGTCGACGAGAGAAACAAAACAGGCACTGTGTTACCTTCAGAAAGGTAGTTTCCAAAAAGGAGGCGCCCTCTACGCTCTATAAGTTGTTCTGTGCAGGGGGAGTCCCAAAAATACCACAAAACGTTGACGTGAATACGTCTGAACACTTCGTCATGAGATTCTTTAGTGAATATTATGGTCCATTCATAACTAAAAAATGGTGCAAAGTTTTCACATTATTTCTTTATCTTGGTTACATAAGCGTGGCAATATTTGGATGTTTACAATTGTCAGAGGGAATCAATCCCAAACAGCTGGCGTTGGACGACTCTTATAGTGTCCGATATTACGACACTCAACAGAAATATTTCAACGAATTCGGACCAATCGTGCAAATAGTGATGACCACTCCACAAAATTACTCAGATGTGAGCGTTCAGACAGAAATTCAGCGTGTCCTAGATGAACTCCAAAGTTCTTTTTATTTTCACAGGGGTAGTTCACACACAACCCAGTGTTGGCTTCTTGAATACTTAAACTTTTTAAATCACACAGGTTTATCTTATACTGCGGAAGACTACTTTATTTACCACCTGCGCAACAGCTTTTTGAAATTCCCTCTTTACGAACGTTACCAACTTGATCTGTCTTTCTCGCTCGACAATATGGCTATCGAATCCTCGCGATGTCTCGTGACATCTCGCGACATCGCCAACGCAACGGTGGAAAGAAAACGAAAATTTATGCACAAAGCCAGGGAGATTGCTGAGTCATCTTGGATTCCAATGCTAGCCTATCACCCGTCATTTGTTTTTGACGATCACTTTGATGCGATTTTACCAAGCACAATCCAAAACATTTTGATAGCTGCTGTTGGTATGTTGCTGGTTTCTTTACTCCTCATACCACAACCTATCTGTGCTGTGTACGTCACTGTGTCCATAGCATCCATCGTGATTGGTGTGATTGGTTACATGGCATTGTGGGATGTCGGCTTGGATTTTATCTCAATGATTATCATCGTGGTTTGCATCGGCTTCAGTGTCGACTACTCGGCTCACGTGACCTACGCCTTCGTGATTTCACCGCGAGACTCTCGAAATGAGCGAGCAATAGAAGGTCTGCATCTGCTTGGACTGCCAATTCTACAAAGTTTTATATCAACTGTTCTCGCAATATGTCTGATTTCAACAGCCGAAACTTACGCATTCAGGGCTATTTTTAAAGAAATGCTTCTCGGTATGATATTTGGCGCGCTTCATGGCTTACTATTCCTGCCCGTGCTTCTTTCGACCCTTGGTCCTTTACAACCTACACGACAATCCCTTGATAAAATTTGGAGACTCAACAGAACAAGAGGAGATGTTCTTCCTTCACCGCCACACCTGACTTCCGGTAATACAAGCAATCCCCTCTTCATAGATGGTGACGTCATCGATCAGACCGAAACGTCATCACAACTGCCTCACGCGGAGGAAACCCCCTCACATGTATGGTCTAATTATGCGGACATACGGTTTATAGATGATGATTCTACAGACACAGAACTCGCTCAGTCAAATCATGTGCAATCAAGAATTTCACAGGCAGACCCCGCTCAGGTTCCTTCATCGATGCAATTGGACCATGGGAGAATCTGGAGAGCAGCTACAACGAACCAACACATCGGATGTCAGTGGCCTCATGCAAATGCAACAGAAATGTATTTGGGGCCAAATTCTTGAAATGAAAATGGTTTAAGGTAGTATACACCTCGAAAGTGTAAGACTTAAACTTTTGCTCAAACTTTCCTGAATGAAATTTTCAACCATTCTCTCACCAAATCAATAATAAAAATATAGGGTCACCTTGCAAATTTTGGTACTAGAGAAACAAATTATCCAACATTTATCGACATTTGACATTCAAAACGGCGGCCGTACCGGCCCCAAAAATTGCTAGAACCGAAAAATTTTGAGAGTCCCAGTATTTGTCTCCGAAGCGCATTCTGTCTTAAATCGGTCAATGTGTAACTATCAACATTATAGCTCAAATGCTACATGTCAAATAACGACTGCCAACATTCAAAAACCCAAATAACGGGCAACATCATAAACATGCGTGGAACTGTCGTATTCAAGAGAAAACCTTAGGATCGCCAGCTTTATTATACATTGCTCAGTACAATAACATGTTTATCTTGCAATATCAAAACTCACTGTTTCTCGGAAATGTTCATCGTGAATGACAACCAGTATGATGGAAAAGGAAATCCTGCCAGAAGTAAATGATTTATTGACGTTTTTGACCACTTCAATATGTGTAATATGTGCAATAAAAATAAACTATGAAACCTTCCAAAGTTGTTTGTGGTGACATACATGTATGACTTCGTAATAATGAATTTGTTATTATTCACTCAGCCCTCACCTCGGGTTATGGTCGATGCGATGGTTCAATGCTTCGAAATTAGCTTTTATGTCACGGTGAACTAAAATTTAAGAAGCTAATTTCGGTCCTGATATTTTAGTGATATCTGTGTATTCCAATTATACATCAGGATATATATGTTTCTGTTGTTAGTTTGAAGTTTAGAAAATGTTGAAAACATAGTTGCCTTTTATCAGTATCAGCGTCATCGTTGATGCAACGAAAGGGTTTGATGTAAATCTTGATTTTTCTCATTTAATGCTGGTTTGTATTTTGTATTTACCACAGTAAGATGCCAAACACACATACAAATCACCGGTAATGAAAAGGAATGACAAGATGGAAAACCAAAGCACGATAAAATGCCTACGTTTGTCCCCTGAGAAGTTTCATAGAGAAATGCTGTGTGAATGATAATAAATGACGACCCATTTCGTGCACAAATTGTTGTTAATATTGTATCCCAACATGAACAAAATCAATGGACAAAACGAACACTTTTAAATTACAAATTTGCCATTCTCCCGACTGTATCCAATTAAGTACATGTATACACCATTTAACGATTCCAGACCCAACTTTTTCTCCATGAGTTTATTTATCGATAATAGATGATGATGATGATGATGATGATGATGATGATGATGATGATGGTGGTGGTGGTGTTGGTGGTAATGATGATTTTATTGTCATAATGATATATCCAAACCAATCGTTACCAACTTCATCATCTTCACTATGATCATTGTCGCTGTTCATCACCATCATCATCATCATCATCGTCGTCGTCTTCATCGTCTCTGGAACGGCGTAGAATATGATCGCAAACACAAGATTAAGCTCACACGACAGTTTCCCATGCATACAATGTTTTTTATTGTATCGGCTGTAAGCTTGTCGTCTAGTAGTACATGACATAAGTTACATTATATTAAAATGACATCTCTATTTCACATTCAAGTCACTTATCATAACACAATTGGAACTAATTTGGGATAATGGATGGTGAAGTAAGGTCGTTTTAACCTGCAAATGTAAGCTTATATGCTTTTCTTTTAAAGTTACACACTTGTTTTTATGAGTAATTTGTAATATTCAGCTATATGGCACCTAACACTTTTGAGAAATTTCAAAAATTTGAAGAATGATCCAGTTATCCAGAATTAGGTCCAATCGTGTTTCGTGTAAAGGACTATAAAATAAACTGTTCTAAGTAATACCTTGGGATTTGCATTGAACACACAACAGAAATGTGCGAGTCGTGTACCAAAAAAATCTGCCCATTTCCACGCAAAGCTAAAAAATAACCCTGTTTGTAAAATGGCGACTAAACTTGTAAATGATTTCGCAGGCACGGAGCTTTCATTGCGACGAAGGATGTCTCGAGACATCTCGATACGTCCGAAGATATATCAAATGGCAAAGTACACGTTACCCTGATCTACCAGTAATTTCAGTTTGTCTCTGTAAAACAAACTGGTATACTTTATCAAGTCTCATTTCAGTTTGAATTGTCTCTGTACACATATTGTTGCTCTTTATCAAGCTTAAGTCTCTTGAGAAGTCAAAATGATCAGATAAGACGACGAAATCTGCATTGTTTTGGCGCCACAAATTTATGGCATCGTCTGCTTCAGAAAGTTCAAAGCGACCATATACAATGACGTATGTTCGGCAGACAGAAAATTTGCATTGTTCAAGCAATAACATAATCCATGCATTGTCTAGGCATTAAAATACTGTTTGATAGAACCTCCATACAGTATTATGGTTAGTACTACAATGTTAATGAATTTACTATTTTCATATCATATGGAGAAATGTAGCGTCACTATTACTCAAGCTTTTACAGAAAGAAGTCCCGTAACAAAGGACAGAGAGTATTGTCACAATTCTTAGTGTCACGGACTGAAAAGGCCACACATTTCATACAGCTATACAAACATTTCACGACGATACAACTTTTGACCTGTGTTATATGGCTGACCATGGACAAGCACAGAATGCTTGAGTCTCGCAGGATCTCAAATAGCAGAAAATAATCTAGCAGGATACTGCCGGTATCTAGTACAGTGTACCGTGTGACACGGAGCACCCGTTTCCCAAAGATCTTTCAAACAGAGATTATCAATGATAAGACTGATACGTCATAAATTATTACTCGAATTATAAGGGCCATTATAGTTTCCATGCGCTTTTGTTCCGCTTTCTAATGTTTATATTACCTATTGGTTTGGATATAGTATCGTGCCAATCGATACGCCTGGGTTTTTTGAGGATATGTGGGTATTATCCCTATCGTACACAGCCATTCCATGATTACAGCAAATACGATACAATGACATCTTTGAATCTATACAATCGATATTTCAAAGATCAGACTTTAACATGGTAGGATAGACGTGCAGAACGCAAACCATTGCAACGATAAAATCAAAGAGGGACAAAATCGCCTCTTATTGCTATTTTTTTCATGTATAGAAGAAATGAGAATATTCTTAAAGCCATTAAGCCGAATAATGTCGACAATATTACCTCGTAGGTATGACAAATTGGTGCTGACTTTTTTACAAAGAACACGAAATGATAATTTACCATCAAGCAAAGTTTGTATCCTCACAGAAAACGAGCAAACATCCGACTTAAATTGAAAACCATTGTTGACGTTGGTATTGCATTTTAAAGAGCTAAATCTGGCAAGGTAGGACAAAAGTAAATGTATCCGTTTAACGGTATTGCATCGTTGAATATTTCACGGACTGCTTCACTTTTTAAACATCTTTACTAGAAATTTCACACATATTGCTAATATTACGTTATCGTCTCCCGCAACCCACTTTAAGCAACAATTGCATTGATACGTCAATAAATTAAATATAGAAATATAGCGAATATTAAGAATGAGCTCCTCTATATCCTATCAAACATTTATAAATGTAACACACAAAAGAATCGCAGGAATATACTGTTTTTCTTTCAGAACATGATGTTCAAAAACACACTACACAACTACACAAGCGCAAGCTCTCTCTCTTCTCTCTCTCTCTCTCTCTCTCTCTCTCTCTCTCTCTCTCTCTCTCTCTCTCTCTCTCTCTCTCTCTCTCTGTTCCCAATTTTTCCATTTCATGCCATGTTCAGCTCTATATTATCTACAAGGAAGTCGTAATGGCTTCTATGACGTAAAGTGAATCATCTGAATCTGATGTGGGTAAGGTCGTTAATTCCTGTATTCCTCCATGATGATTCCGGTCGATTTCATTCTCTTCCTGAGACAATGCTGATGGGCGGCGTGTGTAATCTCAAAAGCTTTCCTTGCTCTCTGACATGGTACACTGGCACTTTTCTGGGAAAAGCCGGGCTTTTTCCAACATTGGCGTGACAATCATTGGCTTGGTACTCGCGATAGGCAGGGTTCATCACCAAATGGAATGATGGCGCGCTTTTTGGCCGCGAATGGTGCGCTTCGTCCATTTCTAGTTTTTCGTCTTCGTATCCAGTTCCTCTACGTGAATGTTTGTCGACTTTTCGGACCGACTTTGATGGGCCGAGAAACGAAAGAAGGACCGGTAGAAACAGGAGACCGTGGAGACCACCAAGTGTTATTCCGAGGAACATCGTTTTAAAAATGGCGCGAAAAGCGTAAGTTTTGCTCGTCGATATCAGGGAAATAGCGATCAAGGTCGAGAGGACGCTCTGCAGTATTGGTAAACCAAGTAGATGCAGGCTTTCAATAGCCCTCTCGTTTCGAGAATCTCGCGGTGAAATCACGAAGGCGTAGGTCACGTGAGCCGAGTAGTCGACACTGAACCCGATGCAAACCACGATGATAATCATTGAGACAAAATCCAAGCCGACATTCCACAATGCCATGTAACCAATCACACCAACCACGATGGATGCTATAGACACAGTGACGTACACAGCACAGATAGGTTGTGGTATGAGGAGTAAAGAAACAAGCAACATACCAACAGCAGCTATTAAAATATTTTGGATTGTGCTTGGTAAAATCGAATCAAAATGATCGTCAAAAATAAATGACGGGTGATAGGCTAGCATTGGAATCCACGATGAAGTTGCGATCTCTCTAGATTCGTGCATAAATTCTCGTTTCAGTTTTGCGCTGTTCATCGTTATACCGCGAGAAAAGATGAGAAATCGCGAGGAAATGATGCTGTTGTTATCGGACGAGAAAATGACGTCTAATTTGTAAATTTCGTATAACGGCAAGAATGATTCGCGAAGATGATAAATGAAAGACGTTTCATTGTCCGCTGATAAACCAGTTTTATTCAAAAACAACAAATAGTCCGTTAGCCAGCACTGTATACTGTCTCCTCGATCGTGATAATAAAAATTTTTCTGGTAATTTTTGATAACAGCGTTAATTTCATTTTGCACCGTGTTGTTTGAGTAATCAAGTTGGTCGCTAATGACGACCTGGACGATGGGACCATAATCTCGAAAATATTTGCTGTGAGTGTCATAATATTGCACGCTATACGAGTCTTCTAATGCCAGCTGCTGCGGTATTATGCCCTCGGAGAGTTGGGAACATCCTAGAATCGCCAAAGCGAGGTATCCCAGATAGCACACAAACGTCAAAATTTTAAACCAATTATTTGTTATCAGTGGCCCATAACTTTCATTGAAGAATTTCATTATTGCATGTTCAGATCTACTGTCCTCGCGGTTGCGTTGCACCCTAGAAATCCCACCGGCACAAAAGATCTTGTAAAGAGCAGACGGCGCTTCCATTTTGGGAACTACTTTTCTGAAGGTAACACAGTGCCTGTTTTGTTTCTCTCGTCGACCGATGAGGGCCATGCAGCCACCGAAAAATGTCAACTGATAGATGTAATCAAAGACAATAGCCACTCCGCAGTAGCAACAAAATATTCGGACCGATGGAAAGTTAGAAATGGCGCCAATACCAAATGCCAAGGCGTCGGTTATACTGGTTATTGTAATGGACAATGCAGCTTCTGAAAAGGTCTTTCCAAGTCGATCTCTGACTGAGAGATGTGGTGATGTTGAACGCCATGATGCTATCATGATGAACATATCATCAACGCCAACACCTGCGGGGGAAAACAAAGATATATTAATTTAGACAATATTTGACCTAATATAAATGTATACCGGACCAAACTTAAGGATCCTTGTACACCTAACAAGAACATCAAATTTGACAAAATTTTTGAACACTGATTTCTTATTAAAAGGGTACAGATCTTCTCAGTGTAATATTTCTCAAAGTCACTATGATTGGGTCAATAGAGTATGATAGCGGAGTAATACACGTAGAAGCGCCATTGTGTGTGAGAGTACTATACTCAATCTTGTTTAGGTTTCATTTTTCTCCGACAATAATATTTGCTAAAATAACCTTTTTAAAGGAATGCAGATGAATAACTGTTTTCATATTGAGAAAATTCAGCCAAAACAGATATTTCAGTTTTAAATACATCAAAAATGTCAAACGTCAGTCAGACTAAAAATAAATAAGTTCTCTAAATAGTCTCCTTTGATCAACACATGCTATTGGCATTTGTTTATAAACAACCGTAACAAACGATTAGGCTCTGTGAAAACTGTCATTATATCAACACTACACCCTGCGTAACGATGGCCTACAGAGGTCACATAAGGTCATCTGATGCTACTTCAGACTGCATGATGATATCGGTACGAGTTTGTTTTGATGGCACTGTCAACTTTAACTCGGTGACCTTGCTCTATTGTCAGGCCGTCTACCTTGTTCACGTGATCAATTGTCCCACGTGCGTGATTGTGTGAAGAGATAACTGAACACTTTTATCTGACCAAACCAGGGCAGCAATTGTGGAATGGCAAACAATGAAACAGCTTCCTTTAGAAATCACTTGTTTCAAGTAATCTACAAAAACAAGAGAACTCTTGGCATCGTCGTAACGACGCACCCTTTTACGGCAACAGCTTGGCGCTACCCGCCAAGCGGCGATTTTTGCGTAGGTCAACGGAGGGGAAATCATACTCGGGCTCGCGAGAATGACGCGTGGTTGCCCAACAGCGATGTCTTCGTCGATGAGGGGAGAGTGGGATTGTTTGAAAGTATTTTGCAATATGCAACAAAATTCGACTTGTAAAATGCTGTTCCATTGGTCTACTAATATGCATGCATACTTCAAAATGAAATAATTTGACATATCCGCAGCGCTGAAGCGTGGGAATATCATGAAATATTTGGACAACGTCCATAGTTTTCAAATCAATAGTTTTTGTCAATCGCGATTGTCAAATTCCATTGATGTCTTAGTGCACCATGAGCACAGCAACGCTTAGCCAATTTAACAATGCCGTGGATGTTTCCTTTGTGTCTGCCTGTATCGTGTATTGTTGCCTTCTTCTTTCACGTCAATGCACTCTCAATCGATCTGGTAACTTCAATACTTTAAAGAGTTACTATTTTTGTGTAGTCGGTTTAATGAGCTCTGGGTCAGCACTGTTACGTCACAAGTTTCGCCGCACGATTTACAAAACAGAGTCTATAGTTACGTAAAAATATAACAACAAGTTTGAATCTCGCTCTTGTATTTACCGAAACATTTAGGAGATATTTATATCAAGGCTACAAAACATCCCGGAAAATATCACAACCTGATGGAATATTTTAATGTTCGTTTTGTTTTCGTTATCGTAGTTGAAGTGTCTTTTTGAAGATAAACATATTTTCCGTTTAGGACGTTCTATTTTGCAGTAATTTATAGTGACGCCCCGAATAAGGTCATCCATAATTTGTTCCCGGCGTATTTGATATCGACCTCGTTATTTTTTTGCAACAAACAAATGGGTTATTTAAAGTATACAGCCGGGTGTTTGCAGGTATTGGACAATATGGAAGGACGCACCACATATTATCATTATTATGGTGTTTAAAATTTGTATATAATCCGCCAATAACTGTCCTTGGACAGGAGTTGATAAAAACAGTTACGCAAAACGGGGGGGGGGAACATAAATAGCAACAGACGAGATTGGGAACTTAGAAAAGCTGAGAACAAAACAGTTTCAGATCATTTTATTCAAATCAGTAAGCGATAGTATTTGCAGTAAATTTTCCACGTCTTTGAGAACTACGGCACTGCTTGTCGGTTTTACTTCATGGTTTCGTGGTTTCAGTTCCCTCTAAATATTTGCAGTGATAAACCGGTGAAAAAGCAGCGGACAAATATCACGGGATCAAACGTCTATTTTTATTTACAGACTAAAACGATAGTGACAATTCATAGAATGCGATTATGACGGGGGTAATGTTATTCGGTGGATTAGTGTAAAAATGACAGATGGTTCAAATTGCACGGCATGTGACCTTGCTTTTTAATTCATACCAGTAACAGCGAGCAATACCGTGACGGTCAAAAAGGTCAGACAAGTTTACAGCGACTTGAGGTCACAGTCTAAATAAACCAAATGAAAGGTCATCCGACGAATTCCGCTTTCGTTTCAAGCATAATTCATTCTTCCGTTTCGAAATCGATAACATTTGATCACACTCGACAAATAAATTAATTCTTGGATAGTACAGCTGCGATATACTATGCGATATAAACGCTGCCGCCGTGGCTACATATTAGAAAAGCTATTACGCCTTTCAATCGATTTACACGTTGGTGCCAGTGACATGGATACATAGAATTATACACAAAGCAGATACTTGTCAGGAAGGGGAGCGTGTCATGTTTTATTCATTCTTCTGACATCACTTAACGGTCGCCTGTGTCCCTAGCTTAGCCAGTATAAATCAGAACGCCAAGGCCAGAACAATTATATCGAGCGTGCAAGCATGTCTCTTTTTTTCGGCTCACATAAGGCTTCAAGTTCTCGCAGTTACGAAAATACTGGTTGAAGATTTTTCGTCACGTTGTTTTTTACTTAGCACTTACAGACTCTAGCTATCTTTACCGGTAACGGTTCGTTGATATTACCTAGTTATGTGAATTTGTAAGTGAATCGGTTTTAGGTGAATCTTATAAAATTTGAAGATAGATGAAAAGCAAGAATCGTTTGTGCTCTATCACCTGTCACTTCTTTATTGCGTTTATGATCTGAATTCACCCAAAAAGTTATTTTTACTGCTATAATGGTGAAAAACTAATGAGTCAACCTATCGGAACGGAAGAACTTGGCTGTTTAAAACTAGACTGTTTTTGTAACCCAGTTTTTTCAAACGGTAACTGTGGACCCCAATAGTATACAGGAGACGGGATTTTGGAAGGGTCACCGTACTGCGAGGTCAATTCAGTATTTAGAAGTGAGCAATGGTATCATAATGCTACTAATAAATGAAAGTCATAAAGGTCAATTTGAGATGATGATGTCACGTCGTGGTGATGTTATGTTTCTAAGGTCACTGTAATGTGATACATCGATATTGATATACAGCAATAAATTGTTTGAAGAATGAAGTCAGTGAATAATCGGCGAAGAACTGCATGGCTTACCTAGAGTCAGGAACGGCATGCCGATGACAAGATGTGTGAATGGTACACCGAAAAGCATCAGCAGCCCAAACGACGAGACCACAGCGAGAAGCGCCGAGATCACACCCAGTGTAGCGAGCAGAGGTTTACTGGCCACCCAGTCCAACATCATACAGGAGACGACAGCGAACGAGGTCAAAGTGAAAAATGAAATGATTAACAGATCTATCATTGAGTAGACAATATCGACAAAATCATCATCAAAGGTAGTCGATACAATGAAGGTCATGTTAAATTTGTCTGATTGGTAATTCGATGCTAATGCAATAAAGGCATCTTCCCATCGTCTGCTGACGTCATCAAGTTCAGCCGACCGCAAAGAGTATACTAGGGAAATGGCTTTGGCAAATACGATAACATCTTTGTCGTCTTGTATTTGTACTCCACCAAGACCACTGCCTATAAAGAATTTCGCGTCTTGAACGACGGTAAACGGATACGACAATGTTAGGAAATTGATATTTCTGGCGTTGTAGTGTAATAATTTCAGTACGAGATTGGGGTCAACGCACTCTGTCTTCCATTTTCCACACAGATTCTCGTATGAATAAGTCTTGTTGCCGGATTCAACGGTTAAATTCATAACCTCTTGATGAAATTGGATGATTTCATGTAAAATGCCTTCCCGGAGAACACTAGGGCTGTCCTTCGCCACGATGAGCGAATGCGCGTATCTTCCGACCTCCGTTTTACGATCCGGCATGAAACCGGTGTCATAGTTGACATGGAAGTGCTTCTCGATCTGCCGTCGGTGTTCCTTGGCTGGACCGTTTTCCGGACTGAACAGATACTCAGTGTCCGTGTTCTG
This sequence comes from Ptychodera flava, assembly GCF_041260155.1. NCBI lineage: Eukaryota > Metazoa > Hemichordata > Enteropneusta > Ptychoderidae > Ptychodera > Ptychodera flava. The sequence continues at coordinate 38,994,561 of NC_091928.1, forward strand.
TTGAATTCGTAATACGCCGAACCCCAACATCACGGTTATGACGACCGGTGTGACGATGAACGGCAGGTAATGGGAAGCGACGAATTTGCCGTATCTTTCAAGCAGCCGGCTCAGTCGTTTCTCTATGTAATCGAACGTCATTGTCGTTCGGCGGTCGCACACAAGGGTTTTACAAAAAAATCGAAAGCGAACGGCACTTACGATACCGCAGACTGTAGGCCTGCAGAGTGTCGCTGTCGTATCATTTCACACGTCTTCCATGATTTGACGGACTACGCCCGAAAACAGAACGGCGCTAGCGCTGCTTCGATGAACGGTCGACGGTTGCTACCGCGGCACCGCGCTTGCTTTTATGTTCAGCAGACGATAGTAATCCTTGTGCTCACAGCACTCTCTCGGCAATGTGAAACCGCGCCATGTATATTCAGTACATTATTCAATAATATAAATAGGTCAATTTTATCTTTGAATCCTAAATATTTACTTCAATATATGTCATAATAATCTTAACAGAATATTTCTGTGTTGCTGTACACACATGTACCCGATATATACGCATCGTTGCAATTAAATAGGAAATATTGTTCACGAATAAGAAGCTTAAAATGTTTTAATTTATTCAGTGTGTTGAACCTACCTTGCTGAACAGGCTTTCAAAGGCCGTATTCATGTGATATGCGGTGTGGGGGCGAACTCGTGTAACCTGTGATCTATTGATTGAAGTGAATTTACTCGTACAAGAATATAGGGTCAAATTGTAAACGGTGCCGACGGGAGAAAAACTCCAGCATCTCGGGGATTCAAAGAAAACCCTTGAATTGCTATGATTGCGTCTGAGGTGGGATTAGGCCTAATGTGTTCCAGTGTGGTGCGCGGAATCGTGAAAATCGGCACGTAATTTTTCGAACGTGAACGGAATTTATAGTCTGTCAATCATAACCTTTCAGCATTTCCATAAATTACGCTCACTAAGAAAAATATTATTTATTTACGTTACGATACAATCGTGATAAAGGGATAGACGGTATATAGCCTATATACGCACGTACTCATACATAAGCTTACGATTACTTCAGGCCTATAGTGATGGCCGTATTCAAGTTGCAAGTAATGTATGTATGTATGTATGTATGTATGTATGTATGTATGTATGTATGTATGTATGTATGTATGTATGTATGTATGTATGTATGTATGTATGTATGTATGTATGTATGTATGTATGTATGTATGTATGTATGTATGTATGTATGTATGTATGTATCTATGTATCTATGTATCTATGTATGCATGTATGTATGTATGTATGTATGCATGCATGCATGCATGCATGTATGTATGTATGTATGTGTGTGTATGTATGCGTGTATGTATGTAAAATACACATATAGACACATACACGCATATATATGAACACACATGTTTCGTACACACACATACATACACACACACAGATATTTATATATATATATATATATATATATATATATATATATATATATATATATATATATATATATATATATATATCAAAAGTAGTTATACAGTTTAAATTCACTCGAATGGAAATATGTGTACAGCAATGGTGTATAATAACGTCATGCAAATGCGAGAGTGGATCATTATGTATTCTCTAAGATGGTGTCAGATGAATGATGAAGATATGACATTAGCAGGATTAGTTATAACAATTTCAGCAGATGATTAACAAAATAAATAAAATTAATGATTGAAGTTTCAAGGATTGAATTTGAGACGGTAGTTAATTTGTTTAACTTGTCCATGTTTACAACACTAAAGGCTTTATTTTGTCAATTCAATGCCTGCTGCATCCACAGGACACTCGTACTTTGCTAACATAATCAGCGGAGGTGGCCTGTAAATTCATTGTAGTTCACAGACTAGAGATATAAGATAACTTCTGACAGAGAGGGCATTAATTACTCCGATATGTGGTTTGTGTTGGTCATTGAAACGTGGACTCGATTCCAAAGTAGCGAACCACGATGCGCAAAATTCGTATCACCGTCACAATGTAAATTTCTGCGGAATAACCAGTTCAATGGAAAGAAGCAAAAGATCACTCCTGACAGGATCGTACCAAACTGCTAATTTTCTGGAACATTATTAATCATCCTATGTATTTTGTGAGCAATGGAAATCTACACAATAATACTCTTTTTAACTTAGTCGCATTTCAGTATTGGAACCATCATTGCTTCATTCCGAAGACAAAACGCTGCAGCTTCGAAGAATCTGTAAGTAACCTTGTGATTTTCCATCGACGTTCATGAAAAAGATTAATGAACAAATGAATAAACTTACGGCGCGGCGTCCACTATGATCGAATGACGCTGACAATTTATATCTAGTAATTATCAAGTGGTTCCAATCATGGCCTATTGAGTAGAGATCGGGAGGCATCATGGGCCAGTGGGTAGAGCAGTGGACTCACGATCACAGGATGGTGAGTTCGAGCCCCGGCATGGCCATGGTGTTGTGTCCTTGGGCAAGGCACTTTATTCCTCATTGCTTCTCCCAACCCAAGATTGACGGGTAACTGGTAGGACAGTGGTTGTAATGTGTGCGTTTAGCTCTGCTGCGCTCATTGGCTGCACATGTGAGCTGTTGTTTGCTCCCCAGGGAGTTGAGTGGTATCATATTAGTTTCAGTGAACAGGGTAATAATGATTGTAAAGCGCCTTGATCACAAGTACTTGTAAATATGTGCTCTATATAAGAACCCATTATCATTATTATTGTACTTGGGCCTCAGCCCAAGTACATTTGTTTTCATTCCGTGGGAAAAAACTCTGTAAGGTATAACCATGTCTGGCTGAGACCAGGGAGGGCAAAATGTCTTGGCTTCATCTTTCTTGGCATAATAAATGGCGTAATGATGTTAACTGAATGGAAGTGCTGCTCTCAGCCAGTCTTGAATAAGTGAGATGTGAATATTAATGCTTCTCTATCTGAGTTTTTGCCACAAAATCTTCTGAATATAATCAAAATGTGCATCGAAATGCAACAATTAATGCACCCTCCGTTTCCTAGGCGATGGCACGACCCTTGCTACACCCACTGGATGAGCCAAAGTGGGAGGGGTAATTTCAGTTTGGTCGAACAGGAGGGCTCGAGACCAGAATTTAACATTTAAACTTGAAACATGTTTAATCACTGACAAGATGTGGACTAGTGTTAATCAAAGTGAAAGTGTGAAAAGGAAAGGTTTTATATCCCGGACACAATGAAAACACATTACGACTGGAAACTGTACCCCCAGTTGAGAATAGTAATGCCCACAGCGATGGAGAAACACTTATCCTTGAGCTGAGAAAACCAGACCATCATTTCAAAATAGAGCTGCAGATTCGAGAAGCTCGTTCAAAATAGCTAGGTACACCCCATGAAGGGGTGGTTTCGAGTCTTGAGGGCAAATTTCGCCTCCTTCATTTAGAAATCGTACGTTTGTTTTTCCATGAGAACACACCATTTGACACAAAATTTGCATGTAAAGGGGTCGCCAGTAAGCACGTGGTCAAATCTGGCATAAGAAACAATATGAAATGTTGGGTAAAGCCAGTCCAAAATAAACTGATTTGAACTTTTTACAGATTTGTGGTGCGTTTGGTCCTGGATGGTGCACGAAGTTTTGTCGAGGTAGCTTGTGTATTTATTTCCTAAATGGGAGAGATTAGGGTCGATCTAAAAGAAGGCCGAAGAATGTTATGATACTCTAAGCGAGCTGAACTCCAATGCGAATGGTTGGATAATTTGGAGGATGTCTAGAATGATCTCGTCTCATTAAGATTATTTGGCGGTCAGTATTGAATTTCAACTGCGTCACAAGTTTGCGAAATGAGTATTCCGTCGAACGGTCAACGAACGATATTTTAGAAATCTGGAGACATGGCACATCGCATTTTTATTTTAATATTTTATATTTTACAAAAGATGTAAGAAGCAATGATTTTGTCGAAAATTCTGAAAAAAATATAGGAAGATTTGATCGCGAACACATTTTCACTTGGGGTCAACATGGGGTCGCAGCCATGTTGCCTCAAAACTTATTTCTGTCTGCACTCAAAACTCAAAAATGTCGGATATGAACCTGAAAAATCGATGTAATTTTGTCAAACTTCGGCGAAATTTCAGCCTATAGACAAGATTTCATCTAGGTAAGGTAAATTTACTGAAATTTGATCGACAAATAATCCTGAGCTTGAACGTGACAGCTCGCCTTCTCCGGGAAGTCAAGCATCCAGCTGCCTATACACAGTTGCCCATATGGCCGGGTTTATGAGATTGTTTTCAAGCGACGGCGGCAGACCGTACGGGGCTCTGGATATGAACCTACCGCCGGTGTAGCTGTAATAACTGTTGCGTTGTTTTTAGTGCCCACGGACGAAGTCCTTTGGGAGTTATAGGTTTGGTCATGTCCGTCCGTCCGTCCGTCCGTTCACGCAGATATCTCAGACATGCCCTGGTCAATTTCTTTCAAACTTTGCACAAGAATAGTACCCAACCCTATACAGATGCACGTCGATTTGTTTCACAATGCGATCAAATTTGGCCGTGTTAGAGGACTTTTTAGTTTACACCTCCATAGACTCCCATGTATAAGGCAGTTCTCCATAGACTCCCATGTATAAGGCCAAGAAAAATAAAAATTTAGTTTCTCATCGTATTCATATTGCCTAAAGGATGCAGTGACACAGTTTTTTGTCCCCACGGATAAAGTCCAGGGGGCTTATAGATTGGGTCATATCAGTCCGTGAGTCATCAGTGAGTCCATCGGTTCACGCAGATATCTCAGACATTTTGACAAAATATCATGTGACCTTGGTGACCTTTGACCTCAAATATACATTATTGTCCATAACTCAGTAACCACAAGTGCTAAACCTTTCATATTTGGTATGATGGGACACCTTATGACGCCACATATTGTACCTCATTAATTATGCGCATATCTAATTTTAAGCGAGCCAATAGAGCTAGAGGTCTGATTTTTGGTATATAGGGATAAGTTAACAATATAATTTGTTTGACAAAACGTCACGTGACCTCAATGACCTTTGACCTCAAATATACATATTTGTCCACAACTCAGTAACCACAAGTGCTACACCCTTCATATTTGGTATGATTGGACACCTTATGACACCACATATTGTACCTCATTAATTATGTGCATATCTAATTTTGAGCGAGCCAATAGAGCTAGAGGTCTGATTTTTGGTATATAGGGATAACTTAACAATACAATTATTTTGACAAAACATCACGTGACCTCAATGACCTTTGACCTCAAATATACATATTTGTCCACAACTCAGTAACCACAAGTGCTACACCCTTCATATTTGGTATGATGGGACACCTTATGACACCACATATTGTACCTCATTAATTATGCGCATATCTAATTTTGAGCGAGCCAATAGAGCTAGAGGTCTGATTTTTGGTATATAGGAATAACTTAGCAATACAATTATTTTGACAAAATGTCACGTGACCCCAATGACCTTTGACCTCAAATATACATATTTGTCCACAACTCAGTAACCACAAGTGCTACACCCTTCATATTTGGTATGATGGGACACCTTATGATGCCACATATTGTTCTTCATTAATTATGCGCATATCTAATTCTGAGCAAGCCAATAGAGCTGGATGTCCGATTTTTGGTATATAGGGATAACTATAGGGTAGAAATTTTTTGACAAAATGTCATGTGACCTCGATGACCTTTTACCTTAAATATACGTTTATGCCAATAAATAAGTAACCACAAGTGTTATGTCCTTTATATTTAGTAGGATGGGAGACCTTATGACAACACACGCTTTACCTCATTAATTATGCACATATCTAATTCTGGGCAAGTGAATAGAGCTAGAGGTCTGATTTTTGGCATGTAGGGATTAATTAGCAATACAATGTTTTTTTTTCAAAATGTAACGTGACCTTGCACTGGGCAAAATGCTTGATTACAACAATATATACACATATACTGATTCTGTACATGTGTCAAATACATTAAGTTTACAGTACATATGCTAATAAAATGCAAACTACACTTAGTGTGCAAAGATCTGCATTACGTATACTCATGATCTTCATAGAAATACGCTACGCATATCAACGTATTGGAATGTTCCATATACAAAAATATACGCTGCATATGCAATTAGTATTGTGTTCCATATACGTCAATATACATAAATATGCTAAGCGCATATCAAGCATTTTGTCCAGTGTTGATGACCTTTGACCTTGATTATACATATATATGCATAACTCAGTAACCACAAGTTCTATACCCTTCAATTTTGATAAGATATTAGACCCTAAGATGTCACATCTTGTACCTCATTTATTATGCACATATGTATTTCTTGGCTGGCCAATACAGCTAGAGGTCTGATCTTTTTTCCCGATTTAGAACCAGAACTTAGACATGCCTGATGTTTCAAATTGGGAACAACAACATAGACCTATGTGCCCATAGATCTCAACATGTACACTTCAGTGATACTTCTTAATGACCACATTTCCTGCCCCATCAAGACTAATACCCCTATTACAAGTGGGGACTATGTCATTGTCAATGACTCGTTTTACAACAGCTTGCATGCATGCATGCAATCACTTCAGAATCTGCGTCTGGATACACCAAATTAGTGCTAACTCGGCCATTTCCTGACAGTATATTAATCGATAATCCTGCAGTGTTTAACAAAGCAAGTCTACCAATTGTAAAAATGCAGTGTAATCTGTTGTGGGAATTTTGACATTTGCTCATTGTCATAAAAATAACCTTAAAAGCCAATTATGTTGTGTTTTTCACTTCCTCTCGTTGTTCATATAGAATGGCAAATTAACCATGTTTCACTGACAATTTCCATTTAAACAACTATTCAACTTGTATAGATAATGAATGTTTGATAAACGTGTTCAATAGTTTCATACATGTGTAGGTTACCACTCGTTTAGTGGATAAATCTTGTATTTTTTCCAAACCCAATTGTCAAGAGAGTTACGTGTAATAAGTGCACATGTTGTTTGATGATATAGTTAATTCAGTTGTGTTTTTAATGTTACCTCAGGAAAAAACTCGCAAGTTGTGTTATTTTCAAAAAGGTTTCCAGATTGTGCTTCGATTTCTGGTGCTATGTTTGACACTTGATTAACAGTTCAAAAGTTTGTCTAGCAGTTCATAGATTAGTAGGTTATATCAAACACTCATTAAGTTGATGCAAATTTTGCACAACTTTTGAGAATATTTTTTGATTTTATTATTATATTAAAGTTAGTTCATGGAAATGTTCTGACTCTGTGATGTTTATTCAAGTATAATTATCCATTGAGTTGAACTACATGGATAGATTTCTGTAAGGTAACCGGTTCTCCTCCCAAATATGGCCACAGTACTGCCATACAATTATGATAAACACCAAAAATGGTGCATGTGCAATCTTTCCATCTTTACAAATACAACATGGTGCAACCTACTTCAGGATGGGACAGGAATCCACTCCATTTGTACCCTTTTTTTCAAATAGTATGGCAAGCTTTTGAAAATGGCAGAATTAACAAAAATCTGTTCTTTGTTCGCCTATTCTGCCATAAGCAAAATTTATAGATAGCAATGAATATCTGCGAAAATTAAATGGTAACTTGAGGTTGGTTAAATTTTGCAGTTACCTCTCAGGCCCTTTAACTGGCTCTAATAAAATCCTGTAATGTTGAGTTTGCTTCCCAATGCCAGAACAATTCACTTAGGGACGCACCATTAGACTTTGTGAGGGGGTGGTCACGATCGGATTCTGAAATCTCCACCGTAATATAGTTAAACAAACACCATGTTATTTGTGCACATACTAATATTTATTAGACATCTACCATCGAGAACAAAAGAAATTTGCTGTAATTTGAATATTTAAGGAGTTTAAGCAATTTCCACTATAAATAAAGAACCCCTGCCTCAAACTCCACAAAAGTTGCTAAACATATTTTGCCGTTGCCATGCCATTGCTTCGTTTAATAACCAGTTAATCAAATGCCTAATTGACAGGAGGAAATTCGAGACCATATTTGAATACTTGTATATATTGTCCTCAAAATTACTATATCACGGCCCAAGTACTCATTGCCTTCAGCAATACTGCCTTGTTATTATTATTATTATTATTATTATTATTATTATTAGTATTATTATTATAAAGATAAAGTAAAAGTTGTACCGTGAATACGATTTCATTATGACCATGCAAATACTAAATTAATAAGAATAAATATTAGGGGTCATCGTGCAAAGCAGGGTAATAGAGAAACAAATTACTAATCATTTCCCGATATCTGAAATTCAAAATAGCTGCCATCTCCATGTGAAGTCTACCGTTGAAATAAAATTTACCATATTCGGTAAACTAAGACTGTAAAAATTTCTCTCACTCCAAAAGCTTTAAAATGAGCCCCAAAAAATTGGTAGATCAGAAAAGTACTGAAAAAATTGAGAGTGGGAATATCTGTCCCCGAGACGCGTTCTACCTTATTAATTGATATGTCCAATCTCTAGCTAGTGACAACATATATGTGGTGAAGTTATACATGGTCAAAGCAAACGTATCATCTGTATACACTACAGGGGATTCTGTCAAGTCAACCATTTACTGAGCTACATTTACCCATCAGCTGCATCAACTGGGACGCCCTCACCGCCAGGTCCACAGTGACCAACATACAGCAGAGGAACAGCTATGACATTCAAAGCTATTGCACATTGATCAGCTTTGATCTTATCGTTTGATCTCTCCCTCCAAAACTTAGCTGCATAAGGAAGGAGCAGATAAGTTGACGTTAGTTTAAAGACACCTCATGGCATCTAATGTTTTTGATCAAGAAACGTTTTGCATGTGATAAGCATCGCGTCCCAGGTTGCAGCGATTGGAATGATTTCTCATGTTCGGAGCGAAAGCGAAATTTTTGACATATCAACGTCCACCAAGATATACAAGGGTTTGATCGGAAAACTGCGACGTCTTGATGAACATAGTCATTTAAAAATGTCGACACTTGCAAGATATATCGTGAGATATTACTTCAAAAAAATACTGCCTTATTTACTTGCTCGACAGCTCAAGTAAAAATAGCGTCAATCAAGTTGTCAGGAAGACCAGCGCGTTATGTTTTATTCATTCTTCTGATATCATTTAACGGTTGCCTGTGTCCCTCCTAATGGACTAGCCAGTATAAATCAGAACGTCAAGGTTAGAACAAAATTTATGTCCAGTGTGTGAGCATGTCTCTTTTTTGGCTTTCAGAAAGCTTCAAGTTCCCGCAGTAACGAACAATACCGATTGGAGATTTTCGTTCCATTGTTTTTGAAACTGTTAGCACTGACAGACTCTGGGTAACTTTACCAGTAACCTTCCTTGAAATTACCTAGTTGTGGACTCAATGTTTTCTGTTGTGACTGAATTTAGGTGAATCATATAAAAAAAAGTTGAAGAAAGTAGATAAGCGAGAATATTGTGTGTCATATCACATGCCACTTCTCTATTGCCTTTGTGCTGTGAATTCAGCAAAAAGGATATTTTCTACTGGTGTAGTGATGGGGAACTAACGAATCGAACAATCGGCACTCAAAGACTGGGCAGGCTAAAACTAACTACAACTGTTCATGTAACATGATTTTTCCTAACGGTGACTGTGGACCGCTATACAGGACACGGGGTGTGGGATGGGACACCGTACAGTGAAGACAATTCAGTATTTAGAAGTAAGCTATGATATCATAATACTACTCGTAAATGGAAGTCATACGAAAAGGCCAATTTGAGATAATCGGTCAGGTCATGGTGGTGTTTTGATTCTAAGATCACCATAATATGATACATCGATATTAAGACTGTTTATACATCAATAAATTGTTTGAAGATTGCAGTCAGTGAATAATTGGCGAAGAACTTGCTTACCTCGAGTGAACGGCATACCGATGACAAGGTGTGTGAATGGTACACCAAAAAGCGTCAGCGACCCAAACGACGTGACGAGACCATGGCGATCACACCCAGTGTTGCGAGCAGAGGTTTACTGGGCACCCAGTCCAACATCATACAGGATACGACAGCGAACGAGGTCACAGTGAAAAATGAAATGATCAACAGATCCACCGTACCATTGAGCATCAATATCGACAAAATCATGATCGAAGGTAGTCGCTAAAATGAATGTCATGTCATATTTGTCTGATTTGCAATTTTATGCTATTAAGGCGACGAAGGAATTTTCCCATCGTCTACTGACGTCATCAAATTCAGCCAACCGCAAAGAGTATACCAGAGAAATTGTTTTGGCATACACGATGACATTTTTGTCATCTTGTTATTGCATTCAAGACCACTGCCTATAAAGAATTCCACATCTCCAACGTTGTAGTGTAATACTAGTAATTTCAGTACAACATTTGAGTATGTCTTCCACTTACCACACGTTTTCTTTATCTATGCATTGTTCAGACATTAAAATATTTGCTTTAACCTCAATACAGTTATATGGCAATTACACTGTATTTATATTTCCAATGATAATAATATTTACACTTGTAGCGTTACTGTTTAACTCAAGCTCTCGTACAACGAAGTTCCGTTACACAGGACAAAGAGTGCATAATTCTCAGTGTCAAGGACTGAAAAGGTCACACATTTCAAAAGGCTATACTAATACTTCATGAGCATAAAGTTTGACCTGTGTTGTATGGCTGGCCAACGACTTGTACATATAATGTTTGAGTCGCGAAGGATCTCACACAGTAGAAAATAGTCTAGCAGAATATTACCCGTATCTTGTACACTGTGTGACACACAGCACCCAATGCCCAAAGATCTGTTCAACAACGCAGTGAACCAACGATTAAAGAGACGGACACTTCACAAATTACTGTTCAAATTGTGAGGGTCATTAGAGTTTTCGTGTGCCCTTGTTCCTCTTTCTAATGATTATTATTACCTATTGGAGTAGATAGTATTGTGCCAATCGACATCCCTGGGGTTTGTGAAGATGTACTGCCTCGGCGAACACGGGTATACCATGACATTAAATACGATAGAATGCCATCCTTGAATCTATACAATCGATATTTCAAAGATCAGACTTTAACTTTGTAGGTTACAGAAGTGCAGAACGCAAACCATTGCAACGATAAAATCAAAGAGGGACAAAATCGCTTCTTTTTGATATTTTTTTCATGTGTAGAAGAAATGGAAAATAATTCTGAAAGCCATTAAGCCAATTCTAACGTCGATACAATGATCTCGTGGATATCACAAAAGTGTTATTTTTTCAAGGCGCGTGGTGCTGATTGTACACTTTGTAGACCATTCCTTCAAGTTTGAAAGGTATGAAGATCAAGAACGATACAACTAACTTCTACAATGAACACGAAATTGATAATATACGTCAAGCGGAGTTTGTATCTTCACAGAAAATAGGCACACATCACTTCAATTAACAGCTTTGTTGAAGTTGATACTGTATACTACAGTGCTAAACTTGGCATACTAGGACAAAAGAAAATACCTTTGTAGCCATTTAGCAATATTGCATCGTTAAATATTTCATGGACTGTCATTTTCTACCACCGTTATCAGAATTATACAGCGAAGCTACTGCTGTGAACTGCAATAAAACTGTTTACACTAATTTGTTTCAACTGTAGCTAGCTGTAGTGTGTTATAACTGGGCAGTTTCCATTAGTTATTTTGACTTCCCACATTCAGAATAAAAGCCCATCTTGTGTCATCTGACTGTTAATGTTGTCGACTTTGTCAGCTAGCTACAGTTGAAACTAATTACTGTACACAATTTTACTGCGGTTCACAGCAGCAGCTTCCCTGGCTAATTCTAAAAACGGTTGTAAATATTTTTACTAGAAATTTCTCACACATATCGCTAATACTACGGTATCGTCACCTGCAATCCACTTTAAGCAAGAGCTGATACGTCGATAAATAAAATTATGAAATATGAAAGGATAGCATATCTTAACCATGAGTAGTTCGAGCAAATTTACCTCCCATAAATCTATAGCTGTAACACTCAAAAGAAATCGTACGAGTATCCTGTTTCGTGTCTTTCAGAACGTGTTCCGAAACACACTACACAAGCTCTAGGAATCTCTCCCCCTCCCTCCCCCTCTCTCACTCTCTCTCTCTCTCTCTCTCTCTCTCTCTCTCTCTCTCTCATACCCTAATTTTTCCATTTCATGTCATCTTTAGCTCTATTTCATTTACAAAGAAGTTATAATGGCTTCAATGACGTAAAGTGAATCATCTGAATCTGATGTGGGCGAGGTCCTTAATTCCTGTATTCCTCCATGATGCCGGTCGATTTCATTCTCTTTTTTAGACAATGCTGATAAGTGTCCGTATTTCTCACTGGCTTTCCTTGTTTGTCTTCGTTTCTTCTGACCTGGTACAGTTTTCTGAGTAAAGCCATTTTCTTCAATATAGGCGTGGTCCTTGGTTTGGTACTCGTGATAGGCAGGATTCATCATCAAATGGAAAGATGGCGCTCTTTTTGGCGGAGAATAGTTTGTCTCGTCCATTTCAATGTTAGAATATCCATTCTTTGTAATCTCATTCCAACAGCTGTGAAAACTCATTGTAGTAGATGGTACCGATAAATGTGTATAGCGCCCTCATGAGGTGCATTCTTGTAAATAAATTACCAGGATGTTGGCATGTCCTCCGATTTTAGTGTAAAGACAAGTCTGGTGTGCGTTGTCTCAATCCGACATTTTATTCCTCCATCATGAGTGATCCCACCAACCCAACAGGTTATGGGCCCAGTACAGCTGTTTATGGGCGTTATGGAAGATTATTTTTCGATGGAGATGAGCGAAAATTTGAGCAATGGAAGGTAAAGTTTCTAGGATATTTGAAACTGCAAAAACTCAAAGACATTGTCATGACACCAGACGGAACGGAGGTAGATGCATCTAAAAATGAAGAAGTTTATGCTGAATTAATTCAATTCTTGGACGATAAAAGTCTGTCTTTAGTCATGAGAGATGCTGAGAATGACGGTCGTAAAGCGTTCAAGATATTGAAAGAACATTATGCTGGGGCAGGCAAGCCTAGAGTTATTTCATTATATACAGAACTCACATCCTTGGTCATGCAACCAAATGAAACTGCCACAGATTATGTCATTCGAGCCGAGACTACTGCAGCAGCACTCAGAGATGCGGGTGAAACTGTTACAGACAGCTTGTTGATTGCTATGGTATTGAAAGGGTTGCCCGACAGCTACAAGCCATTTGTTGTAGTTGTTACCCAAAGTGAAAAGACTCAGACATTCTCAGGATTCAAGATAGCTTTGAGAAGTTTTGAGGACACTGAACGGGCTAGATCTTCCACTTCACCCGATGATTCAATCATGAAAGCCGCTAACAAGTCTGCATATCAAATGTCGTCTAAAACTACAAAAGATATCACATGTTTTAGATGTGGTCAGCAGGGCCATGTGGCTCGGAAGTGTGAGAAGAAGCTGAGTAAGTAGTGGTGCAGTTTTTGCCGAAACTCTTCCCACACGGACAAGACGTGTCGTAAAAAGGGAAAAGACAGGAACAGTAGAAGCAAAGACTCAGTTAAACAAGTAACAGGGTCAAGTGATGAACATTCTTTTGCATTTCATGCTAATATGTACACTGGAGATATGAGTAAGATGAAAAGTGATATGTTGTTGGTAGATTGTGGTGCCACTGCACATATAATTACTGATGAGTCCAAATTTATAAATTATGATGCATCATTCAAACCAGAGAAGCACTATATTGAGCTAGCAAATGGTATGAAATCTAATAATGTAGCACTCAAGAGAGGTGATGTGAGTATTCCGTTGGTTGATGTTCATGGCAGAAGCATCCATGCATTACTGAAAAATGCCTTGTATATTCCATCATATCCCCAGAATATATTTTCAGTACAGGCAGCAACAGAAAAAGGTGCAAGTGTAATATTTCAACCTAACTCTGCAAAATTACTTCACAGGGATGGTACAAAGTTTGATATTGAGAAACATGGAAGACTGTACTATCTTCCAACATGTGCTGATAGTGTTACTTCTGATAATGTTAACTATGCAAACGATTTACAGAGTTGGCATGAAATACTTGGTCATTGTAACCATGACGATATCTTAAAAGTTGAAAAACTTGTTGATGGTATGAAAGTCATTGGCAATATTTCTAAACCTGATGATTGTAGTATTTGTGCACTTGGTAAAATGACAAAAAGTCGAAATAGAGGTCCCCGTGCTCGCTCAACCGTCCCATTAGAGTTGGTTCACACTGATCTGGCAGGGCCTATTGATCCAGTATCTAATGAAAATTTCAGGTACGCAGCTATTTTCACAGATGATTACTCAGGTTTGATGTTTGTGTATTTTCTGAAATTTAAGAGTGATACTTTAGCTGCCACAGAGCAATTTTTAGCAGATTCTGCTCCATGGGGAAATGTAAAACTATGAGATCAGACAATGGATCAGAGTTCCTTTCAAGGGCATACAAGTCACTTCTCAGGAAGAATAGAATAAGGCATGAAACTTCAGCACCTTATTCTCCTCATCAAAATGGCACTGCTGAGCGACACTGGCGAACATTATTTGAAATGGGCAGATGTTTACTTATTCAGGCCAATCTTGACAAAGATATGTGTGTAATGATGAAACACTAGCTAATGCTAGAATATATCGTGAGGCTGTAGGCAGTCTGATATATGCAATGACATGTACAAGACCAGATTTGTGTTGGATTGTAACCAAGCTGTCTCAGTATTTGTCGAAACCATTCAAAGCTCACTGGATGGCAGTTAAACATGTGTTTAGATACTTAAAGGGTACTCTTGATTATCAATTGTGTTTCAAGAAATGTGATGATGGTCTTACATTAATGGGTTACAGTGATGCAGATTGGGCATCATGTACAGATGATAGACGTAGTGTTAGTGGATACTGTTTTAGTCTAACTAATAAAGGTCCTCTTATTTCTTGGAAGTCTAAGAAGCAACCAACTATTGCCCTGTCCTCCTGTGAAGCAGAGTATATGGCACTTGCAGCAACTATTCAAGAATGTCTTTATCTTATTCACTTATTCAATGATTTTGGTATCACACATAAAGTGCCTGTTTTGATTTTTGAGGACAACCAGGGCACAATTGCTTTAGCCAAAAACCCAGTAAACCATCAAAGGTCAAAACATATTGACATACGTTACCATTTCATTCGCCATGAATTAGCTAGTGGTAAAATAGTCTTGGAGTATTGTCCTACAAATAACATGGTGGCTGATATACTGACAAAGCCAGCAACTAAGTTTAAGCTGGAAAAGTTCAGAGACTATGTTTTTGGATAATTGTATTCTGATGTCCGTAAATGTAACATGGCATCAACGGAGAATACAAGATTTTCTATTGAAAATATGCATATTTTTCATGTCATGTAAACTTTTTCACAAGCGGAGATGAGATTAAGTGGGGGTGTTAGAATATCCATTCTTTGTAATCTCATTCCAACAGCTGTGAAAACTCATTGTAGTAGATGGTACCGATAAATGTGTATAGCGCCCTCATGAGGTGCATTCTTGTAAATAAATTACCAGGATGTTGGCATGTCCTCCGATTTTAGTGTAAAGACAAGTCTGGTGTGCGTTGTCTCAATCCGACATTTTATTCCTCCATCATGAGTGATCCCACCAACCCAACAATTCCATGTCTTCCTCTTCACAAGTTCCGCGACGTAAATGTTTGTCGACTTTTCGGACCGACTTTGACGGACCGAGAAACGAGAGAAGGACCGGTAGAAACAGGAGACCGTGGAGACCACCAAGTGTTATTCCAAGGAACATCGTTCTAAACATGGCGCGAAAAACGTAGGTTTTGATCGTCGATATTAGAGAAATGGCTATCAAGGTTGACAGGACGCTTTGCAGTATGGGTAAGCCAAGCAAATGCAGGCTTTCAATAGCCCGCTCGTTTCGAGAATCTCGCGGTGAAATCACGAAGGCGTAGGTCACGTGAGCCGAGTAGTCGACACTGAAGCCGATGCAAACCACGATGGTAATCATTGAGACAAAATCCAAGCCGACATCCCACAATGCCATGTAACCAATCACACCAATCACGATGGATGCTATAGACACGGTGACGTACACAGCACAGATAGGTCGTGGTATGAGGAGTAAAGAAACCAGCAACATACCAACAGTAGCTATCACAATATTTTGAATCGTGCTCGGTAAAATCGCATCAAAGTGATCATCAAAAATAAATGATGGGTGATAGGCTAGCATCGGAATCCACGATGAAGTAGCGATCTTTCTAGATTCGTGCATAAATTCTCGTTTTAATTTTGCGCTATTTGTCGTTATACCGCGAGAAAAGATGAGAAATCGCGATGAAATAATGCTGTTGTTATCAGACGAGAAAATGACGTCTAATTTGTAAATTTCGTGTAACGGCAAGAAGCTTTCCCTGAGATAATAAATGAAAGACGTTTCATTGTCCGCTGATAGACCAGTTTTATTCAGAAACAACAAATAGTCCGTTAGCCAGCACTGTCCACTATCCTCTTGATCATTATAATAAACATTTTTCTGGTAATTTCTGATAACAGCGTTAATTTCATTTTGCACCGTGTTGTTTGAGTAATCAAGTTGGTTGCTAATAACGACCTGGATGATGGGACCATAATCTCGAAAATATTTGCTGTGAGTGTCATAATATTGCACACTGTACGAGTCTTCTAGTCCCAGCTGCTGCGGTATTATGCCCTCGGAGAGTTGGGAACATCCTAGAATCGCCAAAGCGAGGTATCCCAGATAGCACACAAACGTCAAAATTTTAAACCAATTATTTGTTATCAGCGGACCGTAACATTCATTGAAAAATTTCACAAGTAGATGTTCAGATCTACTCTCTTCGCGATTGTGTTGCACCCTAGAAATTCCACCAGCACAAAAGCTCTTGTAAAGAGCAGACGGCGCTTCCGGTTTGGAAACTACTTTTCTGAAGGTAACACAGTGCCTGTTTTGTTTCTCTCGTCGACCGATGAGGGCCATGCAGCCACCGAAAAATGTCAATTGATAGATGTAATCAAAGACAATAGCCATTCCGCAGTAGCAACAAAATATTCGAACCGATGGAAAGGTAGAAATGGCGCCAATACCAAATGCCAAGGCGTCGGTTATACTGGTTATTGTAATGGACAATGCAGCTTCTGAAAAGGTCTTTCCAAGTCGATCTCTGACTGAGAGATGTGGTGATGTCGAACGCCATGATGCTATCATGATGAACATATCGTCAACTCCAACACCTGCGGGGGATAACAAAGATATTTTAAAGTTACACAATATTTGACACAATGTAACTGGACGAAACTTTAGGATCTATGTACACTTATCCTAACAAGAACACCATGTTTGGCAAATTTTGGAACGTTAGTATTTTATTAAAAGAGAACATTGCCCTGAGACGGCGAGATATTGAAATCTCTTTGTTCGGGTCATTTGAGTGGTCATTCTTCTGACATCATTTAACAGTCCCCGTGTCCCTCGTCCATAGCTTAGCGAGTACAAATCAGAATGCCTGAGCCAGGACAATGATATCGAGAATGCGAGCATGTCTCTTTGTTATGATTTCAGAGAGATTCAACTTATCGAATTTATGAACAATACTCTTTAGAGATTTCGTTCCGATGTTTTTGAAACCGTTAGCACTAACAGACTCTAGGTGTCTTTACCGGTAACTGGTCGTTGAAATTACCTAGTTGTAGACTCTGTTTTCTGTTATGATTTGAGGTGAATCTTGTAGACTTTGAAGAAATAAGACGAGCGGGAATATTTATGTTCTATCTGGTCATGCCGCCTTATTGCCTTTATGCTCTGAATTCTCCAATTAGCTATTTTTTACTGCTATAGTTATGGAGAACTACAAAGTCGACCTATCCGATCTGTTTTCCAGCACAAGCTTAGACGGGCTGTGGGAAGGTCACCATACTGTGAGGTCAATTAAGGTTTTAGAAGTAAGCAATGATACTATAATACATGGGAGGCAAATAAATCAAAGTCTTAAAGGTCAACTTTCGATAACAGTCACGTCATGGTGATGTTATGATTCTAAGGTCACTGCAGTGTGATACTTGAGACTGTTTACACATTAATAAATTGTTTGAAGATTGAAGTCTGTAAATAATTGGCGAAGAACTGGCTTACCTAGAGTCAGGAACGGCATGCCGATGACAAGGTGTGTGAATGGCACACCAACAAGCGTTAGCAACCCAAACGACGAGACCACAGCGAGAAACGCCGAAATCCCGCCAAATGCTGCCAGCAGAGGCTTACTGGCCACCCAGTCCAACATCATACAGGAGACGACGGCGAATGCGGTCAGCGTGAAACATGAAATGATTAACAGGTCTATCATTGAGTAGACAATATCGACAAAATCATGATCGAAGGTCGTCGATACAATGAAGGTCATGTCAAATTTGTCTGATGGTAATTCGATGCTAATGCAATAAAGGCATCTTCCCATCGTTTACTGACGTCATCAAGTTCAGCCGACCGCAAAGAGTATACTAGGGAAATGGCTTTGGCAAACACGATAACATCGTCGTCGTCTTGTAATTGTACTCCACCAAGACCACTGCCTATAAAGAATTCTACGTCTTGAACGACTGTAATCGGATACGACAATGTCAGGAACTTTATATTTCTGGCGTTGTAGTGTAATAATTTCAATACGAGATTGGGGTCAGCGCATTCTGTCTTCCATTTTCCACAGAGGTCCTCGTATGAATAAGTTTTGTTGCCGGATTCAACTGTTAAATTCACAATCTCTTGATGAAATTGGATGATTTCATGTAAAATGTCTTCCCGGAGAACACTATGGCTGTCTTTCGCCACGATGAGCGAATGAGCGTACCTTCCGACCTCCGTTTTACGATCCGGCATAAAACCGGTGTCATAGTTGACATGGAAGTACTTCTCGACCTCCCGTCGGTGTTCCTTGGCTGGACCGTTTTCCGGACTGAACAGATACTCAGTGTCCGTGTTCTGTTGAATTCGGAACACACCGAACGCCAACATCACGGTTATGACGACCGGCGTGACGATGAACGGCAGGTAATGGGAAGCGACGAATTTGCCGTATCTTTCAAGCAGCCGGCTCAGTCGTTTCTCGATGTAATCGAACGTCATTGTCGTTCGGCGGTCACACAAGGCTTTTCGAAAGCAAACAGCACTTACGATACTGCAGACTATATGTATAGTCCGTTGTCGCGCCATTTCACGCGAATTCCATGATTGAAAGACAACGCCTGAAGACAGAACATCCCTGCTTTGAAGAACAACCGACAGTTGCTACCGCGGGAGCGAGTTTGCTTTCACGTTCAGCAGACGATAGTACATCCTTGTGCGTACAGCACCCTCCTGGCAAAATGAAACCGCGTGATGAATATTCAGTACATTATTCAAAATACAAAGAGGTCATTCTTTATCATTGAATCCTACATGTTTACTTGAATGTAGATCATAATTGTTTTAAGAGAATGCGTTGTACACACATGTACCCATTATCATTGTATCGTCGCAATCAAATAGGAAAAATCTTACACGAATAAAAAGCTTTAATTGTTATAATTCATTCAGTGTTTTGAACTTGCCTTGCCGAAATTGGCGAACTCACATGGACTATGATCCCTACTCGTTCAAGAATAAGGGGTCACTTTGTCGCATTATAAACTACGCCGACGCGACGAGAGAAAAAACTCCGCCTTCTCGAGGATTCAAAGGAAACCATTCAACTGCCATTACCAGTCCGGGTCAGCTCCAAAATTGGAGCGCTATACCATAATATTTCCCCCTCTCATTAGCCAATCAGCGGCCAGCGCGCCATCAGTAAAAATTGTATTTCCTGGCAACCTCCACATGCGTCCTTCGTTACGTACGCCATACTGTGTCGAACTCCCGCGCCGTATTCTGTCATAATGTCGAACAGTTGTGTGGCCACTCTGTCAAAACACAATTTCAAAATCGCGTACCAGTTTTATTCTGGCTAAGACAACCAAACCCCATATATCGCTGTGATTCCTAGACTCTGGCTTGAAGTCCTGCGAAATATAAATCGTGTACCTACACAAATCGTTCAGAATACCCCATTTGTGTCGGAGATGGCAGCGATACAAATTCTACCGTATGGGGAACAGTTGTGTGGCCACTCTGTCAACACATTTTCAAAATCGCGTACCATTTTTAGTCTGCGTTTGACAACTACAAAACAGGTATCGTTCTAAAGCTCTGACATTGCTCTTCTTTCTTGCAAAATGTTATACGCGTACCTACACAAATAACCTTTATAACAGTATTTCTAATAGAGATGACGAACATCCACAAAATGATTCTCGGTACTTGAGCGAAATCGATAAACTTGGGGTAGAAATGAATCGTCAATATTTCGAATATTTGTTCACTAATCGGACTCCTTGTTGGACATGACCTTCTGCAGAACACGTGGATTATGTTGACTGTCGAAATTCGTCGAAATTCACAAGACAGGGGCTTAATAAGCGGCCCAAAACTGCCGATCACACTTGGTGGGTAATTTGTGACACAGCGTGACCTGTACTTTATTAATGATGTAATCTGGTCGATGATTGGCTGAATGCCGGAATACATTATCATAATGAGTCTCCAATTTTGGAGCTGACCCGGACTGATTACTTGATTGCGTAGAGGGCTTCAAAGGAAACCATTCAACTGCCATTACTTGATTGCGTAGAGGTGCGATTACAGCGATTAGGCCTAATGTGTTCCAATGCAGTGCGGCATCGTGGAAATAGCCCCGTATTTTCGCCTGGACGTGAAAGGATTTTATGATTTGCCGATTTTGACGTTTGAGAATTTCGACAAATTGTCCTCAGGGAGAAATCTGTGATTTGCGAAACCTTTGTAACATATGCCCGATTCAGTTTGAAACTCGGCATGCAAGTCCTTTAAGGTGATTGTAGTTTAATTTGTTCAAATTGTGGTTATATTTTTATAGTTGTATTTTTGGAGTTCCCATACTTGGTCGAAAAATCTTTTTCTCTCAAAATGCTCAACCAATTGCTTTGAAATTTAGTATGCACGATCTTAGGGTGGGCCTGTGTCAGATCTGTTCATATTGTGGTGAAATTTTCTTACTTATATTTCAGGGGCAATTTTTCACATTTTGGTCAAAAAATAATTTCTCACAAAATTCGGCTTGTATTGCTTTGAAACTTTATACGCATCATTCTTGATTGACCTTTGCCAGATTTGTGCAAATAGTGGCGAAATTTTCATATCTGTAGTTTTGGGGCAAATTTTCCCATTTTTCATCCAAAAATCATTTTCTCCCAAAGTTCTTGTTAGATTGCTTTGAAACTTGACATGCATGATCCTTGGGTCAACTTCCATCTGATTTGCTCAAATTGTTAAGAAATTTTCATTTTTGTATTTTGGGGACAAAACTTCCAATTTTTGGTTAAAGAATTCATTTTCTCTCAAAATTCTACTTGGATTGCTTTGATATGCATCATTCTTGAGTTAACCTTTGTCAGATTTGTGTAAATCGTGGTGACATTCTTGTTGGAATGCTTTGAAACTTGATATCTATGAGAGGTGAGGAGAGGGTTGTTTTCTTGCATTTAATTTGTGGCTGAAGTTCCACCGAAAACCCGCTTCCCCGTAAAAAAAACCCGAATGCTCCCTAAGTGATGGTTGTATTCAAGTCTCACGTAAATTATATGTACATATGCATGTATGTAACAAATAGCAATAACAAAATTCCTTTTTTGCATTGTAACATAAAATTATGAGTGCCAACGTTGAGGGATTCCAGCAGGTTGAAGTTGTAAGATTGAGTTTCGGACGGCAGTACTAGTTAATTTGTTTAACTTGTCTATGTTACAACACTAAAGGTTTTATTTTGTCAATTCACATGGCAGTCTGCTGTCCCATACGAAGATTTAGGCGCTCGTTCTTTGCTAACAAAGCCAATCGAGGCTGCCAATAAATTCATCGTAGTTCACAGACAAGTGATAAGATAACTTCTGACAGAGACGGCATTAACTACTTCGATATGGTTTGCGTTAGTCACTTAAAGGGATATAGTCGTCGGAAACTGCGCCTGTGTGAGTTTCTTGTTTACAAACAATGCATTTCGTGCACGATATCAAGATGCACGTCATTATCATAGCTGCAACATTTAAATTACACGACGATAGATTATGAAAGACATGTTTTAACTGTCATTAATCACCATTGTGCCTTGGATACATTGTTGCCATGGGTCGTATGGGTCCCATACGACCTTTGAGCGCAGTTCCGACGACTGTATCCCTTTAAACATACACTTGATTCAATTGTAGCTAGCCATAACGCAAACATGTTATATCGCCGTGACAATGTAAAGTTCTATTGATTAAAATTCCAATGGAAAGAAGGAAAAGAACATTTCTGACAGAAAAATACCGCACTTCCTATTTTTTGAAACATCACTAAATTTATTCGGAAACCTTCAATTCGTGATAATACTCTTTCAAATTTACAAGTCGTATTTCAGTCTTGACCCCTCCCTGTAGAGATTTTACCTCGAAGCGTTCCTCACGTGGCCAACCACTGTAATCATGTAAGTCTTGAGATGCATTTAACTTTGTAGAGAGCTTAGACAAGGGACACTTCAGACCAGACCTTTGACAGTGAACGACACCGTGACGGTCGCCATCTTGCAATAAAGTACAAGGTTGTGTTACAATCTACATCTTGGTGTGTCAGTTTCAGTTAATGAAAGCATTACGATCCAGACTGGTAGCGCGACACCATCATTGCTTCAGTGCAAAGTCAAATCACAGCTTCCCATATAATCTGTAATCAACCTCGTGATTTCGATCGACCTCCATGAAAGGATTACAGTATCGAAGGACACTGACACACAGTATCTGGTAATTGCCAAGTGATGCCAATTATTGTCTTTCGTTAAGATTAAAACCGTGAAAGCGGTTTATTGGTGGCCGGCCATGCAAATGTGAGACTTATGCTGCTTCGGCGGCTTATGAGGTTTCACAGTAGGGAAGTGTGTCGGAGTATAGTTTCAGTATACATGGTATACAGCACCATTCGAGGTAAATGTAAACATGTAAACAAGCGAGAAAATTTCAAAACATGTTTATATGGATGTGAATCGAACCGCTGCATTTCTTGTTGAATAGTTATCTCTTTGGAGTATTTAGTGACTCGTCTTCGTTTTGCTTAAAGATTTAAAATGCTTGATGCAGATCAAAAACAAAAGGACAGCGATCAAATGTTTTGACAAAAATGGTAGTTATCAGATATCGAAATATGACATAGAACAGTTTTCAATTTAGAATCAATGTTATGCTAAACTGGTTATATGCAAATGACGGTCGTTCAAATTACGTGGTCCTTCATATATATCGTTGGTAAGAAAAACCAAGATTCACCCTTTATGTATTGCTATCGAATACTTATATACTTTATTAGTTCAAAATCAGTTTTCAGAACAAACATTTTCAGCTAATTTGAAAACGTAAAATATATGTTAATAAGTGCAATACGAATTAGTTCAGTCGTGTGTGTATTGTGAGTCACAAGGTATAGCCGTGAATGCGCTACTTTGGAGTGATATTAACACTTCGATCTGTCCCAATCTTCAAATCCTTTGTTGAAAGTCGCACGGTTTCTCGCCAGACACAATGCCAGTGCTTTGTCACACTCGCACACTTTCTCTTTACAATCAGCGAAACCAAGCACTACGGATATAAAGGAGTAGTGTGCAGCACGCTCTGAAAATTACAAACGAAAGGGAAATCCCTTGTTTAAGCAGTAAAGGCTGACATTCAACATTGTTTTGTACGTTGTAGTTTTGTGTGTTCGGGGTTGCTTACGCTGTGTAGAGAATTAGTTGCACACTTTCAGAATTTTGGGTTTATAGTGAAATGTCGACACCAAATGAGCATGAACATGACGAATGCAAGGTTTTTCACCATTGAATACTAAATATATTGTTGACGCTTTACTTTGAATTTATGATAACTCATTACAACGTACCCTGAATATCAAAACTCATCAGCTGCTTGGTTGCCATGTCAGAACAAGCACCTGATGATACTCAACACAATCTGCAAACACTTGAATGGTGACGAAAATTTAAGACGGCACAGATTCATTGGAGTTTCAGTAAATTTTTCAGGAAAATTTTTACAAAAAAAACCCGTTTTTATAAAATCTATGATGCGTCTGCACCGATGACTACTTACTGCATGTAATCTGGACGTCCCAGCCGAAGCAGTTCTTTGTTGTGTAATCGTATTCTGACAAATACGTCTCGATCGCTAAGCATGATCTCTTTGCCTTTGACCTTTCGTAACACTGGTCGTGACGTCGGCAACACCTATAGATTGGCAGGGGAAATCATGTTACTTACGACACGACAGGATGTGTGTAGATCGAAGTAGGGGTAACAGTTGGAGTAAAATTTAGCTCAGAATTTCAGATTAACTATACAAGCATATTGCAGGAAGCGTATATACATTTAGAGTATCTGTTTTACTCTTTGTCATAATTAGTCATAAAAATGAAGTTAATGTTTATAACTTTATTTATTTATATGTTTATTTGACTCATTTATTCATTTGTTGATCCATTCATTCATTAAGGTTTACTAGTGTATCGATTAATTACATTGGTTCATGTTCATTCTATCATTTATTCAATTGTTGATCCATCCATCCATCCATCCACCCATTAAGGTAGTACGCCTCGGAAGTTCTTAAAACCTTCTCCAATGAAACATTTTAACCCTTCTCTAAAATTAAATGAAAAACAGGGAGGGGTAATCGTGCAAAGTAGGGGTACTAGAGAAACACATTATAATTACGAACTAAATATTTCACGATATTTGAAATTCAAAATGGCCGCCACCTCTGTGTTCACTCTACAAAGAAAACTACACTTTTTTATTTTCGAAAAACTTAAACGGTGAAATGTTTCTCGCTCCAAGAGCTTTGAAATGAGCTCCTACAAGCGGTGAATTACAGCCAGTCTCGACTGTCTATGGGTGAACCAGACTAAAAGTATTGAACATAATATTGAGAGTCCGAATATCTGTCCCCGAGGCGAGTTCTACCCAAACAATTGCTCTGCTCAGTCTCTAGATCGTGACAACATATATGCGGTGAAAAATTATACATGATCAAATCAAGTGTATTGTTTGCACAACACGTAGAAAACCATCGAGCTGTAAACTTACTCATCAGATGGGTCAACTGGGACGCCCTCACCACCCGGTCCACAGTAACACCCGTAACCAACATACTGCAGAGGAACAGCTATGCCATTTAAAGCTAGTGCACACTGAATAAGGTCGGACAATTCTAGAAGATCTCGATCTTGTCGTTCGATCTTTCCCGCCAAAACTTCAGCTGCATGAGGAAAGAGCAGATCAGTCGAAGTTAGTATGTAGACACTTTATGGCATTTAATGTTTGTTATCAAGGAAACCTTTGCATGTGTTAAGCATCGCGTCCCTTATGACAGCGATGGGAATTATCTCCAATATTCAGAGCGAGGATGAAATTTGTGATATATCAGCGCCCGCCAAGATAAACATGAGTTTGCTTGATAAGTTGCAACGTCATAACTAAGGTAGTTGTCGTTCATTTAAATATGTCGACACTTGCAAATTAATCATGGAGTCTAAAAATACTGCCTTTGTTAGTTGCTCACCAAGCACAACTGAAAAATAAACAAATAAAAAAGTGCTACTTTTTATATGTTAATGAAGCGTTCAAAATATGTTTTCATGTAACCGAAGTGTTTCTGTTCATATACAAATGTTAGGTCGCGCAGTGCGTTGTCCAATCTGTATGAGAATAAAGATGGATTAATTTTGAATGATGAATACTCATGTACATTTGATGCGAATATTTTGTCAAGGTCTAATATGAAATGTAATACCCGGTGGTTTCGAAAAGGAGCTCGAAATATTACATTATTTACAGTAGGTAATGTCACCTCTACATATTAAAGCAAATGTTTGATAAATTATTAATCGGAATATATTTCCTGCTGTCATCCATTTTGTCGATAGAATTAATGCTATTATCACGGGTAAAAACCTAATCATTTCAAAAAATATCACAGCTTTTATGTCAAGAAAACGACGGTGTATCGATTAAAAATTAAACCTGTACACATATACGGGTATAAACACATCGAAATACAAATGCACAATAGGTCACAGGAATTTGACATCAGACTAGCGATGTCGAGCGCTGTTTGACAAGTTCGACATTGCGTTTGCTTCGATTCAATCAAATTCTTACAAATGCTGAGATTTTAAAACATTTTACTTACCTAGCAGATGTTCGTCCCACACCGCAAACATAAACAGAATTCGAAGCCACCAGGAAACGATGTTATCACATGTACCACTGTGTATCATGGTGGAGTTCGGCTCACCAAGGCCATGGCGTGCCACAAAAACAGCTGATAGGGTGCGCAAATCCAAGGGAGCGTTCATTTGTTATTTAAAAGGGTGGTCAGCAAAGTCTGAGGGATGGGTCAAATTACTTATCGAATTCGCCATGGGAAAGTGATCATTTTGTGTTTGCAAATAGAGAGTTGCACATATTTTGTAGCCTGACCACATGTTTTCGGATGACAGCTAAACACATGAAAAAGTTATGGCTCGATGTTAACAGATCTAGACGTCCTCAAAAATTCCCTCTCTAGTTCAAATGTGGACGCTATAGGCGTTCACGAAGTCAATAATAGTTTTTGTGTAGCTATGTGCTGTCTGGAAATGTGCAATAGGAGGCTGGGTAATCATAGTTAAATTTCTCTATAACGATCTTTGATATCAGACATCCTCACTGTATATGTGGCTTTCGTTTAAGTTTGCAGAATAAAAATGAGAAACAGTTTGCTTTCTGTGATGATGACATCTCAACTTTCCGTACCCTTGCTCCTTACCCATCACAGACTTTGTAACGTTTATAAAACCGAAGGCAAACACATCTATAGTATTTGAGAGTATTTTGCGATAGTGATAAAATATGTGTACATCAAATGAAATACACGGAGCCACAACAGAGCCGACTGTTGATATCCTATGCTTACGGTGTCAGGAGTATTTTAACTGTCTGCCATGGAGGGCGCTGTTCAATAGTGCCAGAAAGTTAGTTCAGTTCATGATCAGTCTCGACTTTCCATGGCAGTCGTAGTTTGCATGCCTGCTATCTCGATTTCTCGTCATTAATAAATATCGATTTCTTATAAGCAAACAATTATCGACACGACTGAAAGAGACTGTCAGTCAGGTATCGATCTTACTGTAACGTTACGTATCGCACAAAAGAATAAAAATACCAAGAACAACCTTTCGTCAGTCATAATGTTCAAAACGAAATTTACTGAAAAGGTTCTTCAACTGAGCTGATTTCTCCCATCATGTTACAAAGTTCAACAGTTAGACTCAAATACATGACGCACCACATTAATAAGATTGCGATTTCTGAACGAAGTTCACAGTTTATTAAAATTTACTTCCGCATATAAAAATGAGTAACCGTCTTCCAGACGCACGTCAACGACAAAACACATAGCCGGTACTAAAGAAGACTGGACCGTGCCACGCTGAGGTACAATGCAAAATTATCTTAGGGAGTATGCTTTTGCTGATTTACCATGAAATAAACCCTAATTCAGGTATTCAAGTAAGAGGGTATATCCCAGCGTCCTACAAATGTGCCAAAACGTGTATAAAGAGTCGAGTTAAATACACCAAACATTAATATCAAATCGTCGACTCTCTTCAGAGCTATAACTCTTGGGTATACATTGATACACAAATTATAAATATAGAACAAGATGCTATGAAATATAGCATTAAATATAAAGTCTATGAATAAGTCGTAGTTGGAGAGAAAATACATCATTGTAAATGACACTCGACAAGGTTAAAATTACCGGATAGAGAAATATCGTTTGTCAAACACGAATATTAAGTTCTGTATAAAATAACATAAAAAGTTCAGAAAATACAGCTAGGTCCAGAGACAAAAAAGTACCTAATTGTTATGATAGTTCAAAATAGTTTAACAACGATAAAATATATTGCGCTCATTGTCAAAACTTATTAATGCTGTCTATTTCGTCCACACACGTTGAATAATGGAAAAGATCATATATAATATGAGGCATGTCATATCTAAATGGTTATGGGCAATATTAAAATCAGCAACCGGTGTTTTCAACTTTATCTCACATGTTCTAAGTTCGAAATTAGGCACACCGGTATCTCAGATATTATAAAATGCATATCGCACAACATGTAATGACACAGGTGAATAGATAGGTGTGGGTAAATACAAAAGAAAAGCTGGAGATCTACTGATAATCAATCATTTTAGCTTGGAAACTTACTGGTGTTTCCACTTAAATCAAAAGTCAATTAAAAATTACTCACAGACTAAGCACGGGACAACCATTTACTGCTCAGTTTGAACTTGTGAGAAAACCATGGTTAGCGATGACGGGCAACGATGACCGTCAATCATATCAGAATAGACATTTCTGAACTTCATATCTCAGAAATTGTTCAGTGTCATCATCTTCTATGCATTCTGTAGTTCGGTCGTATATACATGTTATGTCTTGGCCCCTGATTTTTATTTTTGAAGATCCACTAGTTGTAATCATAATGTATTTTCGATTATTTTCCTTGCGTTTTAAAAGCATATTTTACTTGTATTTAGTTTACGCCTGGTGTTAAGCTTATCATCACAGCCTACACTATGTCTCGACCGATGTCCGATTGTTGACAACAGAATTTCAGTGCGACCTAGAATTCATTTGTAGTCCGACCAATTAACATGGCACCGTTAATACACTTCATTTTCTACACAAGAATATAGTACTTTGTATTTCTACGCATTTTAGGGATATATAATCATAGACTTGTTTACGTAATTATAAAATATTATATTATTTGAAATATTATGTTACAATTATGATCCCTATAATGGAGCTATAAATAAATTGGTAAAGTTTGTAAATTATGATAGCATAGCAGCAACTGTCATTCATTTGCCTTTTCTGTGACTAGTTAGCCATGTCTTGACGACGAAATCATCGGCCATTTTTTGACCTGGCGTCTTTGACAGTTCGATGCTGTCCTTAACCGTCATTCCCTGCCGGGGATTAGTTCGACGAGCATTGCGTTTGCTGGGGCCCTTCGTTCGGTCGGCTTTTTTGGTCATGTTGCTCTGTCTATCGTCTGGCATCACTATTTGTGGTAAGATGAATGTAGGGGCAGTTGGCTTTCTAATGAAGTCTAGATAACGAGGGTCGAGGGTCGTGTGATATGGTGCGCCGGGACGATATTCAAAACTGCATTGTCATGGCCGACGTGAACAACATCATCGAAAGCGGAAGTTTTGGCGCGCTTGTCCCTTTTGTGACGTATTCTCGCCGGACCAATGAATGAAAGCAGAACGGGAAGAAAAAGAAGTCCATGCACTCCACCGAACAGTATGCCTAAAAACACTTCTTTGAAAATATTGCGAAATACATACGTTTTGCTGGTCGAAATTAGAGACACAGCAAGAATTGTGGAAAACACACTCTGTAAAATCGGTAATCCCAACAACTGAAGACTTTCGATGGCACGCTCGTTGCGAGAATCTCGTTGTGAAATCACGAATACATACGCCACGTGAGCTGTGTAATCGACACTAAACCCAATACAGACTACAATTATTATCATCGACACGAAGTCCAGTCCAACATCCCACAATGCCATGAAACCAATAACACCAACGATTATTGATGTTATTGAAATGGTGACGTATAAACCACAGATAGGTTGTGGTATGAGGAGTAGAGAAACAAACAACATACCAACAGCAGCAATCAGAACATTTGAATTGTACTTGGCAATATTGCAGCGAAATGATCGTCAAAAATAAATGATGGGTGATAGGCCAGCATTGGAATCCACGATGATGATGCGATTTCTCTAGATCTGTCCATGAATTCTCGTTTTCTTTCCACGGTCGCGTTCGCGATGTTGCGAGATATAATGAGACATCTTGAGGATTCGATAGTTGTGTTGTCAAGCGAAAATTCAACATCGAGTTCGTAATGTTCAAACAATTGAATTTTGAAAAAGCTCACACGGAGATGATAAATAAACGATTCTTCTCCATTGTACGATAAACCGCTTTGATTCAAAAATTGTAAATATTCAAGAAGCCAACACTGAGTTGTTTGCGATCTACCTTCGTGGAAATACGAGGTCCCCTGGAGTTCTTCGAGAACATTTCGGACTTCCTCCTGTACACTTGCGTCAGAGTAATTTTGTGGAGTTGTTATCACCATTTGTACAACCGGTCCATATTGTCTGAAGTAGGTTTCTTGTGTGTCGTAGTAACCGACACTGTAGGAGCCTTCTAATGCCAACTGTTTAGTGTTTATTCCTTCTGACAATTGTAAACATCCAAAAATTGAGGCACCCAGATAGCCAAGATATACAAATAGTGTTAAAACTTTAAACCATTTCTTGGTTATGAGTGGCCCGTAATATTCATTGAAAAACTTCATGATAATATGTTCAGACTTATCGACTTCATAGTTTTGCGGCATTCTCGAAACTCCTCCGGCACAGAACAACTTGTAAACCGTAGAGGGCGCCTCCTTTTTGGAAACAACTTTTCTGAAAGTAACACAGTGCCTGTTTTGTTTCTCTCGTCGACCGATGAGGGCCATGCAGCCACCGAAAAATGTCAACTGATAGATGTAATCAAAGACAATAGCCACTCCGCAGTAGCAACAAAATATTCGAACCGATGGAAAGTTAGAAATGGCGCCAATACCAAATGCCAAGGCGTCGGTTATACTGGTTATTGTAATGGACAATGCAGCTTCTGAAAAGGTCTTTCCAAGTCGATCTCTGACTGAGAGATGTGGTGATGTTGAACGCCATGATGCTATCATGATGAACATATCATCAACTCCAACACCTGAAAGCAATATTATAGAATTTCGACGTCATGAATTGTGCTGGATATTAATTTGTTTGACACAAAGTGGCTTCGGTCACGCACGTCCGGACATTAGTTAATAATTCATTCGGATTGTGTTTTCGCCGAGTGTCATTTTTTCGCTGGCAACGTTCAAGTTCATTTGTTACGTCAATGGAAACGGCAGAAAGAACAAACAAAATGTGTTAGTTTTGAAGGCTGATATTTTGACGTGAAAGCACGACTTTAGGCAATTTTTACGGCTTGTTATTATTGAAATACAGATGAGAATACGGACCTGCCAGGAGTGACAACACAGTAAGTAAACATGATGTTTGGCATGCTCAATAATCTGAAATCAATTTTCCCGGAAGCAATAGCTATTTAATTCAGAAACCTTGCTTGATACGTTATTATAACCGGCAGTCCAGTTATCATTTTCTGACTTCAAAATGCTGTCAGTACTGTTATGTACTTTACATATACTTTACGTAGAACGCGCCTCGGGGACAGACAGTCGTACGCTCAAATTTCTACAATTCTTTTTCTGACCTACCACTTGTGGGGGGCTCATTTCAAAGCTCAAAGAGAATGAAAAACTTTCACCGACTTAGTTTTTCGAAAATCCAAATTTAATCCCCCCCCCCCCCCCAGTTAACACGGGAATGGGAGCCATTTTGAATTTCAAATATCGCAAAATGTTGGGTAATTTGTTTCGCTAGTTCCAAACTTTGCACGGTGACCCTTATTTCCATTGTTGATTTGGTAGGAGAATGGTTGAAAGTTTCATACAGGAAAGTTTGAGCAAAAGTTTAAGTCTTTCACTTTCGAAGCGCATACTACCTTAATGAGAAATTTAATTTGCGAACCGCCGAGTTGAATTCATGCTTGAATTTTTAAATTCCTTTCGCTTTCGTACATCTGGTTGTCAAAGAAGCATGCTATCATGATTTACCGTCTCACAAATTTCAAAACAAGACGCGTCGTTTCGAACGACGCCACATACGATAGGAGCTTTGATCATTCAGACAATCGGCACGTCAGCATATAGCTATACAGTCACGGTTATAACGTCTAACAACTCCAGTAGCATTTGTTGGTTTAATTACATCTTCACGATGCCTTACCGAATTTTTGGGAAGACAAAATGTTCCTGCTGTGGCACGTGTCGACGAAGTTTGCCTCATCAAAAATGTCGGCAACGCAGAATTCAGTCATTGCGCATTAACGAAAGGGGAAGCTATTCACCAACTAGCAGATGAAAGGAAGCCATTATTTTAGGCCGTGTAATCGCAGTGCCTTACACCACTTTCTACTCTGTGACCTAAATTGAGTGACACTAATATGAATCACCCTGTATATGTAAATTGTGCTTGCTTCCAACACTTACGACAATACGAGTAATTCTATTGGCTGGGGATACTTGACTCATGACGTCACTGGATGCAGCAATCGGCTAAATTTAAAAAGTGACTCAGAGAGCTACAGATAAAACATAATTTAAAAAGGGTACTTTGTTTGGTTGTTAGAACCATGCAGTTATCTAATGAACTTCCGTGTAGTATTCTTTCAAAGGCATATGAATTGATAGTGATCGGTACCCAACATTTTAGGGGCAGTCTCACATTGTTGCACGAGTTTAACAAACTAAATACGTTTATCAAGTTTGATATCAAGCAGTGAATAGAATGTAGCATTCTATATAATAATAATACTGACTCGTACCTATCCAAAACTGTACATGCAAACGATGATGTCAATATTATCGATCTAATATATCCAATCAACGATTTCATTTTCGTTGTACTATACTTTGAGAGACGCCTGTATGTAGTGTTCCGTTTCGAACGTTTCAAGTTGGTACCAGAATGATCGCTCTGGAATGCATTTTTTCTGATTCAATAAATATTTGCAGTATACCACTGTACAGCTATAACGATGGTTACCATATTTGATCATCCACCATATTTAATTATCTATCCGCTACCCTTCGTTCTACATTCAAATTCTCAGTTTACGAACAATTTTGGTTTTCTTCTCAATTTCACCCGTCGTGGAGGATTTGAGACGGTCGTTAAAGGTACGCCTATCTTACCGCCTAATTTTTTTGCCACGCTTTGTGGATCAACATGCCTTTGTTGCTGGGGGGGAAATGAACGGATGGCTACGCATGAAAAGAAAATCCCAGACTAGAAGCTGAAAGTTATAACCTTCAGAAGCTGAAAGTTATAGCCACTGACCTTTGAACCCGGATACGTTCATTCAACAGGTTTTTGTAAGACCACTGCATTTTCAAAGCCAGGCAGGTTGAATATCAACCAACTGAGAACTGATCAATTTCATTTTCATGTGATACGGGCACGAGAAGAGTAAAATCACTGCCAGCAGTAGTCATCCGTTTTCTGTCATGGGCAATTCTTTCCACGGCCGTGTTCGAGTGTAAACACAGGTTATCGGTCACTGTGAAACGCCGAATGTAGAAAGTCGAGGAGTGTCAGTCATCCGACACTATTCAGAATATTTTAAGATTTTTGTGCGTGTTTTTTTTTTCAGCGAAATGACAGCAATTATCATTGTCGCCAGTAGTGTCCACAGTGAACCTTTTCGGTATGACGTCATTAAGTTAAACACACTTGACAGGCTCTTTCAGAAGCGGTAATTGATCGTCTGTATTATGGCAGAATAAACAAAGCGACATGAAAGGACCTGTAAAAGTTTGATTACAGACAGGGTGCCCGTCTGCACGACATGGTATGTGGCAGTAAATTGAAAGTGGCCAGATATGGCCTGTTAGTGATTTTTATTGAAAAAGATCTAACATGAATTCAAATATTCAGTGGAGACATGCAATAGTGCCCGTTCGACATCTCTCCCCCCTCCCTACCCCTGGTCGAGGACGACAGTAATCACCAAATCGGTCTAAAATGGGAAGAGATGTACGGCTTAGTTTGTGTGTGAAAACTTACCAATGGTGAGAAACGGCATTCCTATGACAAGATGCGTGAAGGGGACGCCACAGAATAGTAACAAACCAAACGATGATCCAACGGCCAGGGCAGCTGATACAACACCCAGAGTCGCTAGAACTGGTTTACTGGTCACCCAATCAAACATCGTACACGACAGAACAGAAAATACGGTCAGCACGAGACACGCATATATCAGAAGTGGTATTGTATACAACACGATATCAACGAAGTCGTGGTCCAGTGTCTTGGACGTAAAAAACGTCACCTCTATTTTTCTGGATTCGTAGCTCTGTGCAAAATCGACGAACGCTTCTTCCCATTTACCGCTGACGTCATCAAGTTCGTCAGATCTCAAAGAATACAACAGTGACATTGCTTTTGCCGTTTCAATAACTTCTGAGTTGTTTTGCAGTGTGACTCCGCCAAGATCACTGCCGATGAAGTAGTCTACATTTTGAACATTTGTGACCGGATAGGACAATGTTAGAAAACGTACACTGTCGGCGTTGTAGTTTAATAATTTCAATACGAGGTTTGGGTAAACACAATCTGCTTTCCATTTTGCACACACATCTCCGTATGAGTAGACCGTCCTGCCTGACGTTACCGTCAAATTCACTGCTTTTTCATGAAATTTGATGATTTCCTCGATTACGTCTTCTGTCAGTACACTGCCGTCGCTATCCTTCACCAAAATCAACGCGTGGGCATACCTGCCGACCTCCGTTCTGCGATCCGGCAAAAAACCGCCGTCGAAGTCAACGTCAAAGTGCTTCTCAATCTCTCGTCGATGCTTTTTGGCGGGCCGTTTTCTGGACTGAAGAGGTACTCTGTGTCCGTATTTTGATGGAGACGCAGCCCGCCTAAGCCTAGTATCGCCGACAAACTAACGGGATGACGATAAACCAGACGAAATGTGACGCGACGAATTTTCCGTACCTTTCGAGGAGTCGACTCAGTCGTTTCTCAAAATAATTGAACGCCATGTTGTCAATCGATTCTACAGTACGCACGTTTACTTTCCCACAGTCGTTATGTCGTACGACCGTCCTTTTGAAAACCACATCTTACGCAGGCTTCACGGTTATAAAGGCTTTATACCTGCGTGGTCCTTGACCGTGTGTTCGTTTTCATTAACGGCGACGACAGTTCCACTGGAAATACCGGCAGGTTTGAATCGTAACTTGCAACTTCAAAATCCCTCGCCAGGAAATACGTCACTCACGATGGTTAAACGTGCTTCGTTTTCAACCATCAGTCGGCAAACAAATTCAACTACAGGTTGTTTGCACTGTCGACGTATTAGCTTTGATCAACATCGTCACAACTGATTTCACAGCCATTCCAGACTAGCAGAGTCCATCGTTGACACCAGGACGCATCGAGCTAATCTGACGTGTCCTCCAGGGTTCTTAGAAGCGCACTATCGGTCTGGCTACCCTGACAACGCAACATCGCCTGTGTAGGTTGTATAGGTTTCCGCTGCTTTGTTACGTGAACGGGGGGTCACGTGATGAGGAACCTGTCAACATCTCACATGGTCATGAACAAATAGGTTAAAGCACTCTCTCTCTCTCTCTCTCTCTCTCTCTCTCTCTCTCTCTCTCTCAGACAAAGTATATATATATATATATATATATATATATATATATATATATATATATATATATATATATATATATATATATGATCGCTACTAGAACCACATGTAGAGTGAAACTCTGAGTAACGCCTAAGTCCTGTTTTCTACTTGTTATCAATTTTTACCGTTTATATATATATATATATATATATATATATATATATATATATATATATATATATATATATATATATATATATATATATATATATATATGGAGTTATGTTTAGGTCTTTTGTGAAAGTCAATTATTGCCTGTACTCTGACAAATCCATCTATATGTCTTGTCTACTGAGACAGGAATATCTTTTTTTCTCATAACTGATCACCAGCGAAGAAGACGCACTCATGTTTTCTAAATACGTACACCAGGTGTGACCTGTACTGTACTCTTTTTTTAATCACCGTCCCGTCTGCGAGGTCAGATCGGTTCTAAACAAGTACACAACTAAACCTGATCGATGGACATTTTATACTGGCTTTCCATACTCGCTAGAGCGTGACGGCATTAGTATGTGCGCAATACGCACATCAAGCTCATAGATAAGATACGCTCTGACGATTTCAGACAATATTGCCATAGACACATCATGCAGGCATGCAATCGGTGTATGGACTATAATTATTGTACATTCAAAGCTCTATCATTACCAGATGGTTGGCGTTAACAGCATTAGGAAACAAAATTCAGCTCACGGAAACTTATTAAGAAACACGCAATGTACGTTACGTTGCACGAGCACATTTGACAACCATCGTCGAAAACGCGGTCAGTAGCCTGATGCAACAACTTTTGCTGGAGAGGGATATGGACCGACCGTGGTACCAGCTACAGAAGCATCCAAGGCCTTTGCACACGTTGGCTAGCCTGACCTATCAGTGTGAAAAAGCAATGTAGTTCAGCCTTCGATTCGTGTGTTGTCGATGAGGACATGCTGCCTTGACTCACAGAGTTCATGATCCTTCTCAAGGTTGTTTTGATTCTCATAAACTCAGGGTCTATTTTATTATTCATGCGTTATCTCCATTCTCTTACAAAGTCAAGACAAAAGATTTATTGTATTTTTCACATTATACCATATAAATTGCATTTTAGCAGTTAAGAGACAAGGAGATCAGTGCGAATAGATCGACTCCAAAATTAATGTCGCAATGCAATGCGTTTACAAGTAAGCACAATTAAAGATAACCTCACTATGCAGACTAAATGGTCCTTTTTCTTTTCTCCAAAATTTATGTAAAAGTTCCGACGACAAATACATGTTTTTCTTAAGTTCAGAGTACTGAGGTTCAATCCAAATGGTTAAGTTTAATAGCACACATATATAGCACGACGACAAGATATTTACTAATTTTTGGCGGGTAGAACTTTGATTTTCAGCACGTGTACCTTGTTGTCTGCTCGTTTTGAAGGACCTATAGACGACAACAGAACAGGAAGAAACAGCAGACCATGCACTCCACCGAACAGTATGCCTAAAAACACTTCTTTGAAAATGTTTCGAAATACATACGTTTTGCTGGTTGAGATTAGAGACACAGCAATAATTGTAGAAAACACACTCTGTAAAATCGGTAATCCCAACAACTGAAGACTTTCGATGGCACGCTCGTTGCGAGAATCTCGTTGTGAAATCACGAAGACATACGCCACGTGAGCTGTGTAATCGACACTAAACCCGATGCAGACTACGATTATTATCATCGACACGAAGTCCAGTCCAACATCCCACAATGCCATGAAACCAATAACACCAACGATTATTGATGTTATTGAAATGGTGACGTATAAACCACAGATAGGTTGTGGTATGAGGAGTAGAGAAACAAACAACATACCAACAGCAGCGATCAGAACGTTTTGAATTGTACTCGGCAAGATTGCAGCGAAATGATCATCAAAAATAAATGACGGATGGTAGGCTAGCATAGAAATCCACGATGCATCTACAGTTTGACGGCAGTTGTCCATGAATTCTCGTTTTCTTTCCACAGTCGCGTTTGCAATGTGACGAGATGTGACGAGACATCGCGAGGATTCTATCGTCATATGATCGGTCGAGTACACGACATCAAGTCGATAATGCTCGTACAACGGTATCATCGAAAAGTTGTTCCGGAGATGATAGATAAACGAGCCTTCACTGTTGTATGATAAGTTGCTTTGATTCAAAAATTGTAAATAGTCAAGTAGCCAACACTTGGTGCTTTGGGAAGAAGCATTGTGAAAAAATGTTGTACTTTGAAGATTTTCCAGAACATTGTTATTTCCGTTTGCACCCTCGTGTCGGAGTAATTTTGTGGAGTTGTTATCACTACTTGCACCACTGGTCCATACACTTGAAAAAGCGTTCTTTCGTCTTCGTAATACTGGACACTGTAGGAGTCATCCAAAGCTAACTGTTTCGTGTCGATACCTTCTGATAGTTGTAAACATCCAAAAAGTGCAACGCCCACGTATCCAAGATACATAAACAGTGTTAAGACTTTAAACCATCTTTTAGTTAAGAGTGGACCATAATATTCCTTGAAGATTTTCATGACGATGTGTTCAGACGTCTCATTTCATAGTTTTGTGGCATTCTCGAAACTCTCCGGCACAGAACAACTTGTAAATCGAAGAGGGCGCCTCCTTTTTGGAAACTACTTTTCTGAAGGTGACACAGTGCCTGTTCTGTTTCTCTCGTCGACCGATGAGGGCCATGCAGCCACCGAAAAATGTCACCTGATAGATGTAATCAAAGACAATAGCCACTCCGCAGTAGCAACAAAATATTCGAACCGATGGAAAGTTAGAAATGGCGCCAATACCAAATGCCAAGGCGTCGGTTATACTGGTTATTGTAATGGACAATGCAGCTTCTGAAAAGGTCTTTCCAAGTCGATCTCTGACTGAGAGATGTGGTGATGTTGAACGCCATGATGCTATCATGATGAACATATCATCAACTCCAACACCTGTGAAGAGAAAGTGATAAAACCATGAGTGAAAAATCTATAGTCTCAAAGCGTGTTGTGAATAGCGTAAATTTTGAAGGTCATTTGTCATGGTTAATGGTTGCAGAGTGCAAGTATGTGTACTTCTTGTATCTTGGCAGGCAGTATACTTGTAAGGTAAAGACGTTGATTGCTATATGAATCAAGAAAACAGGGTGGTTGTGAGTTGTCAGCTAAAGACCTAGTTTGCGTAAAAATGTAGATAGGTTTCAAAGGTGAGTCACGATTGTTGTTTGGCCAGTTATGTCAACGGTAGCTTTAAAACAAATCTTGGAGAGTTTTTGAGAACGAAGATCAAATTGTACCCGGTATTATCCTCTCGGCCGGGTCCCATGTTCACTTCTGTGTGCCGATAATCAGGGCCACATAGAGA
This sequence comes from Ptychodera flava, assembly GCF_041260155.1. Lineage (NCBI taxonomy): Eukaryota > Metazoa > Hemichordata > Enteropneusta > Ptychoderidae > Ptychodera > Ptychodera flava. Next base: position 39,033,671 of record NC_091928.1, read on the forward strand.
TTTTAGTTCAATCTTGCTATCTTGCTAAAGTTTGGTATAGAGCAGCGACCACAAGTTAATGGGCACGGAAAAGGATAAGGTGAAAATATTGCCATCCATAAATCTGATTTTAGTCAGATTTAGCTTTGAGTGTAATATTTATTGGATGCTGCTAGTGTAACAAGAATAGAAATCATAGAAAATGTATCAAAAGTTTCTGCTAACGAAGCTTAAAGTTTGTTAGTTATAGATAATATTAGCCTTGTCATAATAGTGCATCATCATACGACATGCAATGTAATCAAAGTTATCGACAATTCGTGTACAGACAAGATGAACCCGGGCCGGGTATTTCTACATTTTTGGGAGTAGAACATAATTATGCATTCTACAGATAGACAAAACATACGAAACAGTCAAACGTTTTGAAGCTAATTAAGCTTTGAAGCAACTATGTAACATAGTGAAGAGATTTCATTGATACAGTGTCTCAGTGAGAGGAGGGTCATATTAGTCGAACCAAACTTCTGATCGAAGACAAGAATATAGACCGTGTAGGACTTACCAATGGTGAGAAATGGCATTCCTATGACAAGATGGGTAAAGGGAACTCCACAGAATAACAGTAGACCAACGATGATCCAACGGCCAGGGCAGCTGATACAACACCCAGAGTCGCTAGGACTGGTTTACTGGCCACCCAATCAAACATCGTACACGACAGAACAGAAAATACCGTCAACACGAGACACGCCTGTATCAGGAGAGGTATAGTGAACAGTACAATATCGACAAAATCTTGATCCAGAGTGTTTGACGTGAAGAACGTGAGTTTGATTTCAGATGAACTGTAACCCTTGGCGAATTCAATGAAAGCCTTTTCCCACTGACCGCTGATATCATCGTATTGGTCCGACCGCAAGGAGTAGAGAACGGACATAGCTTTTGCCGACTTTATGACATCTGAGCTGTTCTGCAGCTCAACCCCGCCAAGATCGCTGCCTATAAAGTATTCTATGTTCTGAAGGACAGTGACTGGATAAGACAACGTCATCAAATCAATATTCCCTGCGTTGTAGTCCAATAACCTCAGTAAAATATTAGGGTCGACGCACTCTGTCTTCCACTTTCCACATAAGTCACGAAATGTGTAGTCAGTGTTGTCTGACGTCACTGTCAAATTCATCACATTTTCATGAAGTCTGATGATTTCCTCCAATACGTGTTCTGCCAATACACTTCCTTCGCCTTTAACCACAACGAACGCGTGCGCATACCGTCCGACTTCCAATTTACGATCCGGCAGGAAACCGCCGTCAAAGTCAACGTCAAAGTGCTTCTCGATCTGTTGTCGATGTTTTTTAGCGGGACCGTTTTCTGGACTGAAGAGGTACTCGGTGTCCGTGTTTTGATGAAGACGCAGCCCACCTAAGCCAAGTACCGCCGACAAAATTAACGGGACGACGATAAACCAGGCGGGATGCGAGGCGACGAATTTCCCGTACCGTTCAAGGAGTTTACACAGACGTTTTTCGACACAATCGAACTTCATTGTAATCCGTGTAGCACACAATGCAATTCCACGGTGCAGTTGGCTACACGTATTCAATGTTGAAACGTCTTCAATGTTGAAAAGGCTTCTACTTTATGTAACAGCGGAGCAAAGTTGCCTGTATCTACATTCAAACAATAGAGGTTCCCGGTCATAGGTATGAATTAATATGCATCAGATCACGGAAGGCATTTACGTCTTCGACAAACACACGACTCTCTACAAAACTTACCGCAGATATGATGGAAGTCTCTGCAGAGCAGAGGTAACACGTCTTACTGTATTTAACGACAAGCGACACGTACGTCCCTTGGCAACCACACCACGTGAGCAGTCAGCGATTCAATGAATACGGTTCCTTTTTCATTAATGTTATTCTAATTCATGTTTTTGTTGAGAGAAGAATACTTTTCATTGATACCACGACAAAGGACCCTCCCAATCTTGCTCTCGCTTGACGAAGACCTTAGTCGACCTAGAATTGCACAGACGTGACGTACCTTGACATGGGAGGCGAGGAACCATTAGGACGATTCCAGTAAACTTTGTTTGCTGACTGCCTCTTCGCCGTGGAGGTAAAAAGTACTGTGATCACGGCCAAACTGAACTTCCCCTGTTTCTTTCTCAATGCTTAGTAACCCCCATGAATATTACATTAGTCACTCAATCTGAACTTCAAGTTTTCAAGGTCCCGATTTCACTATATATACTGGGCGCGTCCCTGACCTCACCGAAAACAACACATCAACTTGTAAAGTTATCTACACCACCGATGAGTAGAGCAGAGCAGAGATCAATGAAAAAAGACGATGTCAAGGTCATGTAAACTTTTAAACAGTAGTATTGCCTTCCTCTACAGTCTGTCCGGCAACAACTCATAAGAGAGACTAACAACGGTACAAAAAACAGTTGAAATAGTTTGCTCTGTGTGTTGTTTGTGTTGTGTTTTGTTGTCTTTTGTTTGCTGTGTCGTGTTTATTTGGTGCTGTTGTGTGGGCTTATGGGATTTGTCAAAACACGTGGAATACTACCTCCATTTGTCCCTTGCTATGTACGACGTCATATGACGTTCAAGGTGACGCTTGCTTTGTGTTTGGTCGTTGCGAATCCCATTCCTCAGGATGTTTGAAGGACATTTTTTGGACAGTGACCAGTCAAACAATACCATAAAGTATGGCGTCCTCTGTACCCACAGTACTTTGGTCGGACCTGTTAATTTAATGTATGATATAGGCCAAAAGATGATTTTTTTTCTTGCCCTGAATTCGAAGAGATTGTTACAGTGATGCGATTTACTTATCAATGTTACATCCTTTTCACTTCACATTTTTGATGTGATATTACCTCAAGTTTATTGATTTTTCACTGACTTTTAAATAATATTAATATATTTCCTTTCCCTTACGGACATGATAGGGGTACCTTCACACACGGAATGCATCTGAGACGATTGACTTTTCTGAACGTAAATTGTTTAGGTTTTGCTTTTTTAAAAAATGATATTGAGAATTTCCTCTAAACAAAATAATAAGAGCTACATGACGCGGCATACCGCAATGATGAGGGCGATGTCAAGAAAAAATATATATATATATATATATATATATATATATATATATATATATATATATATATATATATATATATATATATATATATATATATATGAATATATTTTGTCGACCACATCACACCACGTCATAATAATACTATTACACGTATTTCCTGACATGCTTTACCGATGGTGGAATTATTTCTGAGGAGCCTTTCCAAACAGGTTGGGTCGATAACATTCTTAAAGCTTTCTTTCAGGTTATTGAAATGACAAGTATTAACCTTAGAAATAGTGTTACCTTAGAGATAGTGTACAGCAAAAATTAGTGTCGTGTCGATTATGATGTATGTTCGATACCTCTGTTCCTCTGTAAATATAGATAGAGAATGTCACATAGCTTAACCAGCATGCCCTATTTCCTCGTCAACAGGTCCACAATTACCATTAGTAACAATGGGTTTGGGCAAAACCATGGTGAAGAAAGGGTCAATTTAAAACTGCGAACGAAAAATTAGACAAGATCCGTTGATGACACATCGCTAAAACAACAATGGCACAAATATTTCAATGCATCGATTCTAATGTTAGTGTGTGACTGAACCATCATGATGATAGTAATTCGACAATTTTTTTCTCGCAAGGAATTTAGTTTTTCCTGTAGTTACGGTGAGTAACAAACTTCACTGTCAACAAGTTGTCACCGCTTTCTTCGAGATAAGTCTTATAAACCATGTACAATCCTGTATGCGTAATAAACTGATGAGGTCATGAACTGCCCTGTAGAGGGTGTTGCATTCAATTGTTCACTATGCACAGCTAAGGGCTAAGCTTATAGAATTGTTCAATATTGAAAGAAAAATCAACCCCGCCCGCCCGTCACGTACAGCACGTTCGATTGAAGCGAGGGCGGTATTATTACACCTTAATTTTCCTGAGTCCATTGACAAAACGAAATACACATGGCAAGGTATTTGACCTCAAACCCTGTCCCAGAAAGAAAGTTCGGACGTTCAAAATCCGATAACGAACTTATGACTTTAACTTTCTCTAAACATAAGAGCTCGCTTCAATAGGTCGTTGGAAGTTTGAACTACTTAGGAGTCTAATGCGGCAGTGCTAAATCCAGTTAATCCCTTGTTCTCGCAATAGTGATCGTTGACACGGAATGTTTGTTGTTCTCCTTCGAAAGCTGTGCGCAGTTTTTCAATATGCTCAGAGATAAAGTTGATAAACAACCGGCCCTTTCACCCTACGAACATATCAAACAAATCTGATTTCGACTGTGTATCACTCATAAATACGGAGTATTCCTCTGCGTAATTCAACGGCAGCATGTGGCTAAGTGCGCATTTGCGCACGATAATTAAAATAGAGCTATCGCAAAACGTACCGTGTGCCATATGTCTGTACAGGTTGTGATCCAGGACCCTAACTTTTTGACAGATGTCTTTTTGACAAAATGTATAACGACTGCCGGGGGCGTTGTTTCCCGAATGCAGTCGGCGGTGCCCTATGTCTTTATGTATAGAAAGCATCGATTATTCTCAGGGGCAATTGAAGTGACTTACGTGATAAAATGTCACAGAGTCGACTAAAAGCAGAGTATAGTGATCGCTGCGCATGAACAATCATATCAAACGACTTGAAGCCCTTTTTTTATATATTGCACTTATTTTACCCCGCATGTTTGTGATAATTGTGTGATTGATTTGGTTACATAATCAAATCGATAATGAATATGATTGTCTACATGATGTGTTCTAGTACTGTTTCTCTGATAGGTATAGAGTGTTCATTTGTTAATGGTACGAATATCGCTCATCGTTTTAATTCTAATATCTGTAACACTTTCTCCTTATTTTTATGACCGTTTCTAAAATACAAGTACTTGTTCTACTGCTGATCTCACCTGTTTGTGCTAAGCGTACACCTCTTCAATAATCTGTGCGAAATTCTGTCCACTGTTATCGTGACAAGAAAATTACGTGAATAGTTATAGGTGAAATTGATTTCATGTTAAATAATGAAAGAAGACGGCCATATCGTAGAAAGAAAGCTCTCCAAACAGCGCCGCCTGTGACCCCCGGGGGGGTAACTCCATGGCTAATAGTACGGGGGGCTCCGCACGAACATGGAAACCCAAACTGTTGTGATACCAGTTTTGAGCAAAAAACCTACCCTTTCTGATACCTAGTTGTCGAAACGCAGCTATCTCTTGGCGGGGTAGCGTGGGATTGACCTTTGACCCGCATAACAACTCACGCTACCCCGCCAACATACGTATACAGATAACTACTCACTCGCCTTGCGTACCAGGGGTACCAACAGTCAAACCGACAGATCGGAAATATTGATGGTAAATCTGGGATGTAGATACATGGGTTTCCAGTGTTGACAGCATGATTTTTAACAAATGTCAGTTTGTGTTAAAACGGACCCTTTCTCATACCAACACCTCGTGAAAAGTATACCCTTTCTGATACCAAACAGTGCAAAAAAACGACCCCTTTCGCGCGGACCCTCCCCGTATAGCCATCTATGGGAGTTACCCCCCCGGGCTGTGACCATATTCGACGACAACGTTACACATCCTATTCTGCGACATCGACGTTCAACCAAAATGCTGCGATATTTGAAAAAATAACATGATTTTTGTTGTAACTATGTTTGGTGTACGTCCTTTTGAGGAAAGTATTGCGACAAGCGGAAACTGAATCTGTCTCACGCAAATACACTTTCTCATAAAAAGTTAGCTTGAAGTCTGGTCCCCTGCCCTACAGGAGGGCGCTGTTCCCCCGAGTAACACCCGCTGCACTTCGACTCCTGAAAAACGGTGATTTTTTGCGATTTTACCGACAAACTTTCGTCATTTCGTAGCTGACACGTGAAGGTTAAGGATATTGCAAACACCTAGTGGACAAAGTATACACTATGGCATCGTCAATAAGTGGTGAGAAAACAGGAAAACGTCCACGACACACGTCAGGTAAAACCGACAACGTGGAGGCTGGAAACAATGAGATGATGACAATATTACGTAAGTTGGAAGCTGGTCAGAAAGGTCTGGAGGGAAAAGTAGATAAACTCCGAAATGAAATTATGAAATCGGTTAATACTCAAATGGATAAGTTGAGAGAGGAGTTTGTGTTAGATATTGCAAGAATAGACTCAAAATTGACGGGTCTGGAAGCAATGGTAACGAGACAACAAGAGCTGAGGAACAACGGAGGTGCGGCATGCGGCAGAGGTAACCCGCTGAATGATAATGATCTCTGCATTATTGCATCGAATATTCCGGAAGAAACGGATGAAAATTTAATGCACGTAGTTGATGATATATTGAGTAAGTGAGTGATCTACCACAGGTTCAAGTTGTAAAAGTAGCCCGTCTGCGTTCCCGACGCCAAGGCTCCCCTGGGCTTGTTAATTTGCTATGGAAACGCTTGAACAGAAAATTGAGATTCTGAGGCGTAAGCAGGAATTAAAGAACATTGCCAAGTATCAAAAAGTGTTCCTGCGGGCAAGCAAGTCACATACAGAGCGTTTATTGGAACTAAATTCGCGTACCCTACTCAATGAACTGCCAAACGGTTCGGACTTTCGTATAACTGGCAGTGGTCGTATTGTCAAAAAACAGCGTGATTGGACAGCTTCAGGAGATCGTCGACAAATAACGGAAAATGAAGATAATGATGACTAGGTAGAACACCAAGCCCAACGAAACACTGATCCTTACCTTAAAATAGCACATTTGAATGTTTGTAGCTGGACAGAAGCCAATAACGATTTGAGAACAGAAATCGTGAAAGCACATAAAGCTGATATTATCAGTGTTAATGAAACCCATCTTTCAGCAAACGCTTCTATTTCTGTTGATGGTTACCAATGGTTTGGTAACAATAGACGGCAGTCTCATGTCAATGCTACTAGATCATTTGGTGGGGTTGGTATTTTGGTGAATAATAATCTTCATGAAGAATTTATAGTGTCTGTCGAGAGTTGTAATTATGATGGTATTCTTGGTCTAAAATTTGTTAATAGATTCACTGACTTTGCTTTCGTTGTTTTTACTTGCTATCTTCCACCCGAAAATTCCCCTTGGGGAAGAGATTCGTCTAACTTTTTTGGATTCTTATTGAGTGAATTGTAATCATCTTAGATGATGTTGACACGATAATCATCTGTGGTGATTTAAACGCACGTATTGGCGCGTTACCAGATACAATAGCTGGTGTTGATGATGGCATTCCATCTCGACAGGTGATTGATACATATGTTAATCAACATGGTCGTTCTTTTGCGGAATTTTTAGAATGCATATAATGAATGGGCGTTATGATAATGAATGTAATGACTTTACATCTGTTTCAACACATGGAAAAGCCGTTGTTGACTACTATGCCATTCCGTACGTGTCAACTTGTTCTTGTAAGAATTTTACCGTGCAGAGAATGTCAACATTTATTGAACAACATAATCTGTTACAGTATTTAAATGACAGATCCAGAATTCCGGATCATTCACTGCTCACTTTTGAGCTATTGGCTAGACCAATCACAGACTTAAATGTAACAGTGTCAAATAACGCAATGGATGGTACTTCAGATAAATCAGCTGTACAAAGGAAATATCGACTAGACTGTATCCCGCAGAATTTTATGCAGTCAGAGACAACGAGACGTGCCATTCTGTTACTGATTGAACGTATTGAGAGTAATATTGAAACACAAATTAACCTGGACTTGGTTTACTCATCGCTATGTGACTGCATAATTACTTGCATGAATGAGTCTATCCCATATTTCGATTGTACAAAGAAAACTCGAAAACGTCATAAGTTTCACAAACCTTATTGGAATGAAGAGTTAAAAGTGTTGTGGAAAAATTGATATGCGAGACAAAGAAAAGGATTTTCTTAAATGTAAGAAGCATGAGGTTGGGAATGCACAGTATTCTTACCTTAGAGCACAATTTAAGATTGCCCGAAATACATTTGATAAACGGTTGCGATCTCATGAACGTAAATTTAAGCTTGGTCTTCAAATGGAAATTGAGGAAATTTGTACTGCGAATCCTACACGCTTTTGGGAGTATGTTGAGCGTTTGGGACCCAGTAAAAAGGTTAAGAACACTATACCCATGGAGGTTTATAATGATGACCATAATGTTATTACTGATTCGAATTTTGTATTAGGTTCTTGGAAGAGAGATTTTTCTGCTTTATATTCACAAACAGTGATGCTAGGGATCAGTTTGATGAGCAATTTTATAGTGATGTGAAACATCATAAGTCTGTGTTAGAGAATAATTTATCTGATCCGTTATATGAACAAAATCAACATTGAATAACAATTTCACTTTTGCTGAAGTTAAATGTGCCGTATTAAAGGGTAAAAATAGGAAAGCAAGTGGTATTGATAACATTCCATATGAAGTGATTAAAAATGACAATGTTATTGAAGTTTTAGTTCATCTTTTTCAAATGTGTTTTGATTCTGGCAAGATACCAGTATTTGGCGTAAAGTATTATTTATCCTATTCCTGAGTGTCGAACTAATGATGTGAGAGTTCCACTTAATTATAGAGGAATAAGTTTGTTGTCTGTCATTTCAAAAGTATATAGTTCAATTCTAAATAAAAGACTTACTGTATTTTTAGATAATAATAATATTTTAGTTGACGAGCAGAATGGATTTCGTAAAAAACAGGTCTTGTCAAGATCATGTTTTTGTACTTACATCCATTATTAGAAACAGAATGAACAACAGTCTTCCTACTTTTGTAACTTTTATTGATTTACAGAAAGCATTTGATTTTGTAGATAGAAATATTCTTTTGTATAAACTTTTACTTAATAACATTGATGGGAAAATGTACAATTCAATAGCATCATTATATTCAAATACGTCAGCTTGTGTCAAAGTTAATGACAATTATACTGACTGGTTCAATACATTGCATGGTGTAAGGCAGGGTGATAATCTTTCACCAACTTTATTTTCTATATTTATCAATGACTTGGTTGTAGATTTAAAAGAGTTAAATTGTGGCATTCAAATAGGCGACGATAATGTATCAGCTCTGTTGTATGCCGACGACATCGCTGTAATTTCGCACAACGAAGAGAACATGCAAAAGATGTTAGATTACATTATTCATGGTGTAGAAAATGGCGTCTTTTGATAAATAAAAGTAAATCACATGTTGTTCATTTCAGACGTAGAGGTATAGAGAGAAGTAACTTCACGTTTCGATTAGCAGGTGCTGAATTAGAGTATGTTACAAAATGTAAATACCTTGGGGTTGTGTTAGAAGAATCTTTACATTTCAAATATATGTCTGAGATGCTTGCAGAATCTGCAAGCAGAGCTCTTGGTAAAATTTGTTCAAAGTTTAAAACTGTTAAAATATGGGTTTTTGTACATTTACAAAATTGTATGACAACTGTGTAGTACCTATTATGGACTATTGTTCTGCTGTCTGGGATTTGCATCTCATGTAAAGTGTGACAATATCCAAAATAGAGCTCTTCGATTTTTTCTAGGAGTTCATAAATTTGCTCCCACTTCAGCCATGAAGGTGATACTTGTTGGATTTCATCAAAAACTAGACACTGGACCAACATGGTCAGATACTGGAATAGACTGGTGAATATGGATCATAACCGATTGTGTAAACGAATATTCTTGTGGGACAACTCTTTATGTATTAATAATTTTAGTTATGAATTGCATGAAATTTTGACTATTTAGATATAGATGTTTTGGAAAATGGAGGTTGTTGTGATCTGGTAAAAGTTAAAGAAAAGTTGAAGCAGACAGAGTAATTCAATGGTCTGACAAAGTAAACAACCAACCCAAACTACGTACCTATAAGATTTTTAAAAGGCCTTTCAAAGGGAAAACTATTTATTATATAATTTAGAGAGAAGTACCCGCTCACTTTATGCTCAGTTTAGATTTGGGATATTACCACTTCGTGTGGAACTGGTAGATATAGAGGAGAAATTGTACAAGATAGAAAATGTATTTATTGTAACGATAACGCCCTTGAGGATGAAATGCATTTTTTATTACATTGTTCTTTGTACAATGATTACCGGACAACTTTATTTGATGCTGTTTATAATATTTGTAGAAACTTTGGAGATTACTCAGATGTTCAGAAATTCGATTTTTAATTAATAACGCCAGTGGGCGTACAATCAAATTTATTTGTAAAGCTTACAAAAGACGACAATCGCTAACATATATAACGCGTTAATTTTCAGCCGTTGATCTTGGTTTTCAAATGACTTACCTGCTTTGTACTGTGAAAATGTAATTGTTTGTATTTGGATTTTCTAGGAACAGCTTTCCTCACATGTATTTAACTTTATTTTAAAGTGACTAATAAGCCCGTTGTGGCTTGGTGTTTATCACTAGTCACTATAATAAATTACTACTACTGCTACTACTATACCGCTGGCTGCGCTGCTCATAAAAATAGCGTCAGATGCGGGCTATTGTAAGCATGGCTATCATTGGTCAATAGTACGGGTGCAGTGATTGCGTTGAATTTGTTTATTTCCAACTTGGAGCTACCTTCAAATTTAGATTTCGTATGCCAATGGAGTAATTTTACCTCCATAGTTTTCAGAATCAAGCATCCTATGTCGACATCGAATGAAAAACGAAAAATCATTTATTTTTGAGTCATTGCCGTACATGCGAAATATGGGATAAATAGTCGTTTTTAACCACCAAATGCAATAGTAGAAGAACAGAGTCGGAGACTTAAAAATGAAGCCGTGCAAATAACTTCGACGTTCAATGTCTCGTCATCTAATTTCCGAGGTTGCCACAATAAGGATGTGCTGATCACATGATCTTGTCAGGGACTGTGCTCATTAATATGCAGTCAAAATTCTGACTGAAATATTAGCCCGTACCTGACCCTATTTTCGTGCATGTGAGCAGCGCAGCCAGCGGTAGAAATGGGGCAGGGGACCAGGCTAAGCCAATTTGGTAATCATATGTCGCGGGTAATTGGCATTTTTTCATCTCAATTACATTACAGGGATGGATATACATCAATGGTACAAAGAAGCTGCTATCTTTATGCTGATTGTGCAACAGCAATATCAGCCTTTCAACAACACAGATTGAACTGGTGTTCAGAAGACAGTTAATACAATCGCATAATTTCAGTTTCATAAGAATTTTCTCCAAAGTTCTTAGAATGATACGTCATTTCTACTCCAAAGTACTCCAAAGTTAAACATCTTCCCGGTCGTGCTGTACATTCAGTGTATATCTTTGCAAGAGTACGTGTGACGTATGATGCAGTGCATGTTAATAGCAGTCTCGTAACGGTGAGTTGAAGGTACCGAAAAAAGCGACTCATTCGTCAATGATACAACTCACTGAACAAAAGATGTCCAGGAGCAAAAAGTTATAGTCCGTGGGCTAGAGGGGGTCTACGTGCACCCCCCCCCCCCCACAGGATAACAAACCTGTATTTTTCAGAAGCCTTGGGATCCCTAGAATACGAAATGGAATTTTAACAGAAAAAATATAGGGATGGAATAGCTGTTATGGTCAATTTTGAAGGGTACCGCAAAATCACGATTTTCCAAGCCAAATGCATTTTCGTCAAATCTGTCTTCTTGTAAGTCATGTGCTGAGCTCATTTTTCAACATAACCTCACTTGTTTGGTATCATTAGAAAGGGAATTTATTCTTCTTTAAGATGACATATTGCACTATGCAATATCTTCTACAGTTTTTGTCAAATATAACCAAAACTTACCCCTTACCCCAAAATTTAACATTGCAAATTACAGTAAATCTCAAATTCTACCAATTTTTTAGCTAGGCATAATAAAAAATGCAATGCTTTGTCTGAAATCTGTTTTATTTGATACAGGGACATGTCAGAAATATGAAATAGACTTTTAACAGAAAAAATATTGGGAATCTACAGCTGTAACAGTCATATTTTGAAGGGTACCGCAAAATTACAGTGTTGCAGATTTGCATGCATTTTTGTTAAAACTGTCTTCCTATAAGTTATCTGCTGAGCTTGTTTTTGAATATAACCTGGCTTGTTAGGTATCATTAGAAAGATAATTTACTAATCTTTAGAATGACATATTGTAACATGCAATATCTTCTATAGTTTTCGTGATATATCACCAAAACTTACCCTTACCCCAAAGTTTACATTGAAAATTGCAGTCAAGCTAAAACCAAATTCTACAATTTTTTAGCTTGACACAAAAACTCTGGCCGTTTTTGCTATTAAACCTATTTTATTTTGTACAGGGACATGAAAACTATAGAAGATATTGCATGTTACAATATATCATTCTGAAGATTAGTGAATTATCTTTCTAATGATACCTAACAAGCCAGGTTATATTCAAAAACAAGCTCAACAGATACGTATAAGAAGAAAAATTTAACAAAAATGCATGCAAATCTGCAACACTGTTATTTTGCGGTACCCTTCAAAATATGACTGTTACAGCTGTAGATTCCTAATATTTTTTCTGTTAAAAGTATATTTCATATTTCTGACATGTCCCTGTACAAATAAAATAGGTTTAATAGCAAAAAGGCCAATAAGCTAGATTTTTGTGTCAAGCTAAAAAAATTGTAGAATTTGGTTTTAGCTTGACTGCAATTTTCAATGTAAACTTTGGGGTAAGGGGTAAGTTTTGGTGATATATCACGAAAACTATAGAAGATATTGCATGTTACAATATATCGTTCTAAAGATTAGTAAATTATCTTTCTAATGATACCTAACAAGCCAGGTTATATTGAAAAACAAGCTCAGCAGATAACTTATAGGAAGACAGTTTTAACAAAAATGCATGCAAATCTGCAACACTGTAATTTTTGCGTACCCTTCAAAATATGACTGTTACAGCTGTAGATTCCCAATATTTTTCTGTTAAAAGTCTATTTCATATTTCTGACATGTCCCTGTATGAAATAAAACAGATTTCAGACAAAGCATTGCATTTTTTATTATGCCTAGCTAAAAAATTGGTAGAATTTGAGATTTACTGTAATTTGCAATGTTAAATTTTGGGGTAAGGGGTAAGTTTTGGTTATATTTGACAAAAACTGTAGAAGATATTGCATAGTACAATATGTCATCTTAAGGAGGAATAAATTCCCTTTCTAATGATACCAAACAAGTGAGGTTATGTTGAAAAATGAGCTCAGCACATGACTTACAAGAAGACAGATTTGACGAAAATGCATTTGGCTTGGAAAATCGTGATTTTGCGGTACCCTTCAAAACATGACCATAACAGCTATTCCATCCCTATATTTTTTCTGTTAAAATTCCATTTCGTATTCTAGGGATCCCAAGGCTTCTGAAAAATACAGGTTTGTTATCCTGTGGGGGGGGGGGGTGCACGTAGACCCCCTCTAGCCCACGGCCTATTACTATCAATGTCACTATCCTGTCATCAGCGTATTCATTCGCTCTGGACCATAGACAGGTACTCTCTCCTGGGTCTGCTAGTTTACTTGCCATCCAGGCCGGTGCTGACAAACTTTATCACAAACGCAAGTCGCTGCTGCCCTGTCCTGCAATTGATGAAATCTGGGATATGTGAAAATTCTATCACAAATTCAACATATGTGGGGAGGGGGTGTCAGTAAATATCCATATTGTTTCTTACATTGTGTTGACATGTAATAGTGTACCGTGTTCGGCTTACAGCCATCGCTGAGCTTCAAAAGTGCCCGGATTGGCTAACTCGCAACGTTGGAGATAAAGCGCCGCCGATTGAGGGCGGTATTACAATGTTCTACCAACTTCGGTTTTGGACAGTCCGTATACTCTTGAGCTCACGTACCGTGGACGAAAACGACAATTCTCCGCGCTGTGTAAATATCCCCGCGCTGTGTAAAAATCTCCGCGCTGGAGATAAGTTTACGCAGCGCGGAGATTTTTACACAGCGCGGAGATAAATTTCACACAACACGGAGAATTGTCGTTTTCGTCCACGGTACCGTTTTCACAGCTACAGGGCAATGATCCGAACATGATCGGCGGTGCAGTGCCCTGTATCGAGGTTGGGCATGACGTCATGGCGGTACACCTTTGTCGGTGTTTCTCTGATTGGTCGAGAGCTCTCTTATCGTACGGTCTGACGATATGAAAGGACATTCACTGAGGAAGCTGGAACACTAAGTATAATCCGTGCTTCCAGGACTTAAAAGAGAATTCAATTTGAAAGAAATTTTGTTGTGAAATACAGTGGAATTTGATTGAGTGTCCGGTTTGCCTTGCAGAGCTCAGAGTCTACATGTTGCTTATCATTAGAAAAATAACATTTACAACAAATTTTAGACTTTGGTGTTAGATTACAGCGCCCGCCGAACATTTCCCATACATTGTCTAGCCTAAATTATGTGCCAAATACAGGGGATTATTTCAGAAACACTTGGTGTGTTACTTAATGGCAAAAATGTATTTTGTTGATTGAGAATTGCAGTTGCATGTGTAAAAATCAACACTTTTCTTCTAGTTTTTTTTGTAAGTGTGTCATGTATTGGAGAGAAGTGTCAATGAAGAAAGTTTCATTTAACTGAGAGAAAAGAGAAAGCAGGAAAAAGTTTTATGCAGGAGTGTTAAGAATTTTCTGGTTGATAATATTCATTTTTGTATTGTGTTAAACTTGTTGATTGTGTAGACTGCACTGGACATGCTACAGATTGTATCCTGAAGGGACAGTTGTCGTGATTGCTGACATGGAGGGAAGAAGAAAAGTTTATTTTGAAAATAATTCACTTCTTTCTTCATTAAGTTCCCAAATTAAAATGAACACCGAAAACAAAACTTTGGTGATGTGTATGTAGTGCACCGGGGTAGTGCAGTGTTAAGCTTGAGTGGCAAGCTGGAACGACTGTGTGTGATTGTAGACTAGACAGTGTATGGGAAACGTTCGCTATAATCTAATTCCAAAGACTCAATTACTTGCAAATGTTGACATTCTAAAGATAAGCAACATGTAAACTCGTCTAGTGCAAGGCAAACCGGACACTCAATCAAATTCAAAACTACGCAAAATAAATCTGTCAGGATCAGTCAATATTGTAGTTACAGACGAGTAAAGTTTGAAAAAGAAAACCTAAGAAAAAAGAAACCTAAGAAACGACAAAGGGCCTACCAGTCGTTGAAATAAACGAGCATCTATGTCTCCACTTTGTTTGCATTTCTGACATGCTGCACATATCGTTCTAATCTATATATTTCAAACCTTTCACTTTGTGCTTTTCTTCTAAATTTATATATACTCTCAGAAAAATTACTTCGGCTATTTAATCTCACCAAGAATATCATTCTCATTGTTTAATCTGTTCACCCAATTCCCTTTAAACAGGCCCACACTCACCATTGATAGCAAAGAGTTTGGGACAAACTACAGTGATGAAAGGGTTAAATACATGTCCTTTGATCCAGAGTATCGAGTTTGTTTCGGAGAGGTGGGGGTTCATGGAAATATTGATATCGTTGGTTTTCAATTGAATTGCTTTAAACAACTGATAGAGTAAGAGATAATGAGCAAACTAAAAAGTTCGAATTTAAGCGCTCATCTCGTTGTCAATCCACTCTTCAAGTAAATACTTATTTTTTAAACGTCTATCATGTAGAGTTTCATGAACTCGATGTAGTTGAATCTTGAGGAACATGAGTCTGAGAAAAAAAAATTATCGCGGAATAATTCATACAATTCAAATGAAACAAGGCCAATGTATCTTGCAGCACCTAAGAGGATGTAACACGTCAATCTGACCTCTTTTCCAGCAGTGAAGGATGATAAATATACTGAAGGTTTTAGCTTCGTGATTATCGTCAGTTAAACTAGTTTCTGCAAATCATCGTGTACAATGTATGAGTGTACAAACTTTGTATCCTTTTCATTTATTTATATTTCATTTTATCCCTGTTGTTTATATCATGCAAGCAAAGACAACAAAAGCATGATATGGTAAAAAATAATGTCAACACCAGTTTGTAAATGATATACTCTAAAAGGGCGGTAACAATAAGTTTAGTGATAAGCTAGAGTCATACCGGTAGAACTTGGAAAGTGAGTAAAGAGCATACTCTAAGTTATGATGCAAAAACACAATCTTCAACAGCGATTTCATATTGCTAAGGTGATAATTTTCAATATGATGATAATGATCACAATTTAAAAAGTGACAACTATCGCGATAGAAACAAATTCTCAGTAAAATTAATACAATCACGGTGGCATTTGTTGACCTGAGATATCCCTGGCAATCAGTACGGCAAAGGAGTTCAATTTTGCTGTGAGAAAATACCTACAAATCAATGCATCAGATATACTAGCCGCGGGAGCCGAGCTGCGTGCAAAGATTTAAATCCATTGTTATTCATGACGTCACTGAGCACAGGATTCCGCCAGTGTGAAGCGCGTTCGAAAACGACAAAAATAGCGCCAGATTTACGCTTCAGTTGAAGATTAATACACACGCCATAATGTGCCACCAGGGATCTAAAGTTCTATTAAATCAGCTTGTAATGCTTATTTAATGTCCATGTGCCATGAATAACAATTCTGAAACCAAACACCCTAGCTAAATAAAGTCTGCTCATTCCAGGCATGACTTCCCACTTGTAGATTTTAAGTTACTGAGACTTATTAAGAAAATAACTTGTTCATGAGAAAACAGCTATAATCATTTCACCAATATGAATGACTTGGAGAAAATGAGTTGCGAAATCAAAATATCAAGCTATAGTTCCTTAATATGATACACTTTATCATATTTTCTTCAATGCTATCATAGCAGTCTGTAAGATTTGCCATTTCCATGTGTTAATGTAGTTCTTCGCTTTCAAGGATCTGTTCACACGATCCTTTGTCCGCAAAAAACCAACAAAAAAAAAAAAACAAAAAACAAAAAAACAATCACACTCAGTCTTTTCTATACAATATATTGTCCTCATCTGTTTTGGCCATTCTCAGCAACCACTGTTAATCTGTTTTGTTCAGGTATATGTCTTGCAACTTGAAGGAACAATGCCGTGTAAGAGGTTTAAAGTCTCGTTGAAGTCCTGAAGGTCTCGTAACTGTGAGGTTAAAAAGCACTCGAATCGCGTCCTAACGTGAAGAAGACATTGTTTGAGCTGAGGCACTTTGCGTTCAGGATAGCATCAACAACACAGTGTGTAAGGTCGTACATCCCAGAGTTAATTTATTCAGAAGAATCATAGCAAACGACGCTCTCATGTTGTCGATGTCAGGTCTTGTAATCCTGACGCATTTGAACTCACTCTTCAGGTGTAGTCGAAGGATAACAATACACATCATATCCGGTGTTTGGATCCTCGTCAGTATAAGTTATAACACCGATCTGGTTACCACAGGAACTAATCTGCGTTTGCATGGGATATCCCACAATGCCATCTGCCAACCAACCGGGGCTGCATTTTTCGTAACCCGTCTGCCAGGCTTCATTGAGCCGATCCAGTGTTGCTATTTGGCCACAGTAGTACTTGCAAATCTTGTTTGCCATTTCGAATGTCAGGGTATATTCTCCTTCCAGTCCGCTAACATGGAACACCATTGCTGAAAAAAGGGTTATTTTGATATCATAAAGGCTCTCAGAAAGATAATTGCGAAGACGAAACTGAAATTGACATCCAAAGTAATACTTACCATCATTAAAGCCACCTCTATCATCACTATCGTCACTGTCATTATCGCCGTTATCATCATCATCATCATCATCATCATCATCATCATCATCATCATCATCATCATCATCGTCAGGGCTGCCATTGCTGTTGCTGCTGTTATCGTCATCATTGCTGTCGTCACTGCCATTGTCATTGCTGTTGTTGCTGTCATCATCATCATCGTCACTGTCATTGCTATTGCTGTCATTGCTGTTGCCGTCATCATCGCTATCATTGTCATTGCTGTCGTTGTCATTGCTGTCATCATCGTCACTGTCATTACTATTGCTGTTGTTGCTGCTGCCGTAATTATCACTGTCATTGTCATTACCGTCGTTGCCATTGCTGTCGTTGTCATTGCTATCATCATCATCATCATCATCGTCACTGTCATTGCTATTTCTGTTGTTGCTGTTACTCTCATCATCGCTGGCATTGTCATCACTGTCGTTGTCATTACTGTCGTTGTCATTGCTGTTGTTGTCATTGCTTTCATTGCTGTCATCGCCATCACTGTCATCATCATCATCACTGTCATTGCTACCATCGCCATCTTCACTGTTGTCACCGCTGTCACTGTTCATCGCTAGTTGTCTCGCATTGGATGTCACAGCTGGAAAGAAAACAGAACGCTCCGTAACAAGTGTACCACAATTTTACATGATAATTAAACTTGTGTAGGTCAGTGAAACTGAACGAAACGAAATTTATCAATGACATCAATAGTGACAATAATCATCAGTAATTGGTATTGCCATTTCATCTTTTGTTCTCGGCTGCTTGTAATAATTGTACATGGCATGTTACGCAAAGTTTAAAATTAACGAGGGCGACCTTCACCACCACCACCACCACAATCATCATATATCATCATCGCTGCCCACTATAATATTGCCGTTTTTTGTTCTTGAAAACGTCCCTTTACGCGTAATTGACAATAATTGTTATCAGTTTGAGAGCAAAAGTTACAATGGTAATAGCTTACTCTCACTAATGGACACTGCAATGATCGGGTTGTGAGTATTGTTCCGAGTGGATAACAGTAGACACCACGGCGTGCGTTGGGAGATGCGTTTGTGAAGACGATCAGACCGGCTCTATTACCGCATCTCGGAACAACATTCTGCATCGGATACCGTGCCACGCCGTCCGCATTCCAGCCTGGTTCGCAGAGTTCAAAACCAGAAAACCAGGCGTGGTACATGTGATCCAGGGTAGCAATCTCGGCGCACTGATTTTGGCAGCACTCGACGGCTTCATCGAAAGTAAAGCCATTTTGCCCGTCCATATAGAACAGTGACGCTGAAACGGGAAACACGAATGAATATTAGAACTCTGACATTTACAAGAAACTAAAGTGTTCACAGAATTAGTTTTGAAGCACATGTGAATTTCCATTAGTTCGAAATGTGGATTCAAACAATACGAGGAATGGCATTTCTAAAAAGATCCTCCTATTTCGATAGTGATCTGACACACAAAATTTGTCTTTGTTGAATCAGCAAAAGTGTTCATTTAATCTTACAACGTTGCATTTCCAGCTTCACTCGCAGTCAATTAACAGTAAAATAGCTCTCGGTGTGAAGAAAATAGATACAGTAAAAAAGTAATATTTTACATACTATAATCGCTAGTGCATGTTCCCGAACTTATAGTCGTCAAAATTCCGTTGTCCTAATATTTTCCGCCGTCGTCCCCTTGTCATGTGAAGTAAGCTCAGTGGTTGTCACGGGAACAGTGGTTGTCACGGGAACAGAGGTTGTCACGAGAACAGAGGTTGTCGCAGGGTGTGTTGTGGCACCGTTGGTTGTAAAACCGCGATCCGGTAACGATGTTTCTTCAGTCGGAATTATCGTCTCCGTTGTTCGAAATACCGCTGTCGGCTGATATTCTATGCTTGCTCTCAAAGTTGCAGTTGTCGCGACATTTTGAGTCGTCACGCTCGTCCTTGGCGGCGCTAACGTCGTTGTAGTTGTTGCTGCCATGTTGCTTGTCGCTCTGTGTGGTGATGATGGCATAAGTGACGTCGCTGTCGATGGTGGTTGTGATGCCGTTGTCGATGCTACTCTCGGTATGGTTGTTTTGATGAGTGGTGGATGTGGTGTTCGTGATATTTTGCGTGAAGTTGTTACTTCGCGGGAGTATGTGGTGTCTTCCGTATTTCTGATTATTGGGCCAGTGGTCCGGCCGGGGCCATCTATCTTCGATCCCCGTTGTTGACCTGCGTCGCCATCTGTAGTTCCAGCCTCTCCTGTACGTATGGTAAGACATATATGGATAAGAAAGCGATCTACGGAAAGTGCTACATGGTTAAGCATGGTGCCCGTGACCAAGTATTGCATTCACAATATACTGTACTCTCTGATTGGTTTGGTATACACAACCGAGTTTTCTCTGCTCGATAGACAAGTATGTGTTCACGTGGCAGAGGAATGCCTTTCCAATGAACTTCAAACCAGCGATTGTCGGTTGGAAAAGTTCATTAGTATCTTAGGGAACGTAAAACGAATTTGAAGTTAAAGTATTGACACGGGTCAGGCAAAACCACCTGTTAAGACAACATTAACAAAGCTCACCTGACTGTACTCCATAGTGGGTACCCAACGCAAGGCCGGCTACAGCAGTAGCTATGGTGACAGCAATCAACGCCAAAATCTTGTGTTTTCTGCTCTTCGATGATCTGGTGTTTCCCGCGCTTGAATCTTCAATCGAAATATCGACTGAAGTCGTCGACATCATGGGATGAAACTCCGTGTCGCACCTGAAGTCTATACCAAACGATGTATGACTGTCTGCTGAATATAATGTGCCCCCTCTATTGGTAAGGTGTACACGACTGCCTTGTCCCTATTCAATATACGTGTTCACTTGGCAGCGGATTAACAGTCACTCCAGGCGAGACTTACGTCTATTTATAAACGCCCAAGGTTATCTCTAGTTCCGTTGAACTCTACCAAGTTATAGATAAGTCGAATGAGACAGACGAGAAGAAATTGTGTATGAGATTGGCGTTTTCAAGCCATTGGGATAAGTCAATATATATATATATATATATATATATATATATATATTATATTATATATCGAAGTATACAGATATATATATATATATATATATATATATATATATATATATATATAATATATATATATATATATATATATATATATCGAAGTATACAGATGTCCTCGTGCGAAGTTACAGTGCTCGATGCAAAAGCAGAGCGTTATAAACAAATAATAAACAGATTACTTCAAGTACAAAGTAATGAAATCTATTACTTAAGTTTCATGCACCTTGCAATCCTCAGATAGAGGATCAGTCCCTTAGCTGGTAACTCTATCTGAGGATTGCAAGATGCATGAAACTTAAGTAATAGATTTCATTACTTTGTACTTGAAGTAATCTGTTTATATTATATATATATATATATATATATATATATATATATATATATATATATATATATATATACATATATATATATATATATACATATATACATATATACATACACATACATACATACATACATACATACATACATACATACATACATACATACATACATACATACATACATACATACATACATACATACATACATACATACATACATACATACATACATACATACATACATACATACATATACGTTTTTGCATCTTTAGTGGACGCGGAAAATTGTCACGCGGGTTTTAGTAATACGAACACCAAATAAGTTTTCATTGCACGTAAACCTACACTACCGCTAGACGTATCTCACATTTAAACAAGAAACTGATCGGAACAGACCTAAAAGCATAGACAGTAACAAGTGAACAATAACGCATGGGATCATGGGAAATAAAAGAAGCTTTGTCGAGTATGTAACAAACACTATTATTGACTCTCGTTACATGGGCCACAATTTCCAAAAGTTAACCATATAATACAATTCACTGTTTGTCCCTCAGCAAGAAAAGGAATGGAGTCAATTCAGAAAGCGACAGACGTTTGTAAAATCTGCGATACTTTACAACCATGGCATAGCGAACGCCTGTAGCCCACCAGACATGACGAAGTTGGCGATTTTCACCTTTATAGTTTGACCTTAATAATCCGGTGTCATGTTTAACATGAATATAGAGAACTACAGCCCGGGAATGTATCCAATGAACTCAATAAGCTGAGTCTAATTGAAAGTTAGGGGGCTTAACGTTTATAATCTGCAGTCGGACGTTTCGGGTTTTCTTTCAACAAGTTCTCGTCAACGATAACGCCAGGCTGAGTACGGGTGGGTGGGAGCGTTCCTCGATATTACACTTGTGATCCATTGTCAGCGACAGGGTGAATATTCAAACGATTGCGTGGCGACTCAATCGCCTGATCAGAAAATCGCCTGGCCTAGTTATAATCTAGGGAAAAACTGATTACTGAATTTCTACAGGTTAGATGAGAATCAGTCTGTAAAACTAAAGGACAAAACATTCTATGGTTCAAGTTTGGGGAGGTCATCAAAGTGAAATAAGAAGACCAAAATGATCATTTGACAAACATCAACTAACCCACTAGTGTCTTGAAGAGCTGGATTGGCAGTGTATGGCAACGAGGAAATGGACCTCGTACCTGCGCCTCGTGGACAGACATTTGGACTCTTAAACTTTATTTACAATTCTTTTCTGATCTACCACTTGTGGGGGTTCATTTTAAAGCTCTTGGTGTAAGAAAACTTCCTACCGGCTTAGTTTCTCGAAAATCGAAAATTTCATTTTCTCAATAGAGATAACACAGGGCTGGCGGCTATCTGAACTTTAAGTATCGGTAAATCTTATAGGCTATTTGTTTCTCCAGTACCAAAATTTGCACGGTGATCCCTGAGTTTTATTCTTGAGTCTCTCACTTTCGAGGCGCATACTACCTTAACTGAAATGTTACACAATCAATTCTAGACTATGTTCTCCTTTTTAGATAAACTTTATTCCGTCTGCAAGATTTCCCTTCACAAGTTTTACATTTACATCACAAATGCGAAGGGTTTATTTTTCTTCTTCACATTAACTTACAAATTCCTTAAAAACGGATTTAAATTTTATGATTTTTTTTTACAGATTCTGTAAAAGTTACAGAGACATCGGCTTCTATGAACTTTAAGATTGACGGCCAGGGATACGTAGTTAGGTATGAAAGAGATTTTAGATTGGAACTTCTTACAGGTTGTCAACAAAAACTGAGCTGGGATGCTGTTTGCAGAATGTAGTAGCATACCGCCGAGTAAGTGTTGTACATGATCTTTTTCAATAATCTTAATGACTTCTTCAAGATCCAAACTATCGATTACGATTCAATAAACGATTGGTAAGCTGTGTTGCAGTATACTTCAGTCTTTCGCTGTGACTTCAAAATAACGTGTCTGAGTTCTGAAGCATGGCAAGCACAGGAGAAAATTGCTCCTATAGTGTAGCTGTGTTACAAAACGGTTAAGATACTCTGATACGACAGTGGCTGACAATTTTATTAAAATGTCATTATTGTGTAGCAGAAAATCTGAAGTCGTTCATCGCGTAAAGAAAGCCGTATTTGGTTGGTCGACAAGCTTGGTAGAAATCCTTAAATATTTTTTTTTCTTTTGGGTTCTGTATATTATGACAACTTTATTCATCCCATACATATACGTGTGACTTCATCGGTGGAGAGGCGGTGCCTTAGATTTGTTGCTCCAGCGGCAACAAATCCATGGTGCTAGGCCTGCACTTGTAATTCATCGTCTTGAAGAATTCTGGCGGCAACCTCTTCATCTCTTCCGCTGTGAGTGCTCTGAACACGGTTGGTTTCTGGTCCTGGACAGCAGGAAGTAGTCGTTGAACTTTTGACCGGGATTTAGATTTGTCTGTAGGTAAAAGATAGAAACCTTAAATGATCTTGTTGTTACTTTCCAAAACAACGCCCGCTTTGATCTATACTCTTGCTAAGAATATTGCCACTGTAACTTCTAACTCACGGAACTCGGTCTATCTTTGGCAACGCTAACTGTAACTTTACCAAAATGTTTCTCTTAGAATAAGTGTGGTTTCGTAGTTTCATAAAACATATAAACAAGGATCAGGAAGATTGGCATTTACAGTGCGGTAGTTCAGGAAATAATACTTTACATGCGTTTGTGAAATTGTTTTCGCTCCCCACCCAAGGAACATAAACCCGCAAAAAAGATCGAACAATAATTACGAGGTGCATACTGTATTTTAGTATTGCTTATAACGCAACAACCGATACACTGCATGTAATCGAACACAAAACGTTCGTCCACTGAAAAGACGGTTGTCTTATGGTTACCACAGCAGTGTGGCACGAGTTGAGGCTGCCTGGTGCTGATTTTTGCGATTGTTTTTTTCGACAATAAATGATAACGGTTTTTGTTTGACTTTCTTCTGAAATATATCAGGTATAATAGAGAGATTCTGAAAGCTCGAAGTGGAGGTCATTCTTACGTGTTTGTTAATGAAGTTCTTGAACAAGTTTCTGTTCTTGTCGATGTTGTCGGCCGAGTGGTCTTCGGTGTCGAATCGGAGAACCAAGTTTTCGGTACCGCTGATCTCTTCCACGAACTCTCCATTGCTGTAGTAACACACGGTTGGTCTCAAGAACGCTTGGCAGTGCTCGTCCTCGGGGTTTGGCCAGTGATCGAAGACGATGGCGTCCCGTGCGTATTCTTCAAACCTTCACATCAGAGAAATATCAAAAAGGAGCATATAATAAGACGCTTGACCAAGCACATTGTAGTCGAAAACGCAACTTCTGCCTTTACATACGCTGAACAATGAAGCTGAGCCTACTTAAGCGACCCTGGTCTATATTGTAGGGTACGATTTCATCGATAAAACCATGCCCAAGGCTCAATGCAGTTATTGCACTCGGCTTATTTCGTCATTCTGCTTTTTGGAAGTCCCACAAATGGAAACATAACCCGATCCACTGCCCATGCTATTGTACATATATCAGATAAATACATTTGATGCAATAGGTAACGACATCAAGTAAGACGGAGTCATGACACGATAGACAGGCCACAGACCTATCTTATAAAAGTGAGATGTAGAGATAAGCTGCATTTTACTATTTACTCCATGTTGTTCTTACTCGGCTGCTGCTGTCTTCTCTCAACAAGAAGCACACTGTAACACCGGACAGAGAACTGAGCCAATCACTGTAGCTGGTTTAAACAATAGACCATGTTCCGAACCGCGCGAGACATTCCGAGATATTGCGAGAATATGTGGTTCGCAGTGGCAGTGTTCTCGCAACACAGGACAAACTGCGTAAAACAGGACAAGTCGCTAATTACGTTAAACACTGCATAAAATATATGAAGTTGCAATCTTTGCTCAGTTCTGCACTTTTTCTAGTTCCATACAAAATTCGACTTGTATTACTAAGCTGGAAACCTGTTTCTACTGGCATGTATTAAAGTCTCGCGAGATCTCGCAATCAGCGGAATATCGTCTATTGCAACTAGACTGTCCAATCGGATAAGACGTTACATTTGTTGTTGCACCAACGTTGCAAATTTTTTTCGTTTTCAATGTCCTTGATTGAAATCACAGATTGCGCGTACCGTTAATGAATGCTGAAACTGTTTGAAGGACATACAAAAACAAACAACACAAGTAACTGGCAGTAATTACCTGTCGAAATAGTACTTGAGGAACATGGTGTATACATGTTTGGCATTCTTAAACCAGTCCTGCTCTATGGCGTAGACCATCGGAAGATCCGGGTAGTAACGGACCTCTTCGTTGGGGTCTTCGGGATGACGACAACATCGCCCATGAATGTGTTCAGCTGGTAGATACCGGCTTCGATACTAGCACGCTCTGTGGACAAAACGGTTAACCACATGATCAGTTGAAGAGACCAAACGCGGTATCATGATTCAGTGTCGAATGATGACAGGAAATGTCATTGAAAATTAAAAGACTTTGTGTGCTCCAGGAGGCTACTCTTCCGAGGGTGGTCTATGTAAACTTAAGGTAGAACGTGCCTCGGGTAAAAAAATTCGGGCTTTCAAATTTTATCATTTCTATTCTGATCTACCACTTGTGGGGGTTCATTTAAAAACTCTTGGTGTAAGAAAACCTTTCAGTGTCTTAATTTTTCGAAAATCGAAAATTTTATTTTTCTCCAAAGAGTCAACACAGGGATGGCGGCCATTTTGAATTTTAAATATAGACAAATTTTGGGTAATTTGTTTCGCTAGTATCAAACCTTGCACGGTGACCGCCGATTTTTATTCTTAATTTTGAAAGAGAATGATTAAAACATTCCTTGAGTAAAGTTTGAGCAAAAGTTTACGTCTTTCACTTTCGAGGCGCATACTACCTGAATTGATAATTTTTATCACAAGCTGTTATAATACTTTCTTTGTCGTTATTGTTGATGATTCTGTTTCGTGGTCACATTTAGTGTATAGAACACTATGTATTTATTATGGTGAGGTTTAAGTCGACCCAAGTGTTTTTAATTTCCCAAGTGAAATCATATCTTTATGAAGACAAGATCATAGTCGATTCGGTGCCGAAACACCAAGGCATACCATACAACGGACACGGAAAATAAGATAGGCCCAAACAGCACCCAAGTGACTTCAAGAGACTTACCGATCATGAGGTGCGCGATGGGGGAGACATCACGTGGTAAGAGTTTGACTGGGTATGGAACGCCTTGATACCTCTCTTCCATTTGACGATGCATGGTTCTGACGTTGTATCTGAAACCGTGGATGAATCCAGATGCTGCCTGGCGATCGATGGCTTGCATGGATGTGCCCATGAAGAAGAGGTTTTCCACATTTTCTGATTCCCAGTTTGTCTTCAGAAGGGGATATTTTCCTCCTTCTTCGTTGCTGCAAATGTAAACTTACCACTGTCAGACTAAGAAAACTATACGAGATACCGGAGTTCAACCTGTATATCTTGGTCGTGGGATTCCAACAATATGGCAAGTTAGAAGCCCGCCCCCATCCCGTCCCACAAAAAACTGCAGGGGGCTTAGTCACGCAATCGGAGAGTATCCCGTCCTGCCACTTTCTGATTGCGTTCAACGATTTGCTTGTCCCTATCGATAGCCAGGCAGCAAGCTTGGTTTCGATCGAAAATACCAATTCCAACCTTTCCTCCATTTCGATAATTTATATATGCCCTTCCGATAGACTTCGATATCCCCTGATTTAACGTTTCAAAGATTATTTTGAACATTTTTGTGAGGGTTGAACACAGTTAATTTTAGTCCTCGTCCTGAATCCTTTCAAATGTAGATGCTGCGTACTTAACGGTAGCGATGCATTTTCAGCGGTTCTCTGTGAAACGAAGCATTTCTGTTAAAGCCATAGATTTCAAACCGTCTCTATAATCCACACCCGCTTGTAATCGTGATAAGGGTGGGGATACAATCCCCCGACTCTTTCATCATTTATGAAATATTGGATGTAGTATGGTGTGAAGTTTGGACACATGTGTATCATCCTTGTCACTGTTATCGTACTCTGTGACATCTATAGTGTCAACTATGTCGACCTGCTGATAACCGTTGAAGCAAATGAAAACACACACTACTAAAACCTGACCAAATTTTTACTATAGTCACACTCTAGCCGACTTCTACGGTTGAACTGGAATTTGTGAGCCATTTCTAGGCATGGAGGCGACGACGGTACTCAGTCAGACCCCCAGTTCTCTTTGCCGAGACTTAGACGGCATTGTCAAGTAGTGTTGGACGATTACCGGGGAATGAAAGTTCGTAAGCTGACGCACACGAATTGAAAATGAAAAACCGCATTGCATAATTAACACAAACTATATTGTAAGTCACTATGCCCTGGTAAGAACATTTGACCATTCTTGTACGAACAGAAAAAGACGAAGAATTTACTTACTTAAAATCAACTAAGAATATGTGTTTCCTCTAACTCGACCCGACCTATTTATACCCGTCGAATCTAAACTTTATGACACTTTTTAAGATTATGCATGAATATGAGAAAAATGAACTGGTTCTTTTGTAGGTCGCAGCCCATTGATATATATATTCCCAATCCAACGAAGCTATTTCCCGAATGCACGTTGACGGATCACATATTTATTTTGAACTTGTAGCTATGGAACAGTTAGCATATTTTGAAGGTGGTTCTTTATCGGTGTAGTTTCAAAAACAACGTGTTCTTTCGACTTGAACTTGGAAATGCTTTACTGTGAATTAACATTTGACATAATAAGAGACATACCAGGTTTACAGTTGTCGGCAAAAAGTGACGTATCTACATAGTTCCATCCAGTACACATGATGACGTAGTCGTAGGGTTTGGTGTCGTGGAACCAGCCAGGTGTTGTCCAGTGAAGGACCAAGTCACGGAAATGGAGAATCACTTTGTCTGGCTCTGTTGGATCCTTGGAAAATCCCAGTGCTTCAATGCCCAGATATGAATGGAGAGATTTTAACATGTACATGTCCAAAATAGTGTTGTTGATGGCCCGCAAGTCACCTGAAAGATAGAAAGATTTGCACTTGTCGGGAAAATTTAAATAATAACACCAAGTTGACATACGTAAGCACATACATAGATACATACATACATACATACATACATACATACATACATACATACATACATACATACATACATACATACATACATACATACATACATACATACATACATACATACATACATACATACATAGGTACGTACGCGTCCGTCCGTCCATACATAGGTGAAGGGGTTATAGATTGTTACAGAAAAACCAGGGGTAGGAAATTACTTCTCAGCAAACTATTGGGAGGGAATTATGAATATGCAAGCCTTACCGACGAAATGTGTATTCCAGGCGTGCTTCAGCGCTCTGCCTCCGAATATGTGGACGAAAGCTGCATAAGGAGCAAGATGGTTAGCCGCTTCAAATGCACTGTTTCCTCTTCCGACGATCGCCACAAGTTTACCTTCGTATTTCTTCGGGTCGATGTCGTGTTTTGCGTAGGTGTCGACGTGCTCGAGGCCTGGCATGTCGGGAAGACGTTCTGACACCGCTCCGGTCGCCATTATCAACACCTTACAACTGTATTCGCCGCCACCTTCGACCTTCAAGTAAAACAACCCTTTAGCGGCGCCAGCTCGATTCTCCTTCTTGATGTGAACGACCCGAGTGTTGTATTGGATTTTGATTTCGTGTTTCTGCGCGTAGTCGTTCATGTATCTGACGAGGTCATCTGCTGCTGGAAAAAGCTTGTCTGTGTACTTTGTGAAAAGGAGAGAGCGATCGTCGGACAGCAAGGAGTTCCAGTCGTGCCTCATGTTGTATTCAAAATCAGGGAAAGGGTTGAACCTCTTGTTGATGGAGATGAGGAGACGATGGCGAGGCTCGTGAGTGAAGAAGTGACCTGCTTTGTTAGCGGCTTCTAAGATGATGTGGTCTCTTTCAGCTTTGTTCATGTAGTACCCCATCTGGAGACCGGCTGGACCGGCTCCGACAATGATGGTTTCGTGGTAAGCTGCAGAAAAAAATTAGACGACAAACATATAAGTACACAAGTGTGACAATCATATATTCATTTACAATTGAATGAAATCAAGTGACTGTGGAAAGAAGTATCGACGTCTTTGAATAAATCACCCCATCTCATTAACTCATTCCGTTTTGATGTCTCTGATGGATTCAGTTACAGTGACAAGTATTAGCCTATAGCGTGTTACCAACGAATTATGTTTAAACTTTGTAGATATTAAACAGTTTCTATAATTTGTTATCGACTAAGATTTCATTTCAAAACATATGGCATAAATCTAAACAGTGAATTAATTTGAATTTGAATGCGTTGATGTACGTCATGACAATTTTCTCCTAATTTTTTACTTTTGAAAATATTTTACACATATTTTACACATACAAAGGCATTGCTGAATTCTATATCAGCAAGTTTTATATAGTAGAGCGATGCAATATTGTCCAAAAAGTGATAAAATAATATTTAGAAAATTGCAATTGCTTACTTGGCATTTTTAACGAGGATTCGATGATGCCAGGAACAACGCGTTGATAATCAAACCCAGCTGCTTGTCGTTTTGAGATAGGGACTCTGTGGTGACTGAGACAGCTCGCCTTCGTGCCCAACGTAGGTGAGGTCTGACTGTATCTGCCGATGTGTTCCACAAGAACTTTAAATACTTTTGCTCGTACAGGTTGAAGTACGATCACGTGCAACGGACAGTTCAACTCAGATAAAGGGACACGACGAATTCGGACAGGGTTTAGGTACGAGTGATTTCTTCAAATGAGCAGAGGGCAAAATAATATTTAGCCACTCAGATATGTCCACTTTTCGGTGACAATAAAATATTGCGTACTGTTTTGATGTTGGCACGTGCTGTTGCCGGCATTTTCAAACAGAGTGTGGTATGATCGAGATTAAGAGACGCGTTGAGCTGGGTTATTCAAACAGTGGAGTGATGGTGTGGTGGTGCTGAAGACTTGTTCAAAATGTACTCTCTAACTTATATAAGCTTTCTCTGAGTAACAAAGAAATAAATATCTGTTGTGCATCTTGCAGGCGGTTTTATTGATTCTTGGAAGAAAAAAATCAAGTTTCCGTTGTCTTTTCAGTGACGTTACAGGGCAACCAGTCAAGGCTGAGTCGCACTAAGATTTCCATCTGTCCGCTCACACCGTGTTCAACCTAATTTGTCTGACATAATCTAGATTTCTTTCCCTATGCACCACCATAATGTCAGCAGATCTGGTGATTCGGATCAAAAGTGTATCGAATCACGGGGGATTGATGCTGAGGTTTCTTCCTGGCTGTTCAATCCAACCACACACCAATGCTACTGACGAGATTGAGTGACCCCGAGTCTTCCTGTGTCAATCTGCATCGTGGGCTGCTCGTCACGATGCCAAATGCTGTCACTCCAAATTTCACCGTTTTCTGAAATCTGCGGCGATGCATTCCCAATATTCTAGTGAATACTTCTCTGGTTTAGATTGCTGAAGCGCATTTCGTGAAGATCTATTTCATTTTCAATTTTGCGAAAAGATTTATATTTTATTATGAAGTCATGTGGTGCCATGGCTGGAGGGACAATATGGCGGCGGTCAATGTCATTGACACTGAAGTATTCAGCCATTAGAACAAACATGTCGGTACATCAATCAAGGTGAAGTTCAAAACAAGCGTTGAATTCAAACACAAGTACGGCATGGGAGTAAGCAATACATGAAGTATATTTCTTTTTTTACTCATCTGAAAGCGAGTACTCGCACTTTAGTTAACTATAGAAACAAACAGTAATGACAACTTAATATGTACAATAAAAACTTTAAACCATTCGGAAGCGAATGAATCGAATTTATCGATTTTGGGAATATTAAGGAGTAGATTACTTCTCATGTCATACTACAGGAAACTATCTTTCTTCTGACATGACTCGGTGGATTTCAATAATATATGAATACTGAAACTTGTTTTCCGACTTCAGACACATTTTTCATTAAAAAAGCACGTAAATTAGAAATCAGTGCCACTGGTGATTATAATAGCTGAGGTGAACTCCTATATTTCTAAGTGCATCGATGCAATGTTGTTTTGTTGTGCATGCGCACATGTAAGTTTGTCCGGTTTGTTCAACTTGAGAATTTAGTTTTGCAAGCACACGCCTTACATTTTAGACGTCAGGAGCCAGACTACATAATGAGATCAAAGAAACAGTCGAATTCGACGACATAAAGATGAAGCATTGTCTTTGAAATAGGTTCAATTTGAAAACTGTGTGGCGAACAAGTAAGCACACCGTATGACGAACCACTGATTGAGGGTGACATTCTTTCATGCGATGTATCAGGTGATCAGAGACATATCACATCATTGTTATGTTTTGTCAATAGAGCGCTTTGGTGCGGTGACCTGCAGATTAACCTTTCCCCTCAACTCGTACTTCTTCTCACCGGTCACTTTGGAAGACTCCAAAAATAACTTTGATTATTTCTAAGATTCTGCAGTATTCATGTTTGCCGGTCTCTTATTTCGTGCTTTGAATACGGGATATTAGAGTGAAGGCTCGTAGCCGGGGCATTTCGGAGGCAAACTGTGAGAAATATTGCTTTAAGGTAGAATGCGCCTCGGGGACAGATATTCTGACTCTCAAACTTTTACAATTCTCTTCTGGGGGCTCATTTTAAAGCTCTTGTCGTAAGAAAAAAATTTGTCGTCTTAGTTTTTCGAAAATCGAAGATTTTACTTTTCTCCGTAAGGTTAGCACAGGGATGGCGGCCATTTTGAATTTTAAATATCGGTAAATCTTGGGTTAATTTATTTCTCCAATAGCAAAATTTGTACGGTGACCCCGATTTTTATTTTTAATTTTGAAAGCCTATGGTTGAAACATTTCTCGAGGAAAGTTTGAGCAAAAAGGCAAGTCTTTCACTTTCGAGGCGCATACTACCTTAAGCTTACAACGTGCCAGTTCATAAATGCGTCGACTATTTCTAGTGTAGTCTAACGAGACAGCACACGCACAGGGCCAGACCCACTCATACCAAATAATATATGTGACATGAAGAGTGCAGTCACGTCTATGAATTCTTCAAAGCTTTGATAAATTTTAGTACGTAACTACTTAAGCATAAGTGCAGATAATTTCCAGGTGCAAATTTTAGACAATAGGCCTACATAAGAGTTTACGGTACAGACCATTTCAGCTCCCGCTGATCTATGAATGCAAATTATCTGTCTATCAGTCGGTAGCGTACCTTTAGCGGCTTCAAATCTCACACTGTCGCAGGACTGCATCATCAGTTACTCAGATCAAAATGACTAGTTTTTCTCGTGATTCATAAACATGAAACACACTGAGAGAAAGAGTTTGGACTTTCATTGTGTCGAGGGAAAATATTATTACACAAGTTACGACCGCCTATGCCTAAGCCGTTACGTGGAGATGTGGTCGTGTGCAGAGTATACAAATAGATAAAGTTCAACACTGTGTATGTTTTACAACACCATACTTTTCGCCATACTTTATACAAAACTAAATTAAAGAAGTTGAAAAACTGACAGTTTCTGATATACACATATATTATACATATGTCATATATACCTCACAATCTCATGTATATATATATATATATATATATATATATATATATATATATATATATATATATATATATATGTCGTTGTCAAAAGGTTTAGCTCGAATTATTTTTGTCAAATTGTTTTATGACCTGAAAATCACCTTGTATTCCGCGATCATGCAATAAATCAATCAATATGTAGGAAAAAAAAGGATACTACACATGTTAGGGATATTCTCAGTTCCAGATATTTCATGACACTGGAAACAGACTACAAAACACAAGTAGATGTTTCTGCTGCTCTTCCCAAATACAAAGGTGTTTTCTTTGTATTTAGCAACCACATTCATAATGTAAGGCAATCTTGGTTTTGTTTAAGACTAGCTCCTACCTTCACGACGACACGTGTCCGAAGATAGATTGCGACGTGAACATTTATGTACGTGCGTACTTAAAATATTGAATAATAAAAATCGTTTGTAAAAAGACAACAGTGATCGTAATTATCTTCCAATGATAAAATCTAGCTTTTCTGGTCACGTGTTTTATTTTTTCGCTTGTAAATGACGACATAAGCGTAGACAGACCAGAGTTGGAGGTTTACGTTGTACAACTGTTAAGTGTTAAGATGTTTAGGGTATACAATAACCTTCTACTTGGCATGTGGAGTGATTTATTCAAGACGTGTAAGATGTAAACAAAAGTGGTACATGCATCATTATTGTATTTCATAAATTTTCTGAAAGTAAGAGAGGGTTATAAGCCGTCGTTAGCTCTCCATGTCTTTTCGAAAACGGGTAAATGATATACCTCGTGATTCGGGGAATTTTCACATCCTTTTTATGTATTGGCAACTGAATGCGAACTGTTGACAGCAAGAATATCAAATAAATCAAAACGACAACTTGTTTTCGTTCTCAAAAATAATTGCGTGGCTCTGAGCTCCACTGTCGCTTTACCTTAAGAATAAGTGCGAAGATCTTTTTTATAAGAACGCGTTTTGATGATGGATTCATTTAAGATATCTACCTAGCCGCCAAAGGAATGTGACATCACAAGCTCCCCGTCAATCAAACCTACATTGTAAAATTCGTTTAAAGTAGCAGACATTGTGTTGAGTCGGTTAAGCAGTGAAATTTATATAGTTTGAGCTTAACAGAGATGAACTTTGTTACCTGTTTTTACAACATTGTTGCTTGAATACATGGTTTAAAAAGATATATGAAATAACAGAATTTTTTTACAACTTTCGGCTTCATGATCAAGAAATATCGAAGAAACGGGAAAGGGAAAATTTAGGAAAACTAACATTTCCTGACAGCTTCGAACAAACTTTGATCAATCGCCGGATGATCGATTAACTCTGAAATCAAACTATTGCTTGCATTGACTGTTTTCGTAACCGAGTACAAGTAGGCTAAAACTGAGAAAAACCGTGAAATTTATCAACGCTAAAACCATTCCTTATTAATCGGTTAAAAGACAACTTGTTTTCACAAATGATTATGTCCGACCACGAACTCTGTGAACACTGATCTGTAAAATATACCCTTTATCGATACCTTGAGTTACTTTCCACAGCAAACGCTCGACCTCTGTTTCCAAGTACGATTCGACAGATTTCTGTTTTCGGGTACGATAAATTTCGTTTTTGATTTGTAAATAGCTTCTGTACAGTATCAAACTTTTGGGTTACAGGCATGGAGAAAGCATTATAATTATAAACATATTGCAGCAATTAATCCTGTTTAGTTACACAACGCCGCTCAAATCATGCAGACCATGCAATCTGACGATATCCGCATAATGTAGTAGATTAACTTCGATGTATGTATACTGGTTTTGACAGACAGGTTCTTCAGCAAGGTGTCCGGGACCGAGAATTCGATAAAAATACGATAGATTAAAACGCTCCATTCCCAAATGCTGCGAATGGTTGATTGATTCTTGGAGAATCTAACACGTATTCCAATATCGGACTCCATGAACGCCGGGTAAAGTTTTTGGGTTCCCGACTTTTCACATTTCACAACATGTCGCCTTCTGAGATTCTGATTGTCAAGCCTAGACAAGGTTCTTTCGTTGTGTTGTAAAATGAAGTGTAGAATATTTTCTATCATTCTATGTTCCTGTCAGCTGGGAAAGCACACAGCTCCAGTGGTCTTTTAACACCGTAGGTCTTCCAGATAACACGGTTTCTTCTCATCATATCCATTTTCTTGTGCATTATTCATCTTTTTTTTCCCGGAATGTCACACAACAGTATAATCGTAACTTTTTAAATATGACCCTAGGCTCTTCTCTCAATTGCACTTACATCTGCAGCGCCAATAGCGCCAGCGCGATACTTCCAAATTAGGAATCTCTTCGCCACCAAAACGGTACTTGTTAAGAGCAGTCTGTCCGGACAAGGTCGATTCCCTTCGTCTTGAAATAATTTTGGCAGTGGCTGTCTGCTCGTGCCGAAGGATTCCGAGAACAACGATCTAACTTCACTGAAAATGCTCCTTTAAAGGTTGGAAAAAGTACAGAAGTTAATCACTAACACACAATCTCCAACACTCGTTGATATCTATTGAAGCCATTCCACTGCAATAATTATACAATAATTTCCTAAAATTTCTCTGGGTCTGGTGTAAGACGTCACACTACCAAAAGAGGTGGATCTTAGCAAATGCTCCCTAGCTGTCATAAACAGCTACTTCCAAAATTGTCTTAAGTAAGTACTCCCTAACTCTCTAGACAAAGTAACAACATAACAGACATCAGTCTGTCAGCCGTCATAGTAATTGATAAATCATTGTGATCTTTCACAAACGCCTTGTCACCTATAGGCGCATTGAATACTGGCGATTCATCCTTTGGATTGAATATTTCGTAATGATTTACCCTCGTGTAAGCTATTTCTCCAAATTTAAATCTCGTTTTAACATTTCGAAATAAATGAAGAAAGTCAGAGTTAACACTCGCTCGTTTTTGCTGTGTCATAAAAGTCCAAATCTAATCAATAATAACGAAAATGCTGCTTTTAGGTACGTTGACCGATAACAGTATAAACAGAAACGTTTTTTATATTAGTTTTCTTTATTGATCGATAGATGACTCAGCAATATTAAATGAGAAACATCCAAAATAGATGAGTGCTCGATGACGTGCTTATTTCAAATAACTTTTTGTTGGTAAGAAAATATGATAGTAAGCTTTGAGCTGAAAGCTGGTGGATCGTGAAAAATAGCCATTTATCAATTTATGTGCTTATCATTCATTTATTTACTTATTTGTTTATATTATTTTATTTATTTATTTACTATTTATTTTATTCATTTATTTCATCATGATGTTTGTTTTGTTTGTTTTGTTTGTTTGTTTGTTTGTTATTACATACACTAGCAGTGATCGTAAATGATGTTTGGAATAAACATTTTCAGTTGTCGTAAGTAAACTTGACATAGTACTATTAATTAATCATTACCCCATTAGCCAAAAATTAAATAATAACAATATTACAGATTAAACATCATAATGTATGTTTCCAGCGGTGAGATACACTTGAATACAGTGCGAACATTGATCAGACTTACGCTAATTTAGACGTGCAAAAGGTTTACTATTCCACCAAAGATATTGCAGCTTGTTTTCCTCGGAATACGGATGAATATGGTGAATGCTAAAGTAAACCTTTAACAAAATTATAGGAGATGGAACGAAAAAATGATCGAAATTGTTGGCACAGTCGTCGACGAATGCTTCAAATTTCTTCGTAAACTTCTTGAGAAGAACATTCAAGGTATTGCCGATGGAGCTGTAAGAATCATCTGCATTCTTCGAATCCTTGAATTCTGTTCAGTCTTTTGAATTCTTCAACTTTCCTTTCATCTTGTTTAAGTGCAACCGTCATGTAAACTGTTTTGCAGACTTGACCTTCTTGCAACCGTGACTATAGTGGTAGTGGTAGTTATGGCTCATGTTCATCGACATGAAGAAATCAGTTTGTTTCTTCCACAAAATGGCCTCGTTTTCACACCTGTGTGTTCTTAAACCATGTGAACGAGTCCCATCGTCATCGATGCGCCGTTGAGCCGACGATGCTAAAGTGACAGTAACGCTGCATAGTCAACGACAGACAACATGATCACTCTAAAGACGTGACATGTCTCAAAACAGAGCGAGTGACCTTTTCTTAGGGACACAGTCTTTCGTTTCGCGAGTTCAAGGTACACGAATGACCTTGCATATTTCAGTTCGCAAGGCCTCTAAGAAGTTGAGATACAACTGCATCTGCCCGAAGCAACTTCAGGTCGACTAAGAATTGCTTTGGAAAATTGACAAATCGTGCTCAATATACCCTCTCAGTATGCAACAGCCAGTCATAGATATCAATGCCGACGATAGCACTGCATTTTTCAGTCTTGCCTCGTATGGTTATTAAATCGTCCTTGATGTTGAGATTAAGTTCATAGGATGCGTTCAATCGCCGGGAGGGCTCGAAAACCACACTTCGGTAAATGGAAAGTGCTGACAATACATTTTTCCGTTCTTCAGCGAAAACAATTGATTCTGTAACGTCAACAAACACAACCATTTTAATGTGTCACTGACTAAAAACTCTAACAATTTACCATATGAGAATCGACTATGCAAATGATGGAACTACTTTCAACTGCGCTGGTAGTACGGTCCTGACTAATTTTTCACAATCTTTTTTCTCTACTGAAAGCCCCTCAATCCTCATCTTGACGAGTGTTTACTTGAAATCGCCAG
This sequence comes from Ptychodera flava, assembly GCF_041260155.1. Lineage (NCBI taxonomy): Eukaryota > Metazoa > Hemichordata > Enteropneusta > Ptychoderidae > Ptychodera > Ptychodera flava. The sequence continues at coordinate 39,071,331 of NC_091928.1, forward strand.
AGTTTAAACGTCTGTTAATTGTTCCTATGGGTGCAGCAAGTATCTTGTCGGAACAAGCTGTTAGGGTTGACTTAGGTTCAGCTTTAAATTTCTCAAACCAACCCTGGAACCACAAAATGCATACATCATTGGACGTCAAACAGATTTTGAAGTGAACAACAATCAGCGCCCTTTCTTGCAACGATTTTAAAAAGACCAAAAGCTTTACGAGCTGGAACAAATACGCCCTGTTTTCATCTAAAATTTCGCTACTGCTGTTTATTCAACCCAGTTTCAGTGTTTCATACGAGTGTCCCAAGATATCGGAAGAAATAAATTATGAAAAATAAGCATCAAGTGAAAAACAAGCAGCACGTGCCATTATCGTCCACGCATTGCGATATTTTAACGTCTTCAACAGATAGCCGTACCTAAACCACACGGGCACTTGCCACAGTTTGACGGATAGGCTAACCTGTGCAAATCTTCCGTGTTTGAGTGTCTACTTATCTGGGTCCATAACTCAGTGGTCAGTCGTGTCAGGTGACCAGGAGCTGCCGAGGTCAAAGGCACAAAAACTGGGCTGTTGAGTCCTGTCCTTCTCGCGGTAACAGAGAAAATACGAAGCATTGTTCAGATTCAAAATTTTGCACGACCATCATAAATAGCATGTCTTTAAATAGCATGTCTTTAAAAAGTCTAACATTATCCATTTGTGTGTTTTATTTCATTTTATCGTATTCTTCTTCTGTTAATTGACATAATCACTTCGGGAAAAAGAAAATCCTGTTATGAAACAATTTCTCTCATTGTCATTTTTTTCTTCATAGAGATCATCATTAACTTCAAATAGACTTGAAAACTGGACGGTCTTTCACCGACGAGAACATCATTAAGTTGATAATATTTTGGAAGAGACAATAGCTGAATCATTTTATGATTTTTTAAACTATTTTGTTTTTAATGTCAACTATAGTTTCTTGTTCTACTCCCCAAAGCATGTTGATATACACAGTATTCAGCTTGTCAACTAAGCCTGTACATGTGTAGACTGTATTGTTATTTTTGATAATTGAATTTTAGTCTAGACTAAAATACAAATGGAATCAGTATCAGAGCACCTTTAACGTATACAGGCTGTGTTAGCAAGCTTAGCTTGTGTTTCAAAATTTTTTGGGGGACAAAAGAAATGCTGTTGACATACAAAAAATATAATGAAAACAGCCATCAAAAATTACAATTATTGTTCTCTTAAACAAATCCGCAGTACGTCTGAGTTTACGTGATTGTAGCACTGTCGGAAGGTCGCCATTCTTACCGTGATATGTGTCGTGTACATCAGTCATTCGAAACGTGCCTTGGCACTGGTTGGGACTGGGACACCGTATTACTGAGATTGTGCCATGTCCTGTCCCAGGTGATCACGGGTCAGAGTTCACCTCGAAACAGTCCATCAAATCGAAGAAGTTTAGGTACGGATGTCTCTCACAGTTCAAAAACAGTGCAGATGTTGAGTTCATTTATATGTTTTCAGGATTTTTACGCCATAAGTAGATATTTCAATCGTCACTTGCTCATCCCTACCAGCCTTCCCGATCGTTAGGATTTTTGAAGTGTGAGCTCACAGTGTGATCGATTTGATACGCAACAAAAGTCATTCTGAGCGATAACTTCTTTTTGTCATCAATTATCTGACAAGAGTCAGGACAACCTGCTTTTTATTTGCTACACCGTGATAGCAAACGATAATTTACCGAATTGATTAAAATGTCATTTCAAAGCATAACCTAATGAACTTGTATTCTAAATCTTTTTTACAACCTGAGAAGTTGACGTACTTAAACTGTCGTAGTAATTTTAGGAAACACAAACAATGTCATATTTCTACACTTCAACTGTTCACGGGACAAACCGTACCGAGACCTGTCCCAGTCTCTGTGTCCCCTTTATCTGGGTCTTGCCTTCTGCCCGCTGCACGTGATCGCACTTGAGGCTGTTTCTGGCAAAGGTATTTAACATCTCGTCGGATCTCCTGTCGCATTCAGACTCGCTCTCCAAGGCGAAGGCAGCAGCTTCTAGTCCGCTCAGGATTTTTTTCTCCCTCACTCACTGCAGCAGGAATCGCCATCAGCAAAGATGCCTACCAAGACAAGTAAGTGTGGTTTGATTTCTGCATCAAGGTCAGGATGGATTTTCAGGGCAACATTGTCGAGAACAGATCTGTTCTGCGAAGAGAGAAAATTTACATTTTATTCGTAAAGAGCGAAAACGGGAAAACTTTTTGCTTGATAAAGTGAAAGAGAATACATTGCAGTTTGGTCGAGTCTTGTGTAAAACTAAACACCTTATATACAAGCTTCCCGTACAAAGCCTCCTTCATCTGGTTTACAATTTTTAGAGTTTGGTGCGTTGTCAAAGAAGCAGACCGCAATTGCAAGTATTCAAATCTTTTGAATATCCGATTCGAGAGAACATGAATTCAAGCTTATGTCTCTGTATAGGGTAATACTGTCTGAGAACTAACAATGCTCTCTTTTGAACCGCTTTGGCTTTTGAGTATCACTTTATTGATTAATTTTGCATTTGTATCTGAACAAAAATTTCCAAAACCTTTAATTTTTAAATCCAGGGAAATGATAGATATAGTAATATTGCAGATGATTTTTTGTGCAATGAGAAGTATTGCTATCCAGTGGTGAATGAAATTATATTCTAGTTTGGAAGTGTCATTTTTTTATGTTTAACACACAGACAATGATATTATGTTTCCGAGAGTCAATACTTTGTCAACGAAACTGTGTCACCTGAATTATTCGCAAGAAATTTTACGTTTATGCGTTTCCTTTGCAATATTATACTATACATCATGATACATCGGCGATAATGTTCTGAAACGTTTGTTTTATTATTATTTTTTCATTTATTTTTTAGGATATCACGAAACCATAATCATCGGTGCCGGTCCGGCCGGTCTCCAGATGGCCTACTTTATGAAGAAGGCAAAGCGTGACTATGTGATCCTGGAGGCCGCCACCAGACCCGGTCACTTCTTCACGCACGAGCCTCGCCATCGTCTCCTCATCTCCATCAACAAGCGATTCAACCCTTTCCCTGATTTTGAATACAACATGAGGCACGACTGGAACTCTTTGCTGTCCGACGATCGCTCTCTCCTCTTCCCCAAGTATTCGGAAGACCTTTACCCCAAAGCGGACGATCTTCTCCGGTATCTGGACGACTTTGCCAGGAAAACGGAAGTCTCGGCCGTGTACAACACACGCGTGATCAACATCAGCAAGCAGAACAGGCCCGGTGCCGCCGACGGGCTCTTTTACTTGAAGACGAACGACGGCAGGGAGTACAGCTGTAAGGTGTTGCTCATGGCGACGGGTGCAGTGTCCGAACGTCTTGCAGACATCCCGGGCATCGAACACGCCACGCCGTACTCGGAGCACGATCTCGACACGAAGAAATACGAAGGCAAACTCGTCGCTATCATCGGCAGAGGAAACAGTGCCTTTGAAGTGGCCGACTATCTGGCTCCCTATGCCGCTTACATTCACATCTTCGGAGCGAGGGCGCTGAAACACGCCTGGAACACACATTTCGTTGGTGAGTCCTACGTATGATGTGATCACTCTCATTTCTATCGATTAAAACTATTTCTGCAACATAGTTCCTTAGATTTATAATTCACGCTTGTATGTTTGTTTGTTTTGATTTTATTTTTAGACCGACCTTTTTATAGTTTTGACCCGCAACAAACGATAAGCACAGACATTTGACAACATTAAATATTATCTATTTTCACTGTTAGAATCATTTTATCGTTTGTAATGTGGCAGGCGAAGTTTTATAATATATATTTAGTATAACAATTATATCTGAAATTACCGAACTGATTAAATATCAGCACAAAACAGTACAACAGAAACGAAATATATATTTTCCTTCACTGAACTCAACTGACACAGTAATGCTATGTTTCAAATAACTATCCTCAGGGTAAAATAATGACTTTATTAAACACAATAAAAGTCCTGCCTTTTTTGTATTATACAGATTTGTGAAAAGGGTAACAGCCTACCGTAACGATACAAAACTCTAGTCTCAATATTCAGAGTTATCAATGCGTCTCTGACACTGTCTGTGTCTCTGTATGTTTCTCTTTACGCACAGAGATATTTCTGGAGAGATTTCATTCCATGAGGTTTTCGTGCTCTCAAATCATTCAAAACGACAAATTAATAGTAGCCACGCACATCATTTGCGTTTATTTTTTGGCAGTGTCACTATACTGACAAGTCATTTAACATTACAGGTGATCTACGAGCCATAAACAATAATGTATTGGACATGTATCAACTGAAATCTCTCCATTCCTACTTCGGCATCGAGTGCGTCAAACTCAGCAAGAAACCCGGCGACGAACAGGTCACCCTCCACTTCCGGGACATCGTTCTTCACTGGAACACACCGGGCTACTTCTTCGACACCAAGCCTTACGATTACGTCATTTCCTGTGCTGGCTGGAATTACATTGATTCGACGATCTTTGCTGACGACATCAAACCAGGTAAGTATAAACATACTCGGCAGTTGTCGATAAACATCTCATTTGATCAGTTTTAATACCTCAAAAAATATTGCAAGTTAATACGGTTGTAGCAATACCATTCTTGCGTTAATGGGACGGTACCCTAGCAACTTTGTTTTTACCCAGATTTTGCAAGAGTCGTCAAAAACGTCGAATTCCAATGAAACCCCTTCCTTGAGTAGCTTTTCTGTAGCATATCAAAAGTTTCAAGAAATGGTTACTTCCATATAGCTGAATAGTAATGGCGTACATTCAACAAAATCACCTAAACAAATGCAGTTGATTTAATGGTCACTTTCTTCCGTTGCAGAAACCAAGAAGAAGGGCAAATATCCACTCCTGAAGAAAAATTGGGAATCAGTCAACATAGAGAATCTCTTCTTCATTGGCACATCTATGCAATCCAATGACCGTAAAGCTGCATCGGGATTCATCCACGGTTTCAGATACAACATCCGTACGCTGCATCACATGCTGGAAGAAAAGTATCAAAACGTACCCTACCCAGTCAAACTGTTCCCACGTGACGTGTCGCCCATTGCTGACTACATAATCGGTAAGACTGTAGGAAAAAATGCCGTTGTTGGCTAGTTTGTTTTGCTTTAATTCAAAAGTCGATTCATTTGTGTATGTAATGTTTTTGCGATATTTACTCGACAGATAAGGAAAGATTTGTATCTTCTTAAGGTAGAATGCGCCTCGGGGACAGATATTTGGACTCTCAAACTTTGTCAATTCTTTTTTGATATTCCATTTGTGGGGGTTAATTGTAAAGCTCTTGTTGTTAGACAAATGTCCCCCGTCTTCAATTTATATTTTTCTCCATAGAGTTAAAACAGGGATGCCGACCATTTGAATTTAAAATATCGGTAAATCTTGGGTAATTTGTTTCTTCACTACCAAAATATGTACGGTGACCCTCGAATTTTTATCTCGGTTTTGAAAAAGAATGATTGAAATATTCTGTGAGGAAAGTTTGACCAAAAGTTTTAATCTTTCATTTTCGAGGCGCATAGTACCTTAAAGTCCAACAATTGACGATAGGCCATGATGCCTGATATCTTGACCGACTTTTCTTTGCTTTATCCGGCAGAACGTGCCAGTGTCGATGCTGCCATTTATCAATTGAACACTTTCATGGGCGATGTGATCATCGTTCCGGACGATCCAAAAGAAAAAGTTCGCTACTACATCGACATGCCGATGGACTACGTCAAGGAACAGGATTGGTTCAAGAACGCCAAGCACGCATTCACCACATATCTCAAATATAACTTCGACAGGTAAGTAGTCTCTGTTCGTGTCTCCCGTGGTTTATACTGCATCGGAACACCAAGAATACGATCGGAACTAATTTTGAGAATCTAATCTTTAACTCTGTTAAAATCGATCAAAAGTGTTAGGTGCCGTGGAACTAAAAGTTGCAATATATCACAAATTACCCATAAACAAGTGAATTGCAAAAAAAAAAGAAAGAAAGCAGTTGAGCTTGATAACTACAATATACTGTGCTCCCTAAATTAATTCCAATCGTATTCAAGTAAAATGCTCAGTAATACGGACAAGGTCGGGCAAGCACCGTTCTGTATAGCGGTAAAGTGTTGGGCGTCTGTCGACACGTCCTGGCACTTCAAAATGCGGAAGTCGCTTTCTTCATTGGCTCAGATTTCGGCCTCTTACTGGTCGCCAATGAATATCTATCAACAGCAGGCCCGGGAGTGATAAATGCTCTAAAATTTGGAGAGTAAGCACATGATTCACTTCAACTCGCATTCCAGATGCATAAGTGAGTCAGTCGGTGGACATATCTCTCGTGGATGATTTCCTGACGGTTAAATTATTGTCTGTACCATCATTTTGACATCGACGCGTCAATACAGAAATTAAAACTCGGGAATGTTGTCTTCAGTTTGTAACGTTTGTAATCGTTTTCTTTTTGCCCACACTTCATAAAGGTTCGAAGAATATTCCAAGGACACACTGACATTCACTCACTGGCCACAGTCCTACGACCAGCACTGTCAGGCTTTCCTCAGACCACTGGTCAACTACTACAGGAAAGGTGAACTCGTCGACGAGATTGGCGCTGTTGAGTCGTTGGTCCTCCGTTTCGACACCAAAGAGTTCAAGACAGACAACCCAGACAAGAACAGGAACTTGTTCAAGAACTTCCTCAACAAATATGTAAGTTCTAATCACTTATTTTTGTTCGCTAGTCTGTAGGTTTGTTTTTAACGCTACCCATTGCGAACTTTGAAAATATATATGACAACACAAAGGTCATTGATTTCGCATCGGTATAAAACCATTGTCCTTGTTCAGTCTGTAATCAAAATACACTTGATATTCAATGGTTCGAAAGGAAGATCGCAACGGTATTCCATAAAGGTTATTAAATCACAGACAGACAGACAGACAGACAGACACACACACACACATGTACAAAATACAGACAAAATGTAAAACCTAGGACAAAAGTCACTGTACTTTTAGTTGCTATATACCCTTGGGTGACTGGACTAATATTTTAGTCAGCATTTCTATACATAACTATGTATAAAAATGTCAGTAACTTTTGAAAAGATTATGTTTATTCTCTTTGTCCTTGCTTTAAAGTAAAAACAGGCGGTACGTTTCATTGGATTTGGTACTTTTCAGGGATCTAGCTGTCAAAATTACCAAACTGTTTTCCATAACGGCGCAAATCAAGCGCTTAAAATACGGCTTACGTTTAAAATAGTTCTTTGCTGGCTGCAAATAATGTCCCTTTACCTGAGAGCACCTAGAAAGCATACTATTTGATTTGCAATCCATGAGATTATGAACGCTGTTCCCTTATTCTTACAGTTGAACTTCAACCCTGGCGTGAACTACTATGACTACTTCTTGACGTACAAGGAGGCGTGGAACAAGCACGTCGTTCCCCTCACGGAGGAGGAGAGATCCAGAGTACCCCCCGAGTTTTTCCAGATGGAAGGCGTCAAGTGCAGACCAACTACCATGGACCTCAAACCCAAAATGTAAGCCTGGGAAAACATCTGGACCGTTGCCGAGGGTAGATCTAGGGCGAACCTACACCATGTGGGAACTATTGCCAAATTTCCAGCGAGACTGTCTGTATTTTAAGTCACAAAGTGAAGTTTGTTGACGCTGACCAAATTTGATTACTCTGAGCTGTAGGCTCGGAAATTCGTCCAAATTATGAACTTTCGGTAATTGGAATTTTATGGATATTGAATTACACTTTCATATTACCCTATCAAACCACATCGCCAGCTTGTGTTTAATTGTACATGTACTTAATTACACAGGGTGTGAAAATATTCCGTTTTCGCTTTATCTCATATGTGGCTTACACCTTGTCTATTTATAAGCTGCAAGAGGCCGACCCGAGCCACGTGATTAACGGTTGTATGGTAATGAAGGGTGAGGACAATAGATAAAGTTGGGATTGATAAATCATGGTGGGGTGAAACCCGGCTTATGGGTGGTTATGGGGTGGTGTGGAAATGCTTAACTCTCGAGTTACCACATATCGCCAAGCGTGAGCAGTACGAATATTGGACTCACATATTAATAAAACACAAAAACCTGCAGTATTTTACATTTGTCAGCCGTATCAGCACTCATAGAATCATTGTCGGTATCGAACATGGACATGACAAAACTCACAGAGTATAAACAAGGGGGCGAGTTAAGGTGGCAAAATCCGCGTTACGAGTAACTGGCTGCATTCTAAGGAGAAAGGGTCCTAAGTTTTTATTTTCACTACAAAGGGTCCGTAGTAAGATCCGCGATATCACTTACCAAATTTACCTTAAGTTAGAGAATCATCGAACACATACCTGTATTGTTTTGATCATTGAGAAAACGACGCCAATAAAATAGATCATCAGATCTGAAGTGAATTTTGGAACGAAGGTTGTGTCTTTGTTCGTGTGTCAATGAGGATGTATGGCGTGGATTTGGTTGGCATGGCGGCCTCTCCGTTGTCTCTCTGTCAGTCTCTCTCTCTCTCTCTCTCTCTCTCTCTCTCTTCTCTCTCTCTCTCTCTCTCTCTCTCTCTCTCTCTCTCAATGACCAAACGGGTCTTGCATTACACAGCACAGACCGCTCTAATCACTTTAAACGTCTCTGATTAGATTATCTCAAAAATCTCTGTGTTCAAAGTTAGTGAGATAACATGTAAAGTTCAATATCTTGCTCAAGAAAACTTTGCGAACAGTGTGTTGGCCATAATTTTCCCATCACACTTTCGGCAAGCTAGAGAATTTCGATCAAGTCAGTCGCAAATGATACTATGTTTGTGTTTCTTAACGATCATAACTGTAATCTTTGACCATGATGCTCTCGACATTAAAGGGATATAGTCGTCGGAACTGCGCCTGTGCGAGTTTCTTGTTTACAAACAATGTATTTCGTGCACGATATCAAGATGCACCTCATCATCATAGCTGCAACATTTAAATTAGACGACGACAGATTATGACAGACATGTTTCTAACTGTCATCAATCACCATTGTGCCTAGGATACATTGTTGCCATGGGTCGTATGGGTCCCATACGACCTTTGAGTGCAGTTCCGACGACTATATCCCTTTAAGTCTTTCTAAGCCTGTTCTAAACGTAAATTTTGCAATCACGTGTCTGACAATATTACAGTGACATTGTTTTTCGTTCGGTTTTATCTCTTCGTACTGTTGGTTTTTACGGCGCCTATCATGGGCCTCTGGCCCGTTGGTTTACCCGTGCACGTGATTAACCCTTTGAGTGCTGTAATTTTTCCCACCAAAATTTCGGTGTAACATTTTACCAATCTTTATGAATTTTTCTGTAATTTTTTGATAATTTTGGACCAAATGGACATAACATTTCAATAGCTGCAATTTTTTGACCAAAATTTTGGAAAAAATCTGAAAAAACTTGTCTAGATCTGAAAAAAATTGCTGGCTATGTCATATTCCATAAAATACAACAAAAGTTGACTTTGGCACTCAAAGGGTAAATAATCAATAAGTTAATTAATTAATAACATTCCACGGGTCTCTGTGCGGTATTTGGCTAGAATTTATCGAAACAATGGCGTTACCATTCACCTGGTAGTCTGAGGGAATGTGTTTCTAGTGACAACGTGCAAATATCAAGAAAGAATATGTACTTTTGTGACATTTATGCTATATGTGATATTTTGACCTGTTGCGCATGATCAGTTGATTACGCTGACCGATTAATGGTGAGGGCGTCCATTACATCCGCTATCGGTTGACATTTTAACCTGCATAATCTTGTCAGCGTGCCCGCTGAACTAAAAATATCGATGAAAACACATTTTGAACAAAAAGTCAAGTAATTTTCAGTCTAAGAAAAACATATTGAGAAAATGTAAGTGTTAACAATGAAACAATGAGTACAATCATTTCCCGATGACACAGGTGTAGTCACGCTGATTGTTAGGAGAATACGATGACATGAGATTGAAACTTTAGACAGAGCATGACTTAAACTGTCGACGACCGCTTGTGCAATGGTGGCCTAGGGACGTTTTAAGGCCATTTAAGGCCATTGCAATGTAATGCAACACAAGTCAATATAAATATCATTCACATGATAAAAGACAATAACAATGCAAGAATATTTTGTCTCGTTTGGCGGGCAAGTGGCGAGGCGACAAAGTGTGCAACACGGACAGAACACCGACTTTGTGATAGTTTGACTAAATGAATTGTCTCTTACATCAATGAAATCGTGTCTACGGCTGAATGAAACAAAAAAATTTAATTCTTTACAGTTTAGTCCTGTCGGACAGTATTAAAGAACTATGACTCACCTTCAACACTCTCCCTCTCCCAAACAGGACACGTTGGTCAGTGCATCGGCTCTACGTCTTTAAAATGCTATGTGATTGTTCACGATTGAAAAAGTGTGATAGAGGGGACCACTGTCATAACTGCCAAATTTACGTACGTTATTACCTTTTTGAAAGAGAGGAACATTACGGGTGATTTAAAGTCGTGTGTTTGTTTTTATTTCAAATAATGCGATTTATAATAACTCTTATCGTAGCTGTACCTTCACCAAGCTGATCAAACGCGATCGTAAATTCCTTGCAGCGTGACCTAAAGTGATAAACGGAGGGACTAAGCTTATAGTACACTCACTCAGGTAAAGTACGCTGAAAAAATTCAATGTAAAATCTCCATAGTCACTAAAAGTCCAACTACATGGAAAGTATTATTGTTAGATTCGAGTTCAGGAGCGTTATGCTCGTCTTAAGGGAAGTCCTGTGATCACCAGCTCCTGAAGTGTCTTGATATGTCATAGAGGGCGCAAATCCCATTCTCACCATGCGTCTGCTGTTAACAGCACTGCACGCTTTCTCTGCTCCAACTTCATAAATTCAAGTAAATCCTGAAAATTTCAGATTTTTAAAACAACTGCTTGAATTAAAAGATGTAAAAACTCGAAATATAAGAAATGCACATCCCGCAAAGACTACAAATACAACAAAAGTGCGTTCCTGACTAATTTTTGGGCCCGCCGACTCAGTAGTAAAAACCGAGGTTTCGTGATCAAACGTCAAATCTTGGCATTGGTATTTCATGATATATACCGTATAGTCAATTGCAAGGACTCTTGATATATAGTTTACAGTCGTTAAATATTGATGCCAGACGATTTTTATCACCCATTGAAGCTTGACTGATTGATTAGTTGTGTTTCAAGCCTAAATTCATGTTGTTTTTTGCAATCGAAAATAGTTTGAACCAATTTGCAAACTGAGCTTACAGTACGTATGTAATTCAGCTTGTGCTAGTTACGTGTAACGAAGGTCATGAGTCAAGGCTTATCCTGATTGGCTAAATGGACGTGTATACCAGGTGTGCATCTGGCGTTAGACAGAACAACGGGCAGACGACCTGGCAAGTAAGCGGTGACCGTATTCTGAACGTAAACGTGTTCTGCTACGAGAAAGGTGAGTTCTATATCGTTAATTTTGATCAGAACTTTTCACGCAGTAGCATAAAACTTCGTTGCCGGGCGGCAGAACATCAGACTGGTGTCATTCTCAGTAAGTTTCGTGATTTTGAACGTAAATGTCGAAGTTTGACGGGGTGAAGGAAACGTAAGCCGTACCGTATGGAATTTTCAGCCGTGCACCTTGCACAACTTGGCATGCCTGGCCTGATAAAAGCTGACTTGATCTTTACTCATATAACAAAGACTGAACCCTTTACGTGCCTGTCCATTGTTGAATGTGAATAGACCAACATCTATAGACGAATGCATATACTCGAGCAGCACTATCGATGTAGTTCATAGTCGCTGAGTAGACAAATAGTGTTTGACCTTATCATAAAATGTTATTAGAGCCAATATGTATCTACCCATTAGCAACCGTGACACAATATGACAATTGAAATCCACATTAAATGAAGTCATTCAAGGAATCAAAAATCGTTCTTTTTCGCAGATCGCTCTCGCTACTACTGAAGCTTCACAGACTGCCTTCACACCATGTTGTGCAATGTCCTAGTGCCTCTGGGGATTCTCTCTGTGATCAGCAGCTGTAAAGGTAAGATTAAACAGTGAAAAATCGATTGAACTACACAGAAACTGTGGAAATACGTCTAACTGTTGATGAGAACAGAGATTCAAGCCGTTGATATGTGAGCCCAGCGCACTGACAACAATAAAGTTCCGAGCGGTTTCCATGGCAATATAGGTTTAGCTCAAAATAACGTTGGAAGGAGTTTTCGTTCAGCTTTATTTTAGTCATACAATGCACGATTTGGAAGAAGTCTGTTGTTATGCGTAGAAACTTTTCAAGGAGTAATTACAGATTTTTTATTTTAAATGTAATGCATGCACCCATGGGAGTCTCCGAGTTTTGCAATTTACCGTCTCGGAATGCACATGGAAAGTGTAAAAACGAGAGAAAAGTTCGTTATATACCTCTAGAAAGAAAGAACCTGTTACAGCACCAAACGCGATTTCCTCACACATGTACTATGGACAGACATTTCTTTTGTGTTTGTTAGTGTGTGTGTTTCTACCCTGTGCTGAAGAACAAGCAGCGAATTGGCGTTATTCTATTGCCATATGGAATATACAATGTAGTTTGTTCTTATCAACGATTAAAAGATTATCTGTGAAGGTATGGCATATTTCTGCCCGGTGCTCAAACTCAATTGATATCGATTTCCAACGTTTCATGTCAACTGATACACTTATACATCAGTTACTTTGCATTCAACTGGTACTTTCTACGGCAGTTTTTAATTTACTGTACGATTTACTTTGGTATATAACCCACTAACCGTTTCATTATCTGCAGTGAAAGTAAATTATCTGTGAGCACATAGTTCAATGTATACAAATACGTTTTATCAGTAACAGTACTAGTTAAAGGTATACAGTCACCTGTAATCTAAATATGCCAATCTATGGTCAAAGGAGCGTTCCTTGGTATTCAAAATGCCCTTGTGAGGGCACTGTTTTCAAAAAGCGGCCACCCCCTTAAAATCTGTGATTGGTTAGATTTTCTCTTTCCATGGTAAATGTGGCAAAATTGGAACAGGTGACAGTATACCTTTAAGAGATGGGTTGCAGCGCATGTCAGAAAGGTATAACAGTACAGTTCTCAATTATCATTTACCGTTGGTAGTATTTTAATCCTTTACAACAATGTGTACCTAACTTGTCTAAAGTAATAGACGGACACTGATTTTTTATTATCACCGTTATTTAAGGTAGTATGCGCCTCGAAAGTGAAAGACTCAAGCCTTTGCTCAAACTTTTCTCAAAAAATATTTCACCAATTTTCTTTCACAATCAAGAATAAAAATCGTGGTCACCATGCAAATTTTGGTGCTAGAGAAACAAACAACCAGAGATTCACCGATATTTGAAATTCAAAATGGCCGCCATCCCTGTGTTAACTCTATATAGAGAAAATAATATTTTCGAAAAACTAAGACGGTAAAAGTGTTCTTATATTAAGGGCTTTAAAATGAAGCCCCACAAGTGGTATATCAGAAAAGAATAAAAGTTTGAGAATCCGAATATCTGTCCCCGAGGCGCATTCTACCTTAAGTATATAGGCCTACAGCTGTCACACAGAGTAACGCTATAAACTTATTTTACCAGGTTATCCATGCTTTTTGGTTCGATTTGAAATGTTTCACTATATCGATCGACTGGTATGATTGATTGTAAATATTGGGATGTACCCAGCGAAATGTAATAAATATTTACAGTGTCCTTAGCCATTCGCGTATTTATCAATCATAAAACAAAATGTGCAGGGGGTTCAATAGTTGCACTGTCTAACAAATCACATGTTTTTCAAAACTTCCAATTATTCAAACACGTCAAATCACTTCTATAATTGTAACAGGTGAGGATAATGATCGATTTGAAATGCTGAATGACGCCATTAAGGAGGCGGCATCACACGTTCATCGTGCCGTGCATCAAAGTCAAGAGCACTTTGAAGACCTCTGTCCGAAGACACCGAGTGATTTCCACACCCTCTTCAGATATCCTCCTAAGAAAGCCATCGAAATGGCGACATCTCAAGACGTTCTTGAAGCGGCAGTCGACATAGTGGACTCTCTGGCCAAAAGTACAGTACAACTGAATACAGTTGGAGGTAAGTGAGTGTCTGTCTGTCTGTCTGTCTGTCTGTCTGTCTGTCTGTCTGTCTGTCTGTCTGTCTGTCTGTCTGTCTGTCTCTCTCTCTCTCTCTCTCTCTCTCTCTCCTCTCTCTCTCTCTCTCTCTCTCTCTCTCTCTCTTCTCTCCTCTGGCCAGCGTATCTAAGTGCAATCCCACTTCGTTAAATTAGGGTCACTAGATCGCATGCAAGGAAACCTTGATGATTTTGGTAGTTTTTTCCCAAACTGGTTCCGAATTTGCGAAAGGATTAATTAAACGTGTGATAAACTTGTTCATTAACTATCTTGTATGCATAAATGGGCTGTCATAAAGACAATCTTTAACAAGGAAAAAATATCAATGACATGCAATGTTTTCAGGGAAAATTTCTATTAGTTGCAATTACAGTGACATGTATCTGTTGTTTCTTTTACATGTACAGGTATCGAAGCTTTATCGGCGGAGGAATTGAAATACCTGTCAGAAGAGACAGGGTGCATGGCATATCGCCACGAAAGTAAGACCTGCGATGAATCGATGTGTTTTCACGCCCAATATCGTTCGCCTGACGGCACATGTAACAACTTCCGTCATCCTCATCGTGGGTCGTCACTCCAGCCTCATATCAGATGGCTTGGCGCCGCTTATGAAAATGGTCTTCACACACCGGTAGGCTGGACGCCAGGGAAACTACACAATGGATACGAGATGCCCCTAGCACGAACAGTGTCAACAGAAATTATATCAAGCCATGAGTTCACGGAACATCAGATTCTGACAGGCATGGCCGTCGTTTGGGGTCAATTTCTGGCCCATGATATGCAGCTGACCATCGCAGAACCAAGTCACATTTCATTCGCGCATGGTAAAAGTTGTAGCAAAATTTGCGACAATATTCCGCCATGTTTTCCCATCCATCTACCCGCTAATGACCCAAGACGACCGAATCAGACTTGTATCGAGTTCACAAGATCGGGGGCTGTCTGTGGCACCGGTCAGTCGTCTCTCGACGAGGCGGATAAAATCGCACGCCAGCAACTAAACGCCGTGAATTTCTACATCGATGCGTCACATATCTATGGCAATAGCGAGGAGCTTGTATCAGAAATGAGAGATTTCGAATCAAAGTTGGACTGTTGGAAGTAGGGGAACCAGAAATGGAAAGTGGTAGGCCACTTTTAGAACTAGATAAAAGACCCCATTAAAATGCTTTGCAGACGAAACAAAGACAGCCATGGGACCATGTTTTAAAGCCGGTGATATAAGAGCCAATGAAATACCAACTCTAACGTCATTACATGTGTTGATGGTAAGGGAACATAACCGCATAGCGACTGCGCTTGCCAGTATAAACCCCCACTGGGATGGCGAGACCCTCTACCAGGAGACCAAAAAGATAGTGGGGGCGCTGTTTCAGCACATAACCTTTGCCGAGTACCTACCGAGCATTGCTAGCAAGCGCGCCTTGGACAAGGTGGGCCCGTACACGGGATATAAGCCCGATGTGGATGCTTCGGTGAGCAACGTTTTCGCTACGGTGGCACTCCGCTGTGGCCACGCGTTCATAGCACCGGTGATTGCCCGACTTGATTCCGATTTTGAGCCGATTCCAGAGGGGAACTTGATGCTTCAGCATGGATTCTTTCAGCCATGGCGAATTATTGAGCAGGGCGGCATCGATCCCATAATACGGGGAGTGTTTGCTGTTGGCGCCAAAGACTTGAACTCTGAAGAACTTGTGTCATCTGCACTGACTGAGCATTTGTTTGAGACTTCAGATCGGATGTCGCTCGATTTAGAGGCCATGGACATTCAGCGTGGCAGGGACCACGGCTTGCCGTCTTACACGAAGTGGCTGGAATTTTGTGGGTTTGCAAAAGTAACAAAATTCAGACATTTGCGAAAACGAATAAAAAATCAGAAAGTGCTCATGAAGTTTAGGAAGCTGTACAGACATCCAGACAACATTGATGCGTTCATCGGCGCTCTGGTTGAGGACCCGATAGGTGGCGCTGTCATGGGCCCGGTCAACGAATGTCTTCTGACGATGCAATTCATCAGGGCACGAGACGGTGATAGGTAAGGGAAATCAAAATCACGAAGGCAAAGCCATTGTTAGATCATGAGGGGTGATTGCAGAACTTTGCGATCTTTACACAGTCCAAGCTTTGATGATTTTATTTTTCCGAATCGGGCGACACAAAGCACACCTTTTTGCCACAATTCCGTATTTGTTTTCAAAATAAGGCTTACTATAATTTTAGAAGGCGGGTGGTCTGAATATTTAAAACTGTACCGTTACTCGGTTTATTTAATACGAAAACTCCCTGCAAAGATCCATTGCCTGATCTAACCTTTAAGTGTGTATGATAATTCTACTGACATCAAGTTAGAGAAAGGTATTTACTAGGCCACTAGTGTGACTTTTATGAGTGAACGTAAAGTAAATAATGTAAAATAATGTTTTCATATCAGATTCTGGTACGAAAATCCAGGGGTGTTCACAAGCTCTCAGTTACTCGAGCTGAAGAAGTCTTCACTGGCGCGTGTAATATGCGACAACACTGATATTGATGAACTGCCGATCAACGTATTTCGGAGAGCCGACATGTCCTCTTTCAAGAAATGTCAAGATCTTCCCGAAATTGACCTGGAAAAGTGGCGGCGAGATGAGACAGGTTTGATAGAAATAGTGATAACTTTTGATACAGACTAGTCCTACCTCATGTTTGTTCACTATCAGATGTTTTACGATTTGCAAATCACTGCTTACCCTCTACATGTGTATAATTTGTAGGCTTTGCTTTGGAACCCTGAATATGTTTTCTATCCACGTGATAATCTCCAAGTTCGTCTTTTCCTGATCCTTGTCGCTCATTCATTTCAATATTCAAACTAGCGGTATCTCTTTATTTTTGACCGAAAATTTACGTTATTTTTTCTTTGATCTGAGGTAAGACACAAGCACTGCAAAGTGGCATCGCAATAAATGAGGCTTTTGGCACTCCTTTCTGTTCTGGATAGAGCACTGAGCGTACACCTGAAGCACATATTATATCAATGTTTAAACATGGTACATATGATGTTCATGGCTGTTTTGTTTTGTGTGTCACGTATATGTGTGTACAAGATTATTCTCATGTCCATAGGCAATAATGTTTGCGAAAAAACCAATAAGATTATTTTTGACAAAATTAACGACAGGAGCAGCTTGTATGATGAGAGACTTCTTGCACAGATTTTAAATACACTTTCTGCTCTTTATATGTGATTGTACTAATTAACTCTTGACGTCTTGTCGTTTTAGATAAAGAAGAGCCAAAAATGAAGTGTCCCGAAGACATTGTGTTCAAAATTCCTCCATCACTTACGAAGAAAGAATGGACAATCTCCTGGGCCGAGCCTTATGTCGTGGATAATGTCGATGACAGTGTTACGGTTGTGAGCACCTGCCGCAGTGGAGATGCGTTCCCAGAGGGAGTGACGAAAGTTACTTACTCAGCGACTGACTCTTCCGGGAACTGCGCGACTTGTTCATTTTCTGTAGTGGTTACTTCGTAGACTAGTTCTTTCCATAGGAAGACATTTTTCTAACAGAGTCTTTTTTACTTCTGAACTCCTGAAAACCCAACAACATTAAATACCATGAAGGCTGTTCTGCATTCAGTGTTTAATAATTCCATTCTAGGTGCATATAAGTAATTTTGCATTTTATTTTTGATTCAGCATTTTGCTACTAAGGTTTCGTCACTACGGAGTGTTGTGTTTCTTCTCGGGTTGATTCATAGCTGTGTTAAACTTTCTTCTTGGGTCCATTCAAAGCATTATAAAACTGACCTAAGTGCAATGCTGTGAGCCCCCTACCCCCCGAGTGGTAATCCAGCAATTCATGTCAGATTATGCGCGTTGATAGAAACCAAATTAAACATATTGTAGTGATGTGTGACACCAGACAAACGTGTTTAGTGCAATGCACATAAGTATATTTCAATTATATTACTTTTTAGAATTTAGAATTTATTTTGAAAATCTAGCGCTCTTAGTTGTTTTTCATCTTATATTTTTGAGACTTAACAGATAGGATAAAGCCGAATGCAACAATCCCTTTTGAAGTGTAAATATTTTTGCTTATCTTTATACTACCTTGTATTGGGGATCCATAACCTTTGTCTGACACACTAAACAATTTCCTGATTGAAGACAGTTTAAAAAACAATTATTGCCATCTTAAGTATTTGCCTTTACAAGTCTTCCTTGATCACCATCATTACCAAGACTGATTTGTTCCCTTTTCATCGCACATTCAACAGCAAACAGTATGTCAACAAAACTGAATGTTGACCAAGTGTTATCCACTTCATGAAAAGGTACGTACGTAAATGTAGAGATAAGAATGCCATTTTGTCTGAGTGTTCTCTTAACATAATAAACAGGTCGAAGTCCTGTCAAAATCAAAGTTTCCACACTGGCCATTAAAACCTCGTGTATCTCTGGACAGCTATCGTGTATTACTGTTTGAGTTTTGCATCATTTCAACACATACAACATATTTTCCTTAAAGTTGGAACCAAATACCAAATTTAAGGTAGCCTACCTCTACTATGATCTTACAGGGATATAAATCCTAAGTGCCATTAATTAGTGTATGCCATCAAGAAAAAAATTCCAATCATTGTGCAGTGACGCTAGAGTATCAGCGAGCCGCTTGCGGCCACCTTTGGCGAGCCGTTGCACGAGTGATCAACTCTCTTCTCAATTCCGTCTTTAAAACTGCGTAAAGTATTGTCCTTTACGCGGCAAGGACAGGTATACAAGATATAAATATATTGTATTCAGATATAGTATGTCGGCCACCCAAAGCACAAAAAACTAACATTGTATTCAGTGTACTGAAGGGCTAGATTTACCAAACTTATCCTTTCTTGGTTTTAGTATTACAGAGCTTGCCTTATAGTGCCAATACGCACTAAACGCAAAGACTCACATCGTATAGCTTGTCTAGGCTAGTCCTCGCCTCTGATAGCTTATCTACGCAATATTTCAAGAGTTTGTGGCGTCACCGAGGCCCGTCGATTTGTACACTCCAACTTCCGCCATACGATCACTCAGAAACAACTATTGCAACACTAGTAAATTTATGATCGTAATCTTGATCATATCAGTGTTTTAACGATATATTTACCACAGCGGCATTATTCTACCTGTAAATTACGCTCAGAATCTGATATAACGCCACTTTGACGGTCAAAGATCGTTGTGGAGCGATCGATCCCTCAATTGGCCTTTCGTACTCAAAGCGTTCTGGGCCGGCTTGGATACTCTCCAAAAGTTAAGACTGTTGTGATTGTATTCCGCCCACATAAATAAAATGAATGAACAGGCTTGGTCACGCGTTCCGTAATTTCAAGATGGCGGTGACAGTGTCGTATACTACAAAGTGAAGGATTAACTTTCGGAAAAAATTAGTGATTCAAACGGGTCGTCATGTGGGCCATTCGCCGATGTGGACGACCTACTGTCATATATCACTCTCTTGTCACTTTTCAAAGATACTGTTAAAATTCATGTTTGACTAGAAGTTGAACACTAATTCCTAAGCTTGGCCGACCAATTCAAAAACTTATTACATCGTTTTCAGTGTACTGAAGAGCTTGATTTGCCACATTTGTCCTACAACGTTTGTCTGTATTACAGGGCGAGCCTACAGTGCCAGTACGAATTAAAGGTAAGGCCTCATCTCAGACAGGTTATCTAGGCTAGGCCTCGCAGCGGATAGCTTATTTACGCAATGTTTCGAGACCTTGAGACGTCACCACTGCCCGTCGATTTATATACCCTAAGTTCCGTCTTTGTGATCTCCCAGAAAAATTACTACGGCAACACAAGTAAATTTATGATCATTATGCGTATCTGCCGTAGATATTGAAGACCAAAGAATATGCAGGAATGGAAACTTGCGACCTTCTTGTGTCATTTGTAAAATCCTACATTTCTGTAAACGATATTAGAGGATAAACATTCAGAGTCAGTATTTTTAATCCATTTTAACTCCCTCCTTGTAGATTTTGAGTGACCCCCATAGATTCCTCCGACCCCCCCCCCGGCCGTAAATAATGACGACTTCAAAACACTGTTTAGATTGTATTCCGTCCACACGTATATAATGAATGAACAGGCTTGAACACACAGCTAAGTTCCGTATTTTCAAGATGGCGGCGACCGTATCGTATTGTACAAAGCGAAGGATTGACATATAGCAAAACAATTAGTGATGCAATCGGGTCGTCGAGTGGCTCGTCCGACGATGTCAGTGTGGTGCGGTCACTTTGTAACTTTTCAAACAAACTGTGAAAAAATACGTGTTGGACTAGAAGCTGAACACTTGTTTCGTAAGTTTGGCCGACCAATTGAAAGAAAACCATTACATCGTTTTCAGCGTACTGAAGAGCTAAATTTGCCACATTTATCCTACCATATTTGTTAGTATTACAGGGCTAGCCTATAGAGCCAGTAGCAGTAAAGGCAAGGCCTCATCTCAGACAGGTTATCTAGGCTAAGCCCCGCCCCTGATAGCTTATTTACGAAATGTTTCAAGACCTTGAGAAGTCATCTGTGTCCGTCGATTTAAATACCGGAAGTTCCGTCTTTATGATCACCAAGAAAAAATGCTATGGCAACACAAGTAAATTTAGGATTATTATGCCTATCTGCATTCTTAACCTGCATTTAATATTGATCATGTCCGTGTTTTTAATCTCGTAGATCCACCAGAGCGACATTCTATTACCAGTAAATTACAATATAACGCCACTTTGATGAATCAAAACTCGTTGTAGCAAACTTGTCAATTGTATCTTCTGTACTCCTAAAGTTCTTGGCTTGGATTTTGTCACTTTTCAAATATTCTGTGAAAATCATTGTTCGACTAGAAGTTGAATACTAGTTTCTTTAGCTTATGGCGAAATAATAAAATCACCGTACTACATCGTACTCAGTGGCAGTGCACTGAAGAGCTAGATTTGCCCCCTCACCTACCACGATTTTAAGTATTAAAGAGCTAATCTATAGAGCCAATAAGTAGTAAAAACAGGGCCTCATCTCAGACAGGTTATCTAGGCTAGGCCGGCCCTGGATAGCTTGTTTTCGCAATGTTGCGAGAGCTTGAGGCGTCATTAATATCCGTCGATTTATACACCCGAAGTTCCGTCTTTATGATCGACCTGAAAAAAATACAATAGCCACACTTGTTAATTTAGGGTCATAATACTTATGCATTCTTAACCGTAATCTAATATCGATCCACCAGAGCTACACCTGTAATCTGTAACTTAACTCGTAAATTACGTCGAACATTTGATATACGGCCAATTTGTTAGTCAAAGATCGTTGTGTACATGTGAAGCAAATCTTTTAAGGTAGTATGCGCCTCGAAATAAAAAGACTTTAACTTTTGATCAAACTTTCCTCAAGGAATCTTTCAACCATTTTCTTTAAAAATCGAAAATAAAAATCGGGAGTCACTGTGAAAATTTTGATACTGGAGAAACAAAGAACCCAAGATTTACCTATATTTAAAATTCAAAATGGCCGCCATCCCTGTGTTAACTCTATGGAGAAATATAAAATTGCAAATTTCAAAAAAGCTAAGTCGGTGAAAAGTTTTCTTACACCAAGGGCTTTAAAATGAACCCCATACAAGTGGTAGATCATAAAAGAATTATAAAAGTTTGAGAGTCAGAATATCTGTCCCTGAGACGCATTCTACTTTAATTAGACCACAAACGCCTTCCGAACTCACAACGCTCTGTAATTGGATACTCTCCAAAAATTAGGACTGTTTTGATTGTATGAACAGGCTTGGCCAAGCATCTTAAAGTTCCGTTATTTCAAGATGGCGGCGACCGTGTCGTATACTACAAAGTGAAGGATTAACGTGTGGCGAATATGATAGTGATTCAAGCGGGTCGTCGAGTGGGTCGTCCAACAATGTGGACGACCCAATGTGATATGTCGACGTAGTGCAGTCATTTTGTCACTTTTCAAAGATACTGTGAAAACATTCGTGTTCGACTAGAAGTTGAACACTTAATTCCTAAGCTTGGCCAACCAATTCAAAAGACTCATTACATCGTTTTCAGTGTACTGAAGAACAAGATTTGCCACATTTTCCTACCCTGTTTGTTATTATTACCGGGCTAGCCTGTAGCCAGTAAGTAGGAAACCCAAGGCCTCATCTCAGACAGGTTATCTAGGCTAGGTCTCTTGCCTTTGGATTGCTTTTACACAATGTTTAAAGACGTTGAGAAGTCACTGATGCCAGTCGATTTATGTACCCGAAGTTCCTGCTTTATGATCACCCAGAAAAAAGACTACTATGGCAAAGCAAGTAAATTTAGGATCATTATGCTTATCTGCATTCTTAACCGGCATTAAATGTTGTTCATAAGAGTGTTTTTATCTGATTGATCCACCAGAGCGACATTTTATTACCCGTAAATTACGATAAGCATGTGATAAAACGCCACTTTGATAGTCAAAGATCGATATCGTTTTCAGGTTTGAAATTGTGACTCACCTCACTATACGAACTTTATTTATTTTGTGGTAAATGAAATGAAAAGTGACCCATGCGGGACTCGAACCAACATTGTGGTTGGTTCTATCACCCAGATGAGGCTCTTCATTTCATGGGCGTGTATATACTATATACGCGCACATGAAATGAAGATCCCCATCTGGGTGACAGGACCGACTACAGTAATTCCGACTGATCAATTAGCTCAGTTGGTAGAACATCCGAAATTTTTTCGGGGGATGTGGGTTCGAGTCCCGCATGGGTCACTTTTCATTTTCATTTAATACAAAATAAACTTTTCATTTGTACCACAACCGCCTTCCGTACTCATAACGTTCTTGGCTTGGATTTTGTCACTTTTCAAATATTCTGTGAAAATCATTGTTCGACTAGAAGTTGAATACTTGTCTCATTAGTTTAGCGGAATAAAAAGTCACTACATTGCATTCAGTACACTGAAGACCTAGATTTTCTCCTCTCATCCTACCCTGTTTGTTAGTATTATAGGGCTAGCCTATAGAGCCAGTACAGTGTAAAGGCAAGGCCTCATCTCAGACAGGTTACCTAGGCTAGGCCCGCCTTAGATAGCTTATTTACGCAATGTTGGAAGAGCTTGAGGTGTCATTAATATCCGTCGATTTATACACCCTAAGTTTCGCCTTTATGATCGTCCAGGAAAAATACAATAGCTACACTAAATCTAGGATCATAGTGCTTATCTGCATTCTTAAAGGCGGAGCCTCCCTTTAAAAGGACGCCAAGGTATGGCGGCGTTCATTGTGTAAGTGGACACCAAACAGGCAACACGCGGGCACTCGCTCCAGAAAATGCAACTTTTTAGTTTTCCCTGGCCGCAAAAACCCAGACAGACTTCCAAGCGGTCAGCGTGACGTTGCTGCTGATCGAACTCTGTGGTTATATTCAAAGTCTAACGCGACTGGAAGACAATGTTTTAGGAAATTCGAGCATTTGTGGTGGGGAATCAATGACCGTTGACTATTTGAACTGACCGTCAATCAAAAGCTTGCATAAACTCTGTTTGCAGGATTAGCAACATGTGACAAAAGGTTGAGATGAGTTTGTGTAATTAATGTTATAGAAATCAAACATCTTACTGGCCATGTGTTTGACTGGGAGGAGAACTCCACTAATGCAAGAACCAGGGATTGAAAAGTGCCGCTTTAATCGGCATTTAATATCGATCCATCAGAGCTTCACCTGTAACCTTTACGTCTAACATTTAATAAAGGACCAATTTGTTAGTCAAAGACCGTTATTTTTATAAAGCAGATTTTTATTTGGTCCACAAACGCCTTCCGAACTTATAACGCTCTGTGTTTGTATACCTTCCAAAAGTTAAGACCGTTTTGATTGTATTCCGTCCACACTAATAAAATGAATGTCTACGGTAATAGCGAGGAACTTGTATCAGAAATGAGAGATTTCGAATAAAAGTTAGGACTGTTGGAAGTAGGGGAACCAGAAATGGAAAGTGGTAGGCCACTTTTAGGACCAGATAAAAGACCGCTATTAAAATGCTTTGCAGACGAAACAAAGACAACCATGGGACCATGTTTTAAAGCCGGTGATATAAGAGCCAACGAAATACCAACGCTAACGCCGCTGCATGTGGTGATGGTAAGGGAACACAACCGTATAGCAACTGCGCTTGCCAGTATAAACCCTCACAGGGATAAAGAGACCCTGTGCCAGCAGACCAAAAAGATAGTGGGGGCGCTGTTTCAGCACATAACCTTTGCCGAGTACCTACCGAGCATTGCTGGCAAGCGCGCCTTGGACAAGGTGGGCGCGTACACGGGGTACTAAGCCCGATGTGGATGCTTCGGTGAGCAACGTTTTCGCTACAGTGGCGCTTCGGTGTGGCCACGCGTTCATAGCAACCGTCCGGTGATTGCCCGACCTGATTCCCATTTTGAGCCGATTCAAGAGGAAAACTTGATGCTTCAACATGGATTCTTCCAGCCATGGCGAATTATTGAACAGGGCGGCATCGATCCCATAATACGGGGGTTGTTTGCTGTTGGCGCCAAAGACTTGAACTCTGAAGAACTTGTGTCATCTGCATTGACTGAGCATTTGTTTGAGACTTCGGATCGGATGTCACTCGATTTAGAAGCCATGGACATTCAGCGTGGCAGGGACCACGGCTTTTTGTGGTTAGCAAAAGTAACAAAATTCAGGCATTTGCGAAAACGAATAAAAAATCAGAAAGTGCTCATGAAGTTTAGGAAGCTTTACGGTCACCCCGACAACATTGATGCTTTCATCGGCGCTTTGCTTGAGGCGCTGTCATGGGTCCGCTCAACGAATGTCTTCTGACGATGCAATTCATCAGGGCACGAGACGGTGATAGGTAAGGGAAATCAAAATCACGAAGGCAAAGCCATTGTTAGATCACAGGGGCTCATAAGTGGCTATATAAGTCAATATTACAGCGTTTTTCTTTCTTTTTCAATGTTAAAAATAAACTAGCTGAAGAGCACAACACTTGTGTAGCTGTCTTTTGTGTAGCTTGTATTGGCATGTATAGTGCGCCCTCAATAGGGAGTGTGATCATATGTAAATGCGACCTTTAGTTCCGTGACCTCTAGCCATGCCTACTTCCTGTCCTCGCTATGCTTACTGTACTAATTTCCCGGGAAATTAGTACAGTAAACACACCGACGTCAGTAAACACAGCGACGTCTGTACGCATGGCCGGCCATATGGAGAGGGAAGTAGGCATGGCTAGAGGTCACGGAACTAAAGGTCACATTTACATATGATCACACTCCCTATTGAGGGCGCACTATACATGCCAATACAAGCTACACAAAAGACAGCTACACAAGTGTTGTGCTCTTCAGCTAGTTTATTTTTAACATTGAAAAAGAAAGAAAAACGCTGTAACATTGACTTATACAGCCACTTATGAGCCCCTGTGGTTAGATCATGCGACAGGGGTTATTGCAGAATCTTTTCACAGTCCAAGATTTGATGATGTTATTTTTTTCGAATCAGGCGACACAAAGCACACCTTTTTGCCACAATTCCGTATTTGTTTTCAAAATAAGGCTTACTATAATTTTAGAAGGCGGGTGGTCTGAATATTTAAAATTGTACAGTCACTCCGTTTATTTAATCTGAAAACTCCGAGCAAAGATTCATTGCCTGATCTGACCTTTAGTTGTGTATCCTAAAGCTTCGGTAATCTCTGACATCAAAGAGAAATGTATTTACAGGTCACTACATTGACCGTTAAGAGTGCACGTAAAATAAATAATGTTAAATAATGTTCTCATATCAGATTCTGGTACGAAAATCCAGGGGTGTTCACAGACTCTCAGTTGCTTGAGCTGAAGAAGTCTTCACTAGCGCGTGTAATATGCGACAACACTGGTATTGGTGAACTGCCGAGCAACGTATTTCGGAGAGCCGACAGGTCCTCTTTCAAGAAATGTGAAGATCTTCCCGAAATTGACCTGGAAAAGTGGCGGCGAGATGAGACAGGTTTGATAGCGATAACTTTTGATACGGACTTGTCCCACCCTCATGTTTGTTCACTATCAGATGTTTTATGATTTGCAAATCACTGCTTACCCTGTACATACATGCAGTGTGTATAATTTGTAGGCTTTGTTTTGGAACCCTGAAGTTTTCTATCAAACATGCAAGTGATAATCTCCAATTGCTCGTCTTTACCTGATCCTTGTCGCTCATTAATTTAAAAATTCAAACTACAGGTATCTCCTTATTTTTTGACTGAAAATTTACGTTATTTATTTTTTCTTGGATCTGAGGTAAGACACAAGCACTGCAAAGTGGCACCGCAATACATAAGGCTTTTGGTACTCCTTTCTGTCGTGGATAGAGCACCAAGCGTACACCATGACCATAGTGTATCAATATATACACATTGTACATATAATGCACATGGCTGTTTTGTGTGTCACGCGTATGTGTGTACAAGATAATTCTCATGCCCATAGGAAATAATGTTTGCAAAAAAAAAAACAATAAGATAGTTGTCCAATGATTTCTTGACACAATTAATAACAGGAGCAGATTGTAGTATGAGAGACTTCTTTCACAGATTTTAAATACACTTTCTGCACTTTATATATGATTGTACTAATTAACTCTTGACGTCTTGTCTTCTAGATAAAGAAGCGCCAAAAATGAAGTGTCCCGAAGACATTGTGTTCAAAATTCCTCCATCGCTTACGAAGAAAGAATGGACAATCTCCTGGGACGAGCCATACGTCTTGGATAATGTCGATGACAGTGTTACGGTTGTGATGAGCACCTGCCGCAGTGGAGATGCGTTCCCAGAGGGAGTGACGAAAGTTACTTACTCAGCGACTGACTCTTCCGGAAACTGCGCGACTTGTTCATTTTCTGTGGTGGTTACTTCGCAGACTAGTTCTTTCCATGGGAAGACATTTCCCGATAAAGTCTTTGATACTGCTAAATTCCGGCAAACCCGACAACATTAAATACCGTGAAGGTTTTTCTGTATTCGGATTTTTATTAGTCCATTTTGGGAGCATCTAATTTTACATTTTTACAGTGATCCAGCATTTTGCTATTAAGGTTTCGTCATTACGAAGTGTTGAGTCTCTACTCGGGCCAATTTATGGTTGTGTTCCTTCTCGGGTATATTCGAAACATTACCAAAAAGACTTAAGTGTAATGCTGTGAAGTTTTACCCTGAGCGGCAATCAGAATTATGTCAGGTTATGCGCGTTGATAGTAAGCATATATTGTAGTGATGTATGAAACCCCCAAAATTGTTTTACTTGTGCAATCACTTCAGTATATTTCAATTTTATTATTTTTAGAACTTTTGAATTTATTTGGAAAATTTAGCGCTCTGAGTTGTTTTTAAAGTTATGTTCCTGAGAATTTACCCTTAGAATAAAGCCGAATGCTTAATCCTATACTATATTGTATTCAAGACCCATAACCATTGTCTGACACATCATCAAACAATGGTAGGGCTGAAGCCAATTTAAGAAACAATTGCATCTAAAGTTGTTGCCTCTAAAAGTTTTCCTTGATCTTCATCACTACCCACACTAATTTGTTCCTTTTTCATCGCATATTTAATAGCAAACAGCATGTGAACAAAACTGCATGTTGATAAAGTGTTATACTCTTCCTGAAAAGGAAGGTACGTGAAGGTAGGGCGGAGATGGACATTTTCGCCCGAGTGTTTTAACAAAATGAATAAGGAAGCAATTAACGGCACACGATCGTTTTTTGTCTTCTGAAATGCAGACTCAGAGGAACACCTATCAGACGAGTAGTGTAGCTGTTGCGGTGACCTGTATTCAATGAACTTCCTCGAAAGCTCCATTGCTTGGTGTATCTATTGATGTAATCTTCCATTATTTTTTATTACAACTTCGCCGATGCTAACTAGCCATGTATGCAACCCCGAAATTTCGGGGTTAGTTAATATGCTAAGCCGGTCGGAGGTGTGAATCACGTACACATCGATAATACCAAAATCAAACGACTCGAACAGCATTTGCATGCAATGCAGTGTGTGTAAACCGCAACTATTTCTCCTGTAATGTTTGATTGAATCACAGTGGATAGAGGGACTGTGATTGAATATTATTTTCGTCACAGTCCCTCTACAAGGGACTATGGTTTCGTGGTATTTTCGAATTCTGACACCACATGGCAATTGCGATGCGACATCGGTACAATAGAACTGAAAAGACGCTTCATTGTACTAACACCTAGCACAAAAGCTGATCGACGTAAGCACGGTCACTCCACAAAAGCGAGTGGAATGACCATGGCGTGCAGACTTCGCTCGACTTCTATAGCTTGTAGACTTGACTGCTACTAAAGTTCATATTTTACAAGTATAACTCCTACTTTCTTTCGGTCCGTACTTATGACGACATAGCGGCAGCTGTATACCTTACCTCATCCAACCTCAAAGAAAAAACAGAGACATTGTCTATGTATTCGGACCCGAGTGCATTGCATCCTGATGTAGCCTCGCCAGTCACAATCGTTTTATCAAACGTTTTGAATCAGACAAGGACTTCCGTCAGAAGAAAATCGTAATGAAAATTAAACAACACAGGCGATAATTGTGATTGTCTCACAGTCTTCAAACACTTTTTTTATGCCGGTGATAATAAGGGGGCCGCGGGCCTAGAACGGAATGAGTCGGTTCGGACTTTGATTTACTTGAATTTGTGGTGATTCGGACTCAGTATTAGCTGCATCAAAGGGTGTAAAGTGTAAGATGAACGCTCATGACTACGGTATTTACGAGCTGGTGATTTTGAATCCTATCTGCGGACGGCAGTGGATCACGTGGTCCATGCTGCTTATCTCTCGCCAAATGCCCTTGGCGAAAGGTTAGATCATGTTTTGTCTAAATAATGCATCAAAACATTGCAAAATTTGTTGAAACAACATTTGATGGACATTCATGATGGATACATGGAGCATGGAAAGGTGTCGAAATTATTCCTCTGGTAGTGATTCGCATGTTTTTACAGAACTCGCTTTTACGTTGTTAGCCTTTCCTATTCAAATTAGATAAACATAATTATGCCAGCATAAGCCGCTAGCCGCATAAACGCTAGAAGCGAGGACTGCGTTCCTTTTTGAACAGAGCTTACAAACTGCAATTTACCGGTGGTACACATTATGTTTGAAAAGTCCGGGCCCCTAAGATAAAAACACAGTGAGAGTGACAGTCACTGAAGGAAGACAATTTTCACGAAAACAAGGATAGCTCTCACTGCGAGTTGTCGTTGAAAGGCAACCAACGCCAATATCGTAATCCCCATCCTATGTTACTGCAGACATGCCTTCAAAATGACTCAGCTGAAACAGTTTTGTGGCCATCGCTGAATTTTTTTAAAGGGATATATATATATATATATATATATATATATATATATATATATATATATATATATATATATATATATATATATATATATATATATATATATATGTCACTTTAAAATCTTATCATTTAATGGCCAAAACAGTGACCATGAAATTTAAATTTCCATTTCCACAGAAATGTTGGTAGTTTAGTCCTTTTTGTGTAGCGTATAGCCTCCGTCGATTTTAAATTTCACTGAACGAACGCGGCGAACAATGATTGCTTCCTTTCTCCCTGTTTCCCTTCGTCTCTTTGTCCATCTACATGTATCTTCTATGTCTTATCTTCATACATAGTCGCTGTCACAAAGAGAATCTATCTATCCACCCACATGATCTATCTATCTAGCTGTTTTTTCTGTCTGTTTTTATTATTTATGCTAATGGAAAATACAGGTCGAAAAGTTTTATAGCTTGTTCCTTTGTGAAAAAACACTTCGAATGAAAATCACTGGAAGAAACTGGATTGCGAAATGAATTGCCCGGTCAACTTCCGTTGTCGGACAAAGACGATCTCGTTTGTGTGAAACAGAGGACAAGGCGACATTTCACTTTATATGATATCCGATATTTACGGCTACTAGACTATACAATATCGAAATTAGATTGGCTTAGCCAGATCTATAAAGGGCTGAAATCTCCGATATATATCGGATATTTACGCGCCATTTTACTGAATCTAGTATCGAAGCTAGTCCTTGGAAGTCTGGTTTGACCAGAACTGTAAGGTGGTGAAATCTCCGATATATATCGGATATTTACGCGCGATTTGACTGAATCTAGTATCGTCTAGTATCGATATTAGAGTCCCGAAATCGCCGGTAAATATCGGAGATTTCACAGATCCGGCGTGCTGAGACACAAGGCAAGTAGTTCTAGTATCGTCTAGTATCGATATTAGAGTCACCAAATCGCCGATAAATATCGGATAAATATCGGAGATTTCACAGATCCGGCGTGCCGAGGCACAAGGCAAGTCATGCAAGTATCATCTAGTATCGATATTAGAGTCCCCAAATCGCCGATAAATATCGGGTAAATATCGGAGATTTCACAGACCCAGCGTGCCGAGGCACAGGGCAAGTAATTCTAGTATATTCTAGTATCGATATTAGAGTCCCCAAATCGCCGATAAATATCGGGTAAATATCGGAGATTTCACAGATCCAGCGAGCCGAGGCACAGGGCAAGTAATTCTAGTATCTTCTAGTATCGATATTAGAGTCCCCAAATCGCCGATAAATATCGGGTAAATATCGGAGATTTCACAGATCCAGCGTGCCGAGGCACAGGGCAAGTAATTCTAGTATATTCTAGTATCGATATTAGAGTCCCCAAATCGCCGAAAAAATATCGGGTATCCTAAATATCGTCGATTTCACAGACGCGGCTTCCCATGGAACAACCGCAGTTCATTCTAGTATCGTCTAGTATCGATACTTGTCCCGAAATCGTCAAACTTCGATACTAGATAGTAAATATCCGATATTTAAAAATTGTGCAAAGTCGCGCCTTCATGGTGAAACACTGCCGCTCTAAAGATACCCAACGTTTTATTCAGATTAGAAGGCATCCATGACCCACTGGACGTTTTCATGCACAACTTTTGCCTTTTTTCACTTAACAATAGCATCTCGTTGGCGTGTACACATGGTAAAAATAATCGATCTTTATTTCTAAGTTTCTCGAAAGAAGTTCAGCATTGTAATAAAGTGAAACTTTGATCAGGACACACTAAATTAATATCAAGAGATCGTTCGGAAAACGGGTAATGATTGGATGAGGTGATCATAGCCTGGTAGTTCCAGAAAATTATCTGATTACATCCACTCTCTCCCATGGAAATTTGAAAAATTGAAATAATCTGCCTCGTAGTCGTTTTCGGGGCAAGGATATGGTGAACAGTAGGACGCTCGTTAGCTTCATTGCTTGTCAACAAGCAGAGGGTATGCATGATCAAAATGTCAGAAAATAAAATCTTCCGGGAGTGTTACTTTACTACATAATTGCAAGTTATTGATGCTATGCTCGGACATAGACCCTCGAGGGTCTATGGCTCGGAGAAGTGTTTTAGCATTCACAGAAGGTCGATCGACACTCTTTAGCAACAGTAAAATTGCGCACATGCACACGTCACTGATATGAAAACCTAGCTTTAACCACAGTCCCTCTATCCACTGTGCTTTAACTAATGTTTTACGGCTGAGAAGTGAGCCTTCACGATAAGTGCAGGTATAATGTGATTTCAAAAAAATGAAAAAGTCCATGGAAATTTGCGGTGTAACTTTTCTTCTGTAGTACTGTTTGATGCGGACCATCGCTGGTGCAGTCAGTCAAAAATAAAGTCGTAGTCTTACACCATGGAGCTAGAAACGGATCTGGCTCCATGCTTACACCGATACGTTGTACCGCTGTATAAACCACTGATGATTTATACACGTCTAGGTACACATAATCAGGTGCCAGTGTACAATGCCATTGCAAGGCCAAAACCGGTATCGATTTATCAACGCGTGACAGTCCCTCCTCCAAGCAAGAGACGTCCTTTTCCAGCTCCATGGGTCAACCCATGGAGGTAAGGGTCAGCTATAGTCCGTATCGTGTTGAGGACTTGAGGGTGAGCATATCATGGTCCGCATTGCCATTATGCTGGCCAGAAAATTCATCGTCAATAATCCCCTCATTAACTAATACTGTGAGCAAACTAACTTCATTTACACTTCGCCGCGAAATGCATACAGGTGGCGCTTTTCGCATCTGATTAACAGGCGTTAATAGGTGTCAAGTTAGCATCGGGGAAGTTGTAATGCATACCCACACTAATTTGTTCCCTTTTCATCGCATATTTAATAGCAAACAGCATGTGAACAAAACTGCATGTTGATAAAGTGTTATACTCTTCCTGAAAAGGAAGGTACGTGAAGGTAGGGCGGAGATGGACATTTTCGCCCGAGTGTTTTAACAAAATGAATAAGGAAGCAATTAACGGCACACGATCGTTTTTTGTCTTCTGAAATGCAGACTAGGACCTGAATCCAATGAACTTCCTTAAAAGCTCCATTGCTTGGTGTATCTATTGATGTAATCTTCCATTGTTTTTTGTATTTGTTTCCTGTTCTAGAAGTCTCCTAAGGCCAGTCAGAGATCGAAATACCGAGAGCACACATTCTGTACATGTGTGACATTCAATGTTATTGGTGACAAAATTAAATTTTAATTCGGACAGGAATTCATAATTTGTCAACAAAAACATTGCATACTTTCCACAATGTATACATTAGCAAAGTAATTACTTTCAATTATATTTCAACATACTTGAGGGGCAGAAAAAAGAGTGAACATGTACTTGTTTGTACAGAAAAATGTAGCTAAAATGTTATCAGAAGTACAGTTCCTTTGCGTGATAACTTAGGAAGTAATTGTAGTTTGATTCTGTTACCAATATAATTATTTTGTTCATCTTATAGTCGTTTTAACTGTATAAACGTATACCACAGTAAAACCACTCATGTCAGTTGTATTAGAATGGGCAATTTAATAAACTATGGGAACTGGAAAAATATTAGGAAATGATATCAGTTCTCTTTAAAGGCGCCCTTCTCAATCCCAGATTCTCGCATTAGTAAATGTGTCAATAGCCCATTAACAGTTTGTCATTCTTTTGTTTTCCATTGAATCTTTCATCAACTAACTAATATTTATATTAGATAAATCTGATAATTGAGTGGGGGCTTTAAACTTGAAAATCCCACGCAGCGAAAGGTGACAGTAAGAGGAGGAGGTATGCTGAATGAATGCAATGGAAACGATAGGAGAACAAGTTCTGTCAAAATCAAACTCTCCACACTCGCTGTACAGCTATCGTGTACTAGTATTTGAATTTTGTATTTCCATTGCTTCCAAATACCAAATATAAAGTTTGCCTAAGACATAAGGTAGTTGACGGATTATGAGCTGCTAACGAGTTCTTTGGTTAGGGTGATAAGCCCCTACGTTGGTGATCGGCAGAACAAATCAATGAAGGGGATAAGGGAGGGCAATGAACAGATATGGACTGTTTTCTTTGAAATACTATACATGGAGGGTAAAGTAAAAGGCACACACTCGACACAGGTAAGGCTTGTATAATGAAAACAGTTTAATACATGACATTTATTAATCATATTCATAACTTCTAGATGAATATTGCTTGCATCCACACAAGCGCAGCTGAGCACATTGTGTACCTACTAGGGGAGGTGGAAGTGCTCGAAAACAAAGATCAATGTAAGTTTTGGATTAAAACTCGTCTATTTTCGGCGGCGAGACTGCGCACCACAAAGTCAAGGCGCTGCCAACGATTATATGGCAATCAGCAGGGCTGTGGTGGGAGGCCTACAGGCCGGTAACATCACGGCGTACTCTACTAAAGGTCAGTAAAAAGTAAACAAAAATACCAGAAATAATAGAAAAAAAAAGATCGAAAAAAGAAAAGAGAGACACAATAAACATAAACAAGTAAATATAAACAAGCAAACAAACGACTGACAGATCAATCGTGAGACTAAAATCTGTCAAACGAGAAAAATAGACCGAAGAAACAAAAACAAACAAGTAAACAAAGACAAAAAAGTAACAAACACACAAACGACTGACGGATCAATCGTGAGTCTTCCATGAAACAGACTAGATTCACGTCACCTTGCTACGGAATGGTCCTCTCTAGATTCATTTTCTATGGGCAGAGTATATAGAGAAAAGGACCATGCATCAAACAATAAAAAAACTGATCTCATATAGATCGTCTGTGAAGTCTGAATTCTGGGGAGAAAGAAAAGCTCAAACAACTGACTTTAGGTTAATCAGAAAGTAGTAGAATCCTATTTGATTCCTTTCTCAGATGACAACTCCACGACAGCAGGCACAAGACCACTAATTCATTACCCATAGGCCACCACAATAAAGTTGAGCTCGATTTTCCTATTTTAAAATATTCAGCGGCACGAATCCTCTTAACAGGTGTTCGGTCAATGTCAGCTTGACTACTGATTAATTTTCGTTTCGTCCACGGAAATTTTGAGATAGCGATGAAAATAGCGCCCTCAGTGTTATTTTTGACAAAATTCAGGCTTATTGATATTTCTTTTAGCCCGAGAAATCCTCATATTACCACCAAATGCTTCAGCCATTATTCACAACAGTCTGCATTGTGATTCAGGCAGAAAAATATCTTTACAAAAATTATTGACGTTTAAGTTCAAACAAAACAAGCATCCATGCAGATATCAAAACTTTAAGGTCTGCACTATTTTTCTTCCGAACTATCTTCGCGGGTAACGAACCCGGAAGTGAATTAGTGATCTTGTGCCAGTAGCTAGGGGCCGCCATATTGAATAAGAAGCGTGCGCAAAGAACTGTACTGGGTATGTGTGTACGGCGCTTATCTGACAAAACGTGCTTATCTGACAAAACTCTTTTTAGCAATGCCCTGGGGAGTCACTTTAGCCAGCGCACTTCATGCGCGCGGTACATGTCGTCGCTTCGTACGATGTTGTGTACACAGAGTGTGCCAATTTAACGTTAATACGAATTCTTCTATACGAAGGATTTTGTTTCTGTAAACTACTCTCAAATTGTTGACATATAGTTTTTTATTGTGGTTGTTCTTCCATCGGCCGGGCTCGCGCTCGCTCACTGTACAAAGTACTGTACGAGCCCATGGAGATAACTCCGTGTTGCAACATGTAGTGCTTTTCTTATCATCCACTTGCATGTTTATTGAATATAATTTATGTACTTAAATGGCAAAATTAGCGATCGAGGAAGGTGATGAAAAACAAAAACAAAAGTACTCTGCTTGCCATTGCCGCATTGTGATGTGGTGATTTTGATACTCCCGCCACCGTGAGAGCGCACGACCTCATGTGACCTCGTGCCTCTCCTCTACCCCTTAAGACAGCCTCTATGTGTTGATCGATGTACACACAGTGGTTAATTGAGGTGCTCGGCGATTTTACGCAATCAATGAAATTTACTGTATTTTTAACTATTTTATGGCTATTTTGTGATGTTTGTGATTTTAGACTTCTGTAATTAAAATGTCATTCGTGTGTTTAAACAGACGAAGTATTTTTGTGACTTCTGTGTGAGGGATTACTTTCCACAAATGAGTAAGGCTACAAGCAGTAATTAGTTATTTTTGTCAGATAAGCACGTTTTGTCAGATAAGCGCCGTACACACGTGAATCTAGGTATATGATAAGTTGCCGTATCACGCCCAGGCACACTTTGCCCAAATAAGGTGGTGTGCGCGCTTTTTCGAATTTTTTCGTTGTCGTTGCTACGCGCGTTGCTATCCACGTACATTCCATTCGAAAGCACGTCAGCGCGAGATTCGAACCCGTTTCTATGCGCTTCGCTCGTAGTTTTGAAGCAAATTGTAGACAGTTCGAATCTTATTCCGATCAAAATTGGTTTAAAACAAGTGCTTGATAGTCTCCTCTCAATGTTTTGCTGAGAAAGTTTTTTAACGAGCAGGATCAACTACTCATCTGTGCTCATTCTGTAGTGACATTGGCGTTCGCATAGAACAAGCCCGTGACGAGTTCCCACAACAGAACAAATGACAACATCGTACATATTAATCCGCAAAGTTGCAGTTGCATGCTCATGTTTTTTTTAATTTACGCCCATAACTTTAACAAAATTTGATTGATAAATACTGAAACATATCACAACCGTTCAATAAGTTTATTATCATATACCTAGATTCACGTACCCATGTAAACCTATGGGAAAAGGCGCTCTTACAGGTGTGTAATAAGTTGCCGTATCACGGACCGGCACACTTTGCCCAAATAAGGTAGTGTGCGCGCTTTTTCGAACTTTTTCGTTGTCGTTGCTACGCGCGTTGCTATCCACGTACATTCCATTCGAAAGCACGTCAGCGCGAGATTCGAACCCGTTTCTATGCGCTTCGCTCGTAGTTTTGAAACAAATTGTAGACAGTTCGAATCTTATTCCGATCAAAATTGGTTTAAAACAAGTGCTTGATAGCCTCCTCTCAATCTTTTGCTGAGAAAGTGTATTTTAACGAGCAGGATCAACTACTCATCTGCGCTCATTCTGTAGTGACATTGGCGTTCGCATAGAACAAGCTCGTGACGCGTTCCACAACAGAACAAATGACAACATCGTACATATTAATCCGCAAAGTTGCGTGGCTCATGTTTTTTTTTAATTTACGCCCATAACTTTAACAAAATTTTATTGATAAATACTGAAACATATCACAAACGTTCAATAAGGTATATGATAAAATCTTTACGGCCCAGATACGGGTTTTGCGGACCTCGGTCGTACGGCGTACGGGCCCTCGCACGCTCGGGCCCTTCCGCCGCACAACCTCGGTCCGCAAAACCCGTATCAGGGCCGTAAAGATTATGATAAAACCTTTACGGCCCAGATACGGGTTTTGCAGACCTCGGTCGTACGGCGTACGGGCCCTCGCACGCTCGGGCCCTTCCGCCGTACAACCTCGGTCCGCAAAACCTGTATCAGGGCCGTAAAGATTAGTATACAGATTTGCCCAACTCAGTATGTCCATTTCGCATGTTTTGTGATTCTCACATGATGTGTTCGCCGTGATACTCATTAAGTTAATCAAACGCGTACGTCGCAAAAAGGTGCGACCACCACGCACCACTTTGGCCGTCAAATTTAAGTTTTTCTACAAGCCGTAGAAGATCCCGTTTTGTCGCACACTAACGCTTTGGCCAGCGGTTCATCAATTAACACAAGTCCTGCAGCTTACTTTAGTAAAATTATAGTGTTCGGCTGACTGTGTTAATTTGAAAACGGAGGGAGGTGAGGCATTGTGAGGGTTCTCTACTTTGTCCTAATTAATGGTAAATCCTAGTTGTTGTAAAAGGTTTATCAGTGCTTTGAATGCTGTTCACACTCATACTTCGTTTCTGTGGTAAACTATGGTTGCCTGGTACTCTCGTCGGCGCATCATCCGGGCAACACTTTTTGTAATCTGATCAAATATTTGTTGGCTTTAGGCTTCCCCAAAGAGCAGTCTCCTGTCTATCATAAAGGTCCTTTCCGTGTCACCAGAAAACTTGTATTTGAGGCCTGTGGCCCTTTGTGAGTGTTTGTTACTGGGGACTGCAGGATATGTAGATTTCAGATCCGCCTTGGCGAGGTAAGCACCTGGCTTGCACAAGCTTACTACATTGTCAATTGTCTCATCTGTGAAAGGCTCTGTGGTAGCATGTGAGTTTAGACTGTAATTAGGGGGCTGACTGCCATCATGTATGAGCCATACTTCACCAGAGGCAGATGATGAGCATGTAAACTGTCCGCACTACCAATAGCAAATCATGAGCAGAACCACGAGTTAGCCTCGTTCCCGGGCAATAGCGGGGGCATAACCTCAGGCTCTCTCCCGGCTATTTAAATTACAGTAAATGATCATTATGCTTATCTGCATTCTTAACCGGATTAAAATTAATCATGTTTCCACCACAATGGATTTACTCAAGAGACATTATTTAACCTGTAAATTACGTTTGGCATTTGATATATTGCCACTTTAACGGTTACAGATCTTTGAGGAACGATTGCTCGAATGGACCTCCGTACTCATAACGTTCTGGGTTTGGATACTCTCCAAAAGTTAAGACTCTTTTGAGTGTATTCCGTCCACACATTTAAAATGAAAGAACAGGCTAGGTCACTCAGCTAGGTTCCCTGTTTTCAGGATGGCGACGACAGAGTTGCATGTTACTAACCAAAGTTTTAAAGCAAGGCAAAACTTGCAGTGATTCAAGCTGGTCGTAAAAAGGGTCGTCCGACGATGTCTGCATCCCAACGTGATATGACGTTGTCATTTTTCACTTTCAAGTATTTTGTGAACATTCATGTTCGACGAGAAGTAGAACACTTGTTTCATCAGCTTCGTCGGTCGATTGAAACAAACTCACAACGTCGTATTCAGTGTCCTGAAGAGATAAGGTTTGCCCCACTTATCCTACCATGTTGTTGGTTTAGTATGACCGCGCTAGCCTATAGTGTCAATACGCACTGAACGCAAGGCCTCGCCTCGTATAATTTATCGAGGCTAGGCCTCACCTCGGATAGTTTATTTATACAATGTTTCGAGAGTTTGTGACTCCACTAATGCCTGTCGATTTATACAACTGAAGTTCCGCCTTCATGGTCACCAAGGAAACCTACTATGGCAATATAATACCAGTAAATTAGAGATTATTATGCTTATCAGCATTCTTAACTGGCATTTAATATTGACATATCAATGTTTTACTCAGATAGATCTACCAGAGGGATATTCTTCAACCTGTGA
Source organism: Ptychodera flava (assembly GCF_041260155.1). Classification (NCBI taxonomy): domain Eukaryota; kingdom Metazoa; phylum Hemichordata; class Enteropneusta; family Ptychoderidae; genus Ptychodera; species Ptychodera flava. The sequence continues at coordinate 39,110,411 of NC_091928.1, forward strand.
ATTACATTCAATTTTAGCACGTAACGCCAATCTGTAGATCACAGCCGCCTTTCGTATTCATAACGTCATGGGCTTTGATACTCTCCAAAAGTTAAAACTGTTTTGATTGTATTCCGCCCACTCATATAAATTGAAAGAACAGGCTAGATCAAACAGCTATATTCAATATTTTCAAGACGACGCCGACTGTGTCGTATATTTCAAAATGGAGCTTTAAAGCGGGTCAAATGGAGCTTTAAAGCGGGTCAAAAATAAAAATATAAATTCAGTCATTCAAGCGTTTCGTCAAGCAGGTGGTCAAATGATGTCTGCGTCCCAACTTGATCTATCTACGTAATTCAGTTCTTTTGTTACTTTTTAAGTAATAGGTGAGTGTTCATGTTCGACTAGAATTTGAACACTTGTTGTATCTGCTTAGCTGAATAAAAAAAACATACTACATAATTGCAGTCAGTGTATTGAAGAACAAGAGTCACCACATCAATGACAACATGGGCCTGTTCAGTTTTTAGTACAGACAGGCTAGCCTATAATGCCAATATCCACTAAACACAAGGCCTCACCTCGGATAGCTCATAGGAGGGAATGTGGATAGCTTGTGATGTCACGAATTTGCATGGATTTAGACACTCTAAGTTCCGCCTTTATGATCACCTAGAACAACTCATATGGCAACACTAGTAATTTATGATAATTTTGCTTATCTACATTCTTAACTGGCATTTAATGTTGTTCATATCAGATGTTTACTGCAAAACACAAACCAGAACGACGTTTTTTAGCCTATGGATCACGTTCAATTTTAGCATATTTTGAAGTTTTATACCGCAAAGGATGCACGAGGACATTGGCGCAGCGTATCGCCCGACGAGAAGCGGAGGGCGATGCGCGGCGCCACATCGTATTCAGTGTACCATAGGGCCAGATATGCCACTCCTATCCAGCCTTGTCTTTTCACTCTTACCGGGCTAACCTACAGTGCCACTACGCACTAAACGAAGCGCCTCGGTAGCTTATATAGGCTATGCCTCGCCTGTAGGATAACTAAATTACGCCATATTTCGAGAGCTCGTGGCGTCACTCATGACCGTCGATTTATACACCTGAAGTTCCGCCTTTTAGATCACCTAGAAAGCACTATGGCAACACTAGTAAATGTACGAGCATTTTGCTTATCTGCATTCGTAACCAGAATTTTATATTGCTCATATCAGTGTTTTTGCTACGATAGACAGTCAAGAGAAATTTAAATATACTATGCTTTATGTGAAGGAGCCTTTATGATGACGGGGTTTTTTTTTGTTAATCAGAATATTGCCAATTTTTCATTCCATCAAAAATTTGCAAATGTTATCACAATGCCACTACTAAATGTACTTTGACAGATAAAGTACTATAAGTTATCTTTTATCTGACATCATTGATTGGTAAACATAGCTTAAACTTATTTACACAATGTAGATGGCACAATGTAATACATTGTTGATAAAATCATAGACAATCCCCCCTCCAATGTCTATGATAAAATGTATGATAAAAGAGTGTCATGTGGGCCATGGAACTAGTCCAACAGTTATAATTCAATCTTTATAAAAAAGTAACGTGAAATAAATCACAATATATTTTAATGCAATTGGAACAAGTCATTGGCAATGACATAGTCCCCAATTGTAATAGGAGTATTAGTCTTCTTGGGGCAGGGAAATGTGGTCATTAAGAAGTGTCACTGGAGTGTATATGTTGAGATCTATGGGCTCATAGGTCTATGTCGTTGTTCCCAATTTGAAACACATGAGGCATGTCTAAGTTACGGTTCTAAATCGGTAAAAAAATCAGACCTCTAACTGTATTGGCCAGCCAAGAAATACATATGCGCATAATAATGAGGTACAAGATGTGACATCTTAAGGTCTAATATCCTATCAGAATTGGAGGGTATAGATATAAAGGACATAGCACTTGTGGTTACGTATTTATCGACATAAACGTATATTTCAGGTCAAAGGTCATCGAGGTCACATGACATTTGGTCAAAAAATTTCTATCCTATAGTTATCCCTATATACCAAAAATCAGACATCAAGCACTATGGGCTTGCTCAGAATTAGGTATACGCATAACTAATGAGGTACAGTATGAAGCATCATAAGGTCTCCCATCATACCATATATGAAGGGTGCAGCACTTGTGGTTACTGAGTTATGGACAAATATGTATATTTGAGGTCAAAGGTCACCGAGGTCACGTGACATTTTGTCAAAAATTGTATTGCTAAGTTATCCCTATATACCAAAAATCAGACCTCTAGCTCTATTGGCTCGCTCAAAATTAGATATGCGCATAATTAATGAGGTACAATATGTGGCGTCATAAGGTGTCCCATCATACCATACATGAAGGGTGTAGCACTTGTGGTTACTGAGTTATGGACAAATATGTATATTTGAGGTCAAAGGTCACCAAGGTCACGTGACATTTTGTCAAAAAAATTGTATTGCTAAGTTATCCCTATATACCAACCAGATATGAACTGAATATGCTCACGTGCATTACTGTGATTGGTTGACAGAATGACAAGAACATTAGATAAAAGTGTTGGAACCGATTTTGTTTATAGTTGGGTGGCCAAGGCATTTTTTTCTACTTTTGACAGTAAAGTGGTATGGTACGAAGGTGAAAAATAAAAGGTTGAAGGAGCTTGATTCATTCAATCAAAAGTTATGAATTTTTTAATAATGAAAAATGACAATTTTTGGCTTTTTCGTCAAATTTCTGCCAAGAATTCAGTCTCATGAAAGTTCGACAATCTGTTAACTTTGTATTTATCTCATATAGAAACATGAAAATTTATGTTATGGATCAAAATTTTGTTCCTATTACAGAAAACCGGAATATGGAAAGTTTATAGTACTCAATGTTCAGGGAACTTTCAATATAGGTGAAATGGCCATGTAGAAGATGACTTCCTTGTTAAACTGAGATAGCAATAAAAGTTTTGAAAGTCAATGTAAAGTTAGTCTTGGTATTTTGTAGATTATAAGATATTAGCTGTATTACATTTTTATATTTCTGTCAGATATAGTACGTTATGACACTGTGATATAGTATTGACATATACATAGTGATTTTCTTTTTTTTAAGTATTTTTTTTAGCTTGTCTCTAGTGAACAGGCTTGCGATTGGTAAAAAAGCAATGTCTACCACCGAGGGCGCTTTGGATCTACAAAATAAATTTAGAGTTTCACCATACTGTGGTGCATCTTTATCCATACAAGCATGTGTACATGTGGTTACCCTCTTTGTTGAAACTCGACTCTGTAAAAGTAGTCCTGTATTTCACCAAGTGGATTGTGTGAACTGAGTAGAAAATCATGCATAAATTGCTGAAGGCAATGGTCAAAGTGTCGAGCACAAGTAACTGGGTCTGATTTGATCAGTTCAGACTTAGTGTTCCATGACATATTTAATATATCATTTTCTGTGTACTCCTTTTCATGAACTGTCTTTCCAAGAATTTTCAAAAGATGTATCCATTTGGACTCTGCTGATGAGAAGGACATGAAGTATGTAGGAATTGCAATTTGGCGTATCATAGCAAAAATGTCTCTCTGCACTTTCCCAATATGGTGGTGACCCTCTCAATGTTTTTAATACCCTGAATCCTTCATCAAGTCTAACTATCTTGTCTACATTTTGAGGAGATTGCACTTCACCAGCTATTACTTTACGGCCTTTCAGATTACATTTGCGTAAGCATAATGATGCTTTGTCTTTGATTTGCTGAATTTGTAACTTTTTCAGTTTGAAGAAAATGTTCGGAACAGATTTCGCAACTCTTCGATCTTTATGTCGCAGTTCCCATTTGCATAGTATACTGTATGATACTGGGATGTTTTGTTCACTTTGTCTCGGCTGACCACAAAAAAATGTGGAAATGAGAGTTCTTCGGAATACTTATCTTGAAATATACCTAAAGGTCTGTTGCCTTCACCTGGGGCAAAGCAAAATGCTCCTTGTGAATCTATGTTTCTATCATAAGAAAGTGAAAGCATTGTATCTAATGTTCCAGCAGCCTGATCCTCTAATTTGATTTCTTCTGTCCAATCATCATTGTTATCATCACAATCATCATCATTGTTATTATCAACATTTTCATTACAGGATTCCTGTTCATCTATTTCAGAATTAAGATTGCAATCATTGTCCTGCAAAAATTCTTCCAGTCATCAGATTCATTCTGATCGCAAACATTCCAATTTGTTCCAATTGTTATCTTTTCCGCTTTATACAAAGGACTGTTTTCAACTAACCACTTTGCTGCCATTATCACTTTGTGAGGTCTAATATTTTCAACTTGGTAGGCATGATTGTAGCTTATTTTCCTTTTGAATTTGACAGGTATTGTTTGTGAATCATTGATAGTTCTGGGTAATGTTGAAACAGTGCTAGATACATCAGCTATGACATTTACAATATTGCCTTTGAGACTAACTTGTCTACCCCGTGGCAATTCTCTGATTTGCATGAAAGGAATACGTAAGGCAACAAGTCTTTCTTCAAGTGGATGTAATTTTAACTCTGGTGGGATTCCTGGGAATGACATTTTGTTTGCTACAGCACAAGGTGGCAGCTTTGACTCTTTTAAATATGAGTAACAAGTTTGACATAAAGGTGACATTTCATCATCTGTGGAATTTACATAGGATGATGCCAATGATGACAATTTACTTTTAATATTATTGTAATTTACAACACTTTCTCTGTACCACAGCTGTTCACAGCACACACATACAAATGTTGGACCATTCTGAACTGATTTATGGAAAACTTCAATAAGTTCAGAAATTGATTTGGCACCACTGCAATTTCTTTCAATTTTCTTAGCTCTTGCATCACCTTCTTTTTCAGCTTGTCTGTACACTTCATCAGACCGTCTGAATTTCTTTGCTTTGCATTACTCTGTTGTTCATTTTGTCTGTACATTTCATCAGACCGTCTTAATTTCATAGATTCAACGTTTCTCTGCTGTTCACCTTGTCTGTACACTTCATCAGACCGTCTTATTTCATAGATTCAACATTTCTCTGTTGTTCATTGTGTCTCTACAATTCATCAGACCGTCTTAATTTCATTGATTTCACATTTCTCTGTTGTTCGTTGTGTCTGTACACTTCATCAGACCGTCTTAATTTCTTTGATTTCACATTTCTCTGTTGTTCACTTTGTCTGTACACCTCGTCAGACCGTCTTAATTTCATTGATTTAACATTTCTCTGTTGTTCATTGTGTCTGTACATTTCATCAGACCGTCTTAATTCATTGATTTCACATTTCTCTGTTGTTCACTTTGTCTGTACACTTCATCAGACCGTCTTAATTTCATTGATTTAACATTTCTCTGTTGTTCGTTGTGTCTGTACACTTCATCAGACCGTCTTAATTTCTTTGATTTCACATTTCTCTGTTGTTCACTTTGTCTGTACACCTCGTCAGACCGTCTTAATTTCATTGATTTAACATTTCTCTGTTGTTCATTGTGTCTGTACACTTCATCAGACCGTCTTAATTTCATTGATTTCACATTTCTCTGTTGTTCACTTTGTCTGTACACTGCATCAGACCGTCTTAATTTTATTGATTTCACATTTCTCTGTTGTTCACTTTGTCTGTACACCTCATCAGACCGTCTTAATTTCATTGGTTTCACATTTCTCTGTTGTTCATTGTGTCTGTACACTTCATCAGACCGTCTTAATTTCATTGATTGAGCATTTCTCTGTTGTTCACTTTGTCTGTACACCTCGTCAGACCGTCTTAATTTCATTGATTGAACATTTCTCTGCTGTCATTTTCTCTGAACTCTACCATTGTCCCTTTTTCTTTCTTTCTTTTCTTGTTTTTCTCTTTCTCTTTTTCTCTATAATTTGCACAGTCTGTGGTTTCAGCCGTGTCATGAAATGTCTCTGTATCTCTTTTCTCAAGGAAATCATAGTGCCCACTATCAATTTGTCCTTCTACACGGATTGCATGATATAATAGGTGTATTGTTTCAGAGGATTCACCTTCAGTGTCGAATGGTTCATTCAGAACATCTAGATGAACTGCAATTTTTACACTGTATGCCATAGCAGCTGCATTTATTTCAATATGGCCACCATGAGTTGCCAAACCTGGGTCAGATATAGACATGTACTGTCAGTAGTCATCTTGATTATTTACATGAAATCTCTGATATTCACCTTTAATGAACTGCTCATATTGATCCCAATGATCAATTATATAGTTGACAATTTGTAATCTTACAGCATTATGATGAATCTGAGATCCAAAGAGACCTTGACTTATAGCCCTAAATAAACAGTTGCCATCACCCTCAATAACCACCTTTCTGTAAGAATTTTGTGGACACTGTCTTTTATGTTGGAGATGCAATTTTCTCTTTCATTTTTGGCCTTGTGGCTTAATTTCTTTACTGTCATTGCATTGATGTATTCAACTTCTAACAGATGTGATAAGATTCCTTCAGATTATTGTAGTTGTTGCAGTATCAAAAAGGTATAATCTGGAATAAATGCTGTTGTGTTTCACTCAAGAATTCGTGTACAAGTTATCCTTGTATTTCTCTAGGATGGATGGATTATTAGATAAAACACCAAGAATAAATAAATATATCTCTGTATGTTGTGTATATATATCTTGTGGCAGTCACTCTAAAATTAAACCAAGTACTCAAATCTTCCAATTTTTAAATATTTATTTGATTCTTATGATGGTGTGATTGTTATAATAGTGAAAAGTGAAAAAATATGCAAATATGAGCCTTCCAGCGGCCAAATGTGCAAATATGAGCCTTCTAGCGGCCAAATACAAGCCTTATTACAGCAAAATCAACCTCTTGAGCAGTAGTGGTGCAGGACTTCGGCTTGTAGATGTAATCTGTATAAGAAATAAAATCAATATATGATTTGAGTGGCAGCATGGGCTAAGGGACGGACCATAAGACTTTGGGAAGGGGGGTGGTCAGAACCGGAAAAAAAATTCAGAGCAGAAAATTTGAAAAAAAAATAATTCAGACTTCTCTCCAAAATGAAAAAAAAAATATTCAGAACGTAAGCGATAACAAAAAATTCTGCAAAATTCAGAAAAATAAATTTGCAAGTCTATTTTCATTTGAAAAAAATAAAATTTAAAATTATCAGACGTAAAAAAATAAATTTCAGAATCCAGTCGTGACCAAAAGTCTAATGGTCCGTCCCTAAATTTAAAGTTCAAAAAATACCCAGTAAAAAGTTCATGCTAACAAAATGTCACCCTATCAAAAACACTGCCAAAGTACTGCTCCCATTTGATCAGGACTTTTCAAATAACTGCAACAAATTTGAGTCATGTATGTAGTCCATCATGAACTGTATAAGATATCAGTCTATCGAATTCTAAAATTCTTTGACAAAAAATAGGAAGACATATACCATAAAATATGCAAATAAACAGACCTACCCTAGGCATTTTCCAGGTAAACGTTTATGATTTATCTGCTCAATTTCAATATTTTGAAAAACAACCCTTATATACAACAACTACACTTCCCCCTCTATACAATGTTTGGTTCCTTGGAAAAAAGTGTACTGTGTCTTGAATGACCATTGTCGGCCATATTTCTATTGGAGATGCGTATTTTTTATTGAACGAATTTGTTTTTTTTTCCATATTTACGACTCCTCAAGCACATCGTTCTCGAGATTCAAAATTTTTGATCACTACCATAATGAACAAATTTATCTTTATCTCGATGAAATCATGTCTATTTTCACAAATTCAAAGTCTAACCTTTTGACGCAATAAACTTCTGACGTCGCACGGATACGCATACTAGTACACCTTGGCCACGTCGGCCATCTTGTTTTTCCACTAACACGTGTCCTCACCACTTGTTCATATTTACGACTCATCAAGGACACCGTTCTCGAGATTCAAAATTGTTGATCGCTTCCATAATGAACAAATTTACCTTTAGCTAGATGAAATCTTGTCTATTTTCACAAATACAAAGTCTAATCTTTTGACGCAAAATCTTCCGACGTCGTAAGGATACGCATACCGTACACCTTAGCCACATCGGCCACCTTGTTTTTCCACTAACACTAACAGTAACACGTATCATCGCGACTTGTTACCATACAAAAGAGTGAAACACTTACTTGTTTACTCTAGCCAGAGTGTAACGTGGCGATAGCGCCCTCAAACCACAGATACCGGCAACACGGTACCTGGACATCTCTATTTATTAGTGAGTTGCACTATAGGTATCACTAGCATCAGTTACAAATTATTAAAAGACATTGAGTTGTCTTGGGTTAGAACTTGGGGGTCGAGTTGTCCAGGGTTAGGTTGTGTAGCGGGTCGAGTTGACTGGGGTCGAGTTGGTTAGGGGTCGAGATGTCCAGAAACCATGGTCATCATGCTTCCCATAGACTACCATGTATCAGAAAAATTAAAACTGTGATAACTTCATTAATATGCAAGCCACGCCCACCAAAACCTTTTCAGTTCTAGCCATTTGAATTCTGAAGATGTCTACCAAATTTGACTGAAATACGTTCAGCCGTTTTTGAGATAATGGGGATACAGACACACACACACACACACACACACACACACACACACACACACACACAGACATGGCTAAACCATATGCTCACGTGTGTGAACACGTGAGCAAAAAATCAGACCTCTAGCTCTATTGGCTTGCTCAAAATTAGATATGTGCATAATTAATGAGGTACAATATGTGGCGTCATAAGTTGTCCCATCATACCATACATGAAGGGTGTAGCACTTGTGGTTACTGAGTTATGGACAAATATGTATATTTGAGGTCAAAGGTCACCGAGGTCACGTGACATTTAAAAAAAATGTATTGCTAAGTTATCCCTATATACCAAAAATCAGACCTCTAGCTCTATTGGCTCGCTCAAAATTAGATATGCGCATAATTAATGAGGTACAATATGTGGCGTCATAAGCTGTCCCATCATACCATATATGAAGGGTGTAGCACTTGTGGTTACTGAGTTATGGACAAATATGTATATTTGAGGTCAAAGGTCACCAAGGTCACGTGACATTTTGTCAAAGTATCTGAGATATCTGTGTGAACGGATGGACTCACGGATGGACTCACGGACGGACATGACCCAATCTATAAGCCCCCTGGACTTCATCCGTGGGGACTAAAAACTGTGTCACTGCATCCTTTTTGCAATATGAATACGATGAGAAACTAAATTTTTATTTTTCTTGGCCTTATACATGGGAGTCTATGGACTGCCTTATACATGGGAGTCTATGGACTGCCTTATACATGGGAGTCTATGGAGACTGCCTTATACATGGGAGTCTATGGAGGTGAAAACTAAAAAGTCCTCTAACACGGCCAAATTTGATCGCATTGTGAAACAAATCGACGTGCATCTGTATGGGGTAGGGTACTATCCTTGTGAAAAGTTTGAAAGAAATTGACCTGGGCATGTCTGAGATATCTGCGTGAACGGACGGACGGACGCATGCACGGACGCACGGACGCACGGACGCACGCACGCACGGACATGACCAAACCTATAAGTCCCCCCGGACACCAAACAAGCTCTAAGTTGTAATTTGACAGCTTCCCCAGTTGCTGAAGGAATTCAAATGCTATACAGCTCTTTACTTTATAACCTTGCACAACGATATACGTTGTTGAAAGCACTGCATAGTTTTCGTCTTGAGCAAATTCTGTTGAGTATAAGTGTCTGAAAATGCGAAACACTATTCCCCATTATTGGGTATAATATTGTTTCAGATCTCAAAGAAACAAATATACGATAAGAATATTAAATGGTCACTGTTGTTTTTATATTGCCATTCCGGCTTTAACATTAAGAAATAACCCCCGCCGCAGGAGGGTATACACGAGATTTTGGTACAATGCGCGACACATAGCACGAGCCGATAGGCGAGTGCTTTATGAAGCGAATTGTACCAAAATCGAGTGTATACCTGACTGCGGCGGGGGTTATTGCTATTATACTAAATCAACTTGTGTGTCTTTGTCGTCTTACTTGAGTATTTTCGTCACTTTAAGCCCCAAATGCAGAAAATGGATATCTGAGAGATCGAACGTCGATATCAATGTTTCTTACTCCGATAGATCTGCAAGAACGACGGACTTTAATCAATAAATTTCGTTTAAAATTTGTAAGGCCAGTTTATTTGTCAAAGATAGTTGTCACAAACTTCTCAATTGAACAACAATCGCCCTACGTTTTCATAAGTTATGGGCTTGGATACCCATCAAAAGTTCAGACTGTTTAGATTGTTTTCCGTCCACACGTATAAAATGAAAATAAAAAACAGGCCAAATCACTTAGCTAGAGTCCCTATTTTTGGGATGGCGCCTGTCTCGTCCTATATTACAAAGAAAAAGTTTAAGTGTGGCAACATTTTCAGTAATTCAATTGACCAGTGATCCACATTTCAAGAGCTCGTGGCGTCACTAATGCTCGTCGATTTATACACCCGAAGTTCCGCCTTTTTGATCACCAAAAAGTACTATGGTAACACCAGTAAATGTATGATCATTATGCTTATCTGCATTCTTAACCGGGATTTTATATTAGTCATATCATTGTTTATACTAAGATAGACCTTCAATAGTGACATTCCTTAACCTGTAAATTGCGTTAAACTTTGCATATAATGCCACTTTTGTGGTAAACGATCGTTTCAGTAAACTTTTCATAATGTTCTGGGCTTGGATTCGCTCCAAAAATTATGTCTCTTATTTGCATTCTTAACCGCCATTTATTTGTTCATATCAGTGTTTTTTACTCTGACAGATAAACCAGAATCGCATTCTTTCATCTGTAAATTACGTTTATTTGAAATAATGTCACTTTGTAGTTTAAAGATCGTTGTGTACTAGACTTCCCAACCGCTTTCCGTGGTCATAACGTTCTTGGCTTTGATACTCTTCAAAAGACGTTTTATGTCTGTTTGATTGCATTCCGTCCACGCGTATACAATGAAAGAGCAGACTAGGTTCCCAATTTTTAGGATGGCGACGACCGTGTTGTAGAAGCAAAAAACCCAGTTATTTAAGCGGGTTGTCAAGCAGGTGGTCTGATGCTGTCTGCGTCCCAATATATGTAAAATATTCTGTAAAATTTCGTGTCGAGAAGTCGAACACTTGTTTCATCAGCTTTCTCAGAGACAAGATTCTACGTGTCTAGTCCGCTGTTAACTCTTAAATATGTGAGTGAAAAATCTAATGTACACTAAATCACTGATACAGTTGGCATTTCTTGTCGCTTTCAGGTTGATGTGGGTCCTACGCGAAGCTGCGACGGTAATCGTCGACACACAAACATTAATCAATTTTAGCTCATCATTTATAAGAAGCTGAGAAAAATGATATTTAAGTCGAGTTGATTAAGGTACCTGTATATGTAAACGTTTTACAAGAAAGCCGGGGAATAAATGGCGTCGCCCTTAATCAAAACAGAAATTATTTCAGTTCCAACATCACGGTATGAGCACAGAGTCTCCGTAAAGTGTTTTTTTCCTAGGCTAAGCGTTTCTAAACATTCCGTTCAGTACAATAGTATTTCTCCTCCGGGAGCACTTGTTTAGGAAAGTGGTCTATGTGTGCGACTGCACGTAAATGACCCACTTCCCATTTTAAACCTACAATCTCGTAATTTCAGGACGCCGTTTAACTCTTCTGTGACTATTGACCCAGGTCAAAAGTCATAGGGTCGTAATTTGTAAAAGATTTGGGGTAAAACGCAAGCATTTGCACGACCAGGTTATCAGCTATGTCTACCGCATTTATGTTGGCCAAGCTTTGATTTGCCGAAAAAATTCTGGAATCCTAAACATTTGGCTGAAAGAACATATCTTTACTCAAACTGAATTTGGTCCAGCTTTTAAAAATTATTAGTTATAAACAGTTACAGTCTGAATGGTGTTATTTGTAAATTCCGATTTACAAGAAGCCCAGCCGTTCATCCGTAAAACTCCAGCTCAAAAAGCCGTGGCCCAGCTGCCATGATAATAGCAACAGTCAACCCCGCCACGGATATCCGTGGTGGGGTTGACCTTTTGATGACCCGCATAGCGACGTACGCTACCCCGCCAACAGATAGCTGCGTTTCCACAGCTACAATGATAAATACTACAGTAGGAGAGCCATTTCAGTTTTTTGTTGGCCAAAATCTTCCATATGTTAATTTTTGATAATCAGTGACGTTTTTTAAATCAAGGTGACATTTACTGAGGCTAAAGTTGTAGGGTATTTTTTTCAGGGATTCCCTTCGCAGAAATGATATCGATGCTTGCAGCGAAGAGTCTCTCGTGGTGTTGGCGAGGCGGGAACCGACGGTTGAAATTCGTTCTTGTATTTTACGAATTTGTACACAAAAGTCAACCCATTTTACACAATGGTTTACAGTTGAATTGATAGTCCTATTTTAGACTAAGTGGCTTAAAAACTCTTCCAATCGGGCGGAACATATACATATTGGCAAACAGTTGAAGTGCCCCCATGATTTATCAGCCTTACCCCGGCTCACGCTCGGTCTGGCGCCCATCACAAACTTTCGATGAAAGTTTATTCGAGATAATATTCTGACAACTATCAATCCCGAATTTCGTGGTTTCTTTTGAATTGGAAATAAACAAAAAATAATAGCCATTTCTTTGTAAATCATGGAGGAAAGAGCTCGCTGAGCCATGTCATATGGTTCAATCGATTGAAACTTTACATTTCGATGAAGCTTTACAACAGCACTACTGGTCCAGGTATAATGTCATGAACATAATGAAATATGGAGATAGCACGTACAAATGACAAAAAATGCACAGAAAAGCTCATGTAAGTTCAAAAACTTGATCACGTACCCATCTGAGATGTAAAATGACAAGTCTACACAACTCTTTGACATAACTCGTCAATTTCAGCCAAGTAAGCTTAATTAAACTACATCGATCATTGGCAAATATTTACATTAAAATGTCCACCTCTCTACTTGCAGCAAAGTGATTGGAATACGTGACGTTATTCAGCAAAGCATTTGTTCACCCTAAAATCAAAGCATTGAGGTCAAATATGAACATATTTCATTACTTTATGAGTTCGCACGACCAGTTACACTAAAACTGGATCAAATGTCGATCTTAAATGTGATTTCTCAGCGATGTATTTCTGAATTGAGAACAACACGTTCAGCGCGGTATCTTTATCGGCAAAACTTATTTGTAATCAATAAATGCAAATGCGAATTACAAATTGGATAAAATGTTAAAGTGGCGTTAATCTTCCTGAGTGCAAATAGCAACTCTCGGTAAGGTCCTACTGAGAAAAATCGATAAAATGGGCGGGGCAAAGAATAATCATGCTGTTTCTTTGTGAAAAAAAATTATCAATGCGCAACAGCTGACTTAAAAGCTCCAAAAATGCACATCATGTGCACGTCAAATAATGTGTGAAAAGACTGCACAATGACTTACACTGTATTAACCTAATTTCACTGACATCCTAAATCCTACTGAAGCATAAATTTTACTGCAGCAGGTGACCATTTACCCTCCTTACGTCGGGCATAGTCCCATGTTTGGGCTGTAATGTTTTAGTATTATAAACCTGCGTCTGTAACCTATGAAGTTTCGTCCTACATTATTCGGTATCAGAGGACGCGGAGTCCAATAGCTTTGACGCGGAGTACAATAACGTTCGGTGTTATTGGACGCTATTTGATCTTTGACTTCAAAACTTCTTTACGTCGGCGCGGGGAAAAGGAGATATGAGTTTAAATTGTAAATTGTAAAGAATGAGAATTAATTGCCCTGCTGTCACTCGAATTGATTACAAACGCAGTCAATAGATACGTTAATAGATAAAAGTCGAGAGTGATCGATAATGATTTGCATATGGTGAAGGTGGCACCTGGTCACAGCGAGCAAGGTCTAGTTTTTGCATTTCTAATATTCATCTTTGATTGCCAAACCATACTGCGAGAAATCCCTTCCTGGGTTAGTCATTAGCGTGGATAGGGCTCTCAAGTAAAAGTCTGGTAAAGGTATGTCTTGTTTAGGGCCTTTTAGATGGTATTATGAGAGCTTTTTAGGTTTGGCAAGGTTCAAAAAAAGCCATAGGCAGTTAATTAACAGCAAATGAGCAGATAAGAACAATCATGAACGTGAAAACTAGCGACAAAACTGAATCACCATATATCTGCTATTGATATATTCAGGAATATTGCCAACTTTCATCGCATTAAAAAATTTGCAAATATGATGACAATGCCAGTACTGAATGTACTTTGAAGTTTACAGTAGAAATAGCGATATTTTATTTGCATCAGTGACTTGGGAAACATAGCCTAAATATATTTACATAATATAAAAAAAGTAAAAAAAAGAAAAAAAAGAAAGATATTTACATAATGTAGCTGGCACAAAGTTATACAATGTTGATAACAAGGTATGATAGAAGAGTGTCATTAGGGCCATGGAACTAGTCCAACAGTTGTTATTCAATCTTTATAGAAATGTAACGCGAAATAAATCACATTATACTTCATCCAATTGGAACAAACAAGCTCTACGTTTTGATCTGACAACTTGCAAAGTTTACATTGCTGAAGGAATTCAAATGCTATACAGCTCTATAGTTTATAACCTTGCACAACAGTAAACGTTGTTGAAAGCACAGTATAGTTTTCGTCTTGAGCAAATTCTGTTGAGTATAAGTATCTGAAAATGCGAAATACTGTTCCACATTATTGGGTATAATATTGTTTCAGATCTCAAAGAAACAAATATACGATAGGAATATTAATTGTTCACTGTTGTTTTTACATTTCCATTCCACTTATAAAATATCTTATTTATACGATATGGTATGCAGAGGTGATACTCATGTCGTCAGTTTTCCCTAAACAAAAGACATATCGATTTATCCAGTAATATAATATTCATGTTAATCTTCAACATCAATCAAAGAGTACTGGCGTCAAAGGCTTTTGTAAACTGACATGTGACACTCTCTATGACGACAGCATAAATAGAAGTCATTGTTTTCTTTTTTTATCATTCTTTCGAAACTCGGCAAGTCTGTGTACAGAACTGTAGATTGTCTGCAGAAAGATATCTTAGACGCCAACTTATCGGTGATATTTTGCTACCAAAGTAAGTACTTAAATTAAGCGTACATTTCATGTGATCCAGTTTAGCCGCACGAGAAGTAGGGCCAGAAGTTTTAGATTTCTTCAGAAGTCGAACTTTACTTGTGAGTGTGAATCTATACATGTCAAGCTTTCGTTAAGGATCAGGAGTCATGTTTTTTTAAAATTTCTACCCATTGTCTAGAAGTATGTTTTTTTACAGATGAGTATTTGACATGTACACTACTTCTCATGATTGAGTATGAAAGTTTTGTTTTATAAGCTTCATTTCAAGAGGGAAAATTTGACTCCTCTTACTTGTAAAACACTATGTCGTTGTAACTTGCACATATATGTAAAACTCCAACCAGTCTATCGTACGCCATCTTAAACAGGATCTGTAATTGCATGTTGTGTTTTTTCCTCAATACCTAATCCTGACATGCTTTTATTTTCAAATTCACGTATGTGCTGCGCTTATTTGACCACATTTGAATTCAATTGACATAATAAACAGTTTTAAAGGTAGTTTTGGCCAAAAATGTCAAGCTTCGGGGACAATGTTCATGATGAATTACCTAACGCACAGTTGCCTTTATTAACTTTGGTATGTGATGAACTTTGGCAAAGTGTCAAAAATAAATGTTTAATTTTTTAACAAAGAACACAAAATACTGGGCTTGGCAGTCCGTGACAGGAACAACTCTTTTATTTATTGGTGGCCTGCCACAAAAAGGCTACAATTCTGAAATCAAGTAACATATTGCAACGTCTGAAACTCTTCAAGCTCCCTGAAGACACATGTCAGACAGGGTGGGAGGAAATCGCAAATATGTAGAAACGCTGATGGCTAACTCAACCAAGGACAACTTATGCGAATGCTCCATAATAATTACCTATTAGGGTGCCTTCAAGCTCCCCTTAAATGGACACAAGTACTATTTAACGACGAAAACAAAACACTGGGCTTGGCAGTCCGAGGCAGGAACACCTTATCTATTTAATGGCGACTCGCAACAAAAAAGCTCAGGGTGAAAGACTGCCAAGCACACATATACTGAATTGGTTTACAGTAAAGGTCAGCGACTGGAGTTTGAAGGTCCAGATGCTTGTAAATTCGTTGACCAAAAAGACTGGACAAGCGGTGGAAGTGTGAATTTTGTGTCCTTAACCGTTGTATCACTTTTAGAAAAAGGATCAAACTACGAGACACTTCTAAACATCGTGGAAATGGCATCTGAAGGTGAACAAGGCATCCGTTTGACTTTGAGTACTTCCAATAATTTCTCATACTCTTTTTGTGGGATGAATTCGCCACATTTAGGCCACACCCAGCCAATCTACCAAATCCAGATTTTCCCAGTGTAAAAAGTTTGAGATTGGGCACAATAGGAAACACTAGTGTCAGCAAACGCACCCCAAAAGTGCCGATCGGGATTTTGCCACTCCAAGTAATTTGCACTCCCCTGTGTAACTCATGAACTGAAAGATGAGAAGAGATGAGACTTCGTATGGGATCAGCTAAAACAAAGTTGAAATATATATGTACTGCAGGGAAACTGAGTGTGACCTCGTAGCGTAGCAATCCATATAGTGCAAAGCCAACTACGTACGTTGAGTATAAACGTACTGTGGAGCAATTCATACAGAAGCGGTTACGTGCTTGTAAAAAACATGAAAAAGTCATTGTTTCTTTACGTGTACAAAAATATAAGCAGCGTAAAAGGACAAACAGATAATGTTTTTTTAGGTTGAAAATTTCAGTATTAAGATTATTACATTTAAAAAAAACGTATTTCGCTCATGATTGTGCTTGTTTGCGCGGTAGTCAGGGGCAACTTTGCATAGATATACATTGGTTGACTCTTCGTTAAGATAAATTTATGTGCAATAGAAAATATGTTACTGCAATGGTGTTCGAGGAAAATTTTACTATAAAGTATGGCAAAACTTAATATTTATTATGGCCTATAGACAACTTGTCGTAGTTGTCTGAGATTTGACAAATTGAAACTTAACTGTTCCTCAAGATAAAGTGTTGATCGCTGTCACAGACATGGAACGTGTCTTTGTCGGCAAATTCGACTTCTACTGTACTTATTCACTGCCAAGGGATACGTAATGGTAAAGGTACTTATTTCAACATATGTGTGGATGTTTGAAACTAGAAATCTTATATCAATTTCGAAATTGTACGGTCCGCTATTCTTGAATTCGATTTCAATAATGTTTGCCGTTAACATCATATTTGTACAGTCTTCATGACACCTCTTTTGGGGTAAAGCTAGAGGTTCGTGAAGCAATACGAATCCGTGGGCTGAGCCCCTGTGATGTGTTCGCCTACCCATGGCAAGAAAGCTGACTTTTCTAGAGAAGTAGAAAGAATGAAAGTTGCCTTCAAGATTGACATTAAAAGAACAATGACAAGTGATTTTTCTCAATCTAAGCAGCGCCGGCAGTATTCGTGGACTTTGCTTGGTTATTCCTCTTCCTCCAGCTATCATGCAGAAGCACAGACTATCCTACCGGGAAACCACTTTATTATTTCTGCAAAAAATTACTGAAAAAGGCATAAAATAATTATGTGCTTGTTAAAATTGATAAAGTTGGTAATATTTTGCCCAGGTAGTCCCTTGCAGTAATTTGTAGGACGAATAAAGCCAATTTGGTGTGGCCTATTTTCGATCAAAATGTGTACACTTGGCTAGATCTAGACTTGGTTCAATTCTGTTATCTGTGAATGTTTGAGTGGTGAACGCAATGATTTGAGTTTTGTTTTCATGTGAAACGCGTGAGCGGGTTACACGCAATACTGAGTAGTTTCATCCGGAATCAAAGATTTATTATTCTTGCACGATCGGAATTGTTATTAGTTATTGATAAGAAGACGTTTGTATTTACTATAATTATTCATAAGATGACATCATCGTATAGGGCATATTGGGAGGAGTTACCTCTCCTTCCCCCGAGAGATGTGCATAGAACCATGAACATTTGAGAAAACTTTCGCTTCTGTCGATGTTTCTCTATTGTTTATGATAAATTCGAAATTGCAAATAGGTATCTATGAAATAGGAGAGATACAATTTTAATCAATACAAATGATATTATTTTTCACAACTTCACTTACTTGAACCAAGTCTAACACCTGGCCTACGCGTGTGACTTTGTCTTTGGCATAGTTGGATTTGCAATGACTGTCTTCTTCTGCTAGTCCATTACAGCTCGTCCCTTTCCGCCATTCGAGTGTATAGAACGACTGTAAAAAGAACGGGAAGTAAATTGCCCTGCTATCACTCGAATTGATTACAAACGCAGTCAAAATATAGTCAATAGATAAAATCGATAGTGATCAATAATGATTTGCATTTGGTGAAGGTGTCACTTGGACACGGCGAACAAGGTCTTTTTTTGCATTTTAATATTCATATTTGATTGCCTAACCATACTGCCTGAAATCCCTTCCTGAGTTAGTGGTTAGCGTGAATAGGGCTCTCTTGTATAGGTATGTTTTGTTTTGGTCCTTGTAGATGGTGTTTGTGAGGGTTTTTAGGTTTGGCTGGGTCAAAGAAACATGCCATAGGCATGAACATAGGTATATGGCCTTGTAGCATAGGTATGAACAGCGACTTAGCAGATGAGAACTATCACCTACGATGAAAAATAGCAACAAAACTGAATTACCATATATTTATTATTACATGAGTGCTTCTGAACTCTACAACGTGTGGAGAGGTCGCAGTCAGAAAAATGTAACAACTCAGCTCGGTGATTGAACCACTCTTTTTTGAGAGTTGAGATTTGGCCTAGCGGTTCTCTCTGTTGCTTCTCCACTGGCTGACTTGGCGCCGTATGTTGTGGGTTCGAACCCCGAATGAAGTCACTGCATTCATATATTCAGGTATATTGCCAACTTTCATCGCATCAAAAAAATTGCAAATGTGATGGCAATGCCGGTATTGAATGTACTTTAAAGTTTACAGTAGTAGTAGTAATATTTTATTTGCATCAGTGACTTGGTAAGCATAGCTTAAGGGTATTTACATAATGTAGCTGGCACACAGTTATACAATGTTGATAACAAGGTATGATAAAAGAGTGTCATGAGGGCCATGCAACTAGTCCAATAGTTGTGATTCAATCTTTATATAAATTCAACGCGAAATAAATCACGTTATACTTCATGCAATTGGAACAAACAAGCTCTAAGTATTTATCTAACAGCTTACCAAGTTAACATTGCTGAAGGAATTCAAATGCCATTCCGGTTATACAGCTCTGTACTCTATTACCTTGCAAAATGGTAAACGTTGTTGAAAGCACAGTATAGTTTTCGTCTTGAGCAAATTCTGTTGAGTATAAGGATCTGAAAATGTGACATACTGTTCAACATTATTTGGTATAATATTGTTTCAGATCACAAAGAAACAAATATACGATAGGAATATTAACTGGTCACTGTTGTTTTTACATTGCCATTCCGATTATAAAATATCTTATTTATACGATATGGTATGCAGAGGTGATACTCATGTCGTCAGTTTTCCCTAAACAAAAGACATATCGATTTATACAGTGAAATGATATTGATTATAATATAAATTATAATATAAATAATATTGATATTAATATTGATATTAATATTTAACATCAATCACAGAGTAACCTTTTGTAAACTGACATGTGACACTCTCTATGACAATAGCATAAAGAGAACCCGTTGTTTCATTTTTCATCATTTTTTTTGAAACTCGGCAAGTCTGTTTGCAGAACTGTAGATTGTCTGCAGAAAGATATCTTTGACGCCCACTTATCGGTGATGTTTTGCTAACAAAGTAAGTACTAAAACTAGAAAGCATTTGCAAGCAAAGGCGAAGTTCCTGAGACCAGAGCAGTGGAAGAAAAGAGAATGTGTGACGAAGATTGGTGCAGAATGAAAGAGTGCCTGGGATTTTAATATGCATGCACGTACCTTTAGTGACTGCTGAAGTTAGTAGAGCAGTGCTTCATGGTAACTTTAGTATGTCTGTATGATATGGGCATTGTAGATGGCAGAGTTGGTAGGCTTTACATAGATATGGTCCAAGTGGGCTGCCTTTGAATGTAGTTGGTTTGGTGATAACTTGAACAAAGTTGAACTTTGACATAACGTCTTTGATAGGGTGAACTTGTTGTACAAGGAGATTTTCAATTACAGTACAACGTAGCTGCAATGATTGTGTAGCGAGAGGTCGCTCGCTGAATTTTACGTTGAACGCGAACCATACGCTGCTACAAGGCCCTATGCCATAGGCGATTGGTCAATCAATTTTCCCGAAACCATTTGGTTTCGCCACAAAACCAGGGATCAACAGTGCGATCGCCTACTTTGGGTAGGGTTCGCGTTCAACGTAAAATTCAGCGAGCGACCTCTCGCTACAATCATTGCAGCTAAGTACGCGACGATACATAGCGGTAACAACTGAACAGAATACAGCCTTAAGCAAGGCAGTCCAGGGAATTACAGTAGACAGATTACAAATGCCTACATGTACGGTAAAAAACGCAACAGATACATACGGGGACGACAACGCACGGAAATGTATATCAACCGAGGGGAGACATCGGACCTAGGCCGTTGTACTTGAAAGCCGAGGCCACATGGCTACCCACTGAGCTCCGGACAATCAACAAAGAAAGCCTCGTATATGTATACAAATATCTTCGGTAAAACTTATATAGAGTTATAACAGTTATATAAAGTTATAAAACCCGTCTTCAAAATGCGATCGCTCTTCGAAACATCACAATATCTAAGCTCTTAAACGATCACGCACGGTCGCTATGCGTGAATTATCGCAAAGCAAAAATTCAACATGTTCGCCAGATCAGTCTAAATCAGGATGGAAGGCGTATGACATTTCAGTATAGCCACGTACGGCGGGTATTTAGAGAAAAATAAAAATCAAAAAGCAACAAAAAACAAAGCGAAAGAAAGCTAGAATTATTAATAGCTGAACGCAATTTAATATTTGTGCAATGGAAAATAAAAAGAAATAAATAAAAAAAAAGAAATGCCCGTGAAACCCGTCCCAGCTGAGCGATGACGTCATAAGCGTGTCGCAATGCATTCTGGGTAATGAACGTAAAATTTGTATATACCATGTTCTATGGTAGTAATACGAGAAATAGAGAAAGAAAGAAAGGAAGGAAGAATGAAGGAAAGTGAGCAAAAACTTACAGTTCTAGAGCTGGTCTCTGGAACTAATTGAGCCTACATTTCATGTGATCCAGTTTAGCCGCACGAGAAGTAGGCCTGAAATTTTAGATTTCTTCATGAGTCGAACTTTACCTGAGCGTGTGAATCTATACATGTCAAGCTTTCGTTCAGATCAGGAGTCATGATTTTTAAAATTTCTACCCATTGTCTAGAAGTATAATTTATACAGATGAGTTTTTGACATGTACACTACTTCTGATGAATGAATATGATAATTTTGTTTTATAAGCTTCATTTCAAGAGGGAAAATTTGACTTCTCTTAATTGTAAAGCACTAAGTCGTTGTAACTTACACAGATATCCAAAAACTCCAACCAATCTATCGTAGGGCCATCTCAAACAATATGTGCAATTGAATGTTGGGTTTTTCCTCAATACCTAGGCCTAACATGCTGTTATTATCAAATTAAGTTATGTGCCGTGCTTATTTGACTACAACTGAATTCAATTGACATAATTAACAGTTTTAAACGTAGTTTTGGCCAAAAATGTCAAGCTTCAGGGACATTGTTAATGATTAGTTACCTAACAGCCAGTTTTCTTTAGTAACTTTGGTATGTGGTTAACTTTGGCAAAGTGTCACAAATAGATGTTTTAACTTTTTAACAAAGAACACAAAATACTGGGCTTGGCAGTCAAAGGCAGGTTTTTGATTTGCAATATTTTTCGCGGTACATGCAAATCAATATCCTGCCTTTGACTGTAAGGGAACTATATCCTCCCCTACATTAAGTAAACTAGCATGAAATAGCAAAAATCTTACATTTTTGGAAAGCTGAGACACTGCGCCTTATCACAAATACCAATTTAGAAAAATAAATTTGTGTACATCGAAAAGAACGACTTTAAAATGCGTTTTTTGACAATTTGGAAATGTTTTACCCAAAATTCTATCTAAAAATTGTAATTTACATTTTATGAAGCAAAATTCTGACAGCTTTTTGTGTTTATATTATATATTCCTGCATATCAACAATAAAAAGTATAACATTAGATGTTTTACAATGCAGTTCTTCTCTTGAATCAATTTTGAATTGCGTATATCGGTATAGGGTGCGCAAAAACTAGGGGTAGGGGGTACAACATTCTTTCCTTAATGAAGTAAACTGGCTGCAAATCCCATATACCTTATAGTTTTAGAAAGCTTAGATTCTGTTCTTTCTAAAATATATAAGTTTTTAGTAAGAAATATGACGTCATAGAATTGACTTACTTAAAATCGATGGTAATTCAGTATTTTAACTGGAAGAAAATATGATAACGATTGTTTCCTTCCAATGACGGAAATCAAACAGATTTATGGATCTTATTACTAATTGCAATGTGCCGAAAAGAAAGTAAATGTCAAAATTTAGTATGTACTGTAACGCCCTCCCTGTAGAGATTTTATCTCGAAGCGTCCCTCACGTGGCCAAGGCGTGTGAAGGTTATTGACTCAGATCGTACGAGAAGCAGATAAGAGATAGTGTGATAGTTCATTAATTATTGGTTAAGATTTCATTGAGAACAATCGAGAATGGGATATTCCATGGTGTGATCTTATTTAATCTTAAGAAACAATCAAAGACTGGCGGGAAAATTACCACGTGATAACTTTTGTAATTATGTAAGTTTGAAGATGTATTTAACTTTGTAGAGAGCTTAGACTAGGGACTTGAGATCAGACACAGTGAACGACACGGTCGCCATCTTGCAATAAAGTACAAGGTTGTGTTACAATCTACATCTTGGTGTGTCAGCTTCAGTTACTGAAAGCATTACGATCCAGACTGGTACCTCTCAACTCGTAATTCCCCTAACTACGAGCGCAACAATTTGGTGTGAGAATCCGGAGTATACTGAAGCAGGACGAATATATGATTCTTAGATCTGGTAGAATTATCAGGCGACAAGAACCAAACATGGCAGAACAAGCAGATATACCAGTAGCTGTACCACTGAACCAGCAGCAGGATGAGCGATATGACAACCTCCAGGAGCGCATCGGAGAGATACTTCAACAGGTGCAGGGTTTACGAGACCGAGGGCAAGAAGCCCGACAAGCCGAAATGGATGCTCTAGGTAGGCACGTTGACAATTTGACTCTTAGTGCAAAATATCATGCCTCCTAGGTACACTGGGCGAGAGAGCGACTGCCCTCAGAAATGGATGAGGAAGTTTGAACTGTACGTGCACTTGAGACAATTACAGCCAAACAATATCCGTGATGTCTTTGGTTTGCTACTGACTGATGAGGCTGAGCGTTGGTTTAACTCACAGCCAGAGGAAATCTTGGGAAATTGGGAGGCCCTTAGAAACGCTTTTCGTGAGCGTTTTACCCGACAGGCACCGAGGTGGCGTAATGATGAAGAAATTCGCAGCATTCGCCAGGGGCCGAACGAATCTGTGGAGAGTTATGCAGGTCGCCTGAAAGACAAGTATGATCGGTATGGTCGAGCTGATGCCGAACTTTTGAGCGCGTTCCTCCAGGGACTACGGCCAAAGCTGAAGAAGTTCGTCGCTGGACGGGACCCCGAGGACTTCAGGGCGGCTTTCACATCCGTGAAAACCGGCGAGTTAGTGGTTGATCTGCCTGAGGACGATGCTTCTTCGACATCGAAACTGACGAAGGTCGTCATGATGCTGGTCGAACAGAATAAAACTCTGGCAGAAGAAAAGAAGGCCGCCGTACCGCAGGTTGCAGCGACGAGCAGGATATCACCAGCACCAGTACAGGTAGAAACGGTACGTCCTAATTTTAGTGATAATTATGACCAGAGACAGAACTCGTACTCGTACCAACGGAACAATAGCCAGCATTTCAGGAACAATGGGAGACAACAGACTTTTCAAAATCGGCAAATCAATCAAAATGTGGTTTGTTATAATTGCGGAGGGGTTGGGCACATTAAATCTGCATGTCCGAGCGGTAATTATAGTAATAATAATGTTGGGCAAGGTGCTAAAGTTTGTTATAATTGCGGTCAAGCTGGCCATATTGCTCGTAACTGTCCGGCAGGGGGGCGTGGATACCAAGAAAAAAACGAATAAAGCCGGCAGGTGTTTGGAGAAAGAATCAAGGGGATGGTACCTGTGAACGGCCAGATAAGGGGATATTTGATAATGTTAAGAGCGTGTGTAATTTGAATATTGATGATAGTTGTGTACAAGGTATTAGTGTTATCAATGTTAATATAATGAATCAGAGTGTTCCAGCAATTGTTGATACAGGTGCTGCCATTACGGTTGCTCCGGTGAGTTTGTTATCTGAAATTCCCAAATTGCGTAATCAAAGAATTCACAAGTCAAATTACAACGCAATCAAATTAGCAGATGATCGTCAAATTCCAATTAAGGGTGTTGTAAATGCACGTGTTAATATTGCTGGTAAGAAAGTTATGATGTCGATTCATTTAGTTGAAAATTTGAAACAAAAGTTAATTATTGGTGTTGATTTTCTTACAAAGTATAGAGCTGTAATTGATATTGCTAGTAAGAGATTAAAGCTTCGTTCGGCTTTGGTTGTCAAGGCTACCGAGGGCTTCACTGTTCCACCTCGATCAGAATTAGAAATTTCCGGTAAATTTAATGGTCATATGCCCGATGGAATTCTGGGACATACAGAAAACACCAAAACTTGAGCCATTTGGGAGTCGTGGCAGCACGTGTTTTATCGATGACAAAGACGAACGAAGTTCCGGTAAGATTAGTTAATACGACCGAAAGGAGTATACATAAGAAAGGGGACAAAACTGGGGGCGTTCCGTTTTCTTCCCGGGGGTGCCACTGTTCATAATTTGGATATTGATGTTGGTACGAATGTGAATGAGCAAGTAAATGAAACCGCCCGTCAACGATTTCTGAGTCATTTGATTTTAGTGATTCATTTTTGAGTGATCAACAGAGAAAGAGTTTGCAAGAAATATTATGGAAAAATCGACAAGCATTTGTTGGTGATGATAAGAAGTTGGGTTACTGTGATGTCATAAAGCATAGAATTGAATTAGTCCCGGGGCTCAACCTGTTAAAATGCCGCCCTATAGAGTTGACCCAGAAAAGCGCAAGGTCATTGAGAAGGAAGTTGATAATTTGCTGGCCCAAGGTATAATTTCCCCAAGCACTTCTCAGTTCTCTTCCCCGGTCGTGCTCGTGAAGAAATCATCATCATCGAACGAGTATCGTTTTTGCTTAGATTATAGACGTATAAATTCTCTTACTAAACCGAATGTATTTCCTATCCCAAACCTTACAGAGTCTCTTGAAATGATCGGTGATCAAAATCCCCAGTACTTTTCGACTTTAGACATGATGTCCGGTTTTTGGCAAATTGCCATTGACGAACGAGACACCCACAAAACGGCCTTTGTCTGTCATGATGGTTTGTATGAATTTAATCGACTTCCCCAAGGTATGAGAAATTCAGCTAATTCTTTTCAACGTACTATGCAGTTTATTTTCAGGAATATGTTATGGCATTATGTGTTGGTGTATATTGATGATTTGATTGTCTTCTCAAGGATGGTTGAAGAACACTTAAGCTTACAACATCTCGACGCGGTTTTGTCTCGCCTCCGTGAGGCTGGATTGAAACTTCGTCCTCAGAAGTGTTCTTTTGGTAAGAAACAGGTGAAATTTCTTGGTCATATTCTCGACAAAGATGGAATTTCTGTTGATTCAAAGAGGGTGAGTGCTGTTCGAGATTTCCCAGTCCATAAGAACATTTTCTGAAGTGCGTGCCTTTTTAGCGATGTGTTGGCTTTTAGAGTCGTTTTATCAAAGATTCAGCAAAGATTGCTGGTCTCCTTTACAAATTGTTGAAGAAGGTGGTTAAATTTTATTGGAATGATAAGTGTCAGGAAGCGTTTGATACTCTTAAACAAGCCCTTATTACTGCCCCAGTTCTAGGATTTCCACGTTTCGGCGAACCTTTCAAATTATACACAGATGCATCGGCCTATAGCGTTGGTTTTGTATTGACACAAGAGCAAGACGGAGTAGAGAGACCTATCGTTTATGGTGGGCGTTCCCTCAGCGCAGCGCAACAGCGATACACAACTACAGAAAGGGAGGCTATCGCGGTTATACATGGTCTGGCCCAATGTGACCCTTACTTGCGTTCAACGAAATTTCAAATTATTACTGATCACACAAATCTCCCGTATTTGTTCAGAATTAAGAAACCTTCAGGTAGAATCGCTCGTTGGATACTTAAAGTGCAGGGTTATGATTTTGAAATTGTTCATAAACCAGGGAAGTCTATTGCGCATGCGGATGGATTGTCTCGTAGGAAATACTCGGAGGTTTGTGACAATAGTTCCGATTTCAGTGGTAGAGATTTCATTGATGATGTGAAATCGGAAGTAGATATTGATTTTGAGGCGACAAAATCAAATGAGGATAATGATACAAGTATGTCTACGGAAATTCAAAGTAACGAATCGGTGGTCCCAGTAAATGATGATGTTGTAACGGATGTACGACAATTGTATACGGAGACTGAATCTAAGACAGGCGCGGAATTACAATCTAGTGATGAGGTTGACGATGGAAATCTAGAGATTAATCGCCGTGACTCGAGTAGTACTGATCAAATAGTAGAGGAAGATGAGGCGTTGACACGGATTAAGAATTTGCAGAGGAAAGATAGTCAGTTAAAATATTGGTTTGATTTTATCGAGAAAGGCGAATTACCGAATGACGATAAATTGGCGCGATACGTGACATGTGATAGTGATAACTATGCAATCATTGACGGTGTGTTATATCATTACTGGAATGCGACAGGTAAGGCTGCAAATAAAGAGAAATGCATTAGACAGGTTGTGGTTCCCCAATCATGGCAACTTTATATCCTTCAGAGAATGCATGATGATATTACAGTCAGTAATCAAGGCGTACGCCGTACTTTGGAGACTATACGGTTGCGTTATTTCTGGAAAACAATGACCAAGGATGTTACTAATTACTTAAATTCATGTGTGAAATGTCACTCGCACAAGTGAGGTCCTCGATGTAAAGCACCTTTACTCCCCCGTCCCCGTGTCCTCGGTTATGCAATGAGTGGGAGTTAATTTTCTAGGTCCCTTGAAAGAAACAAAACAAGGCAATAAATGTTGTTTACGGAATATTTGACGAAATTTAGTTGGGCGTTTGCAACCCCTGATATGAAGGCTGAGACAGTTGCTAAGATTATGTTTGAGCAAATCCTTTGCATGTTAGGTTCCCCTAGTCTTTTAATCTCAGATCAAGGACCAGCATTTACGTCACAAATTGTTAAAGAAGTTTGTCGTTATTTTGAAATTACAAAACGTTTTATGAGTCCTTATCACCCGAGCTCAAATGGAGCCACGGAACGTATGAATCAGAGTCTTCTGAGTATGTTGTCTATGTATGTGTCTGAAAGAGAAGATGATTGGGATCAATATTTAGCTTCCGTGATGTTTGCGTATCGATCAAGTCCGCATGAGACGACTGGTGTCAGTCCTTTCATGGCAATGTTCGGATATGAAGCGAAACTTCCGGTGGATGTAGAAATCTTACCACAACAGTCAAGATCAAGAAATATAGATTTCCATTTGAAAGACATAGTGCAGAAACGAAACTTAGCGGTTTGGTTAGCCAAAGAAAACATACACAGAGCGCAAAATGTAATGAAGGAAAGACACGACAGAAAAATTGGGCAGGATTGTCAAGTTTAAAGTAGGCGATACAGTCTATTTACACTCTCCAGCAGTGGCAGTCGGAAAAAGTCCAAAGTTCGCCCATCCCTATCGAGGCCCATACACAATCAGCGCGCAAGTATCCCCAGTAAACTACCGTTTACAACCAATAGGAAATGTAAAGCCGTACAAAAATGTTGTTCACGTTAATCAATTGAAACACGCCCATCTGAGACCACGCCGACTGTTAGATTTGCAATCGAGTCAGTACAGCGCCGATGATAGTGAGACAAACGACGACGTAAACAACCTGCCACACCCAGCAACTGTAGATTACCACTTAGAGTCAGATACCGACATTTACTTTAGTGCCAGTGAAACGCCCCTCGAGTCATCTGATAATAATCAACGAAACAAACAACGTCGCCGCGAAATTCGTGAGCGCGCTGAAGAACGATTAAGTCAGCTTTCTGTATCACAAACTGATGATGAGTGTGATGATAATAATAAGAATAAGTACTTTGGTATAGAGAAAATTGAAAAATGTAGATATCGAAATGGAAAGCGCGAATATTTGATAAAATGGCATGGATACGACACGAAACATAACACATGGGAACCGGAGGAGAATCTGAATGACGCAGCTTTGGAAAGTTTGAAGTCAAATCCAGTCCAATATAGGTAAACCCACTCATAAGGTCCGACAGCAACGCAAATAAGCATGCATGACTTTTTTTGTTTTTGGTGAATTTTCTGGTATTTTGGAAACCACTCTTTTATTAGGATAATACTCTGGACTTGTATGCAAACGAGGCGTCTTTCTTTTTGAAGTGTTGTTTTGTTTTGTTTTGATGAAGTTGAAGTTATGTTGTTGTTGAAGAAGTAAGTGTAAGGAGTTGTGGATGTTTTGTTGTGTATCTCCCCTCAGTTGGCTAGGAATGCCAGTGCTACAATGCTACAGTGATACAATGGTCCTTAGTTTTGACCGAATGGCCTGAGGAATTGAGTTTTGGAGATGAGGCGATATTGAGGTTTATCGCATTTATTTTTGGAGTTTTTGAAGTTGTTGATGATGTTTTGTGTCGATGTTTTGTTTTTGTTGTTTTATGTTTTATGAAGATTTTGGAGATAGAAAGAGCCCCGAATATTGGCACAGGAGTTGCTATTTGCTACAGTCTAGTGATGCCTATCGGTCGTTACTATGGTTACCCTGAACCTTTGACCGTGATATCAGAATACACCAAGCAAAATTACGTCATCCTTCTCAATGTCCACCCCCTTCCAGCTAACCCACCCTTTCAGACAAATTTAAGAAAATTATCAATGATACATGTTACGATTTTCGAATGATTTTCGTCGATTTTCTGTATTTTATGTAGAATAGTTGAACTTTGAGTTTGTAGTTGAATGTATTTTAGTGATTTTATTAGTATTTCTGTAAGTATTTTAGATGCGTTAATGTTAGTCTGTAATTTTGTAGGTGCACGAATAATGAATGACTTTATGCTAACTTGTAAAATATGTGATTTATGCGTATTTTAACCACACTGCCTTACGATTAATGTATTTTTTTTATTTTAAGTAGATTGCAATTGTCAGCTATCGCCATGCTTCGTCACTCGTTTTGACCAGCGAGGACGCTGGTTATAAAAAAGGTGGGAGAGTGTAACGCCCCTCCCTGTAGAGATTTTATCTCGAAGCGTCCCTCACATGGCCAAGGCGTGTGAAGGTCATTGACTCAGATCGTACGAGAAGCAGATAAGAGATAGTGTGATAGTTCAATTAATTATTGGTTAAGATTTCATTGAGAACAATCGAGAATGGGATATTCCATGGTGTGATCTTATTTAATCTTAAGAAACAATCAAAGACTGGCGGGAAAATTACCACGTGATAACTTTTGTAATTATGTAAGTTTGAAGATGTATTTAACTTTGTAGAGAGCTTAGACTAGAGACTTGAGATCAGACCGTTGACAGTGAACGACACGGTCGCCATCTTGCAATAAAGTACAAGGTTGTGTTACAATCTACATCTTGGTGTGTCGGCTTCAGTTACTGAAAGCATTACGATCCAGACTGGTACCTCTCAACTACCATTCAGTATTGTCTCTAGTCACTAAACTTGCAAGTTTTGCTATATTGGTATATCGTGAATGAGCATTTTATTGGTATGCTATGAACTAATGCCCAATTAAAAAATAAATACTTTAAAACGCGCCCACATAGTCATATTGCCATTTTCTCCTTAAAGTACATAGATTGTTGATGACTGTCTATTTTTATAAATTAACTTTTTAAATGTTTTTCTATAAAATAATTTTTATAAGACGTATTTGGAAAATTTCTCTGCCTCCTTGACTTACTGATACAGCAAGCATCACTATAAATCCCATAGGCCGTAGGCTAGACGTAGTTTCGATGTGCAACTCCCCCCCCAATAATAAGTCTGTATTTTTCAGACGCCTTAGGGTCCCTAGAATAAGAAAAGAAATTTTAACAGAAAAAATATAGGGACTAAATAGCTGTTCCGGTCATGTTTTGAAGGGTACCGCAAAATCACGATGTTGCGACCCACATGCATTTTTGTGAAACCTGTCTTCTTGATGTAAGTCATTTGCTGAGATTATTTTTGAATAAGACCTAGTTTATGGGGTATCATTAGAAAGGTAACTTATTCTTCTTTAAGATGATACATTGCAATATGCAATATCTTCATTAAGTAGGACCAAAACTTACCAAATACCCCTATTTTATATGTTGCAAATTACAGTCAAAACTAATCTCATGTTCTACCAATTATTTACCTATACACATTATCAAAGGCAATGCTTTGTATGAAATCTATCTTATTTGCTACAAGGACATGTAGGAAATATGAACAATTAGACTTTTAACTGACAAAATATTTGCATTGAATGACTGTTACACATGTGTTGAAGGGTACAGTAGTTAACCTTTTTCGTTTACGTAGTCTCCAGTCCCGGTGGTTCAACATTTCCTCTGTTATATTGTATTGTCACTATTGCGCCTAGAGCTCTGTTAAGAGATTAGGCGCACTACAAATGTACTTTATTATTATTACTGTGAAGTCACAGTATTGCCGACTCGCAAATGTTTTGGTTACATGTGTCGTCTTGTAGGGCATCTTGTGACCTTACTTTTAACTATAGCCTAGCTTATGGGCTTTCATTGGAAAGACAATTTTTTTCGCTTTAAAATGACATATTGTAATATGCGTTACAGTATATTTGCATCGAAGCGCGCGCGTACTACCGGTATTTACACTGCAGTGCAATACCAAAAAGATTATGCCATTTCTTTATGTTAATGAGTATTTATCAATTTCGACCCAAAAATATTTTTGATTGTAAACACAAAACTTTTCGCTTGCAAGATTTCATTTCACATTGGTTCGATGCTAGTAAAAATTGATGACATTTCCAATAAAACTGCGAAAAAAGAAAATTGCATGTACTTATCACAGTGTGAGGAGGATTTTAGTTATCCGGAAGAGCAGTTTGTCGTAAGCGAACCAAAACATTGACTACAGGCAACGTCGGCGCAGCATAGACAAATCTACCGGGTCCAAGTATAACTAACTTCCAAGTTAGGTGAAGCTGTAGGTGTAAAGCCCATATTCACCAGTGTTTTAACCGAAACCAACATGCAGGTGTACCATCGAACGCCGTGGCTCAACTTAGCAGCCATAAAAAATATCAGCAGCCTGCACCACAGACAAACATAGACAGATTCGCAACGGGTATTGTTTAAGGCGTGACGCGTTTACGTAACCAATCCAAATTCGCCTCGCCTCAGGTTGCTCTCACCTCTCTTTTCCGAAAAGTGCCGACCATGCATCCTTCGGTAATTTTCGGACTTTTGCCAATTGTTAATCGAAAGTATGTTCGGCAAAGTTTGTGTTGTTGTTGTTGTCGTGTGGTGCTGAGCGGAATTGTCGTGCTGGGGAAAACGGGAGTGTTTTTACCTTCAGGAAAATGAGTTTTACCGTTTTAAAAATTCCTCTCATATTTTATGAATATAGAAATAACGGGCGACGCGCTGACCATTAACGTTTATTTATGGGCATGGGCGAAAGGAAAGCCAAAAATTAGTGGGCGAGGCTTGCCGAGCCCAATAATTTGGCTTTCCTCGAGCCAGCGCCTATAAATAAACGTTAATGGTCAGGGCGGAGTCTGTTATTTCCATTATATTATCAAAGAACCCCCTAAAACCGTCAAAATTTACGAAAATTGCCCATGCGAACGACAACCGGGCCCCAGAACTTGTCAGTGAGTAGTGCGTGCGCTGTAAAAAATTTGCAAATCCGGAGATTTTTTCCAAAAAAGTGTATAAACTTGGCCCACAAGTGTTCAATTTTATTTGTGATGATTATGATCTTTGTACAAATTACAATTTACGTTTTAGATGAAAAGTTACGATGTTCACGATATTATTCATATTCACGGACACATAAACGAACCATTATTGTATATTTGTGGTCGGTCACGTGATTCAGGTCGACCAATTAAAATGCAACCAACAGTGTTTGAACCAAATTTTAAAGTCTTTTATGGATACTGTCTGGTTTTACTCAATGGTTTACGGTCAGTCATCCCATATTTTACACGTGCATCAAGGAAGGACATGTTTATGAAACTGCTGGCGTGTTATGTTTTGATTGGTGTGAAGCAGTGTTTCTGACCTGAGAGCTCAAAAAGTAACTATGGTTGCTACGCGACTGGCAGTACGATGCCATCTCGTCGTATTTTTCGCATAATCTCGTGTAATTATCAACCACAAACAAAGCCTCCAAAAAGTTTAACACCTTTGAAGCTCATTTTAATATTAAAAGCCAATAGTCTACCGAGACGACCATGGAACAAAAGGCATGCAGCGTTTCCAGTCTGTCTATACTATTTGTCTGTGCCTGCACAGATACGCGGTAGCTCCAAGCTGCCAGCAACCAACAAAAACAAATGAGCGACACTCTCTCCCGCGGTCATCAAAACATGAGCTCGATTATCGACTTGTAACACGTCTCTTCCTGCCTAATCCTGCCATAACTTCATAACAAGCAAGTGCTGTCGCCGGTATGTTTGCAAATGCAACAATTACCGGTGAGACATTTAATTTCAACTTCACCGTCGAAGGCAACCGCAACCAACGATGAAAAGTTAAAGCTGATTCGATGCCTCTTTACATTGATGTCAATATCATATAACTGCGCAGGGTCGAGCTGAAGCTTATGAAATCGCGTTTAGGATTTGACAGACAAGTAGTACGCACGATTAATCGTCGATGTTTTCGCTGAATGATGCAAATAAAAGAAAGAACATATGTAATAATAACAGAACCCCATGACAATACTCGTGCAACTACAGCTAGTTCGGCGCGCTTGCAAACACATGGCATGGATTCTGTCATAATATATTCTATAGTTTTCATGAAATATCACCAAACCTTACCACGGACCCCCAATGTTTATGTTTCAAATTACAGTCAAAACTAGCATTTAATTTAGATAAATTCTATAAAAAGACAAACTTTGTATGAAACCTATGTCATTTGTTACAGAGACATTTCCAAACTATGAAAGATACCATTAACAGGATAATTATTGTGATTTTGCTTCATAAAAAGTAATCACAATGGTTACATGGCGTTTTGGGTAAAAAATTTCAAATTTTCGAAAACAATCATTTTAAAGTCGTCCTATTCTATGTACACAAATGAATTTTGCTAGAGTTAGTGTTTGTCATGAGAACAGTATCTGAGCTTTCCAAAATGTAAGGTTTGTGTTATTTCATGCTAGTTCACTTATAATGTAGGGGAGGAGATAGTACCCCCTACCCAACCCATTTTTCGCCATTTTCGCGGTAAAAGCGGATGCACGGTGGCTAACTATACTAAGGAAAGTTAAATGCGCATCCTCCGTAATTCCTACCTACACGATGCCCACGATGCGTTTTATATCAACGTACACAAAACACTAGGCTCGGCAGTCAGAGGTAGGAACATGTCTTTTATATTTATTATGATAATGGCGGCTTCTGACAAAAAAGCTAAGGATAAAAGACTGTCAAACCAGAAAATACTCATTTCTTGAGTAACTTTGGTATGTGGTGAACTTAAGCCAAGTGTCTAAAATAGATGTTTCAAATTTTCAACAAGGAACATAAAAGACTGGACATGCCAATTTGAGGCAGGAACGCCTCTTTCTTTTCGAAACACCTGACATCACTTATTGGTCTTTTGGCCTGAGGTTCATGTAATATTTTTCTTTCATTAATTTGACTTTGTTATGTGTACCGGTAATTTACTGTCTGTCCTGAGCTGTTTGTGTGTACAACTATTGTATTACGAATTTTGACCTAGTGTTATCGGATTATAGATTGTTATGATTGCGAGTATTATATAATGGCTGCCTGCAACAGAAAAGGCCACAACTCTGAAATGGATACAACGTCTGGAACTGTGAAACTAGACACCTTGAAAACACATGTCTGACATGGTGGGACAGAGAAGCAAATATAATACCAAAGCTGATGGCTAACTCAACTAAAGAAAGTAAATGCGCATGCTCTGTATTTACTGCCTATTAGGGTGCCCTCAAGCTTCCCTGAAATTGAAACAAGTACAATTTAACAAGGAACACAAAACACTTGGCTTGAATGTCCGAGGCGAGAACACCTCTGATGAACAGTCTGATGAACAAAAACCCAACTCACGTTATATTTCGGCCAGTCGATATTCCAGTTTACATAGAATTTTAAATAGAAATATAAATTAGGCTAATGATCAATTTCAAACGTTTTCCTTCAAAGCGTTTTTGCTCCTTTATGAAATGAACAGGTTTTCAACACTAGTGAAATTATGAGAATTTGATGAAAACCCTTTTTAGGATGGTATATCCGTGCGTGGTACGTATAGGCTCGTCAATATTCAAATTTATTCATTCCTATAGAAAAATAGCCGTGTCCATAGTGTCGATGCCTTAAATGCTTTTAGGCTTTTGGCCATTTCCGAAATTAAGGGGTTGCCAAAATCAGTGAAATAATGAGATATTGCTAAAAACCCTTGTGACGACTATTCGGTGAGGTCAATCAGAATTTTACTGGAAAGCTTCGTTGAATATATGAAAAGCCTATTTATTTGAAAAACCTTTTTAGCAAACAGATTTACCAAATATATTTTTCTGTTTTTACTCTCAAAAATGACATCAAATCAATTCCAGCAAGCTGTTTTGTCTGTGACTTTTCCGCTAGGAGACTGGTTACCGTTCGTTTTGACTTCGAACCTGATTGAAACCACCGTATTTTGTACCCTAGGTTTGATAGCTCTGCTGGTGGACAGAATTGTCCCCGAGGCTGTCTTATTTCGCCCAGTTTAAGCGATGTATTCTTTGGTTCGCTTCGATAAAGTGATTGTGAGCGTACAAGCGTGAGTACTTCACGAACTCTACATTGTGTGCAGAGGTCGCAGCCAGAAAAATTGTAACAACTTAGCTCGGTTATTGAACCGATCTTTATTGAGGATTCGGCCGAGCGGTTTATCTGTGGCTTCTTCGCTATGTGACTGGGTACCGTAAGTTGTGAGTTCGAACCCGTTTGAAACCACCGTATCATTCAAGGTAAGTAAATCACCAGGTTCAAGAAATGAAACCAAAAAATGACAAAATCAAAAGTGAAATCTCGAACAACTAGTTAAACGGTGATACCAGATGTCCGGAGCGGGTAAGCGTACCCTGCTAGCATGCTACAAACGTCAAGATTGAATTAAAGTGACAAATAATTGTACGGTAAAATAATCGCATTTCAATTTATCGAAGTCAGCATGGCTGTATATCATATTGAAAAAGC
Source organism: Ptychodera flava (assembly GCF_041260155.1). NCBI lineage: Eukaryota > Metazoa > Hemichordata > Enteropneusta > Ptychoderidae > Ptychodera > Ptychodera flava. The sequence continues at coordinate 39,146,372 of NC_091928.1, forward strand.
CACCTGCAAACTCTATTTGAAATTTTTAATTCCTGTGTATGTGTTGTGACTCACTTTGTACAGTCCACTGGTTTTTCGCTCTTGGAAGTTGATATTGATATGCATTCATTAGCCAAACGTACAAGGGGAATGAAATGTACGTTTGTGTTACAGTTTCGTATGAAAATTTATTTCGTACTGATTAATAATGATTATGGTCGAGATAAAAAATCCAAAGACAAGCTGGCAAATTATATTAATGGGAAATAAACCCTAGGCGGGCATTAAAGTTCGTTCACTCACTCGGCTTAAGTTCATTCAATTATCGGTAGCGGCTGTTCGCGCCCGTCCTGTTGCTACTGGTCTATTCACAGTCGTGTGTAGAGGGATTGCGGTCAATCCAACAGAAAAGCTATACACACAACATTTGCCAGACAGTAACCCCTCAGGATTTTTAATTTAAACAACTGGAAACTTTAACCGATCCTATAAAAAAGATATACGCACAACGTTTTTTAAGCAATCCGAAAAAATTAGCAAACAGTGGGTTTTACGCATACAGGTAACAGTTCATTGACTAACTTGGTAGCAGTCTAAAGTTGTGTTCAATAGCTCTTTAAAGCACGGTCATGTTTATACCATAACCATTTAGGCATTAAATTTCCTTCTATTTATACTGTTGTATTCGGATTCCAAGCCAACATGATAGCAAATTAATCCATTACTTTTTCAAATCAGCAAACGATGTATATGAAAACTAAATTATCATAGAATATTTTATTCGGAATCTGACAAAAAACCAAAATTACAACTACTCTCAAGGAAAGTTCCTGCTTCTGTAAGACGTTCTTGGGATAATACTAAGTGTCGAATAGTAACTTGAAAAGTTCCTTAAGTCAATTCGGTAAGCACATGAACCTCCCCAATTTAAACATGGAAGGTGTGTCTCAACATTTGAGAATTTTTCAGTTCAGAAATCTAAACAGGAGAGTAGTCGGAAATACAGATACCTGTAAAGCACAGTAATGCAAAAGACC